>NC_064645.1:454513018-455167393 GCF_023864345.2 Schistocerca serialis cubense
CTGTAGTGTAAGGGACCCGTGATCACTTGTAGCTCGTTACAGAGAGTTAATGTAATTATGATTTATTCGGTTTGATACCGCAGTTATCCATATTTCTCACTAATGACGACAGTGAAAAATCCTGTAATACGCAATGACCAAACCGCACAATACAAAGCACGTGGAGGTATAACAACCCTCAGACGTAACACAGTATCGTGGTGTGGTCGCTGTCACTGAGTGAACAGATCAGGTGTAGTGTCGGCACGCTGCTCTCTCGTTACGTTCAGTGAATCCATCCACGAGGCGAATACCGGCCACCTCATTGTCAGTAAACCTGTTCATGCTGCGATGTTTTACTGTTAACGTACAACTAACACTGCGGGAAACACAAACTCCGGAAAGAACTGAACGGTTCTGAATGTAAGGTCGAGGATGAAGAGTTAGGTACTGTTTTCAGTTGCAAGGGAACAAGTTTGCATTCAATCCAGAGCATAGCATCAACGTTTATTTTCACTGCAGTGCAGACACACAGAGAATTGGGGGTAAGAAATGAAACAACATGCAGTTACTCCGTAACGCGTCGCCACAGACCACGGGCCCTTACACCAAAATACTTAGGAAATATTACGAAATGACCTCCGAAATTTTGTTCGTTGATTTCGGTTTAATCTGTATTTAGGAAAAGAAGAGTTACTAGAAACATTAAGCGAGGAGAGAAGTCTGTGGACACCTCCCACTAGAAAGAGACGAGCTACTAAGAAATAGGAGCAGAATGGGTGGACGTTCAGTTAGACAACAGATGATCAAGAATTTTTTTCTCTTTGTTATAATTAAATTTCCTCTCCTCTCAGGAATGGAAATGGCACAGCCAAGATCATTCTTAAAAATGCATAGATATAGCATTAAAATTTCAATCTGAATATACAGGGTGCTTCAAAAATGACCGGTATATTTGAAACAGCAATAAAAACTAAACGAGCAGCGATAGAAATACACCGTTTGTTGCAGTATGCTTGGGGCAACAGTACATTTTCAGGCTGACAAACTTTCGAAATTACAGTAGTTACAATTTTCAACAACAGATGGCGCTGCAAGTGATGTGAAAGATATAGAAGACAACGCAGTCTGTGGGTGCGCCATTCTGTACGTCGTCTTTTTGCTGTAAGCGTGTGCTGTTCACAACGTGCAAGTGTGCTGTAGACAACATGGTTTATTCCTTAGAACAGAGGATTTTTCTGGTGTTGGAATTCCACCGCCTAGAACACAGCGTTGTTGCAACAAGACGAAGTTTTCAACGGAGGTTTAATGTAACCAAAGGACCGAAAAGCGATACAATAAAGGATCTGTTTGAAAAATTTCAACGGACTGGGAACGTGACCGGTGAACGTGCTGGAAAGGTAGGGCGACCGCGTACGGCAACCACAGAGGGCAACGCGCAGCTAGTGCACCAGGTGATCCAACAGCGGCCTCGGGTTTCCGTTCGCCGTGTTGCAGCTGCGGTCCAAATGACGCCAACGTCCACGTATCGTCTCATGCGCCAGAGTTTACACCTCTATCCATACAAAATTCAAATGCAGCAACCCCTCAGCGCCGCTACCATTGCTGCACGAGAGACATTCGCTAACGATATAGTGCACAGGATTGATGACGGCGATATGCATGTGGGCAGCATTTGGTTTACTGACGAAGCTTATTTTTACCTGGACGGCTTCGTCAATAAACAGAACTGGCGCATATGGGGAACCGAAAAGCCCCATGTTGCAGTCCCATCGTCCCTGCATCCTCAAAAAGTACTGGTCTGGGCCGCCATTTCTTCCAAAGGAATCATTGGCCCATTTTTCAGATCCGAAACGATTACTGCATCACGCTATCTGGACATTCTTCGTGAATTTGTGGCGGTACAAACTGCCTTAGACGACACTGCGAACAACTCGTGGTTTATGCAAGATGGTGCCCGGCCACATCGCACGGCCGACGTCTTTAATTTCCTGAATGAATATTTCGATGATCGTGTGATTGCTTTGGGCTATCCGAAACATACAGGAGGCGGCGTGGATTGGCCTCCCTATTCGCCAGACATGAACCCCTGTGACTTCTTTCTGTGGGGACACTTGAAAGACCAGTTGTACCGCCAGAATCCAGAAACAATTGAACAGCTGAAGCAGTACATCTCATCTGCATGTGAAGCCATTCCGCCAGACACGTTGTCAAAGGTTTCGGGTAATTTCATTCAGAGACTACGCCATATTATTGCTACGCATGGTGGATATGTGGAAAATATCGTACTATAGAGTTTCGCCGACCGCAGCGCCATCTGTTGTTGAAAATTGTAACTACTGTAATTTCGAAAGTTTGTCTGCCTGAAAATGTACTGTTGTCCCAAGCATATTGCAACAAACGGTGTATTTCTATCGCTGCTCGTTTAGTTTTTATTGCCGTTTCAAATATACCGGTCATTTTTGAAACACCCTGTATATATATATATATATATATATATATATATATATATATATATATTCTAAATTTATTAAAATATATATTGATGATATTAATAACTGCTGTAATTTATTAATTAAGATTTCCATGGGAGCTGCATATAATATTTTTGTAAGTGATTAGTGTGGAACATTTTCGTTCATTCTCAAACCATTACATACTTTAGAAGGCACAATGTTATCAACAAAATATGAAATACAAAATGTTTAGTTACATAAATAATTTTCAAACATTTTATGTGCATAGAATACGATAGTGCAATAACTCCTTCGTAATTTACCTTAATTTGTAATGTTTCATCATACGTAATATATCCGTTTTTACGACAGATCAAAATAACTAACGTTATTTGATTGTGTTATGATTGTCTTCGTACATTCAAAATTCGATAGCATTTTTTATTTCTTTATGCGTTAAAATTTGACATGTGCCTTCAGTGTTTATTATGTATTCATATGGCCTATCTCTCCAGAGGTCGTAACTTGAAAGCTAAGATATTGTATTGATAAAGATCTCATAATATTAAGACTAAATACATTGACACTGAATTGACATTATCACATTATTTTATAAATTACTGATATGTACGGTCATCAGTTAACTACTTTATTGAATCTTTATAGACGAATGGAAAAACTGGTAGAAGCTGACCTCGGGGAAGATCAGTTTGGATTCCGTTGAAATGTTGGAACACGTGAGGCAATACTGACCCTACGACTTATCTTAGAAGCTAGATTAAGGAAAGGCAAACCTACATTCCTAGCATTTGTAGACATAGAGAAAGCGTTTGATAATGTTGACTGGAATACTCTCTTTCAAATTCTGAAGGTGGCAGGGGTAAAATACAGGGAGCGAAAGGCTATTTACAATTTGTACAGAAACCAGATGGCAGTTATAAGCGTCGAGGGACACGAAAGGGAAGCAGTGGTTGGGAAGGGAGTGAGACAGGGTTGCAGCCTCTCCCCGATGTTATTCAATCTGTATATTGAGCAAGCAGTGAAGGAAACAAAACAAAAATTCGGAGTAGGTATTAAAATCCATGGAGAAGAAATAAAAACTTTGAGGTTCGCCGATGACATTGTTATTCTGTCAGAGACAGCAAAGGACTTGGAAGAGCAGTTGAACGGAATGGACAGTATCTTGAAAGGAGGGTATAAGATGAACATCAACAAAAGCAAAACGAGGATAATGGAATGTAGTCGAGTTAAGTCGGGTGATGCTGAGGGAATTAGATTAGGAAATGAGACACTTAAAGTAGTAAAGGAGTTTTGCTATTTGGGGAGCAAAATAATTGATGATGGTCGAAGTAGAGAGGATATAAAATGTAGACTGGCAATGGCAAGGAAAGCGTTTCTGAAGAAGAGAAATTTGTTAACATCGAGTATTGATTTAAGTGTCAGGAAGTCGTTTCTTAAAGTATTTTGTTGGAGTGTAGCCATGTATGGAAGTGAAGTATGGACGATAAATAGTTCAGACAAGAAGAGAATAGAAGCTTTCGAAATGTGGTGCTACAGAAGAATGCTGATGATTAGATGGGTAGATCATATAACTAATGAGGAGGTATTGAATACAATTGGGGAGAAGAGGAGTTTGTGGCACAACTTGACTAGAAGAAGGGATCGGTTGGTAGGATATGTTCTGAGGCATCAAGGGATCACCAATTTGGTACTGGAGGGCAGCGTGGAGGGTAAAAATCGTAGAGGGAGATCAAGAGATGAATACACTAAGCAGATTCAGAAGGATGTAGGGTGCAGTAGGTACTGGGAGATGAAGAAGCTTGCACAGGATAGAGTAGCATGGAGAGCTGCATCAAACCAGTCTCAGGACTGAAGACCACAACAACAGATCATTTTTGAAATGACTTTGTGCTGTCCTCTATTTTTGATTTATATATTTTTCCTTCTTACATATTTAACTTCATTCATTAAGTTGCTACATGTAAAATTTACATAATGTTTTCAATACTGCTGCTGTCAGTTTTTGCTTCTCAAATGATGGCCACGAACACAGTCTTGTGTTTGGGCTTATATGTTTCTTGTATCTGGTTATAAAAGTTGCCTTTGAAATTTTAATGTGCAAGCAATAAAACATACATGTCGAATCTTTAATGTAACAAGATGATCATACTACAGCTAAGCAACATAAATTTTGTTATACTGATATGATGTAAAATCGGATCTATTATTTACAGTCAAACATTAGAAATGCAGGTATGTCATAAAAAAATTTACTGGACTACTATAGTCTGTGCACACAAAATATTTCAAAATTATTTATGTAACCAAACATTTTGTATTCATGTTGTTTTAATAACACTGTGCTTTTTAACGCAAATAACGATGCAGAATTAACGAAAAATGTTCGAAACTAGTCACAAATTAAAATATTATATGAAAGGCTGATAGAAACCTTAATCGATAAATTACAAATGTTATGAGTTACTGATTGATACCAACAGAATGTTGGAATTGGAGAAACTATTCTCTTCTATAACAGTTGTCATTCTTTTAAGACGGGAGCACTTCACTGCACTGCACTAAACTGAAAGACCTGCAGGGTGAAGGGATAAGTTGGGAGTAAGAGTGTTGATTGGTGCTTCGAGGAGTGGAGTGGCAATTTAGTTGATGGGTTGTTATGTGAGGTCGTATAATATGGAATACTTGTTGATAGGAGATGTGTATTTGAGACAGGGGCCAAACCATGTTTATGGACAGAGAAGAAAAGAATAGGGTGGGAAAATTGGCGGGAACCCATCGAAATTATTTGCAAAGCACGTTGTTAGCCCTAATGGCGTCGTAAGGGCCTGACAATATGTAATGAACCTGAACGTGACAACAGTAACAGTTGGAATTAATCGATGGAACCATTGGAGGAGGGTACACACAAAACAAATTTGGAATCTAGTAGATCCACTGGTGTGAAACAATTCGCGTCTACGACATGCAAAAGGTTTCTTTAAAAGCTGACCAATAAAAACGATTCTATTTCCATTTCTGTGTTAGTAGTATATAATTGCAAATGTTTTGGAAAAGACCCACTGTAGTCGCAGTATGACGATTAAGATGCCAAATACCGTACCACGCAGACTACAATTAGCAAACAAAAACAAATAAACCTCTAGCCAGAATCTAACCCTCGATCTGCTGCATGCTAACCCGAAACACTATCCACTGCAGCAACTGCGCTGCTCTTCTGCTGTATCCTGACAGAGGCAGCTACCGTACACGTGATTACAGTGTTGCCTGATTGCCAATCTTTAATGCCCATTTACTGCCTGAAATATGCGTAGTATTTCCAGTATGTGAGGAATCGCGCTGCGAACTCAAAGTGAACGAATTTTTCCTTCGCCCTTTATACTGAGGTAACATGGGATAGCGACATGCGTATATACAGATGGCGGTAGTATCGCCTACACAAGTTATAACAGGGCGGCGCATTGGCAGAGCTGTCATCTGTACTCAGGTGATTCTTGAGAAAAGGCTTCCGACCTGATTATAGCCGCATGACGGGGGTTAACAGACTTTGAAAGCGGAATGATAACTGGATGTAGACCCATGAGACATTCCATTTTGGTAAGCGCCAGGAAATTAAATATTCCGAGATCCACAGTGTAAAGAGTGTGCCGAAAATATCTTATTTCAGGCATTACCTCTCACCACTGGCAACGTCTACGACGTTCAGTTAACGACTGAGAGCAGCAGCGTTTGCGTAAAGTCGTCGCTGCTAACAGACAAGCAACAATGCATGAAATAACGCAGAAATCAACGTGATATGTACTACGAACGTGTCATTTAGAACAGTGCGGCACCATGAGGCGTTAATGGGCGATAGCAGCAGACGACCGACGAGAGTGCCTTTGCTAACAGCACGACACTGCCTGCAGCTCCTCTCCTGGGCTCGTGACCATATCGGTTGGTTCCTAGACGACTGGAAAACCGTGGCCTGGCCAATTGAGTCCAGATTTGAATTGGTAAGAGCTTATGGCAGGATTCGAGTGTGACGCAGATCCTACGAAGCCATGGATCAAATTGTCACTAAGGCACTGTACAAAATGGTGGTGGTTCCATAACAGCGTGGGCTTCGTTTACGAGGGATGAAGTGGGTTCTCTAGTCCAGCTGAACCAATCATTGACTAGAAAATGTTATGTTCGGCTACTTGGAGACCATTTGCAGCCATTTAATGACTTCATCTTCCCAAACAACCTGCACTCGCGTTCAGAAGCACGACGGTTTAAACATGCGTCAGTGATTTTCCTACATCGCTTCCTGAAAATGCCGGGATGGTTCCTTTGATAGGGCACGGCCGATTTTCTTCCCCATCCTTCCTTAATTCGAGCTTGTGCTCCGTCTCTAATGACGTCGTTGTCGAGGGGACGCTAAACTCCTCCTCCTACTCCTGTTCCCAAACAACGATAGAATTTAGAATTTTATCACCTGGTCGCAGTTATTCGCGATTGTTTTGAAAAAAAAAAAAAAAAAAAAAAAAAAAAGAAACCTGAAATGTCCCGGCTTGGGGCACTTTTACAGTAAGGCAGTTGATTACACTCATAAATCAATTTATTGGCAGAAGCAGTTTATTTTCATAAATGTAAGTTCTGCAATCCGTTAGCAGTTCAGAACAAATAAGAGAAGTCTTTCTTGAAAATGAGGGAATGACTTCTTGGTAAACAACACAAGTAAATCTCTGCGTGATGCTATCTTCTGAAAAGTTCTCTTGCAAACGAAACAGACTATCTTCCTGGACAACAGCAAGCGGAAAATTAAACTCCCCTCTTACTAGCAATACACGGAGTTCCAGCATCAGATTTCTCGGCCTGAGCAGCGGGTCGCGATGCGCGGTGGTTCCGGTGTGACAATGGCGACGTCGAGTCATGGCGATGGCGTGGTGCTGACAATCTTCTAATTCTGCGGGTGGAAGCGGAACTGCCTGCTGCTCGCCAGGCGAGGGCACTTATACCCGCGTGGCGGATGACTACCAGACAGCTTGTGGTCTAACATTCTGGGCTCGTAATGGCTGAGGAAAACTACGCGGAGGATGCAGCAAAAGGTCCATACATGTTGCGGCATCTACTGCTGTTGCGCGCGCCGTCTGAACTAGCCTGCTTCCTGCAGGTCTGGCGAAGTTCGGCTGACTTCGGCCGGTGCGCCTGCGGAGCTGGAGCGATGACCCGCATAGCGGTGCTGCGTTGCGGGTTGCCGGATGTGCAGGAGACCCCGGAAACAACGCCAAAAACAATTTGGACAATTCGAGCGAATGATGTGGCCACCCATCGAAAGTTTATGGGACGTAATGGAGAGGTCAGTTCGTGCATAAATTCCTGCACCGGCGACAGTCTCGCAATAATTGACGGCTATAGATGCAGCATGGCTCAATATTTCTGCAGGGGATTTCCAACGACTTGTTGAGTCCATGCCACGTCGAGTTGCTGCGCTACTCCGGGCAAAAGGACTTTTTCCATCTCGGTGTATAAGTGACAATGTGCTTTAGGTAGGAGGGCGATGAACTTTTGCGAGCAGACGAAGAATATGGTTGTATGAAAGAAATGGACTTTCTAAAGAAATCCAGACTAGAGTTACTGGAAAAAGCAATGAACCTTGGTGAGCTAGCTAAGAATATTATTATCTGAAAAGAGGAACCTTACAGAGTAAGTTAATAAGTTTTTTTGGCCAGAATCAAAAGAAACTTTCATATTAGTTACGAACAGAAAATCGGAATATAACTTAGGGTCGTTATTTAACTAGTAAAGTATTGTTTCAGATCCGTATATTAATGTATATAGTAAATGTCTTATTACATTTGAATGTTTGGTTAGAGCTAAGAATATGTCACCTGCTAAGAAAACTGAAATTTCTCGCCGGCTGGGGTGGCCGAGCGGTTCTAGGCGCTACAGTCTGGAACCGTGCGACCGCTACGGTCGCAGGTTTGTGTCCTGCCTCAGGCATGGATGTGTGTGATGTCCTTAGGTTGGTTAGGTTTAAGTAGTTCTAAGTTCTAGGGGACTGATGACCTCAGAAGTTAAGTCCGATAGTGCTCAGAGCCATTTGAACCATTTTTTCTGAAATTACCCTTTCTTTTCTATTCACAGTATTTCTTGCCCACTACACGACTCTGATAAATAAATATTTCTTTTAGGAGCCGCATACAATAAGTAGATGTAGGGTACTAAGTAATGTATGAGGTAAGGTCTTGTGTGACCACAATTCCTTTCATAGTCATCCCAATAAGTGACAGTGACAATAGAGTTATATTTAACCGTGGGTGGCAGACTACTGGAGTGTGTGTTTAGGCAAGGTGTTCCCTGTGGATGATGTTAGTTAAGGGACAGAAAATAAAATCAGTCATTACGAGACGTCATTAGAGGCATTACAACAGTCGAAAGTGTTCTGACTTCAAAATAAATATGTGGGGAAATTATTTATCTACATAATTTTTATTGTGGTGCGTAATCAGAGCTATTGCAGATCAGGTTCTGTAGCAAAGGCACATTCGCCATGCAGCACAACGAACAGTTATCTATTGTCAATTTCCTTTTTTTCACCAGTCTTCTGACTGGTCTGAGGCGGCCCGCCACGAATTCCTCTCCTGTGCCACCCACTTCATCTCCGAGTAGCACTTGCAATTATTTGGTGGATGTATTCAAATATCTGTCTTCCTCTACAGTTCCATCCCTCTTCAGCTGCCTTTATAACCATGGAAGTTATTCCGTGATGTCTTAATAATGTACTACCATACTGTCCCTTCTTCTTATCAGTGTTTTCCATGTATTACTTTCCTCGCCGATTCTCTGGAGAACCTTATCATTCCTCAACTGATCAGTCCAGCTAATTTTCAACATTCTTCTGTGGCATCACATTTCAAATGCTTTGTACCTCTTCTGTTCCGGTTTTCAAATTAAGACTTATGTTTGATACCAGTAGACTCCTCTTGCTAGAAATGGCCGTTTTGCCAGTGCTTGTCTGCTTTTGGTGTCCTTGCTTCGTTAGTCTTGGGTTATTTTGCTGCCTGGCTAGCAGAATTCCTTAACTTCATCTACCTCGTGATCACAATCCTGATGTTAAATTTCTCGCTGTTGTAATTTCTGCTACTTCTCATTACTTTCGCATTTATTCGATTTACCCTCAAAACATGTTCTGTGCTCATAGACTGTACATTCCATTCAGCAGATCCTGTAATTCTTCTTCACTTCCATTGAGTATAGCAGTGCCATCACTGAATCTTATCCTTGATATCTTTCCACTTGGATTTTAATTCCACTCTTGTACCGTTCTTTTATTTCTTCAACATACTCGTTGAACAGTAGGTACTCTCTTACACCCTTTTTAAACCGACCACATCGTTCTTGGTCTGCCATTGTTCCTTCTTGATTCTTGTACATATTGTATATTGCCCGTCTCTTCCTATACCTTACCACTATTTTTCTCAGAATTTCGAACATGTTGCCTCATTTTACAGGGTGGCGTACGAAATGTGTTACGAATTGTTTCTTTCACAATTTACGACGGACATTAGATATCCCGCTGGGATCTCTACAGCAGTACCAGAAGAGCTTGGAAAAAAAAGAGTTACTAAATGACGTGTAATTCGCGATACTGCCGCTAGGAGACTAGTAAGCAGCAATGGCTGACAATGGAAAACTGACGACACAGCAACGATCGGCAATTGTGTTACTTTCTCATGAAACGAAAAGCCTTGTTGTGACTCAGAGGCGTTTTCGACAACAGTTTAACAAACGATGGGTCCCTTGCTAGAAGGCCATCCACAGGTTGTACGATAAATTTGTACAGGAAGGAACAGTATTGGAAGCGAAGCGACCTCGGCCTAAGCCTGTTTGTTCGCCGGAGGATATTGAAGCGGTACGAGTTGCTGTACAGAGAAGTCCCGGGAAATCGTGTAGAAAGGCAACAGTGCAACTGGAAATATTCAGACGCTCCGTTCAACGCATTCTTAAAAGTGACCTCCATATGTACCCATACAAGATGACCTGTGCACAGAAGCTCACTGAAGAACACAAGCAGCAGAGACTACTGTTTGCTCAGTGGGCGGAGGATAGGGAAGAAACTCTCAACAACGTTTGGTTTTCAGACGAGGCGCATTTTCATTTAGACGGGTTGGTTAACAAACAAAATGTACGCATTTGGTCCACTGAAAACCCATAAGTGCTTCATGAACGACAACATTATGCTCCGAGGATTACAGCGTGGGCAGCAATTTCCAGTCACGGACTTATTGGACCCTTTTTCTTTGAACAAACTGTGAACAGCGAGCGTTATTTGAGCATGCTTCGCAATAGCCTCATTCCACAGCTTCTTGCTACTGCCTTGCCCTTCAACACGCAGTCGTTCATGCAAGATGAAGCAAGGCCACATACTGCAAACACTGTGTTGGAGTTTTTACACGAGCATTTCGACATGCGGATCATTTCACTCAGGTTTCCAGGTCGCTTCAATGACGGACAAAATTGGCCCCCTAATAGTCCAGACCTCAATCCATGTGACTTTTTTCTTTGGGGGTACCTAAAGGAAAAAATTTTCCCGTAACGTCCACGTGACTTAATGGAGCTCAGAAGACTTATTCTTCAAGCTTGCAGTGAAATTACGGAAGACATGTGCCGTAGGGTAATCACTAACTTCAGTGTTCGTTTGAAGGAAGTTAGGAAACGAAATGGTGGACATATTGAGCATGTGCTGAGTTAGAACAAATCTCCATGGACGGCTCTACATTGTAGTATATGTTCCTTTCAGATTGTATTGACAATAAAGTTTATATTCAAAAACCAAATGGTAACACATTTCGTGCCCCACCCTGTACATTATCGAACGCTTTTTCCATGTCAACAAATCCTATGAACGTGTCTTGATTTTTCTTTAGTGTTGCTTCCATTATTACCCGAAACGTCATAAATGCCTCTCTTGCACCTTTACCTTTCCTAAAGCCAAATTGATCGTCATCTAACACATCCTCAATTTTATTTTCCGTTCTCTGTATATTATTCTCGTAAGTAACTTTGACGCATGAGCTATTGAGATGATTGTGCTATAATTCTCGCACAGTCTTAGGAATTGTGTGGATGATATTTTGCCGAAAGTCAGATGGAATATCGCCAGACTCATACATTCTACAAACGAACGTGAATAGTTGTTTTGTTGCCACTTCCCCCAATGATTTTAGAAATTATAATGGAATATTATCTATTCCCTTTGCCTTATTAGATCTTAGGTCTTCCAAAGCTCTTTTAAATTCTGATTCTAATATTGGATCCCCCATGTCTTCTTAATCCAATCCTGTTCCTTCTTTTATCATATCAGACAAATCTTCCCTCTCATAGAGGCCTTCAACATACTCTTTCCATCTACCCGCTCTTTCCTCTGCACTAAACAGTGGAATTCCAGTTGCACTCTTATTGTTACCACCATTGCTTTGTGGAATTCCAGTTGCACTCTTATTGTTACCACCATTGCTTTTAATTTCACCACAGCTTGTTTTGACGTCCTGCGTGTTGAGTCAGTCCCTCTGACAATCATGCCTTCTTCGATTTCTTCACATTTTTAATGTAACCGTTTCGTCTTTGCTTTCCTGAACTCCCTATTTCTTTCGTTCTCAAGGGACTTTTATTTCTGTACTCCTGAATTTCCCTCAACATTTTTGTATTACCTTCTTTCATCGATCAACTGAAGTATTACTTCTGTTAGTCATGGTTTCTTCGCAGTTATCTTCTTTGTACCTATGTTTTTCTTTCCAAGTCCTGTCACTATCCCTTGTTAGAGATGTTCATTCCTCTACAGCTGACATGCTTATTGAGATTTTCCTTATTGCAGTATCTATAGCCTCAGAGATATTAAAATGTGTCTCAGCGTTCCTGAGTACTTCCGTATCCCACTTCTTTGTGTATTGATCCCTACTGACTACTCTCATAAACTTCAGTCTGCCCTTCATCACTACTAAATTGTGATCTGAGTCTGTATCTGCTACTGGATATGCCTTACAATCCAATATTTGATTTCGGAATCTCTGCCTGACCTTGATGCAATCTAACTGAAAATCTTCGCCTATACCCGGATCTTTTCCAAGCATAAGTCGTCCTATTGTGATTCTTGAACAGAGTATTCGTTATTACTAGCTGAACTTTATTGTAGGACTCAGTTAGTCTTTCTCCACTCTCATTCCTAGTAACAAGTCCAATTCTCCCGTAATCCTTTCTTTTACGCCGCATTACTGTCCACCATGACTATTAGATTTTCTTCTTCCTTTATGCAATGAATTACCCGTTCGGTATCCTCGTCTCCCTTCACGCACTGAATTATCGGTTCAGTACCCTCATATACTTTCATATTACAAGTTTACGGCGCTTAAACTCTGTCCAACAATTCTTCTGTGGATGTCGTCGCGTTCCGCTGAGTGGCGTTCAGTAGAAATGACCGTGAAGAAAACTCCCGTGACTCTCTTGCAGGATGTGGCCTGTCAATAATTATTCCGGTTGCCAGGAGAATCTTATTAGCTGCACAGAGAACTCACACGAATTATTCTTCACACAGAAATATCGAATAAATAAACGTAGAACAAAAGTCTGTTCGCCGACACTATCCTTAGCTGTGAACTAATGGCGAACAGCCTTGAGTGCCACACTACGCTGCGTGTTGCAGATAATTTTCGCGCGCTGAGTATCGACCGCAGACTGTCTGCTGACTCTGATTCGTGAGCGTTGAGGTGCGTTGCGTCTGAGAAAACTCGGGTACTGCTGTGGTGAATAAGATGAACTCCGATTCGCATTTGTTTATATACATACATCGTAAAACAGTTCTATCAGATACAAAATTTGCAACAGTTACATTTAGGGACTTCCCCACATAAGCGCTGCTTCATAACGAATTTATTAATAACCGTCTTTTAGCACTAATTACTCGTGCATTTCCGCGTTACGAGCCACACGGTCACTATACTTTCATACTGTGTCATTGGGTCTGCTGGGCTTCAGACCATACTGTACGCAGTCTAAAAAATTCTGTGTCTGGATTTCCGGCCAACTTAGTTTCCCTATAGCCACGATCTTAATAATACACAAAGGACGGAAATAAAGAGTTTACAAATTGACTTTTACTTGAGACGTCTCCAAAAAATTTTCAGTATTTTAATTGTTACTATATATTAGGAATTATCTGTTTAACATCAAAATTCTAATCTGTTAAAATACAACACTTAAAACTTAATGACAACAGGGTCGTCTCATTGCGTATATGGGGTTCCCGTAACGATGGGCAAGCATTAAGGGCAGCTGAGAAGTGAGAAAGTACTAAAACGTAAGGTGTGTCAGTAACGTCATTATGAATTTTGGCTGCACATTCCTCATAGAAGAAAGAAGGTCCGTACGTCCGCAAAGGGTTCATTTTTAGTGATTTTATCAAAATTCGCGGTAAAGCCTTTCAAGGTGAAGTCCAACAACTGAAGTTTGCAACTAATGATAAAAATTCATTTTGTTGCACAAGCGGGATATGTTATTAATACAAATTAGTATGCACACGCACTTACTGCACCATCGATGGCGATGTGTTGCTCTGGAGATCTGTGGACGTAAGCTGATTCTCCTCAGTAGTAATAGAAAAGTCCACCATAACAGCTTAGATTTTTTTGTATTTTGTAGGAACAATCCTGTTGGAGGAACATCCGCAACTGAGCATTGTAGCAGAGGTCGAATTTTCAACCTTTGTATTTTGTAGGATATATTGTAAGCAACAGAGCTACAAGTCGACAGAGCCCTGATTTCCACCTCTTACGAGGATAGCTTCGGAAAAATCTGCAAATCCTTGAGCTCAGAACATCTTAAGAAGTCTTACTGTGGCTAATAATCTCCAGTAAATACCAGACCACATCGGCGTGAAGGAGAAAATCGACCTTATCGTCGAAGGCAGATTAAACACGAATTGTTTGCCCTTCTTACTGTTGTGTTATTTTTTTGATTCTATTTCTTTTTGCGGAGGTGAGTACACAGATAGCCTATAATGCCCTCTTGCAACAAACGGAAAATTGGTAGAGGTTCGCTTCTACAGAACAAAACGATCTTTATTTTTAGTTTCATGTTCCATCTGGAAGGCGCCGAGCGTTCGCTCAGCGTATACAACCGGCACGGGGTGTGGTGAACTTGTGCCAGCCAGCGGTGATGACGCCAGCTATTGACACACCAAGGCTTCTTTATCCAGCGGAGCGCGGCGTGAATGGACATGGTCTGGAGCGTTTGTGACGTCATTTGCTACCGCAGTCCTACGCTACGATGTCGCGTCGATCGGGCGTCTACAGGTAGCGTCTTGCCATTTACAAACAGGCACAGGCTCTCGGCAGAAGACACGGAAAGTAACAACAGAGATGATAGTAGAAAAGGATTCGAATATTTCTTCGACTCATACATAGTTCAAGAGATGAAGCAGAAAACTGGATCGCTTGCATGCAAGAAACTTTTTTCTGTCACAAGGGCAAAACACCATTTTTCAGGAGATAATTCTATCGACAGAAAGTGCAAAATGGCTAAGCACGCATGGCTAGAGGACAAATGTAAGGATGTAGAGGCTTATCTCACTAGGGGTAAGATAGATACTGCCCACAGGAAAATTAAAGAGACCTTTGGAGAAAAGAGAACCACTTGTATGAATATCAAGAGCTCAGATGGAAACCCAGTTGTAAACAAAGAAGGGAAAGCAGAAAGGTGGAAGGAGTATATAAAGGGTCTATACAAGAGCGATGTACGTGAGGGCAATGTTATAGAAATGGAAGAAGATGTAGATGAAGATGAAATGGGAGATATCATACTGCGTGAAGAGTTTGATAGAGCACTGAAAGACCTAAGTCGAAACAAGGCCCCGGGAATAGACAACATTCCATTAGGACTACTGACAGCCTTGAGAGAGCCAGTCCTGACACAACTCTACCATCTGGCGAGCAAAATGTATGAGACAGGCGAAATTCCCTCAGATTTCAAGAAGAATATAATAGTTCCAATCCCAAAGAAAGCAGGTGGTGATAGATGCGAAAATTACCGAACTATTAGTTTAATAAGCCACGGCTGCAAAATACTGAATTCTTTACAGACGAATGGAAAAACTGGTAGAAGCTGACCTAGGGGAAGAACAGTTTGGATTCCGTAGAAATGTTGGAACACGTGAGGTAATACTGACCTTACGACTTATCTTAGAAGAAAGATTAAGGAAAGGCAAACCTACGTTTCTAGCACTTGTAGACTTAGAGAAAGCTTTTGACAATGTTGATTGGAATACTCTCTTTCACATTCTGAAGGAGGCAGGGGTAAAATACAGAGAGCGAAAGGCTATTTACAATCTGTACAGAAAGCAGATGGCAGTTATAAGAGTCGAGGGACATGAGAGGGAAGCAGTGGTTGGGAAGGGGGTGAGACAGGGTTGTAGCCTCTCCCCGATGTTGTTCAATCTGTATATTGAGCAAGCAGTAAAAGAAACAAAAGGAAAATTCGGAGGAGGTATTAAAATCCATGGAGAAGAAATAAAAACTTTGAGGTTCGCCGATGACATTGTAATTCTGTCAGGGACAACAAAGGACTTGGAGGAGCAGTTGAACGGAATGGACAGTGTCTTGAAAGGAGGATATGAGATGAACATCAACAAAATGAAAATGAGGATAGTGGAATGTAGTCGAATTAAGTCGGGTGATGCTGAGGGAATTAGATTGGGAAATGAGACACTTAAAGTAGTAAAGGCGATTTGCTATTTGGGGAGCAAAATAACTGATGATGGTCGAAGTAGAGAGGACATAAAATATAGACTGGCAATGGCGAGGAAAGCGTTTCTGAAGAAGAGAAATTTGTTAACATCAAGTATAGATTTAAGTGTCAGGACGTCATTTCTGAAAGTATTTGTATGGAGTGTAGCCATGTATGGAAGTGAAACATGGACGATAAATAGTTTGGACAAGGAGAGAATAGAAGCTTTCGAAATGTGGTGCTACAGAAGAATGCTGAAGATTAGATGGGTAGATCACATAAGTAATGAGGAGGTACTGAATAGGGTTGGAGAGAAGGGGAGTTTGTGGCACAACCTGACTAGAAGAAGGGATCGGTTGGTAGGACATGTTCTGAGGCATCAAGGGGTCACCAATTTAGTATTGGAGGGCAGAGTGGAGGGTAAAAATCGTAGAGGGAGACTAAGAGATGAATATACTAAGCAGATTCAGAAGGATGTAGGCTGCAGTAAGTACTGGGAGATGAAGAAGCTTGCAAAGGATAGAGTAGCATGGAGAGCTGCATCAAACCAGTCTCGGGACTGAAGACCACAACAACAGCAACAACAACAATTCTCTCCACAACCCAGATAAAATTTCGGAACTTTTGTATTCGTCCCCAGTGTGAGTATGATAACGATTACACTAAATGATTGCGTCAGCATATGCGTCTTACGAAATGAGAAGTTCTGCCAAAAATAGTTCCAAACATAACCGACAAAGACCAGACTAAGGAATGTGCGATGGCGCGCGAATCGCAAGCATGCCTGTTCGGATTTTCGCTGCCTGTGTTTGGTCGGCAAGGGGTGGGTGGGAGGGAAGGGGGGGGGGTGAAAGATGGTGGCGTAAAGGTTTTGACACCAGCCTTTGCGCCAGTGTGCTGGGTTAAATACCAAACTCTCCGCAGTGCATCAGGAGGTGAGGGCGTTCGACGCTGTTGATGGTGATCCGTCAGTCGGGTGGGAACGTGTGTCTGCATCTAAGTTCAACTCATCACTTGTGATACGTGTCCCGTTTATTATATAGGACAAACTGGAAGATCTTTTAGTCAGGTACGAAAAACGTTTATTACGAAAAAGAGGCACTAATGCACATAATTCCACTTTTACTGATCACCTGTTAATTTCCGGTCGCAAACTGAAAAGCGTTGGAGAAATTTCCATTTTACATAGAGAAAACGAAGATAATAGACTGGACGTCCTCGAAGAGCTGGAGATTTTCAAGCATATTTCTAAGAACCATGGCGTCATCCTCAATAACCTGTTACAAATACGTAACAAATTTTTTTTCAGTGGTTTTAATCCACTACTCGCAGAATTCCGATTTCTCTATTTTTCACTATGTTTTTCTGCCTCTAGTTTCGAAACATCTTTTCTTCGAATCTCACAGATGTGTACTGCTATAGTTATCTTCGTGTAGGTCTTTTTTGGATGGTACAGCTGTTTGTATAAAGTTCTATGTTATTCTGTCCTTTACGTGATAGTAATTTCTGTAAAGTCAATTAGTTCTGTTATAATGATTGAAATGGGCACATGTCACTGTCCGCGCCCAATAGGGGGCGCTACTTACGTTATTTTCGTGGCAGGAATGTAAGCCTCTGGACCGATCAGTCAGGTGTTCGTCCTTGCTAGGCATACGTGACAAGGCATAACTGCTGTAAATCTTGACCGCTGCTTTCTCGCAATGTAATTTTTACGTAAGTAACCTTTATACGTCCTGACAGTTGTCATCTCAGTTAATGTGTTTTTGCCCATACTTAATTTTGTGTGTATTATTTTACAAAAAAATGGTTCAAATGGCTCTGAGCACTATGGGACTCAACTGCTGAGGTCATTAGTCCCCTAGAACTTAGAACTAGTTAAACCTAACTAACCTAAGGACATCACAAACATCCATGCCCGAGGCAGGATTCGAACCTGCGACCGTAGCGGTCTTGCGGGTCCAGACTGTAGCGCCTTTAACCGCACGGCCACTTCGGCCGGCTATTATTTTACAGATTTTCTCAAAATTTTATCCTGATGAAGACTTAATAGGTGTCGAAACATAGACCAGTTGTACCAAAGAGTTACTTGCAACTGGTTAGCTGTATGATTCCTATGTTTGAAAATTGTATACAGTTGCTGTTGTCTATTTGCACTGCCTAACAAAGAAACTGAAGCGCCAAGAGAGGCAGGATGAAAGGCAATGAAACTTCCTGGGTTAACAGGGTATGTGATGTTGTAAGCTTTCTGTAAAAATTTATCAGTAAAAGAAAATAGTGAATATTCTCTTTCAAAGACTTTTTCCTCAAGTAACATGTGCTTTAGCCATCGTATTCAGCTACTGAGTAAAAGCTGGCTGTTGACTTGACCTGTGTTGCTCCTGTGAAAGGTGTCGTGAGACAAAACTCGAAACACTGAATTTCAAAAAACGAGAACTGATCTAATTAAATTCCAAAAGTAATTAATTGTTTACTCGGTGAAAACCATTTAACTAAAACTCAGTACTGAAGTACATAATCAAAGTTGCGTGACATGGACTTGAAATGTCCACAAAACTGAAATATTGCTCTACTCAGAACAAAAATGACTCTTCGAGATTACCTACACTGTTCACTGTAAATTAATCTGCTTGCTTAGGACAAACTCGATAATCCTGTCTACGAACTGTTCCTTCATAAGAATGTAAAATGAGATCTGCTCTGAAATCAAAGTAACTTACCTCATGCTCAGCATTTCGTGTTGTGTCTGGTGTAGTGACGTTCTCGGAACCAAATAGAAATCAGTAGACGCAGCAGGCAAAGAAAAGACGCAGCAGGTAAAGAAAAAATAAACTACTCACAACAACATTTGTTTTTTGCTCGTGAGAAACAATCTGTGGCTTCGTGTGACTTATGTTTCAATTACACACACTTGACGAAATATTCAAAACTTTACTAACAATGATGGAGGAGTGTTTCAGTTAGAAAGTCGTTCTTGCAAAATTAAAACTGATTTTTGACAAAAAAAGACTGTACAGCATGAGAAGACACTGACAATTACGAAATTCTCTCAATACGAAAATTACAGCCATTCCAACCCACTGCTTTATTCGTGACATATTGAAAACAAAGAGATCAAATTAACACTAATCACGAATGTCATTAGTTATCCGATAGACAAAGGTTTCCTTCAATTAATAGTTTCAACAAATCAGCATCTCATTCATGCATGTTCGTGGGTAACCTTGCAATATCCTTCCAAAAATATTCTCTATCAATAGACACAATAAAACATGTTTACAAACAAGTCTACATCCCCATAATAAAGTATTTCATATAATTTGTCAGATTCAGAAATATCACACCTGCTTCTCTAACAACTCAACTACTCGCTACTATTTCTCAAATAGGAACGCCCAAAGGTTGCACGACTGAGCGGCGAGCAAGCGAACCACAGATAAACTTAAACACAGAGTCAAGTAACTTATTCACTATTTGTACATCGCGCTCATTCATCTTTGTCCCAGTGCAGTAATGGTGAATTATTTACAACTGCAGTAAACAAATGGAAACTTTACATTTATCCCCCGTCCCCAGATAAAGTTTTATACGGTCTTAGTTGTGGTAAGGCAAGTATAATGAAATTATGAAAAAAATTACAGACAATTGACTACAATAAGCTACAATTATAAATGACATTACTAATTTTAGGACTTAAGGTTACAAAATGTACAGGAGAATGCTCTGATCTGTGTTTTATATGTGAAGATTGTCTTTTGCATGGGGTGGGAGCACACACAGTATCGCCGAGTTTTGTACATTTTACGTAAATTTGCGTCATTTATAACCATCGAAGATTTGCTTTAGTGTCTCATATCACTAATGCTGGGGCTATTATGTGAATACAATCCAAGGTAAAATGTTCCATGAATTAGCATCGCCGAACATGCTGTGTAATGTCTCTTGTCATTAAACCTGTGACTAAGAAAGGGAATGCAAGCAGCACAATATTGACATAATTCATGAAGCGCTGATGCAGTTGTATCTGAGGTAATTGATTGCCCATCACTGACAACCCTTTGAAGATTGATAGTA
Organism: Schistocerca serialis cubense; assembly: GCF_023864345.2. Classification (NCBI taxonomy): domain Eukaryota; kingdom Metazoa; phylum Arthropoda; class Insecta; order Orthoptera; family Acrididae; genus Schistocerca; species Schistocerca serialis. Next base: position 454,533,286 of record NC_064645.1, read on the forward strand.
AATGTAGAATGAAACATGAATAGATTCCAGGAAGTTCAAATGGTTCAAATGGCTCTGAGCACTATGGGACTTAACATCTGAGGTCATCAGTCCCCTAGAACTTAGAACTACTTAAACCTAACTAACCTAAGGACATCACACACATCCATGCCTGAGGCAGGATTCGAACCTGCGACCGTAGTGGTAGCACTGTTCCAGACTGAAGTGCCTAGAATCGCTCGGCCACTGCGGCCGGCTATTCCAGGAAGTGTTTCCCATTGACAGCTCATATGTCTATTTGATGTCTCATAGGTGTCTTCGCACTCAGTACTATTATTTCCTTTAAATGTGTTCATAAATTAGTTAAATCCCTGGCAACTTCACTGAATTTCTGTTTTCTCTTTTCTTTTTTACAAAACATGTATATCTGTAGATTATAATAACTAATGTGATGAGAAAACATCTATATACACAAATAGTTATGCAATATTCTGTGCAAGATACAGAGGTAAAGTATAAGAAGTGGAGCTACTGAGAGAACGTTAGTATCTTCTAATGGTGCCAAATGTCCATGAAAATATATAAGAAAATCTAGTGGCACACTCATGTTACCCATCACTCAGAAAATGCCTGGATACACAGAACTAAACACTAACTTTGAAAACATAGAAACAGTGGTAATAAAAATACATACACAAATAACACACGCACAACGTAAGAACAAGAAGGTGCAGAGATCGTAAGTAAAGGACAAAGAGATAAATGTATCATAGTTCATGTAAGGGAGAAAGGAAATTGAACGAAGTGTACTTAAAAACAAAATCCCTGTCAGTCTGTGTGGTATTTTATCGTAGTGTCATACGCTACTCTATCGAATGCTGATGAGCCTTCTAACTTCTGCACTGTATATGTACTTCATGAACTTATATTTTCGCTGAAACCTCATACTTTTCTCATAATATCTTTTATCTCAGTTTACCAGACAAACATGTTATATTCACAGAATAGTACGTTCCCTGCCAATTTTCCTGCTAAAAACATCGTGACAATTTAACTGCAAAAAACATCATATTCAAAGTTAAATCAAATATTTTATTATCACATCGTCATAACCACATAAAAAAACCATTATTCAATCTGCTTATATTCATTTATGTGACCACATTGCAGTCAACATATTTCTTCAACCAGAGCATATATGCAATTTTATTGACCTGCCCACACATTTTACTTCTTCAGTTTCTCTGAACTTGTTTCTTTCTTATTTCCAGGTGGGCCTGCTATGTTATCGATTTACTGTTTTCCTATACCCATCTTTCATAATTCTCTTATTAGTCATGACATTTACCTTATTTATAACCTCGAGCAGTAAGTGCTTATCCTAAATGAGCTCTAATAAAACTGTAGGCGCCGTGACATACATATATTCAAAAAAATATTTAATCAGAAAAGCAATTCCACCAAATTCATTTCAGACATCTAAGAACATAACGAATATTTCATGAGAAAGGCAATTCAGCAAAGTACCTCATCTTACGCACATGCAGCAAAAAAATCATTATCGTAAACTAGTAAACAAAATGGAGTACACATTCTTAAGCTAAGAGAAATCATACACCAAAAAATTTCTTAAAAAATAATGCAGCACCTAAAGTAAAGTATGTGATCACAAAAATACATGATACTACTGTCATCAAAAAATGTCAACAAGATGTAAGCATTAAAACGTATGTTGGAGCACCAATAATTCTGTAATGCAAAAGTTCACATAAGGCAATAGATATGTTAACCAATAGTCATACTATATAACAAAATATACATTTCATATCATTACCCTAATCCATGGAAAGAAAATTAATTAATAAGTGCTAAAATGTAAAAAAAGAAAAAAGGTTTTGAATTAGTAGCATATTCTTCATTAAAATATTACCACAAAAATACACCTGTGTCAAGAGCCTTCTCATTCATGTTATCCATATTTGTCTAGTGTCAGTGTAGAGACTGGCTTATGTGCGTAATAAAAACTTTATACTATGCAAGCAAATATGCATGAAAAATGCTTAAAATGCGTGAAAAGTATCAAAATATGCAATATCAAATAATGAAAAAAAGCATGGTAGTTACTGTGCGCATTATATCTCAAAGTCGAACCTGTGCATACCAATTACGAAAAAGAGCGTCGGCCACGCGAAAAATCGGTACAAAACGCTGATATCATTTTCTGAATGCCTTCTGGCAGAGGTCAGGAAGGGACCCGTTCTGGGAATATTTTCTAAAAATTTGCAAAATGGGGACGCATACCATGTTTCAAGAAATGTTCCTTCTTTGCTATTGTTGTCGCTAACAAGTGGATGCGATGCTAGTGAGTCGCAGCGAAATAATCGATATGTACGGGACCAACTTCGAGATATATCGCACATAGAGGGTCACGCTTAAAAACTCCGTACATACATACGAGTATATAAATACATCCGTACATTAACACTTGTTCTATAGATCATGAATACGACATTTCATAATGATGTGGAACATATCACGTTAACATAAGTTTTCTTCACACAAAATAATTAATTTTTTTTTACATTTACTACTTCATATTTAAAAATTGATCTATTGAGTAGAAGGAGTTGTCATTCAGAAATTCTTTTAATTTGTTTTTAAATGTTGGTTGGCTATCTGTCAGACTTTTAATGCTGTTTGCCAAATGACCAAAGATTTTTATGGCAGCAAAATTCACCCCTTTCTGTGCCAAAGTCAGATTTAGTGCAGAATAGTCAAGATCATCCTTTATTCTAGTGTTCTAGTCTTTCACTTCGCTGTTATTTTCGAAATGGGATGGGTTATTAATAACAAATTTCATAAACAGAATATATGTTTTGCGAAGGTACTGTGAATATCCCAAGTTCCTTAAATGAATGTCTGCAAGGTGATCTTAGGTGGGGTCCAGCTATTATTCTGGTTACTCGCTTTTATGCAATGAATACTTTTTCTTTTAGAGATGAATTACCCCTAAATATGATGTCATATGAAAACAGTGAATGAAGACAGGCGTAGTAGGCTAATTTACTGATATGTTTATCATCAAAATTTGCAATAACCCTAATAGCATAAGTAACTGAACCTAACCGTTTCAGCAGATCATCGATATGTTTCTTCCATTTCAATTTCTCATCGATGCACAATGCCAGAAATTATAAGTATTCTGCCTTAGCAACAGACTTCGGTTCATAGTCTACATTTATCAATGGTGTTATGCCATTTACTGTACTGAATTGTATAAACTGTGTTTTCTCAAAATGTAATGGGAGTCCATTTGCTGAGAATAACTTAATAATTTTCTGAAAGACATTTTTTGCAACTTTCTCAGCTGATTTCTGTTTGTTGGGTGTGATTACTATACTTGTATCATCAGCAAAAAGAACTAGCTTTGCATCTTCATGAATATAGAGTGGCAAGCCATTAATATATATCAAGAACAATAAGGGACCCAAGGCTGAACTCTATGGGACACCATCCTTGATACCTCCCCAGTTAGAGGACTCGGCTGATTTTTGCAGACTCTCTGTACTGTTAATTTTGACCTTCTGCATTCTTCCAGTTGTATATGAATTAAACAATTCGTTAAATGTCCCACTCATACCACTATACTTAAGCTTATCTAGGAGAATTTCGTGATTCACACAGTCAAAAGCCTGTGAGAGATTACAAAATATCCCATTGGGTTATGTTTGGTTATTCAGTGCATTTAATATTTGATCAGTGAAAGCATATATAGCATTTTCTGTTGAAAAGCCTTTCTAAAAACAAAACTGACATTTTGTTAGTACTCCATTTTTACAAATATGTGATGATAGTCTTGAATACATTACTTCTTCAAGAATTTTGGATAAAGCTGTCAGAAGTGAGACTGGTGGGTAGTTGTTAGCATCAGACCTATCCCATTTTTTATGCAATGGTTTAACAATAGCATATTTGGGTCTATCTGGAAAAAATGCCCTGTTTCAGTGAGCTATTACACACGTGGCTAAGAATTCTACTTGCCTGTTGGGAACAAGGTTTTAGTACTCCGGTAGAAATGTCATCAATTCCATGTGAGCTTTTGATTTTGAGTGAATTTATTATTTTTCTAATTTCAGTAGGAGAGGTGGGTTGAATTTCAATTTTATCAAATTGCATAGGTATTGCCTCTCACATATGCTGCCTTGCATTTTCTAATGAATAGCTGGATCCTATTTTCTCTACAACACTTAAAAATGTTTTATATGTCTGACTTCTTGTTGACAAACTTTTCATTGAGTTTGAAAGAAATACAGTCTTCCTGTGCTCTCGGTTGACCTGTTTCCCTTTTAACAATTTTCCAAATTGTTTCAGTTTTATTAGCAACTCAGACATAATGCACATATGTCTGGACTTTTTAATAACTTTTCTTAGTGCAATAAAGTAGTTTTTATAATGTTTCACTGTTTCAGAATCATTACTCCCCCAAGCGGTAAGATACATTTTCTCATTTCTGTTTACAAGATATTTTTATCCCTTTAGTAAGTCATAGCTTTTTAACTGGTTTCTTACAGATATATTTCACTGTTTTCTTAGGGAAATTGTTTTCAAAGACACTCACAAAGGTATCATGAAATAGGTTAAATTTTAAATTATCATCAGGTTTCCTATACACTTCATCCCAGTCTAGCTGTTGCAAGCTTTCTCTAAAATTTTCAATTGTTAAATCATTAATTGGATGCATTATTTTGGAGGACTGTACTGTAACTAGCTGTACCTTGTGATCAGACAGACCATTCTTAATAGGAAAAGTTTTTATTCGATTAAATTTATCTTGAGCTATAAAAACATTATCTATCAGTGTGAAACTTTCCTGTGCCACTTGAATAGGAAAACCAATAACTGATGTCCGATTGATAGAACCAAAAAAAACTTCAAGTTCAAGCTTTCTATCAGACTCTTTCAGAAAATCTACATTGAAAGGCCCACAAACAATAATTTGCTTCCCTCTATCTGACAAATAACACAACAAGGAATCAAGTTTTTCAAAAATAGCTGAAAACTTTCCAATAGGGACCTATAAACAGCTAAAATTATAAAATTACTATTATTTAGTTTAAGCTGACATACACATGCTTCTATATGTTGCTCTGCACAAAATTTTTTAGTTTCCAAATTTTTCACACTATAACAGATTTTGACATACATGGCAACTCCTCCTCTCTCTGTAGTGTCTCTACTTACATGTGCTGAAAGGTTATATCCACCAACATATACCATTTCCATGCCTGTGACTATATGATGTTCAGACAGGGGTAGTACATCTATTCCACCCTTAGTTTTTATATCTTCTAAACAAATGACAAGCTCATCTACTTTGTTTTTTAATCCCCCTGATAGTCTGATGCAGTATACTAACGTTATTTTTCACTGTACTGTTATGATAATGTTGTGATATTTTAACATCTCTGTCTAAGCTTCTCATTGAGTTTAATTTCAATCAATGTTGGATGATTGACACTGACCTTAGTCTAAAAAATATTTTATTTAAAAAAGACATACAATCATAAGTTCCTTTGAACAGCATTAACTTTTAATTAATACTATTGGTCCAAAGCATCATTTACAATTTATTTTAAATTTTCTTTCTACTATTGTAAACATAAACGACCAAGTACTGTTCCAAATGTTCAGTAGTAAGATTGTGTCTTTGATCGCTCAGAACATTTTTATAAGCAGAAAAGGACCATTCTGCATCAACAGAGGTAACTGGGCAGTATTTGAATTTGGGTGCTATGTTGGCACTTATTGTTTCTGGTAAAAGTTCACCCATCCCATTAATTGGCTCCGGAACGCTCTATACTTGCAATGTTAAAATAACGCTTATAAATTACATCTTTCCTTACAAAGTATTTGAGGTAGGAAGTTGATCTTTTTACAGATTATTTATTGGAATATGGGCTACAACTTAACACAGGGATTTTACAAAACTTTAGTTCAGTTATTAAAGATGATTTTTTTTCAATTGTAATGAAAATTCACAACAATTTTTTGCAATTTTTTATTTATATATTCAAAAATATACAGTTTCTTGGAAAAAGGCTGTGTTAAATTATGCAGAAGGTACTGTGTAACATTTGCTGAAAGTTTGAAACAAATATGTTTGGAAGATCCTTAGAAAACATTTAATTAGTATGAGAAAAATAAAAGTTTTGGGAATCGAGCGATAAAGATTGGATTAACTTTTTAGTGCATTCCAGGTCCATAGGATGGGTTATCTTCATCCTCTGCAAACTCCTCCTCCAGCTTCCTCTTGTCCCTCCTCCTGTTTACTCTTGCTTGTATTTCTAGACTCTTTACAGCCCTGTCTGCAGCCCGAAGGCGTTCCTTGTCTAAAGCAAGCATCGCTCGTTGTTGTGTTCGTAGATTTTGCTACCATTTTCTTCAGTTGCAGTTACTGCAACACTGTTCCAAAAGGTGGTCATGTATGAACACTTATCACATTTCAGTTGTATTTCACCAGCAATACCTACGTGCTTTATTATGGAGAGTTCCAGACCAACTTCACTACAATGAATACATCTTACACAGTTTGAAAAAATTCCTTTGAGAACCAACATATCAAATATTTCATTCACATCCGATTCGCCCATAAAACATTCATAGTTTTCACTCATTGAACCAAGCTTCTTCTGTGAAGTATTTTCTTTCCCACTTTGACTGCTATGGGCAGGTGTACTTGAGAGGTTAGGTTCACTCATTTGGTTATCGTCTTTATTGTTTACAGTAATAACACATCCCTTTGGCTTTCCAACATTTCTCCTTTTCTTAAAAGCCTTCAGAGGATTTCTAATAACTTTACTTTTACTCATTATTATACTTCAACAAAACAGAGACTCAAGAAACAGAATTAATTACGAATATTTTCGAGATAACGACAGAGTACATAAACATGAAACAATCGACAATCGCACCAGCGATATATATTGAACCATCACAGGTTAGCCACAACACATACTTTATCTCACATCACTAAAATGTACCTGATGAACACGGACGTTAATAATAACACCATTTGACAGCAGTTTAACAGCGCCACAGTGGGTCACGCCCATGTAGAACACATTTCAAAAAAAAATATTTAAAAATAGTTGTAGTCTTCGGAATTGAATAAATTATATATCTATTAAAAGATTCAGAAAACGCAAAAAAGTAAAAATTGAACTTTTCATGATTTTGAGCCTTTCCGGAGCCCCTTAATAAAACTGTCAATTGGGTTATTGTTCAAAATGGTTTCAAATTTTTCTTTAAGTTTTCTTGAGAATACCTCTGGCAGTGACGAGTTCAGTAGAATAATTTTATTATTTAATTGAATAGATTCATTCAACGCCAAACCTTGAGTTACAAGCTTTTTAATACTTTCAAGTGTATAGGAAAAATGAGTACTAATCACAACAATGTCTTTTTTAATACTGGAATCATTAAAAACTTCCTTGCACTGGCAAACTGCTAAAGGCTCTGCACAATCGAAGTCGTTTGCTACTTCTCGAATGGCCTCTAAATGTTAATTGTAAAAAAACATAGATTCGACCCATGTACCCCAACGAGTTACCACTGATTCAGGAGGTAAATGCACATTTGATAGTTGTTATTTGTGGATCTTGATGCGAGAAGGAGCCTTTAGGAACACTTTCTTTGTGGATGAAATCAGTTTATTTAAATTCAAGAACGTGGAACGTACTTCTTCAGAAAGGCGATTTACTCCATGAGCAAAGCACGCTACATGAATCAAATTGGGATAAAATACTTGGAGGGCTTTTCCTGCTTTGATCACATAGGGAGCAGCATTTGAAATAAACACAAACACCCGTCATCTGCAGAAGATTCTAGAAATATTTTTCTAATAGCCTCATTCACAAATCTGGTGATCATAGAATGATTTACTTTTTCAAGTTCTTGGCAGGCCGCTAAGTAGGAAGAAGAAGGCTCTTCTTTTAAAGCAGCAACAATTAAATTACTTTTGAATGCATTATGGGAACAGCAGTGATCAATGTCTTGTAAATAATTACTATTAAAAACAGTCTTGATCACGATTTATTTAACAAGGTGACCGGTTTCGACCACTACTGTGGTCATCTTCAGATCATTGAGTAGGAACCCCTTTCTGTTGTGATTCTCCAACAGATAGGGGTTCCTACTCAATGGTCTGAAGATGACCACAGTAGTGGTCGAAACCGGTCACCTTGTTAAATAAATCGTGATCAAGACTGCTTTTAATAGTAATAATTAGCAACAATTAAATTTGCAATGTAATGGCCACAAGTGTATGTAGTTTGGTCAACTGAAATCCAGATGTTGCTGACCTTGAGTTCATTGCGTATTTCTTCCGGAACATTTACGTAAATTGTCGGTATGTAATCTTTACGCAATATTGATTCATGTGGTATATTTTGATTTAAGCAATATCTGTGCAGAAAGCCTTTGAGGATAGGGTTTGTGAGTTTGTGGAGAGGAATATTGCTTGCAATGAATGCCTCACATAGGACCATACTAAACCGATGTTTTTGGTTACCTTTGGACAAATCCCTGCTACTGAAAGTTGCTGTTGTTAGAATTTGTTGTAGTGGTTCTTTCTTCTGCATTCCTGCGATATTGTTTTAACACGCTGGTCTATTTGAACCTTTTTTCCAAGAAACGTTTTTCTCGCAAATTCGACAATATAAAACAATTCCGTCTTGTGTAAATGTTCCAGGATGGTCAGCTATCTACGAATCGACGTTTTTTTTTCGGGCGACATAACGCACAAGACGTTACACACTAAACGTCGTAAACACGTTCAATGTTGCATAAGTACATGATGAAAGATCCACAGGATGCCGTAATACTAAGATTTATAAAAAAATTTGAAACACCGAGTAACCAAAGGGTTGGCAAAGACGTTAATTATGAATGTGCGGTAAGGCACAGACAAACGAAAACATTTTCTCATTCGGTTTGTTGTACAGTTTTTTTGTTTTAGACAGACACGGTCTAGCTCTGTTGTATGTAGAAGGACGATGAGGATGAGCGATTTTAGGGATGAAGTATTGCGATGTCGATGTACTATATGTGTGGAGTGAATAATATAATGTTAAATAACCATATCAAACATTTTATTTATTTAAGTAAGTGAAGAGGAAAATTACAGGAAAGGATTTTTGTGAGTACAACAACTGCCAGTGTCCCCGGAGTTTTCGATCGCCTGCAGCTTCAACAAATATGTAAGGAAGTCCGATGCCCAAATAAGCACAGAACATTTTAACAATGCAACCATATTCCTATTCTTATTCATATTCATTTTTATATAAATTATATATATTACAACTGCCGACCTGTGTGCCAGGACTTCCAGTCACCGGTCGTGAGTAATGTTTGTTAACTATTGTTATAGTAAGAAATTTCTATGGCATTGTTATGAACTATCAGAACTAATTGTCCATATTTTCTGTTTGCATGAATCACAACGGGAGCAAGTAACGCAAAAAGGCAAAATCTTTGGAGATAAATTTTGATAGGAATAAGAATTGGACACAGGTTAAGTAAAAATTTTTCCATAGGAAGCTGTTTTATTCGGCCCGTAAAGGTAGGACGGCTACGCAAGTTGCTTGCATGGTTACGCTTGGTAGCGCCTTCCTTCCTTGATTTTTATTGTTGAACAATTTACCGAAATTTTTAGTGTGATACCCATTCTCAGTAAAACATAAAGATTTGTGACACAATTGTTTGAGCATCATAATAGATGTAAAACAGGTTTTGACATTACATAATTTACATTTGTCAAGTATAATAATTAGTGTATGAAATTTTTAACTTTTTTGTGAAATTTCCATTTGTTGCAAATTCATATAACATGGCCGAAAAATATATGCCCATTGTTGATAGCGACAGCGAAAACGCCATCAGCCAAGATGGCGCAGAATTGCGAGATCGAAAAATTGAAGTTCGGGCACTATGCATGCCTACTGTCGAAGGTTTAAGTAGAACAGAGATGAGTGTCGCAGGAGAGACAAATGGTAGCGACGCTCCACTACAGAATAACCTTGACGACACAATTGACGAGACAATGTCACGTATCTCCCAGAGCGACGTACTGCTCATGAATGAAACGTCGCAGACCACTCTAAATATGAATCTTGGCAACACGTTACAAACACCACTTGGTCACAACACAAACATTAACTTGAGAAGTACAATGGACAGCAACCACAGTAGTACAACTGGAGCTCTGCTATGGCATCTACTATTTAACACAAATGCGAAATTTGATGATATGAAACACAATATAAACACCAATTTCAGTAATTTGACACAAGATATGAACATGGTAAAACAGCAGCAAAACGCTGTAAGATACGAACACGATAAAATAGCAACAAAACACTGTTACACAAGATCTAAATACAATGAATCAAGAACAAAAAGAAGTACTCAAGGATTTGCAAGACACAGTCTCACAGAAATTCGATGACTTAGACAAAAATTTTCGCACTGAAAAATTGAATGATATGCAAACACAGGTAAAGCATGAAGTCCTTTCTGAAGTTAATAGTAACATTACGGAGGTAAAACAGAAGGTAAATTTTTTAATGACTATCGCGATCTAGTAGAACAACAGATAAAGAAAATCACAGACGGTAACACAAACATTGAAGCCACACAAAACCAGTTGGTTTCGACAGTAGAAAAGGTAACCACTGTCGTCAACAAACTAAATAAAGACTATGAAGGTGTACCTCTAGCTGTAGATGGACTTACTTTAAGGGTAGCAACATCAGAAGTTGACTCAGCATGTGTTAAGACGGAGACAGAGAAAAATAATGAAAATCTGAGTGATAACATTAGCCAAGCTGAAGCAGGCACGCTAGATAAGGGTAAAATAATTGCAGAGAATTTAGTAACCGATTGTGAGTTATACACAGATGTAGTGGAAAAGGCCATTCAGAAAAAAGAAAATGAAATCGTGAACAAAGTAAACATTAACCTACAAGCCGCGGAAAATAGGATCCGCAATGTTTTAGAAGAAAATATTACCGTATCTCGAAATATGCATGTAAATAATACACAGGCTACAGTGAACAAACCACAACCTGTTGGTATCTATTCACAAATTGTCACGAGTCCCACAGCAGGTAGCAGTGACAGTTGTAGATTGCAAAATGTAAACATACCCACAACTCCAAAGCCCAAACAATTACCAGCCGGAATTACAAGTAACTGCAATAACAACACAAATACGATCGAAAATGCCACGAGTCTATCAACTACTTTTGCAGATGAAGGTTTGCTGAAACATCGACAATTTCCCACATTTACCACCGAAGGTAAAAGAATGAATCACGTAGTATTTATTAGTGCTTTTCGTCATGCATTTTCACCCAACTGGACGGAGGCACACGAAATCAGATTTGTCGTGGGATATACGCAAGGCGATGTGCTCTTATGGGCAACGTTGCAGCACTTATACCCAATTTGAAAGAGCTTTCCTCGACAAATACTGGTCTGAGGCAGTGCAAGAAGGACTCAGACGCGAGGTTCTCAACTCTGCACCATTCAATGGCAAATACGGTAGTCTACATGGATACATTGCAAAATACCTGAACAAGGCACGCTACTGGACGAACCCAATATCACAGGTCGACGAGTTAAAATTTTTGAAAAGTCGTTTACCGTCGCACATTAGAGAAAAATTAGTCACAACGCTCGAGCACGACGCTGAATATTTTCTGTCAGTGCTCGATTCTATCGACTTAATCTATGAGGAAAGACCTGTACCCCATAGAGCAACAGAAAATCAGGCACAACAACAACATAATTATGTAAATCAGTCAGCAAAACGTGATTTAAACACACAGCAAGGTTGGTACACACAACAGCAAAATTACATACCCAGATGTAATGAGTACAGTAACGGGAACGGAAAAAACAAACGATTTAAAAGAAATTTCCAAAAAAACAGGGGTAATTTCAATGCACGAGCGAATTTCAATTCACCATCACAAGACCCTATGCCGAATATGAATAGAAACAGCCGCAGCAGTGGCCGACGCGCAGCAACAGTGCCATGCCTTACGCTGTACCGCAGCCGACCTTTGGGCAGCAAAATAACTGCACTGCAGCTAACGACACAAATTGGCGAGGTACACACACAGTGCAACTCACTGAAATTTCTCCAGGTAATGAACTAAGTCACACTACGCCGTCGGAAAACACCAATCGGTCGTATTTAAGCCCGAGGCTATTGACGTCTCAGGGAGCGGGGGCAAGGCAGAACTACGAACATGTTTCATAAGATTTGCCAAACGAGGAGACATAATGGATGATTTGTATCACCATGAGTTAGATATAGTAGATAAAGTCAAGGAAGAACAAGTACAAGCAATCATTAAGGTGAAAACATTTAACATGGACACACAGTTAATTTTAGATACAGGTTCAGCTACCAACCTAATGTCAAATGCATTTTTTTGTGAACTGGAGAAGAGAGTCAAGTTCCCAACATTTCCTGTACAAAATTGCAAGGTGATACAGGCAGTAAGACTAAATTGGTTAAGCATCAAGCACTTATTCCAGTACAAATTGAACATTTTACAATGAAGTGCAACTTTCTTATAATTGACAAACTTATAGTTAATTTTCTTTTTGGCATGGACACGTTTAGAATGTAAAAAACACAGATTGACAATGATAAATGCCACTTTTATGTAAAGTATCAGATCTTTTCTATTGATTTAGTCGAAACACCTGATGAAAGTAAGAAAAACAAACCAGAGTCAAATGTTGTAGTACAATATTCCTTTCCAGCTGTGTATTTCACAAACAAATTTGATACTGAACAAGAAGCAAACACTGAGGTTAGAGCAGAAACTATGTGAATCACAGGTGCTAAATGAGATTCAACGACAAGAACTTTCTAACCTGTTATTTAAGTATGCCAACGTTTTTAGTAAGGAGCCAGGAGTAATCAAAGGCTACGAATGTAAATCTGAAGTCTATCCACATGAGACATTTTGTGTAATGTCATATCCTATTCCACGGGCAGGAACGAGAGGAAGTAAGGGAAGAGATCAATCGTATGATTAAATGGGGGATTATACAACCTTCATTTTCACCCTCTTGTAGCCCAATATTACCAGTAAGCAAACCAGATGGTTCTGTAAGATTAGTTCTCGGGGCTAGAGGTATTAATAAGATTACAATACCAGTACGCATAAGGCCAGACAGTTTGGACGAACAGCTTCTAAAGTTTTACAGTATAAATTATTTCCGTGTACTCGGTCTGAAAATGTCCTACTGGCAAATAAAACTACGCGAAGAAAGTCGAAAATATACTACATTTGTTTGTGGCGGCAGAAGTTACGAATTCTGTGTTATACCTTTCGGATTGAACATGAGGGGAGGAGTTTTTATACTCACATCTGCACTGGACAAGGTTTTAGGACCAGAATTGCTTAGCAAAATCACTGTCTATGTAGACGAGCTGCTAATAGCCACACCTACTTCGTTAGAACATACCAGGCTCATTGTACAGCTGCTTTGACGATTTGCAGATTATGGACTAACAGCCAATTTAAAAAAGTTCAGTTTTGGTAAGGAGCAAGTCAAATTTTTAGGAAATGCTGTGTCAGAACAAGGTATATTACCTATCCGAAAAAAACTTGATTCCATACGCAATTGTTCAGCTCCAAGGAATAAAAAACACTAAAAGCCTTTTTAGGAGTATCTTGGTTTTTTCGTAAATTCGTACCTCAACAACTGATGAACAGTGATCCATTGCTCAACTTGTTACGAAAAAATAGGCTCAAGTGTCAAGAAGACTGTAAAAACTTTAAGCAGGTATTGGTAAATGCAAACATTCTTAGCCACCCTGACATGTCCAAGGATTTTTGTATATGCACAGATGCCTCATCTCAAGGGCTGGGGGCATGCTTATTCCAGATGTGAGAGGACGAAGGTAATGAAGTATCCAAGGTCATCAGTTTTGCTAGTCGCACATTATCAGAAGCAGATAGGTCTTCCTCTGTGTCAGAATTGGAAAGTTTAGCGGTAATATGGGTATTGAAAAAGTTTGAATATTTTTTGTGGGGTAAGAATACCAAAGTTTACTGTGACTACCAGTTACTGTCATTTCTTTTAACATGTAAACTATTGCACCGTAGAATAGCTACGAGGTGTCTGTATTTACAAGAATTCAGCTTTGAGATCATTTATATTAAAGGAAGTCAGAACGTTATTGCAGACGCCTTGTCTAGGCTACCACTTGGTTTAGAGGAATTTAGTGAATTAATAGAGCAGGATGCAGAAATTAAAACGTTATTAATGCAAGGTACAACACAACAGTCTGATTAACATAAGTTTTGTAAGCAGATGAAAATTATACAACAGCAATATCGCAGATGGAATAAAATCATGCAAAACCTTAAGCAAGATGAAGATGGAAAGGTAAGTAAATGGTATCAGGAGTACAAGGGCGTTTTGTTTCATAGGAAACATGAAAAGTCTGATCAATGGTATGTGTGTATCCTGGAAGATTATATCGACGAATTTATAAGAGACACGCACGAAGTATGGGGACATTATGGAGTGTGCAAATGTACAGAAAAAATTGCAACATTTTGTTACTTTCCAAATTTGAGAAGGCGAGTCCTACAGGTATTAAGAAAGTATGCAACAGATCAAAAATCAAAACATTGCAGTGTGTCAAAATATACTGAGCGACACTCAATACTCACAAAAAAACCCTCTAGATATTGTATCCTTGGACATAGCTGGTCCATATTCAAGAAGTAAAGGAGGAGTAAGATAAGTAGTAGCACTATACGATATTTTCTCGAAACAGCAAAATGTATGCCATTAAAAATGTAACAGCCACAAATATAAGAAAAAGAATTGAGGGAGACTGTTTGAGAAGAGTAGGTAAACCAAAGGTACTAATAACTGATAATGCTTCATATTTCGTTGGGCGGAAGTGGAAACAATTTATGACCTCACAGGGCATAAAGCACATATCAATAAGCTTTTTTCACCCAGAACCAAGCCCAGTTGAACGAGTCTTTAAAGAATTTAACAGGTCTATTAGGACATACGCACCTCACAAACATACCCATTGGATGGAATATGTAACTCCTTCCATGCAACTTGTCAATAACCCTCCACATTCTTCAACAGGTTTCACACCTAATGAATTGATGCTACAGACAAAGCAAACGAATGAGTAGGAGTCGCCCATACCAAATGTACCCACTACAGAAATGACACTACAAGATAAAATCAAACATGCCATAGTTACTCTAGAAAACAGGGTCGAATATACACTCCTGGAAATGGAAAAAAGAACACATTGACACCGGTGTGTCAGACCCACCATACTTGCCCCGGACACTGCGAGAGGGCTGTACAAGCAATGATCACACGCACGGCACAGCGGACACACCAGGAACCGCGGTGTTGGCCGTCGAATGGCGCTAGCTGCGCAGCATTTGTGCACCGCCGCCGTCAGTGTCAGCCAGTTTGCCGTGACATACGGAGCTCCATCGCAGTCTTTAACACTGGTAGCATGCCGCGACAGCGTGGACGTGAACCGTATGTGCAGTTGACGGACTTTGAGCGAGGGCGTATAGTGGGCATGCGGGAGGCCGGGTGGACGTACCGCCCAATTGCTCAACACGTGGGGCGTGAGGTCTCCACAGTACATCGATGTTGTCGCCAGTGGTCGGCGGAAGGTGCACGTGCCCGTCGACCTGGGACCGGACCGCAGCGACGCACGGATGCACGCCAAGACCGTAGGATCCTACGCAGTGCCGTAGGGGACCGCACCGCCACTTCCCAGCAAATTAGGGACACTGTTGCTCCTGGGGTATCGGCGAGGACCATTCGCAACCGTCTCCATGAAGCTGGGCTACGGTCCCGCACACCGTTAGGCCGTCTTCCGCTCACGCCCCAACATCCTGCAGCCCGCCTCCAGTGGTGTCGCGACAGCCGTGAATGGAGGGACGAATGGAGACGTGTCGTCTTCAGCGATGAGAGTCGCTTATGCCTTGGTGCCAATGATGGTCGTATGCGTGTTTGGCGCCGTGCAGGTGAGCGCCACAGTCAGGACTGCATACGACCGAGGCACACAGGGCCAACACCCGGCATCATGGTGTGGGGAGCGATCTCCTACACTGGCCGTACACCACTGGTGATCGTCGAGGGGACACTGAATAGTGCACGGTACATCCAAACCATCATCGAACCCATCGTTCTACCATTCCTAGACCGGCAAGGGAACTTGCTGTTCCAACAGGACAATGCACGTCCGCATGTATCCCGTGCCACCCAACGTGCTCTAGAAGGTGTAAGTCAACTACCCTGGCCAGCAAGATCTCCGGATCTGTCCCCCATTGAGCATGTTTGGGACTGGATGAAGCGTCGTCTCACGCGGTCTGCACGTCCAGCACGAACGCTGGTCCAACTGAGGCGCCAGGTGGAAATGGCATGGCAAGCCGTTCCACAGGACTACATCCAGCATCTCTACGATCGTCTCCATGGGAGAATAGCAGCCTGCATTGCTGCGAAAGGTGGATATACACTGTACTAGTGCCGACATTGTGCATGCTCTGTTGCCTGTGTCTATGTGCCTGTGGTTCTGTCAGTGTGATCATGTGATGTATCTGACCCCAGGAATGTGTCAATAAAGTTTCCCCTTCCTGGGACAATGAATTCACGGTGTTCTTATTTCAATTTCCAGGAGTGTAGAAAGAAAATTTATAACAAGAAACTGAACGTGCTACACAATTTTTTGAAGGGCAACGAGTCTTATTACGGAATCACCCTAAATCGACAAAATTTGGCAAGCTGAATAAGAAGTGGCAATTACTCTATTCAGGACCTTATGTAATTTCCAAAATACCATATCCTGGGACATGGAGATTAGCCTATGAGAAAACAGGAGAGACAAGGGTCTCTACCCTCACAAAGATATAAAAGCCTTTATAGAACGACGAAGAGTGGTAATATTTTTTTCTTACAAGATAGTTGTACTTAGTGTACATAATTCCAAGTGCATTTTTTTCTAGAGTGTATGTTAAGTTAAAGTAATGTGTATAGACATAAGTGATTCTTTTGATTTGCACACATAGGCATAAGAATTATCAGCAGTGAGAAGTAACACACCGCTTCCTTCGAAGCGAAAGTATAAATGAAATTAGCTTACGGCTCAGCTGCCACGTGCTCAACAATACGCGCTGACGTCAGTAGCAGGAGAGGAGACATTGACCTGTGCGCATACGTGGCAGACTGGCTGAAGGCGCAGCCAAAATAGGAATGCAATATGTACCTAACTTAAATACAAAGTAAACGGAAATACTACGTAAATACATCTACTGTCTAAGAACTAAGGAACATATTGATGTACGTACATAGACATTTAATTAAATAGTAAGCTATATAAAACATATTTACAAACAAAAGGAAGCGTTATGAAAAACTGTACGAGATGTGTAAGCTAAGGAGGAACGACAAAATACCGTAAGAAATGTCATATAATTTTCTTTGCAGGGAAAATGATCATTAAGTGTAACAGGATAAAGGAATGACTGTGAATTTAAACAAAATTATCGGTCGGCCGCGGTGGCTGTGTGGTTCTAGGCGTTTCAGTCCAGAACCGCGTGACTGCTACGGTCGCAGGTTCGAATCCTGCCTCGGGCATGGATGTGTGTGATGTGCTTAGGTTAGTTAGGTTTAAGTAGTTCTAAGTTCTAGGGGACTGATGACCTAAGATGTTAAGTCCCATAGTGCTCAGAGCCATTTGAACCAAAATTATTGAAATATATGTGGGCGTGTGCAATGACCAATTGTATCAGTGGCCATCGAGCTACGAAATGCAATTAGTTTTAAGTTTTTTTTTCAGCGACCAGTGCATCGTCACGGCGCAGAAGAAGAGAATTACGTCGAGAGTAACAGGTACCAAACGAAGAACCGGGCCGCACCTCGAGTAAGCAATTTAGTTATAAGCATATTTTCAATAAAGGTCATAAGGCAAATGAGAAATGAAATATGCATCGTCGCAATGTGTCTCAGTGACAATGATCACTACCTATTCGTTGCAGAGGACACATAAACACTTAAGCATGAGATTTTACAAAAACCAATTAATTTCTTATCGTCACACATGAAAGCTTGAATAATGACATTTCCAGGTATTTGAGAAAGATAAGTATCCGATGGTTAAAACATGATTTCACCCTAAGCTATCCGTGAATTGAAGTAAACAACACTAGTACATGAAGAAACAACCTGACACTTCGTCAATGATTAGACGATACACATTATTTCAATGAGGCAAAAGTTCCATGGCAACTAGTCCATGATTGTACGAGTAACATTTCCTCATAAATCCTTAAATCAGTAGATGAGTATTTCCTTTCTTCCCTTCCAAACAAAGGAGGCGGCGCCAAGCGTAGTTAGGCCAGCAATGCGCGATGTTTCAGTGCTATTTCCAGTGTCTTTCTCCCTCCTCTACCTAAGAAAGAAATAAGATCCCATAAGTGATAAAAGCCTATCTATAAAATGAAGCAAAATGTATCATATGCTTCTGTTGTGTCATAAAAATGTGATATGTAATTAATTTATATATGTGATGTGAACGAAGATAAGTTGAAACTAACGAACATATAGGCCATGGATGGCACGGTATAGTACAGTCCTGCAACTGCTGGTCTCACACAGTGTACTAGTTGGTCAATACGGCGATTCTCCCTGCTGGTGGTCACACCTGATCGCCTTGAACGTTCGCAACGTGTGAGCTTCACCTCGAGTTCCTATGCAGTGTAACGTCGGGCCGCTGCCACTTACGAATGCGCCACAAATCAGAGTATTGCACGATTCGACCAGATGGCCAAATGGGCACTCTACAATCACGTTCCTTTCAAAATTCGTCAGGTGATCATATCCAACCATGTTTTCTGGGCGCTTCACTTTTTTTTGTCAGCGGTGTATGATTACCGACAGTTGACGAGTATAATACAGTAAGGCGAGTCTCGCAATTTAAATTTCCTCCAAGCGTTTCCACCAATGAAGTGTTCTTTTTGGTTTGCGTGAGCGTCGACCCACTATTTCTTGCGTGTGTTGCAGAAAAGACTGGAATATTTACGTTTTGCAAGGTTGCGCAATATTAGGCAAGGAAGATTTTTGAAATTTTTCAATATACTATCACAACAAAAAGTAAACACGATCAGGCACAGTGAACCAACCTGCGTGTCATTCTCTGCCACAGGCCCCATTCGGATGTAGTATTGACCAGCATGGAATCAGCACATCGTGCTCCCGGGCGTTGTCGACTTTCCAGATCTCTGGTGCCGCTATTTCTCATTGAAGTAGCTACTCAGCTGGTATGGTGAGACTGAGTGGAGCCCGTTCGAGTCCTCCCATCAAGAAAAAACTCATGGGAGTAAGGGAATTAAACCTGGGTACTATGCACAGTGTCAGTCAGGTTGACCATTATTGACCTATGGAGGCAGGCCAGTATTTTACTGTAGTAGAACTCGCACTACAGGGAGGTGGAGAGGGCAAAAGCTACGGGAGAAGACAGCGATTTGAACGCATCCTACAAGTATTTGACAGTGTAGGCCGCACGTTCTACTCTGAGATAAAACGGTTGGCATGAGAGAGGAATTCGTGGCGGGACCCATCAAACCACTGAGAAGACTGATGACTCCAAAAAGAAAAAAAAATTCGAATAAAACGAATAAGTAAATAAATAAAAACAATTAAAACCTTAAAAAACAAGGAAGCTATTGGAGAAGACTATTACAGTAGAGCTTCTCAAATGGTCTCTAGTAAAAAGAAAAAAAAAAGAGCTAAACTTCCTTTGGACAAATTTGGAAATCTAAGCAACGATGAAATTTCTCGAAACATAGGTACTAAACCATAAGTAATGAGAAAATGAAGACTAGTGTTTTGGGGGAATTTACATCAAGTGCATGACAGCAGATTAACGAAACAGCTCTTGAAATATTTGTGAGATGAAAAGTCAACAACAAGTTGGATCGATAAAGTAAAGAAGGATTTAGGAAAAAAATAATATAGACGGTGAATGAACAACTGACAGCTAAGTATTTAGGGGACAAGTATTGAACAAGGAAAGATTCCAGAGAGGTTCTGAAAATTGTTCTGAAGGGCAACAAAAAACGCAGGCAACGGATAAAAGAGTCGTGGAAGAAAACAAATAAACAATGAATAAGGAATTGCAACTGTGAAATTGACATGTGGTTCTTAGTTGGCCCATCCAGGAAGTAAAGAGAGAGAGAGAGAGAGTGATAGAGAGAGAGAGGGAGAGAGAAAGAGAGATGGAGAAATTGTAATGGAATTGACCAATGACACATTGTTACTATTTAGTCAACATCACGATACATCTCGTAAATTTATGATGCGATCTAACAGCGTGGGCAACTTAAATTTTTAGGAATATTTTACATATTCTGAATAACATAAATAAATATGTTATGTGTATTTATATACAGCACACACGTTTAAACAAGAATATAATACGAATAACATTAGTTTAATATCTTTATTATTGCCGTGCATGTAAAAAAATGATTCAAATGGCTCTGAGCACTATGGGACATAACTTCTGAGGTCATCAGTCCCCTAGAACTTAGAACTACTTAAACCTAACTAACCTAAGGACATCACACACACCTATGCCCGAGGCAGGATTCGAACCTGCGACCGTAGCGGTCACGCGGTTCCAGACTGTAGTGTCTAGAACCGCTCGGCCACTCTGGCCGGCTGCCGTGCACCTAATTTATTTAAAATTTTTGTAACCATTTACATTTAAAGCGATTGACATTAAGATTGTTAAAGACGCTGAAACTAATTTCGAAAAATATTGTCGGAGAGGGTCTCTTTTGTTAATGTGAAATTATCTTTGGTGTATGCTTTATCTCTGTTCTTTTTGACTTGCTCTCAGTTGGCAGGAAGTCGGCCAGAGAAGTCAATTGCGTGTTGTGGTAGGGGTTGAATGTATTACGTTGCTGCTGCAAATATTTATTGGAAAAATTATGCTTGGAATACTGTCGTAAAAGCACCGTGGACTCGGTGAACACACTTGTGTTGTATAGATGACAAAAAGAACCCATCGTTCTTTTGCCAAATGCAGGAATAATCCATACTCCGAGGCACTGTGTCAAGCAAACAAGAAACGATAACGGATGTGGACGTACAAGATAACAAATTGCTTAGACTGTTCACGTTCAAATCGAGAGTGAATTTTTAAGCATTTCCTGTTTGATTCTGATTTTAAGGACCTGAAAAGCGCTGAGTAAGACCAGTTCGCTGTGGGAAAAGTGAGGTTTACAAACAACATCCTACGCTACTGGCCATTAAAATTTCTACACCACGAAGATGACGTGCTACAGACACGAAATTTAACCGACAGGAAGAAGATGCTGTGATATGCAAATGATTAGTCTTTCAGAGTATTCACACAAGGTTGGCGCCGGTGGCGACACCTACAACATGCTGACATGAGGAAAGTTTCCAACACATTTCTCATACACAAACAGCAGTTGACCGGCGTTGCCTGGTGAAACGTTGCTGTGATGCCTCGTGTAAGGAGGAGAAATGCGTACCTTCACGTTTCCGACTTTGATAAAGGTCGGATTGTAACCTATCGCGATTGCGGTTTATCGTACCGCGACATTGCTGCTCGCTTTGGTGGAGATCCAATGACTGTTAGGAGAATATGGAATCGGTGGGTTCAGGAGGGTAATACGGAACGCCGTGCTGGATCCCAACGGCATCGTATCACTAGCAGTCGAGATGACAGGCATCTTATCCGCATGGCTGTAACGGATCGCACAGCCACGTTTCGATCCCTGAATCAACAGTTGGGGACGTTTGCAAGACAACAACCATCTGCACGAACAGTTCGACGACGTTTGCAGCAGCATGGACTATCAGCTCGGAGACCACGGCTGCGGTTACCCTTGACGATGCATCACAGATAGGAGCGCTTGCGATGGTGTACTCAACGACGAACCCGGGTGTACGAATGGCAAAACGTCATTTTTTCGGATGAATCCAGGTTCCGTTTACAGCATCATGATGGTCGTATCCGTGTTTGGCGACATTTCGTTGAATTCACATTGGAAGCGTGTATTCGTCATCGCCATACTGGCGTATCACCCGGCATGATGGTATGGGGTGCCATTGATTACACGTCTCAGTCACCTCTTGTTCGCATTGACGGCACTCTGAACAGTGGACGTTCCATTTCAGATGTGTTACGACCCGTGGCTCTACCCTTCATTCGATCCCTGCGAAACCCTACATTTCACCAGGATAATGCACGACCGAATGTTGCAGGTCCTGTACGGGCCTTTCTAGATAGAGAAAATGTTCGACTGCTGCCCTGGCCAGCACATTCTCCAGATCTCTCACCCAATTGGAAACGTCTGGTCAAGGGTGGCCAAGCAACTGGATCGTCACAATACGCCAGTCACTACTCT
Source organism: Schistocerca serialis cubense (assembly GCF_023864345.2). NCBI lineage: Eukaryota > Metazoa > Arthropoda > Insecta > Orthoptera > Acrididae > Schistocerca > Schistocerca serialis. The sequence continues at coordinate 454,555,791 of NC_064645.1, forward strand.
TGATGAACAGTGGTATCGTGTTGAAGCTGCATGGGCAGCTGTACCTGTACACGCCATCCAAGCTCTGTTTGACTCAATGCCCAGGCGTATCAAGGCCGTTATTACAGCCAGAGGTGGTTGTTGTGGGTACTGATTTCTCAGGATCTATGCACCCAAGCTGCATGAAAATGCAATGAGATGTCAGTTCTAGTGTAATATATTTGTCCAATGAATACCCGTTTATTATCTGCATTTATTCTTGCTGTAGCAGTTTAATGGCCAGTAGTGTATATTCAATTTTATTGTTGTTTAAAGGGAGGAGGAGGTTAGACACTGTTACAACCTGTGCAGTTTGGAAGGCGTGGAAGGAACCAGTAGGAAATTAACACCTTGAGTCGGTTCGTGAGGCGTGCGTGGATGGTGGACTGGTGTAGCACTCGCAGCCTAAGACAGGGGGGCGATATCCGTGCTGTGGTCCAGCGCAGGAAGTGACCAGTGGCGGTAGCGGCGGCGGCGGCGGCTGGTGCTGTGTGCTAGAGTTCGGTGTCTGGTGTTTGTCGCCGACCACCTGGCCGCCGACTCGACAAGACGTCCCACTTTCGACTCGACTGGCGGCGTCGGATGGGATCGATAAATGAGTCTCGAGCGGCGGTCCGCGTGTGGTCGGTCCCATTACGGCGGCCGGCCGCTGGCCGGCGGCACGCGATCCTTGGCGGTGGCGGGGGCGGGGGTGGAGGTTGAGGCGGACGAGGGCCCGCGGCGTCGTCAGTGGCAGGCAGGTCGCTCGCCGGCATGGAGGGCGTCCGCGCGCCTTCGCGCACCGCGACGCCGCCCCCGCAGCCGCCGACGCAGGGGCCGCTGCCGTCCCCGGCGTCCGCCTCCGCGGCGGTGCAGCTGTCGCCGCTGTGGGAACAGCTGGTGCGCCAGCGCAGGGTGCCTCCGGGCTGCGACGTGGCGGGCGTGCTGCGCGAGGTGAGCGCTCACACACACACACACACACACACACACACACACACACACACACACGCACTCACCTGTCACCTGCCAGGTGCCACGTGCCAAATTCTGACCTGTTGCGACAGATTTACACTGCGGTAAATTAGTCCACCCGCATCTTAATTCGTGTGATAAGGAGCAGTGAGAGCGGCGTTGATTTTACCTAAACTGCAATACCAAGAAAGAAAATAAAGTACTTCTGCGTATTGTATGTATACAGGGTGGTCCATTGATCGTGACCGGGTCAAATATTTGACGAAATAAGCGTCAAACGGTAAAACTACAAAGACGAAATTTGTCTAGCTTAAAGGGGAAAACCAGATGGCGCTATGGTTGGCCCGCTAGATTGCTCTGCCATAGGTCAAACGGATATCAACTGCGTTTTTTTAAAATGGAAACCCCAATGTTTTATTACATATTTGTGTAGTACGTAAAGAAGTATGAACGTTTTGGTTGGACCACTTTTTTCGCTTTGTGATAGATGGCGCTGTAATAGTTACAGACATATGGCTCACAATTTTAGACGAACAGTTGGTAACAGGTAGGTTTTTTAAATTACAATACAGAACGTAGGTACGTTTGAACATTTTATTTCGGTTGTTCCAATGAGATACATGTACTTTTGTGAACTTATCATTTCTGAGAACGCATGCTGTTACAGCGTGATTACCTGTAAATACCACATTAATGCAATAAATGCTTAAAATGATGTCCGTCAACCTCAATGAATTTGGCAATACGTGTAATTCCTCTCAACAGCGAGTAGTTCACCTTCCGTAATATTCGCACATGCATTGACAATTCGCTGACGCATGTTGTCAGGCGTTGTCGGTGGATCACGATAGCAAATATCCTTCAACTTTCCACACAGAAAGAAATCTGGGGATGACAAATCCGGTGAACGTGCGGGCCATGGTATGGTGCTTCGACGACCAATCCACCTGTCATGAAATATGTTATTCAGTACCACTTCAACCGCACGCGAGCTATATGCCGGTCATCCATCGTGTTGGAAGTACATCGCCATTCTGTCATGCAGTGAAACATCTTGTAGTAATATCGGTAGAACATTACGTAGCAAATCAGCATACATTGCACCATTTAGATTGCCATCGATAAAATGGAGGCCAATTATCCTTTCTCCCATAATGCCACACCATACATTAACCCGCCAAGGTCGCTGATGTTCCACTTGTCGCAGCCATCGTGGATTTTCCGTTGCCCAATAGTGCATATTATGTCGGATTACGTTACCGCTGGTGCATAGAAATATGGTACGAGTGCAATCGATGTTGATGTAGCATTCTCAACACCGACGTTTTTGAAATTCCCGATTCTCGCGCAATTTGTGTGCTACTGCTGTGCAGATTAGCCGTGACATCAGCTAGAACACCTGGGCATCATCATTTGTTGCAGGTCGTGGTTGACGTTTCACATGTGGCTGAACACTTCCTGTTTCCTTAAATAACGTAACTATCCGGCGACCGGTCCGGACACTTGGATGATGTCGTCCAGGATACCGAGCAGCATAGATAGCACACGCCCATTGGGCATTTTGATCACAATAGCCGTACATCAACACGATATCGACCATTTCCGCAATTGGTAAACGTCCATTTTCATACGGACAATGTATCACGAAGCAAATAGCGTCCGCACTGGAGGAATGTAACGTTATACCACGTACTTATACTTTGTGATTATTACAGCGCCATCTACACAAAGCGAAAAAGTGGTCGAACTAAAACATTCACATTTCTTTACGTACTACACGAATATGTAATAAAAATTGGGGGTTCCTATTTAAAAAAACGCGGTTGTTATCCGCGTGACCTATGGCAGCGCCATCTAGCGGGCCAACCATAGCGCCATCTGGTTTCCCCCTTCAAGCTAGACGAGTTTCGTTCTTTGTAGTTTTTTCGTTTGATGCTTATTTCGTGAGATATTTGGCCCAGTCACTATCAATGGATCACCCTGTATACGAGGGCTACTTTTTCAAGGTCCGTCGGTTCGTAAATTAAAATCACAGTGAAATCTGATGAAGCTCTCTGCTGACGTGTTGCGCAATGACTCTAGGATGACCATCAATGCGGACTCGTCAGTTCTGAGAGCACAGAGACTACGTGAAAAAGCCTACACCAATAGTGTCTCCCGCCAAGTGTGACAATGCGTGTTCAGGGGTTCTGCCTGATTTCATGCAACCAACATAAGGTAACTTTCACGCACGTCTGCACACCGCAAGTGCAACGAAGACGCTCCTCCAGCATTGTCGTCGGGAAATAATTGATCACCCACAATAAAGCCCGGGCTTGGTTCCCTCATATTTAGGCTCACACGAACCGGTGGCTATGACAGCATTTTAGCTCAGAAAGTACTTCTGCTTATAGTATGCATACGCGAGGGCTACTTTTTCAAGCTCCGACCGGTCGCCAATTAAAACCGCAGTGAAATCTGTCGAAGTTCTCTACTTACGTGTTGCACAGTGACTCCAGGATGCCCATCAATGCGAACTCTTCAGTTCTGAGAGCACAGTGACCATGTGAAAATGCCTACACCAATAGTGTCTCCCGCCAAGTGTGACAATGCGTGTTCAGGGGTTCCGCCTGATTTTATGCAACCCACATAACGTAACTGTCAAGCGCGTCTGCACACCGCAAGTGCAACGAAGACGCTCCTCTAGCATTGTCGACGGGAAATAATTGATCACCCACCATAGAGCCCGGGCGTGGTTCCCTCTCATTTTCATCTTTAGGCTTACAAGAACCGAAGGCTATGACAGCACTTTGGCGCAGAAAACTAGCTGCAGACAAGCGCAGGGAACTGGCGGAAAGTCCGTGCGTCTGCCCTCTGCGACGAGGGCATCGGAAAGTTGGTATCACGCGGCGGCAACTCTCTAGAGAAGTAGCTGGAAGGTATAGCTAAATGGTGCAAATAAAAAAATTTTGATTATCTCTGTGGTCTGTTTCGCGACCGATCGGAGCTTGAGAAAAAGTAGCTCTCTTAGTATCGCAGCAAAAGTACGTGATTAAATTTGTAGCTCATTTTAGGGTCGTACACTGCGCGAATTTTAACAAAGAGTTGCCAACAATGGCTGAGCTTGAATGAGGGTACGGCATTCTATGTTTGGACTCTGTAGTAGGGTTTACAAATCAGAGGCTTGGTGAGCCGGCTTTAGCAGCCGTGACCAGAAGGTTTCCATCGTTGAGACACATGGAGAATGACCTGATGACCTGGCCACAGCAACAGCCGATCTCTCTCTCTCTCTCTACAAACTGTTTTTTGATGTTGCTAAGCAACAGTCGTACAATAAATTTTACATAAACACACTGCCATTTGACTTTATTGTTGTTTATTTAATTACGACCCACGTTTCGACCTTTCTTGCCATTTTCATATGATTGAGTTTATGTATCAAGATACACTACCGGTCATTAAAATTGCTACACCACGAAGATGACGTGCTACAGACGCGAAATTTAACCGACAGGAAGAAGATGCTGTGATATGCAAATGATTAGCTTTTCACAGCATTCACACAAGGTTGGCGCCGTTGGCGACACCTACAACGTGCTGACATGAGGAAAGTTTCCAACCGATTTCTCATACACAAACAGCAGTTGACCGGCGTTGCGTGGTGAAACGTTGCTGTGATGCCTCGTGTAAGGAGGAGAAATGCGTACCATCACGTTTCCGACTTTGATAAAGGTCGGATTGTAGCCTATCGCGATTGCGGTTTGTCGTATCGCGACGTTGCAGCTCGCGTTGGTCGAGATCCAATGACTGTTAGGACAATATGGAATCGGTGGGTTCAGGAGGGTAATACGGAACGCCGTGCTGGATCCCAACGGCATCGTATCACTAGCAGTCGAGATGACAGGCATCTTATCCGCATGGCTGTAACGGATCGTGCAGCCACGTCTCGATCCCTGAGTCAACAGATGGGGGCGTTTGCAAGACAACAACCATCAGCACGAACAGTTCAACGGCGTTTGCAGCAGCACGGACTATCAGCTCGGAGACCATGGCTGCGGTTACCCTTGACGCTGCATCACAGACAAGAGCGCCTGCGATGGTGTACTCAACGACGAACCTGGGTGCACGAATGGCAAAACGTCATTTTTTCGGATGAATGCGGGTTCTGTTTACAGCATCATGATGGTCGCATCCGTGTTTGGCGACATCGCGGTGAACGCACATTGGAAGCGTGTATTCGTCATCGCCATACTGGCGTATCGCCCGGCGTGACGGTATGGAGTGCCATTGGTTACACGTCACGGTCACCTCTTGTTCGCATTGACGGCAATTTGAACAGTGGACGTTACATTTCAGATGTGTTACGACCAGTGGCTCTACCCTTCATTCGATCCCTGCGAATCCCTACATTTCAGCAGGATAATGCATCGCCGCATGTTGCAGGTCCTGTACGGGCCTTTCTGGATACAGAAAATGTTCGAGTGCTGCCCTGGCCAGCACATTCTCCAGATCTCTCACCAATTGAAAACTTGTGGTCAATGGTGGAAGAGCAACTGGCTCGTCACAATACGCCAGTCACTACTCTTGATGAACTGTGGAATCGTGTTGAAGCTGCATGGGCATCTGTACCCTGTACACGCCATCCAAGCTCTGCTTGACTCAATGGCCAGGCGTATCAAGGCCGTTATTACGGCCAGAGGTGGTTGTTGTGGGTGCTGATTTCTCAGGATACATGCACCCATATTGCGTGAAAATGTAGTCACACGTCTGCTCTAGTGTAATATATTTGTCCAATGGATACCCGTTTATCATCTTCGTTTCCCTTTGGTGTAGCAATTTTAATGGCCAGTAGCGTATTTTGCAGGGCATCAAGCTCAAAACAGATTAAAATTAAGAAAAATAGTCGCTCTCCTCGAAATGCTTTATATACCGAGGCAGGTCGGGAGAGCATGCAGTCTCGTGTCTTCTTCTTGAAAGGTAACGTTACAGGGAGCTGCGAGATAGGACGTGGCCACAGCCTTCAGTACTCAGGACTGTGACGGCTGGTGTCAAAATTACCGGCCAGTGCAATCAGAGGTTACCGTGTTGTCCATTGGTATCAAGGCGCTAGTTGCTGGGCCCACACGGCGGACACGGATGCAGTCTGCCAGTGTAGGTTCCTTCGAGCCCCCACAGACGCGTGCGCTCTCTGAGATGCGGTACGATGATCCAGCCGGGACGCGGCGGGCGCCGTCTCCGCGCCTTCCTCTGTGTCAAAGCAAGGCGCAACAGTGACTGCTGAGCTGACGGTCCGTGGAGTATCCAGAGCTCATCGCACTGTCGGTAGGGATTCTCTTCTAGCCTCAAAACAAGTCAATTTTTTTGACTCAAAGTACGTGCATACCGTTATTGGTATATTGCTTCGGTCACTTTTATTTTCATTTGTGGTGTTTAAAATGAAAATAACGGTGACTGAAGCTGTGTGCCAATAATTGTTTGTTTCTAAACAGTCGCAGCCCTTAACAAGCAAACCGTCATGGACGACGTAGTCGTCAACTGATATGACTGTACGACTGTGCACAGCCGAGTGAGAAATGTTATCCGGCCGGAGTGGCCGTGTGGTTCTAGGCACTACAGTCTGGAGCCGAGCGACCGCTACGGTCGCAGGTTCGAATCCCGCCTCGGGCATGGATGTGTGTGATGTCCTTAGGTTAGTTAGCTTTAATTAGTTCTAAGTTCTAGGCGACTGATGACTTCAGAAGTCGCATAGTGCTCAGAGCCATTTGAACCATTTTTTTGAGAAATGTTTGTCCTCTCGGGCGTTAGTTGCGTGGGGCCACTGAGATCCAGCGTGGCTTGGCTACGACCCTCCTGAACTCGTAGATTCCATATTCTCATGACAGTCGTAGTGTCCTGGCCAAGGAGATACACTATGTGATCAAAAGTATCGGGACACCTGGCTGAATACGATTTACAACTTCGTGGCGCCCTCCATCGGTAATGCTGGAATTCAGTAAGGTGTTGGCCCACCCTTAGCCATGATCACAGCTTCCACTCTCGCAGGCATACGTTCAGTCAGGTGCTGGAAGGTTTCTTGGGGAATGGCAGTCCATTCTTCGCCGAGTGATGCACTGAGGAGATGTATCGACGTTGGCCGGTGAGGCCTGGCACGAAGTCGGCGTTCCAAAACATCCCAGAGGTGTTCTATACGCTTCAGGTTGGGACTCTGTGCAGGCTAATCTACTACAGGGATGTTATTGTGTAACCACTCCGCCACAGGGCGCTCGAGCGTGTTGAAAGATGCAATCGCCATCCCCGAATTGCTCTTCAAAAGTGGGAAGCAAGAAGGTGCTTAAAACATTAATATTGGCCTGTGCTGTGACAGTGCCACGCAAAGCAACAAGGGGTGCAAGCTCCCACCATGGAAAACACGACCACACCGTAACACCATCGCCTCCGAATTTTACTGTTGTCGCTAAACACGCAGGCAGATGAATTTCACCGGGCATTCGCCATACCCACACCCTGCCATCGGATCGTCACATTGTGTACCGTGATTCGTCACTCCACACAACGTTTTTCCACTTTTCAATGGTCCACTGTCTACGCTCCTTACACTAAGCAAGCCGTCGTTTGGCTTTTACAGCTGCGATGTGTGGCTTATGAGCAGCCACAATACCATTAATCGAAGTTTTCTCACCTCCCGCTAAACTGTCATAGTACTTGCAGTGGATCCTGGCGCAGTTTGGAGTTCCTGTGTGATGGTCTGAATAGATGTCTGCCTATTACACATTACGGCCCTCTTCCACTGTTGGCGGTCGCTGTCAGTCAACAGACGAGGTCGGCTTGTACGCTTTTGTCCTGTACGTGTCCTTTCACGTTTCCACTTCACTATTACATCGGCAACAGTGGACCTAGGGATGCTCAGGAGTGTGGAAATCTCGCGTACAGACGAATGACACAAGTGACACTCAATCGCCTGACCACATTCGAAGTCCGTGATTCCGCCGAGCACCCCATTCTGCTCTCTCACGATGTCTACTGACTACTTACGTCGCTTATATGGAGTACCTGGCAGAATAATGAATCTAATATGAAAAACGTATGTTTTTGGGGGGTGTCCCGATACTTTTGATCATTTAGTGTATAATAAGGGGAGATGGCGCCACAGACTTATGCTGTACGTTGGTCTGAAATCTGCGCTGCCATGCTAGATGCGCCGAAACATTAGCAGACTACACTTTACGATTGTTTCTTGTTCTTAATTTCTGTCATCTGTACGGAACATTTGTTTAAAATATGAAATATTACAGTGCTTTCGTGGATAGCACAGTATAAGTAAGAGATTTTCAGACGTTCTTCTGGTCTTAAATGTATATTTGGTCCAGTAACACGACGCGTTTCGCCTCGGCAATGTAACTTTATTTTTGTTATACGTTTCGAATTACGAAGAAGAGAAAGACGTGATATGAAAAGGCTGCTTCCGTAGTCCAGCATTTTCCTTCATACGCACTGGCGAGATTGATGTTCGGTCCATGTCCTCTTCCCGAAAATGATGAGAACATATTTTGCTATGTTTGGTCGGTTTCCAATTCTTCCCTCTCACAGCGCTCACTCGGTAATGACTCTGAGCACTATGCGACTTAACTTCTGAGGTCATCAGTCGCCTAGAACTTACAGCTAATTAAACCTAACTAACCTAAGGACATCACAGACATCCAAGCCCGAGGCAGGATTCGAACCTGATACCGGAGCGGTCGCTCGGCTCCAGACTGTAGGGCCTAGAACCGCACGACCATGCCGGCCAGGACTCACCCAGTAAGCTTTTCGAGTTGAATTGTTAGGAAGTTTAAAGTCAGATGATAGAACTAAAATCATTACACTAAAACAGCAGGAACAAAATTCGAAATTCACTGGAATGATGACTGTAGACTATAATCAGATGCAAATGAAGAAAGCTGGCATTTTTGATCAAAACACTTTCACCAGAAGCGAATGTTTGGGGCAACTGACATGGCGGGTATAGGCTCCAAACCTGTAACGTCATGACAGTTCCCATTGCTATACGTCCACCGTCGTGAGCAAAGCGAGCAGCAGTGTGGCGGCACGGCCCTAAACTCCAGCTCGACAGGCCGCCGCCCTGACACTGGCACCTGCTGCTGGGCGGCGCGTCTCCACCTTACACGACGCACAATGCGACCTCCTCACACTCATTCAAATGTGATTTACGAGTGAGTAACCTGAAGTGAACTTCTGTTATGTAGGTGGCGTTACTCCTATCTGCTTTGTGTAGTTGTGCTGAAATGCTACACTACTGGCCATTAAAATTTCTACACCACGAAGATGACGTGCTACAGATGCGAAATTTAACTGACAGGTAGAAGATACTGTGATACGCAAATGATTAGCTTTTCACAGCATTCACACAAGGTTGGCGCCGGTGGCGACACCTACAACGTGCTGACATGAGGAAAGTTTCCAACTGATTTCTTATACACAAACAGCAGTTGACCGGCGTTGCCTAGTAAAACGTTGTTGGGATGCCTCGTGTAAAGAAGAGAAACGCGTACCATCACCTTTCCACTTCTGATAAAGGTCGGATTGTAGCCTATCGCGATTGCGGTTTATCGTATCGCGACATTGCTCCTCGCGTTGGTCGAGATCCAATGACTGTTAGCAGAATATGGAATCGGCGGGTTCAGGAGAGTAATACGGAAAGCCGTGCTGGATCCCAGCAGCATCGTATCACTAGCAGTCGAGATGATAGGCAACTTATCCGCATGGCTGTAACGGATTGTGCAGCCACGACTCGGTCCCTAAGTCAACAGATGGGGACGTTTGCAAGACAACAACGAGCTGCACGAACAGTTCAACGACGTTTGCAGCAGCACGGACTATCAGTTCGCAGACCACGGTTGAGGTTTCCCTTGATGCTGCATCACAGACAGGAGTGCTTGCGATGGTGTACTCAACGACGAACCAGGGTACACGAATGGCAAAACGTCATATTTTCGGTTGAATCCAGGTTCTGTTTACAGCATCGTGATGGTCACATCCGTGTTTGGCGACATCGCAGTGAATGCACATTGGAAGCGTGTATTCGACATCGCCATACTGGCATATCACCCGGCGTGATGGTATGGGGTGCCATTGGTTAAACGTCTCGGTCACCTCTTGTTCGCGTTGACGGCACTTTGAACAGTGGACGTTACATTTCAGATGTGTTACGACCCGTGGCTCTACCCCTCATTCGATCCCTGCGAAACCCTACATTTCAGCACGATAATGCACGACCGCATTTTGCTGGTCCTGTACGGGCCTTTCTGGATACAGTAAATGTTCGACTCCTGCCCTGGTCAGCACATTCTCCATATCTGGCACCAATTGAAAACGTCTGGTCAATGGTGGCAGAGCAACTGGCGCGTCACAATACGCCATTCACTACTCTTGATGAACTGTGGTATCGTGTTGAAGCTGCATGGGCAGCTTTACAAGTACACGCCATGCAAGCTCTGTTTGACTCAATGCCCAGGCGTATCAAGGCCGTTATTAGGTTGTTCTGGGTACTGTTTTCTCAGGATCTATGCACCCAAATTGGGTGAAAATGTAATCACATGTGAGTTCTAGTGTAATATATTTGTCCAATCAAAACCCGTTTATCATCTGCATTTCTTCTTGGTGTAGCAGTTTTAATGGCCAGTAGTGTATTTGTGCTCCACACCGATGCCTCGTGAACTTGTGGCGGTGCATGGGTGGGCCAATTGCGACTTCGCGTCCGGCCGCATTGGCACTGTCGCAGGAGTAAGACCAACGGCGCGCAGACGCGGACGCGATGTCCGTCCAATAGAGGGACTGATTGGCAGGAATCGCAGGCAGACTGTCGCGGACATTTCTCAGCAGATGCTCATCTCAATAGGCGGTGCTCGTTCTGTCGTACAGGGTGGTTTGCAGTAAGGGAAACTGTTCTCGCGCCGGGTTCCGCGATAACTGGCACCTGCAAATGAAGGCGCTATTTCATCGGGCACGTCTAGACTTTCTGGGGCGTTACTCCGTGTAAGGCAATGATAATGATTTGGCAAGCCGTATCACCGTCGGCCATGAGAGACGGGTCCGTAATTTCACACCTGGAACAAAGTGAGCATCACTGGAATTGAGACACACCTCGCCTCGTCCCCCATCAGCAGGTAAGAACACGGCCGCCGTTTGCTTCGACTTTGAACAAACTGTGTACACAGCGTTTATGGCGAGGGCAAGGCAATGCAACAACCCACACAGCATGTGCGACAGGAGCTTTGTCTCACCGTTTACGACAGGCCTGGAAGCGTCCGTCTCACAGTGCAGATCTCGCAGTGAGCTGTGGTACTGCTAACCACAGCTACTCAAAGCTCCAAGGAAGCTAGGGATCTTTGCTGATGGACAAACTTGTGGCTGGTACATCATTTCAATTTCAACTAAAGAACAAATTTCAGAGTAACAATTGTTGTTGTTGCTGTGGTCTTCAGTCCTGAGACTGGTTTTATACAGCTCTCCATGCTACTCTATCCTCTGCGAGCTTCTTCATCTCCCAGTGCCTACTGCAGCCTACATCCTTCTGAATCTGCTTAGTGTATTCATCTCTTGGTCTCCCTCTACGATTTTTATCCTCCACGCTGCCCTCCAGTACTAAATTGGTGATCTCTTGATGCCTCAGAACATGTCCTACCAACCGATCCCTTCTTCTGGTCAAGTGATGCCACAAACTCCTCTTCTCCCCAATTCTATTCAATACGTCCTCATTAGTGATCTACCCATCTACAGCATTCTTCTGTAGCACCACATTTGGAAAGCTTCTATTCTCTTCTTGTCCAAACTATTTATCGTCCATGTTTCACTTCCATACATGGCTACACTCCATACAAATACTTTCAGAAACGACTTCCTGACGCTTAAATCTATACTCGATGTTAACAAATTTCTCTTCTTCAGAAACGCTTTCCTTGCCATTGCCAGTCTACATTTTATATCCTCTCTACTTCGACCATCATCAGTTATTTTGCTCCCCAAATAGCAAAACTCCTTTACTACGTTAAGTGTCTTATTTCATAAGAATTACAATATAAAATTTTAATTCGGAACTTTGTCCTCTTAAGAAAATGGTAGAAGCTTCTACTTAAAATTCTAAATTATTTACACCCGTTAAGCTAATGAATTTAACAAATGTAAAAGCAAACAAATTCAGAATCTTAAAAACTTTGATTTAAATCAGTTGCTAGCTGCATCAACAAAGGAAAAGGTCAGCTCTAAAAAACGACTGGATGAAGTTGCCTTATAAACATATTCATGAGAACGGGTAGCAACACTAACTGAAATGCGGCAATAATAGAATGTTTAAGCGAATCGCTTAGTTGGCCAAGGCTCCGCATGGACCCACAGTGAGGTTGCTGTCACTACTGCCAGGGAAGCAATGACCGGGTTCGCGAGGCAAGGCAAACTGACATCCGGCCAGGCCAGAAAGAGCGCTTCCGAAATCTATAAAAAAACTAAAACTACAGTTAGAATACACATTGACAGGCCAAATACACACAAAGGAATACTACATTAGTACAGGACCCAAAGAGGGCGTGAGAGTAAGACGGGCAGGCTCAAGTGACAATGTCTAAGCCTACAAAGGCCTTTTAAAGCTTATCAGTGGTCACAATGAAACTGGCTTAGCAAAAGCTCTGCCCTTCATATCAAAAAAAGTCTAAAACCAGAACTGGGCGAAGAGCACACTAATTAACGTACTACATTAAATTAACACTGCAAGGAACCTTTAAAACAAGCAGTAAAACTCTAATCAGACTATGTTCCGCGGAAACAAGACTTCGAGGCCTTAGACTTCGTAGGTTCCGTATAACACTCTCTTATTCAGAACCGTCCTTAAAGGATCTCCGGTAGGTATAACATGTCACCATAAGTTTCACAAATCTTCACAGGTTAACAGAAGAATACGAATCACACGTAACTTAATGCTTCCAGATATGCAATGAGAAGATGTCCAGCATGAGATGACGGACCCGCCACTGTTTGGCACGCAAACGCGCCGACTATTCAGCTCCGTCCACCCGGCGCACGGCAAAACGGCGAGACCCAGGCACAGCGGATAGAGACGAGGGCCTGCCTTCAGAACATGTTGCCTCGTTGAACGCCGACCGGAGAGAGAGCCCTCGGCCCCACGCCCAACCGGGAAACCAAAGGCGGAACAGTCATAGATACAAGACCAGACGAGTGTCGATATCAGCGACGCACGTGGAGCATAACTAGTGCCAGTCCCCACGGCTCACACACATTGCTGTCTTTTCGGCAAACTGCTATAACATTAGAGAGAGAGAGAGAGAGAGAGAGAGAGAGAGAGAGAGAGAGAGAGAGAGAGATTTGCCAATGGCAAAGTGGTTATCCAATGGATCGTTGACCGACGAGCCGATTTCTCTCGTCGAGGTAATGGAAGACTGGCAGAAGTGGAACGTAGGTCGCTGGTTTGGTTTGGGGGGAGCGGACCAAACAGCGAAGTCATCGGTCTCATATCATCAGGGAAGGATGGGGAAGGAAGTCAGCCGCGCCCTTTCAGGAACCATCCCGGCATTTGCCTGAAGCTATTTAGGGAAATCACAGAAAACCTAAATCAGGATTAAATTACAATGAAATGAACACCCTTAGCTGCTTACAGGCGTTGACATACGTCAACGGGGACAGATGAAAATGTGTGCCTCGACCACGACTCGAACCCGGGATCTCCTGCTTACATGACAGACGCTCTATCCATCTGAGCTACCGAAGACATATCCGAAAGAACAGATACCATCTTAGTATATATATAGTTGAGGCTCACCGGCCACTTGACCATCTTCTTCTTCTGTGCGAATACGCAAACAGTGCCCGAACTCTTACGGGAATCGGCAACGCCCCGCGAGTAATGAGTAATGGGCGGGGGCACTACGAATGTAGTGCGGGACAATACATTGAGAATATGGGTTTCCCAGGAGGCATGCCAAAGGTAAATCTCTGCAGTCGCGCTATCCTCTGTGTCCTCGGTGGCTCAGATGGATAGAGCGTCTGCCATGTAAGCAGGAGTCCCGGGTTCGAGTCCTGGTCGGGGCACACATTTTCATCTGTCCCCGTTGACGTATGTCAACGCCTGTCAGCAGGTAGTGGTATTCATTTCATTGTAACTGGATGGTATCTGTTCTTTCGGACATGTCCGAAAGAACAAATACCATCTTAGTATATAAATCAGGATTGCCGGACGTAGGTTTGAACCGTCGTCCTCCCGAGTCCAGTGTGCTCAGTTTTGCGCCACCTCGCTCGGTGGAGTAGAAGGCGCCGACCGCTGTTTACACAGACTACGTTGAAAAAATGGTCCATTGTGTCTGTGTCACTGTGAAGTGTAGCGAAGCATTCAGTACAAGTTACTCGAACTGCAGTCGTCCTGCTTAGATGGTTGGTAATGCGACGGGCTCGGGTTCGATTCCTTGCCGGGTTGGAGATTTTTTTCCGCTCGTGGACGGGGTGTTGTGTTGTCCTCATCTCATCACCATCGGCACGTAACTCGCCCAATGTGGTGTCGACTGAAATAAGACTTGCAACCCGGCGATCGAACTTCCCCGCTGGCCAACAGTGCCACACAATCATTTCACTTCATTTTTACTTGGTCTGCCGTAATAATGTGAAATACATTTTGAAGCCCCTCTCTTATTCCGCGACTGTACAGGAACAGGACGCTAATTCGCTCGAAGCATGTGGTTGGTAGCTGGTGACATTCATTTGTAATTTTGCGCCTCTGGATGACGAGAAAAAACAGTAGACAGTCCGTCAATTCATAATTCTCCTACTCTTGTGTTGCACATGCTTGTAAATATTCATAGCACTTCTTGTGTACTTTTGAATGGAAAGAAACAGTTCTTTCATTTTACGATACATCCTTATTTCTCGTAAATCTCATTACAAAATAAAATTCATAAAATTAAAAAAAGGGACGCAAAAATAAAGACAATGCAACAAAGAAAACATGAATCAGTGCACTTTAAATAGTGCCGCTGCTTTTTACCGGTTTTGGAGTAAATTTCTTCTTACAGTTAATTCTGTTAAACGTTCATACATTTGTCTAGACGTCTTCTTACGGAATATACAGTACTCGTCCAAACCGTCTCTAAATCCTATACAGTTGCACCAACCCTTTGCTTTTTCTTTGTTTTCAGATTCTCGTAGAATTAAGGCGAAAAGATTCCGGAGGTGTCTCAATAAGTTCAGGGCAGCTGTAGAGTTGGTTCAGGAGCGCTATGTCCATGTTATATGGGTCTTTCTCGTAAGGACCTGCACTTCTACTTGACGTCTAGATAGACTAATAGAAAAAAATCAGAACACCAAAAAATAATTAATGTAGAATAATGAAATCACCGAAGTACATTTGTCTAGGTAACATATTTAAGTGATTAACATTGCAAGACCACAGATTAATGCAAGTGCGAGATAAGTCATTGCAGATGTGAAATGCTGGTACATTAATAACCGGCGTAACTGCAACAATGTTGAATGCAGGCATGCAAACGTGCTTGCATTGTGTTATACAGGTGCCAGATGTTAGTTTGTGGGATGGAGATACCGTGCATGTTCCACTTGGTCGGTCAATACAGGGACGGTTAATGCTGTTTGTGGATGACGCTGCAGTTGTCGTCCGATGATCTCCCATATGTGCTCCGTTGGAGACAGATCTGATGAGCAGACCGGGGCAACGTGTCGAAACTCTGTAGAGCATGTTGGCTTTCAACAGCGGTCCGTAGGCGAGAGTTACCTTGTTGGGAAAAGCCCCCTGGAAGCCTGTTCATGAATGGCAGCTCACCATGTCGAATCACAGACCGACGTACAAATTTCCAGTCAGCGTGCGTGGGTTAACCACGAGAGTGCTTCTGTTGTCATACGAAACCACACCCTAGAGCATAAGTCCACGTGTAGCTCCAGAGTGTCTAGCACGCAGCCGGGTTGGTTGCGGGCCCTCAACAGGCCCCCTTCTAACCAACACACGGCCATCACTGGCATCGAGGCAGAACCAGCTTTCGTCAGAATACCCAACAGACCTTCACCCTCCCTTGAAACCACTGAAGTCACAAATGACGGTGGTTTCGAGTCAGTGCAATGCGCGCTGCAGGAGGTCTGGCCCGGAGCTGTAACCGGTTTGTACCAGTTCGTTGTGTCACTGTGGTGCCAAGTGCTGTTCAAATTGGTGCTGCAGATGCAGTACGATGCGACAGAGCCATGTCGAACGCTATGGTCTTCCTTCTCCTATCAGATGGCCGTCCGGTGGCCGGTGTTCTTGCGACAGTACATTCTCGTGGCCACCATTGGTGCGACACTTGCACAGGCGTCATCTTTCAGATGTAGAAACACGCCCACCGACTTTCGTAAATGTAGCACAACTCCTTCTTGGCGGAGCGATTTTTTTCCGTCAGTGTATACACATGTACTTCTACTTGACGTCCAGATATACAGGGTAGTCCATTGATAGTGACCGGGCCAAATATCTCACGAAATAAGCATCAAACGAAAAAACTACAAAGAACGAAACTCGTCTAGCTTGAAGGGAGAAACCAGATGGCGCTATGGTTGGCCCGCTAGATGGCGCTGCCGTAGGTCAAACGGATATCAACAGCGTTTTTTTTAATAGGAACCCCCATTTTTTATTACACATTCGTGTAGTACGTAAAGAAATATGAATGTTTTAGTTGGACCACTTTTTCGCTTTGTGTAGATGGCGCTGTAATATTCACAAACGTATAAGCACGTGGTATCACGTAACATTCCGCCAGTGCGGACGGTATTTGCTTCGTGATACATTACCCGTGTTAAAATGGACCGTTTACCAATTCCGGAAAAGGTCGATATCGTGTTCATGTAGGGCAATTGTGATCAAAATGTCCAACGGGCGCGTGCTATGTATGCTGCTCGGTATCCTGGACGACATAATCCAAGTGTCCGGGCCGTTCGCCAGATAGTTACGTTATTTAAAGAAACAGGAAGTGTTCAGCAAAGTGTGAAACGTCAACCAAGACGTGCAACAAATGATGATGCCCAAGTAGGTGTTTTAGCTCCTGTCGCGGCTAATCCGCACATCAGTCGCAGACAAATTGCGCGAGAATCGGGAATCTCAAAAACGTCGGTGTTGAGAATGCTACATCAACATCGATTGCACCGTGTAATATTATTGGGATTTCCGTAGTATGAAAGCTGTGAGTACCCTTGGAAAGGCATTCACCTATCTGTATATTAAATGATCAACTTATGAGATGAGACCTATTCTTTGAAAGACATTTGTTTTATATAATTTACGTAAGTGTAAAGATGCGCATCTAGCGCGGACGCTAATAGATCGATTGCGCAGTCAAAGAAACATTTTAACAGAAGCTGAACTGAACGTTCCGCTTCGATCTAAATAAAAGATGACAGTAAAAACTTTTGTAGATCTTCGTATTTTATCGTACTTTTGTTTGTAATGTGAAATCGTAAAGAAGGTCGTCTTTATGCCATAAAAGTGAGCGGTCTTGCCAGCATGCAGAAAACATTATTAATTAATAAAATTCGAGTAATTTATGTTCGATACTATAAACCGGCAAGTTATTGTTATGAAGGTGTTTAACGGTGCAAGAATTGTCTTTAAGGAAGGAGAAAAATAATGACTAATTTGCGACAAGAACTTGAACCAAGAAGCTAGTAGAGGACAGGCTGAAATCTGATCGCACCATACAGTTAGAAAATTGCTTATGTGAGTTATACTGTTTATAAATACACTCCTGGAAATTGAAATAAGAACACCGTGAATTCATTGTCCCAGGAAAGGGAAACTTTATTGACACATTCCTGGGGTCAGATACATCACATGATCACACTGACAGAACCACAGGCACATAGACACAGGCAACAGAGCATGCACAATGTCGGCACTAGTACAGTGTATATCCACCTTTCGCAGCAATGCAGGCTGCTATTCTCCCATGGAGACGATCGTAGAGATGCTGGATGTAGTCCTGTGGAACGGCTTGCCATGCCATTTCCACCTGGCGCCTCAGTTGGACCAGCGTTCGTGCTGGACGTGCAGACCGCGTGAGACGACGCTTCATCCAGTCCCAAACATGCTCAATGGGGGACAGATCCGGAGATCTTGCTGGCCAGGGTAGTTGACTTACACCTTCTAGAGCACGTTGGGTGGCACGGGATACATGCGGACGTGCATTGTCCTGTTGGAACAGCAAGTTCCCTTGCCGGTCTAGGAATGGTAGAACGATGGGTTCGATGACAGTTTGGATGTACCGTGCACTATTCAGTGTCTCCTCGACGATCACCAGTGGTGTACGGCCAGTGTAGGAGATCGCTCCCCACACCATGATGCCGGGTGTTGGCCCTGTGTGCGTCGGTCGTATGCAGTCCTGATTGTGGCCCTCACCTGCACGGCGCCAAACACGCATACGACCATCATTGGCACCAAGGCAGAAGCGACTCTCATCGCTGAAGACGACACGTCTCCATTCGTCCCTCCATTCACGCCTGTCGCGACACCACTGGAGGCGGGCTGCACGATGTTGGGGCGTGAGCGGAAGACGGCCTAACGGTGTGCGGGATCGTAGCCCAGCTTCATGGAGACGGTTGCGAATGGTCCTCGCCAATACCCCAGGAGCAACAGTGTCCCTAATTTGCTGGGAAGTGGCGGTGCGGTCCCCTACGGCACTGCGTAGGTTCCTATGGTCTTGGCGTGCATCCGTGCGTCGCTGCGGTCCGGTCCCAGGTCGACGGGCACGTGCACCTTCCGCCGACCACTGGCGACAACATCGATGTACTGTGGAGACCTCACGCCCCACGTGTTGAGCAATTCGGCGGTACGTCCACCCGGCCTCCCGAATGCCCACTATACGCCCTCGCTCAAAGTCCGTCAACTGCACATACGGTTCACGTCCACGCTGTCGCGGCATGCTACCAGTGTTAAAGACTGCGATGGAGCTCCGTATGCCACGGCAAACTGGCTGACACTGACGGCGGCGGTGCACAAATGCTGCGCAGCTAGCGCCATTCGACGGCCAACACCGCGGTTCCTGGTGTGTCCGCTGTGCCGTGCGTGTGATCATTGCTTGTACAGCCCTCTCGCAGTGTCCGGAGCAAGTATGGTGGGTCTGACACACCGGTGTCAATGTGTTCTTTTTTCCATTTCCAGGAGTGTAAGCCCTAATTGCTTGTGAGAATTGTTTGATATATTTAGTGTTTACCAGATTTCTTATTCTATTCTTTTCCATTATTTTTTTTACCTCCATGCCATATTATTTTTATAAATGTCAAATAGCCTTTACTACAGCAGAGAACACTGCGGCATCCTGGTCGTAGACAGAAGGCCGCTCCTTGTCTTCTATACAACTCATAGCTGCCCCATTTATTAATGATTTCATTTGAAAATGCAATATTTTTATTGTTCATTGTTAAAGGTCCCTTAGGTGATTATAAATTTCATACTGTTTACGTAAGGAAATCTGGGTTGTTCTTTTCCAAATAATAGAAGTCTTTGCGTAATCAAAAACTAGCCTCCTTCTGACAACGATCACGCGCCGACCAGAAGACGGACGTCTTCGACCGCTTTCGTGTTTCCTGTGGGAAAGCTGTGCCAAACTGGGAACACGGATCTGACGTCCCCGGATTTCTCTCTGTGGGGAAAGTTGAAGTATATTTGCTATCGTGATCCACCGACAACGCCTGACAACATGCGAGAGCTCATTGTCAGTGCATGTGCGAACATTACGGAAGGTGAACTACTCGCTGTTGAGAGGAATGTCGTTACACGTATTGCCAAATGCATTGAGGTTGACGGACATAATTTTGAGCATTTATTGCATTAATGTGGTATTTACAGGTAATCACGCTGTAACAGCATGCGTTCTCAGAAATGATAAGTTCACAAAGGTACATGTGTCACATTGGAACAACCGAAATAAAATGTTCAAACGTACCTACGTTCTGTATTTTAATTTAAAAAAATCAACCTGTTACCAACTGTTCGTCTTAAATTGTGAGCCATATGTTTGTAACTATTACAGCGCCATCTATCACAAAGCGAAAAAAGTGGTCCAACTGAAACATTCATATTTCTTTACGTACTACACGAATCTGTAATAAAAATGGGGGTTCCTATTTAAAAAAAAAACGCAGTTGATATCCGTGTGACCTATGGCAGCGCCATCTAGCGGGCTAACCATAGCGCCAACTTGTTTCCCCCTTCAAGCTAGACAAGTTTCGTTCTTTGTAGTTTTTTCGTTTGACGCTTATTTCGTCAGATATTTGACCCGGTCACGATCAATGGACCACCCTGTATACATATACTGCCGGAAACGAAGCAAGACCTTCAGAGACAAGGTCTTTTATTGATAAGTAGAGGAGTTCACCATTGTAGGAGTATACGATATCCAGTTCACATCATAGAGACGTATGGCAGTGAAGTGTGCCCAGACAGTAGCATTAATTCACAGTGTAATCTTCTTTGGGGGCGACGCAGTCGTGTGTTGTCGCATGCAAACGGTCATAAGCTGCTGAATAGTACCCCACGATAGACTGTTCCAAGTATCTCGCATCGTTTGTTGCATTTCGCCACTGGTTGTTGCTGGCAATGGAGAGTGAATAAATGAATACGTTCCCGCTTCACCGTGTCCCTCACGTGTTCAGTTGGCCAGAGACCAGCACTTTGAGTGGCGGTAGCGGTAGCCGCGTGTTGAGTGTGGGCTCGCTGGGTCCTGCCCAGGTGCCGCTGACCGCAAACCTTGAGGGTCTTGCACTTGTTTCCGGCAGTATGTTCAGGGTGTTTGTTTTAACTTGAGACAGCAAAATGTGTCAAAAACGACGCATGGTTCGAAAAAATGTTTGGGGTGAAAGGTGTAAGATTGAGGTTTATTTTTTGCTTTTTCTTGAATTGAGAACAATTGTGTGAGGTGAAATGACAAGTTTAATGTCGCAATATTTCTCACCACATTACAGATTTTCACACAGTTTTCAACTCGCCAACATAAGAGCAGCGCAATGGATAACGCATCTTGTCAACATTAAAAAGTGAAATAAGTTTACATACAACAATGTTAAATATTAACTCTCTGAAAGAACATTAATCTTAAGCCCAACATTATGAAAGATTAATTGGAAGTTTCTTTACATTAATCCTAAGGACAATAATATGAAAGTTTAATTGGACGGTTCTTTACAAAATTGCTCCTACACATACGTTACGATTTTGGTCTGTACTACGAAAATCGTCCGATTCCGGTTAAAAGTTCGGTACTATTTAGGATGACAATCAAGTCTACGGTGGATGGTTAGTCAAGTGTAAAATTTGAGCGCAAGATTACCCAAGGCAGCTCGAGTTCACAGTGGACGCAAGCTGGTGAACCAACAAAGTTTACGTCTCTGCACGCGGTATTTACCTTAAGCTGCGACGTGCTGCTGTCTGCAAGGCCGCTCTCTCCCACTGAAATTCCTACAAAACTAATCTGGCCTTTGCTGAACTTTCCAGCAGAAACTTTCCCTGTGTTTCTTGTTATGCGAGAAAACACGTACTCAGCCCTAGTCTTATTATGTGGCGATATACACGTGCATGGTTGGAGCAGCGTGCATATTATAGTGCCCTCTCAGTTCTCGCAAGAACAATTAACTAATTTGGCTGGTTCGTTTCTCCACAGTTGGAGCTAAACCTTGCTACAGCTAATTTTAGGTGGAATGCAGCCGCTGTGAACGCAGTGTCCACACCAATTTCTTCTTTGCGTCTTACGGAGCGTTTAGCGCTCCGTTCTGCAGTTGACGCCAACTCAGAGAAGAGTCCCTCCACAAAATTTCTCTCTTGTCCTACTCGTGGCAGAACTGCATCCCTCTACTTGGGTTCCTTTTTCACGTCACGGCTTTTTACGACCAATGGGAGCGTTCCTCTCATTTTGTAGAAACATCCTCTACCAATCGCAACGTTCCTTCTATAAAACTGCGTCGAAACTTCAGTAGTTTTCTCCTTCCTAGTGAGTTTCCGCCAATCCGACGTTTTGTGCCCGTTCTAGACACCTAAAGTACATTCACCTTTCTGTGTGTCGCACTTGCTGGACGAAAATGCGTCACTTGCTTTTGTTCGTATCCCCTTGGAATTTCGAAACACAGTTTTCTAAAGATTGTTCTCTGCTCTTGTACCGATGCCCTCGCTACAGGCGGCTCTCCAGCTTGATTCACCTGGCCCGGGGTCACTTTCCTCCTTTCTGACACCCCTTTGAGTGGTTTCCGGCGTAACTCCCACAACGCAGCTTCGCTACGCCGTTGTGGAGCTGGCTTTTCAAAACTAAAAGCGACTCGACTCACGTTCCCTGTTTCACCTTCCGCTCAAAGACATACATTGTATAGGAATGGTGTGTTAATTACCGTCGATTGACTATCATCCCTTTTCGAATTATACAGGGTGTTACAAAAAGGTACGGCCAAACTTTCAGGAAACATTCCTCACACACAAAGAAAGAAAATATGTTATGTGGACATGTGTCCGGAAACGCTTACTTTCCATGTTAGAGCTCATTTTATTACTTCTCTTCAAATCACATTAATCATGGAATGGAAACACACAGCAACAGAATGTACCAGCGTGACTTCAAACACTTTGTTACAGGAAATGTTCAAAATGTCCTCCGTTAACGAGGATACATGCATCCACCCTCCGTCGCATGGAATCCCTGATGCGCTGATGCAGCCCTGGAGAATGGCGTATTGTATCACAGCCGTCCACAATACGAACACGAAGAGTCTCTACATTTGGTACCGGGGTTGCGTAGACAAGAGCTTCCAAACGCCCCCATAAATGAAAGTCAAGAGGGTTGAGGTCAGGAGAGCGTGGAGGCCATGGAATTGGTCCGCCTCTACCAATCCATCGGTCACCGAATCTGTTGTTGAGAAGCGTACGAACACTTCGACTGAAACGTGCAGGAGCTCCATCGTGCATGAACCACATGTAGTGTTCTACTTGTAAAGGCACATGTTCTAGCAGCACAGGTAGAGTATCCCGTATGAAATCATGATAACGTGCTCCATTGAGCGTAGGTGGAAGAACATACTGACGAAACTAAAATGAGCTCTAACATGGAAATTAAGCGTTTCCGGACACATGTCCACATAACATCTTTTCTCTATTTGTGTGTGAGGAATGTTTCCTGAAAGTTTAGCCGTACCTTTTTGTAACACCCTGTATATTGATAGGCATATGTTCTCATAACTGTCGATTTACGTTAGGTGTCATCTTCACCTTCTCATTCCGATTTTTAAAGGTCTCATGTAAGGTGCGAATTTGACCATTTATTATGCCACCTTACATAGGTTAACATTAATAAACGGGACATCTGTCTGTCTGTGCCGCAACAGACCACCTTCAACCTACCTCTGCTGCCCTGAGGGGTCCAATTTGCATTTTGAAATGGGAACCCCACCCCACATTTTTACTGCATATTCGGATTCTACGCCAAAATAATATGTGCGGTTTACTTGAACCATTGTTTTGCTTTCGTGGTAGATGGCGCTGCAATCGACAAATATCAAGTGCGCCTGTTTTCTGCAATTAAGAACAGACGCATTTAATTCTACATTTGAAGGGCTTATTTCAATGGTGGTACAAGTCCATTTTTGTTCATTTTGAGATACAGAGTCCTAAAATTATATGAGCACTGAAAAATCTGCAGTTGAGATACCAGAAATATTCAAGCATATGGCTTCTTGCTAGAGGTGAACCTTTCTTTCTGTTTGTTTGGATCATTAATTTCAGAAGCATTATAGCCAGAAAAGTGGAGGTAATGGACTTGTACCACTATTGAAATAAGCCCTTCATTTGATTTACGACGTAAATGTAAGACTTTCTATTGTAACTATTAACACTGAAGTTCACGCATTAGTCGAGTGTTGCAAATGTGATTGTGCAGCACAAATAATATCGCTATACATTGACAGTTTGTGGCAGATAAGCTGCTTGTTTGGTAACTTATTTTTCTGTTCCCTACGGGTTTGATTGTGATGAGTCCCCAAACCATCGTAATACTCGATTTCGGTGGCTGTCTACGAACCCCGCAATCAGGGTAACTGTTTCTGTCCAACCGCCGTAACTCTCACGCTATCCGACAATGAAAATCTGTGCCTGACCGGGACTCGAACCCGTATTTCCCGCTTATCACGAGCGGTCACTTTACCGCCAGGCTGTCCGGGCGCCACTGACAGGCAGACTCAAACTTCCATAAGTCGTCAAGTATGTGTCCGTCAGTCGCGCTCGGATAGACTAATGGTACGGCGACCGCTCCGATAAGCGGAAAATCCGGTTTCGAATCCCCGTCCGGCACAAATTTTCACAGTCATAATTCCATTACACAGCTGAAGCTTTTCCACATTGCCAAATGCGAATACATTTCACGCATTGTAATAAGGTAAAATGTCCATGAAGTGATAATGAGAGGGCGCACCTCTCATGCATATACCACGCATATCGTGTAAACACTCACATGCTCACCGAAATCACGCACGCCAATTTTGGGACGCAAAGATAATCACCGGTATCAAGCATCCCGATGGAAACAGAAAACTATTAAATCCACGTCGTTGTTGATGGAGCACGCTCAGGTAGTACCAAACCAGACATTGAAGCGGCTTACCCTATCGTACTATACAATAAAATTTGCAACGCTGAAGTAGATTTTGAACGTAAACCTAAACCGTCAGAACAGGCAGGTTAACATTTACATCGTGAGTGGAATTTAGAATCAAATGCGTCAGGCACATTTCGTACTTGTCGATTACAGCGCCATCTACCACGAATGAGAAACAGGTGTGAGTAAGCCGTACGTATTGTTTGGAGTAGAATCCGAATATACAATAAAAATGAGGGGTTTTCATTTGAAAATACAGAGTGGAACCCCCTACCCCTCCCACGCAGGAGGGGTTGGTAAGAAGTGGCCAGTTGTGGGACAGACAAATGTTCCGTTTATTGATATTAACTTTTCACCCATAACTTTTTATTTTATTTTGAGTTGAGCCTCTATGGACTGCGTGGTAACAACCAATTTCATTTTAGTGTCTAGGTCTTGTTCTTGTTCCAGCTTTGACTTCCTGCCCACCAAGAAGTTCCTATTTATGCTCTTCGGACAAAGGTCCTCTCCGTCTTTTGGACGTTGAAGCCATTTTAAAACCTTCGTAGTAGTTCGCCACTCTTCTAAATTTGTTCCTGTCAGGAATTTCTCTCTCTGAGATACCAATCTGCCTAAGATATTTTTCACATTCCTCAAACCTTCTCGTCCCTGTTTTCTCAGATTGGATGAAACTCCATATTCTTTTTGTTAGTCGGTCACCGTCCATCCACATGAGATGACCGTAAAATAACAATCGTCTCCTCTTAATGAAACTTCTTCTTTTAATCCATTTTCCTGGATGACTTCACCGACATCCCTGAAACCCTTAACTCGTCCGACACTGGACTCGCATTCGGGAGGACGACGGTTCAATCCCGCGTCCGGCCATCCTGATTTAGGTTTTCCGTGATTTCCCTACATCACTCCAGGCAAATGCCAGGATGGTTCCTTTGAAAGGGCGCGGCCGACTTCCATCCCCATCCTTCCCTAATCCGAGCTTGTGCTCCGTCTCTAATGACCTCGTTGTCGACGGGACGTTAAACACCAATATCCTCCTCCTCCTTAACTCGTCCGATTTTCCCCGGATTTTTCGGAATTTTTAGGTCCATCACAGATGTTCGTCAAATATTTTTTTCTTTTGTATAGAGATCTGAAGTCCAACTTTGTCGGGAGGACGACGGTTCAATCCCGCGTCCGGCCATCCTGATTTAGGTTTTCCGTGATTTCCCTAAATCGCTCCAGGCAAATGCCGGGATGGTTCCTTTCAAAGGGCACGGCTGACTTCCTTCCCCGTCCTTCCCTAATCCGGTGAGACCGATGACTTCGCTGTCTGGTCTCCTTCCCGAAACAACCAACCAACCAACCATCCAATTTTGTCAGCAGTTTCTGACAGCCTATTGATCTTGTTGACTGCTGACTCTATGTTATTAGCAAAAATGGCCAGGTCATCCGCAAAGGCCAAGCAGTCAGTGTACATCCCTTTGGTTTTAGGACCAAGTCTCAACAGCTTTTCATTTGTTTCTTCTTGGGCTAACAACTTTGTCCACTCTCGAATGACCTCTTCCAAGATGCAGTTGAAAAGTAGTGGGGGTAGTCCATCTCCTTGTCTTACGCCGTTCTGATTGTAAACAGTTCTGAAATCTCACCCATAAATTTTATTTTTGATACTGTGTTAGTTAGAGTTTGTTTGATCAGCTTTCTTGATGTGTCATCCACTCCATCCTCTCCCAAAATATTCATTAATGCCTCTCGGCTGATGGAGTCATATGCCTTCTGAAAATTAACAAACAGGACCACAAAATTATTTCCTCCTTTTTTTGTACCTGATGGTGTACTTTTCAGATTAAAGATCTGTTCTGGGCAAGTACGGCCCTTTCGGAAACCAGCATGATATTCCCCAATCAGTTGGTCAAGATGACCTTCTATTCTGTTCTGTATTGCTTTGGAGAGAATCTCATATGGAACAGATACTAGTGAGATACCCCTATAGTTATTGACATTCTTTTTATCGCCTTTTTATGTAGAGGATGGATTAAAGCTGGCTGACATTCAGTTGGTATCATCCCAGTTCTCCAGATCTCCTCAAAAAGTTGGACTAGTACATCTAGAGTTTCATTATTTGCCAGCTTCAGTAGTTCCGCCACTATTGAATCCTCTTCAGCTGCCTTATTATTTTAAGGTCGTTGATGATCTCTTTGATCTCCATTTTACCAGATGGAGATGAATTGGGTAGTTTGTGGATCATGACAGATACTGGGAATCTTTCTTTCGGTTCATCACAATTAAGTACGTTTTCAAAATAACGAGATATGGTCATGCAGTTTTCTTTGTTGCTCAGGCTGAGCTTTCCATTTTCGTCTCTAAAACAAAGACTAGGGCTTTGGTATCCTTTCAAACTCGACTTGAACGTCTGATATAAGTCCCTGCAATTGTTTTTCCAGAAATCCTGATCGATCTGTTCTAACTGCTGTTTCTCATGTAATCGCTTAGCCCTTCCTAAAGTCCTGCCTGCATATTTTCGAACTTCACGGAATATATCAAAATCTTCAGGTCTCTTGGTCGAGTTCCACTTTTTCCAGGCATTTGTTCTTTTGGCCATCACCTCATCAAGAACCTCATTCCACCATCTATGCTTTCCATTTTTAGCTGTCAGGATTGCAGTATTAGCGGCTTGTTGGATATGGAGACGATGTCCGTCCATTTATTAGATTCAAACGCCAGTTGCTGGTGGTATTGTTTGAGCTTCGCAATGTCGTATTTATGAATTTTATTTCCGGTTTTCACGGCCTTATTGAGAGGGATGAAATTCATTTTGATCTTGGAGAAGTAATGATCCGAGTCAAACGGGTCACCTCTCTATACTTTAACATTCATTATTTCCTTAACTGCTCTCCTAGAGATTGCTACGTCATCAATATGTTTCTCTCCACACACATTGCCTGGTGATCGCCAAGTCTTCTGTGTACTTGGCTTGTGTTTGTAAAATGTTGATATTATCTTAAGATTGAAGGATCGACCCAGATTGAGGGGTCTTATACCATTTCTGTTAGCCATCTGGTGAGCAAAATACTTTCCAATTGTGGATCTGAATTGCGGTTCTATTCCCAGCTGAGCGCTAAAGTGACCTAATAGGATCTTTATGTTCTTAGATGGTATTTTCTCTAACTTTTCTTCAAGAAGGTCCCAGAACTGTTCAACTTTCTCGGGATTACGTCTGTTGTCTTCATTGACTGGTGCATGCGCATTGATCAGTGTGTAT
Organism: Schistocerca serialis cubense; assembly: GCF_023864345.2. Classification (NCBI taxonomy): domain Eukaryota; kingdom Metazoa; phylum Arthropoda; class Insecta; order Orthoptera; family Acrididae; genus Schistocerca; species Schistocerca serialis. The sequence goes on from NC_064645.1 coordinate 454,583,634, forward strand.
CCCTTGTTACTACAGCTGAGAGTTAGGATAGAAAGTCCCTCACATGGGCTGAAGAACTCCACGATTGAACTGACAATCCTCTTACAAACAACAAAAGCTGTGCTAAGTACAGGCATGTTCTTACCTATTTTGACTGCCATTTCGCATTTATAAATCCTGTAATCTTCAATGTCCATTGTGTCCTCATCTAGGTATCTGGTTTCTTGAAAGGTCAACATGGTTATGTCATGTTTGTCCATTATCATCGTCAACTCTTTGTGTTTCCCAACTTTCAATAGAGAATTGACGTTCAAAGTCCCAAAATAGTAATTCTGTTTTATCTTGAATTTTGTACGCGTTGTCGTGTCTTCAAACCATCTAGGTTCAGGCCTCCCAGAATTCATAGGCCTGATTGGACTCCTAAGAGTAGTAGATTCCCTCAAAGAGGTTCTACCTGGGGTAGTGTCCTTTTTGTGACGACATTCGATTTTGCTTGGTTGTTCAAACTAGTGTTGGTTGGATAAATCCTTCCCAGTAATAGAACCGAGTTTGTAAGCCCCGGAGCTTGATAACAGGCCACTCCTCTGGAGTCAGACGCTCTTCGCAGCCGCTTCTCTGAAGAACAGACGCTGCTAAATGGAGATAGTTCATCCGCTTTATTCACCGTTAGGACATGGTTGTCGTCTTCCGCCTTCAAAACCATTGACCATCTTCACCGTCACCCTGGCAGGGGCCCTGACAAGGTACTATCAGCCGGGCCAGCTGAACCAATGTTTTTTAAAGAGGTGTTACTCCTCTATCACTCCCCCTTTGTTCTGGCTTGTGACAGTCAGAGCCTGGCTCTGGCGGGGTTACCTAGAACTCTGTTTTTGTGCGATGCGTCGTTTTTGAGGTATTTTGTTGTTTCAAGTTAAAACAAACATCCTGTGCATTAGCCGACCACTGAAATTGCAACACCATGAGGGCTGCTTGCAAATGTGAAATTATTACGAACTGTAGTACATGCTTGGATGTGCTGATGATTGACATGTCAGCGCTCCTGCATAGCGCAGGTAGGAGCATTGTCCTGCACAGGAAAGATTACGCGGCGACTTTCTCATTCAGAAACCGCATTTGAATGTTGTTTGTTTCTCGTAAGATCGTGTTACATTTCTTGTGAGAAGGAGACGCATCTGTTAGCACGTGTTGGCATGATCGTGACCTGTCGGGAATGTGCTTTATCTTTCCGAGATATTTCTACTTGCATCAGTCGGGATCACTCGATTGTCATTCCAATAAGGAATCGGCCGTTTCAACGCCGTGCAAATATCAACAGCTCTTCGTGACTAGCACACAGGAGACGTATTGTCTGCTCGGCCGCGTAAGATCGTGCAGCAACGTCACTCGCCTTGGGTGAGGAAATGGGCTCGTTAGCAGCGAGGCGAGTGGCCACACTGGCGGCGGGACGACGCGTGGTGGAACACCGCGGTCCGACGTTGCGGCTACCCTCAACACGACGGCAGGGAGAGGACGCTGGACGCACAACTTGCACCACGTCTTCTTTTTGCCTTTGCAGATGAATTACGGTTCCGTGCAGAACATCACTAGCGATATAAAATGGAAATGCTGTGTGGCTAGGGCCTCCCGTCGTTTAGACCGTTCGCCTGTTGCAAGTCTTTCGGGTGGACGCCACTTCGGCAACTTGCGTGTCGATGGGGATGAAATGATGAGAAGGACAACACAACACCCAGTCCCTGAGCGGAGAAAATCCCTGACCCAGCGGGGAATCGAACCCGGACCGTTAGGTATGACATTCCGTCGCGCTGACCACTCAGCTACCAGGGGCGGACACTAGCGATAAAAAAAAAAGTAAAAACATGAGTGGGAGCACAGTAGCTGTTATACTTCTGTCGTGTTAAGGCCTATGGCTGTACCTTACCTTCACAGTCTCCGTGTCGTTACCTTCCAGCAAGTGATATCTGGCGTTGCCCTCTGCTGTTCCTGATTTACATAAATGCTCTAGGTGATAATCTGAGCAGCCCCCTTATATTTTTTGCAGGTGATGCTGTAATTTACCATCTAGTAAAATCATCAGACGATCAATTCCAATTACAAAATGATCTAAAGAGAATTTCTGTATGGTGCGAAAAGTGACAATTGGCACTAAACAAAGAAAAGTGCGAGGTCATCCACTTGGGTACTAAAAGGAATCCGATAAATTTTGGGTATACTATAAATCGTACAAATCTAAGAGCTGTCAATTCGACTTAATACCTAGGAATTACAATTGCGAGCAACTAAAATTGGAAAGACCACATAGATAATATTGTGTGGAAGGCGAAACAAAGACTGCACTTTGTTGGCAGAACACTTAGAAGATGCGACAAACCCACTAAAGAGACAGCCTACATTACATTTGTCCGTCCTCTGCTGGAATATTGCTGCGCGGTATGGGATCCTTACCAGGTAGGATTGACGGAGGACATCGAAAAAGTGCAATGAAGGGCAGCTCGTTTCGTGTTATCGCGCAATAGGGGTGAGAGTGTCACTGATATGATACGCGAGTTGGGGTGGAAGTCACTGAAACAAAGGCGTTTTTCTTTACGAAATATCAATCATCAACATTCTCTTCCGAATGCGAAAATATTTTGTTGACACCCTCCTACGTAGGGAGAAATGGTCGTCATAATAAAATAAGAGAAATCAGAGCTCGAACGGAAAGATTTAGGTGTTCCTTTTTCCCACGCGGCCTTCGAGAGTGAAATGGTAGAGAAGGCACTTGAATTGCAAAGTAACCATGTAGATGTAGACGTAGATGTAGAAGATAACGCTTGACCTCCTGCCGCCTTTGCTGTCTAACCTTGCTGCACATACACGGAGGGCGTTGGTCTGCTGGCCTGGCCACCACGTCTCACCCACCGGAAACGCCTGGCCGTGGGCTGGCGAGAGAGAGGCCCGCCGCGCCGCCACTGGTCAGCCAGCACACGTCGAAAGACTGTGTTAGCGCTGCACTGAATGACGTACCCCCATCTGTCATCCAAGCTGAGTTCGACTCGACAGCCAGCCTGGATATAACTCGCAGTTGGCAGCTCTGTGCACTAAATTTCTCACCGTCCGAGGGTAGGCTGAAAAGTAATCGGTATGCATGCAACAGCACGCTTACCAATATGTCCTAAAATGCCGCGCATAAAAACCGGTTCTTCCGGTGCTCGTATCTCGGGTTCTGTTGGCGATAAAAGGTAGCGTCGAGCGTTTTGGATCGCCATTGGGCTACGGATCATTTGTATACCCAACAGAAGGACCGTCTTAGTGTCACTACTCTACAGTACAGGGTCAAAGTATGAATATTACAATTTTTTCCTGCTTAGGCATATGGAACGCATAGATTGGTACTTTTCGCATATGATATGGTCTTCGGTGAGCTTGATGAGACTTCATGATTAGTCCACGGGTGGTCCTTCTGAAAACCCCAAAAAAGAGGTTTTTACTATATTTTCGCCGTCACCAGCGGACCAAATTTCAGCCGACGGTTCCAGGATGGCTATGCACAGCAAATGCCTAAAATTTTACGATATTTTCTTAAGATCCCGATCTCTAACAATCTTCAGAATCTTCTAGACTCTTTATCCGTTTCCCATACTTTTCTTCTGAGTCATCAGTCTTCTGACTGGTTTGATGCGGCCCACCACAAATTTCTCTCCTGTGCCAACATCTTCGTTTCAGACTAGCGCCTGCAACATACGTTCTCAATTATTTGCTGAATCTACATTTTTTACTCTCTACAGCTTTCTCTAGTGCCATAGAATTATTCCGTGGCGTCTTAACAGATATCCTACCATTCTATCCTTCTTCTTGTCAGTGTTTTCCATGCGTTCCTTTCCTCGCCGATTCTCCGGCGAACCTCCACATTCAATGCCTTATCAGTCCACCTAATTTGCAAAATTCTTCTGTAGCATAATATCTGAAATGCTTCATTTCTCTTCTGTTCCGGTTTTCCTACAGTCCATGTTTCACTACCATACTCTGTCCTCCAAACGTACATTCTCAGAAATATCTTCCTCAAATAAGGCCTATGTTTGATACTAGCAGCCTTCTCTTGGCCTTCTCTTGCCCTTCTTACCAGTGATAGCATTCTTTTGATGTCCTCCTTGCTCCGCCCGTCAAGGGTTTTTTTGCTGCCTAGCTATTAGATTTCCTTAACTTCATATAGTTAGTGATCACCGCTCCTGAAGTTAAGTTTCTCGCAGTTATCATTTCTGCTACTTCTCATTACTTTCGTCTTTTTTCGATTTACTCTCACTCCTTATTCTGTACTCATCATACTGTTCATTCCGTTCAGCAGATCCTGTATTTTTTTTTCACTTTCACTGAGAATAGCAATGTTATTAGCTAATATTATCAATTACATCCTTTCACCTTGACTTTTAATTACACTCTTGCACCTTTCTTTTATTTCCGTCGTTGCTTCTTAGAGCATAGATTGAACGGTAGGAGCGAATGACTACATCCCTATCTTAAACCATTTTTAATCCCAGCATTTCGCTCTTGGTCTTTCACTCTTATTGTTCCCTCTTGGCTCTTGCACATGTTGTACATTATCTGTCTTTTCCTATAGCTTACCCCTATTTTTCTCAGGCTTTCTAATGTCTTGCACCAGTTTATAATGTCGAACGCTTTCCTCAGGTCGTCAAATACTGTGAATGCGTCTTGATTTTTCTTAAGTCTTGCATCCGTTATCAACCACAACGTCAGAACCTCCTCTCTGATGCTTGCTGTTAAGGTAGTTGTGCGGTAATTCTCGCACTTGTCGGCTCTTGCAATCTTCGGAACTGGGTGGATGATATTTTTCCGGAAGTCTGATGGTATATCGTCAGACTCATACATTCTACGCACCAACGTAAATAGCTGTTTTCTTGCCCCCCTAAAGATTTTAGAAATTCTGATGAAATGTTATCTATCCCTTCTGCCTTCTTCGATCTTAAGTCTCCTAAAGCTCTATTAAATTCTGTTTCTAATACTGGATCCCCTATCTCTTCTGTGTCGACTCCTGTTTCTTCCTATATCATGTGATCCGGCAAGCCTCCCCCTTCATGCAGGCCTTAATCTACTCTTTCCACCTATCCGCTCTCTCCTCTGCATTTAACAATGGAATTCCCACTACACTCTTAACGGTACCATCCATGCTTTTAATGTCACCGAAGACGCTGAGTCAGTCTTTCTCACAATCATTTCTTTTTTTATTTCTTCGTATTTTTCATGCAGCCCTATCGTCGTAGCTTCCCTGCACTTCCTGTTTATTTAATTCTTAACAGACTTGTATTTCTGTATTGCTGAAATTCTCTGAACGTTTTTGTAGTTCCTTCTTTCATCGATCAACTGAAGTATTTCTTCTGTTACCAATGGTTTCTTCGCAGTTACCTTCTTCGTACCCACCTTTTTCTTTCCTGCTTCTGGGATTGCCCTTTTTAGAGATGTCTCCAACTGAACTGCATATTGAGAAATTTGTGATCGCTGTAACTGCAGCCTCAGGGAACTTCAAGTGTCTCTCTTCATTCCTTAGTACTTCTGTATCCTACTTCTTTACACTCGATTCTTCTTGACTAGTTTCTTAAACTTCAGCCTATTCTTCATCACTGCTAAATTGTGATCTGAGTCCATATCTGCTTCTGGGTACAATCTAGTATCTGATTTCGGATTTCTGTATCTCTGTCTGATCATGATGTAATCTAACTGAAATTTTTCCATCTCCTGGCCTTTTCCAAGTATACCTCCGTCTCTTATGATTCTGGGACAGAGTATTTACTATTACTAACTGAAATTTATTGTAGAATTCAATTAGTCTTTCTCCTCTCTGATTCCTATTACGAAGTCCTTGTTTTCCCGTAATCATGTCTTCAACTCCTTTCCCTACACCCGCTTTCCAGTTCCCTGTGATTATTAGGTTTTCATGTCCCTTTGTGTATTGAATTACCCTTTCTATTCCCTCATATAGTTTCTCTATCTTTTCATTTTCGGCTTGCGACGTTGGCATGTATACCTGAACTATCGTCGTCGATGTTGGTCTAATATCGATTCTGATGAGAACGACCCTATCACTGAACTGTTCACAGTAACTCATTGTCTTCTTTACCTTCCTATTTATAATGAACCCTACTCCCGCTATACCATTTTCTGCTGCTGTTGATTTAGCCTGTGCTCATCTGACCAGAAATCATTGTTTTCTTTCCATTTCATAACCCCTTTGTATCTAAACTGGGCCTTAGCATTTCCCTTTCCAGATTTTCTACCTTCCCTACCACATTCAAACTTCCGACATTCCACACTCCGACTCGTAGGACGTTATACTTTCGTTGGTTATACAATCCTTTTCTCATGGTCATCTTTCCCTTGGTACTTCTCTCCCGGAGATCCGAACAGGGGACTATTCGGTAATCTTGCGCCAATGGAGAGATCATCACGACACGTTTTCAGTTACAGGTCACATATCCCGTGGATGCATTTTATGAGCCTTTAGTGACGTGATTTCCATTGCCTTCTGCATCCTCATGCCGTTGATTATTGCTGATTCTTCGGTGTGTAAGGGGAGTTTCCACTCCAATCGCAAGAGAGTGCTATGTACCTCCAGTCCTCCGCCCACTTTGACGTGTTGGCTGAATGAGGGCGACTTCTTATGCTAAAATCTTTGGTGACAATTGTTGAAGATTTTTATTCAAATTTAAACGGTGACCCGGGAGCGAGGATGTTTTTAAGTGATATTAATACCACCGAGAATAGCAGGAAATGGACCTCACGAGGAGGAGGATGCAGCAAGACGACAGACTTAGTGAGACTATCGACACATAGTTTTTCTGGGGAGAACATTACGATGACCAGAGAATTTACCAGTTCTAAGAGCGGAAGAGGCTGGGATCAACTCCTCATGGCAAAAACACCCCAGCTCTGGGGTAGGTTAAGGAAGACACTACAGAGGGAACAGGGGACAGACAATGGGGTGTCTGCAAGGTGAATCCTGTGGAGGCGCGACCGGCATACTTGCTTCCCATTGACCGTACGGCACCACGCAGACTGGACGTCAGTGTCAGGATAAGGAGCGCACACCGGTCGCCAGATGGCACGCCAGTCGACTTGGGGATGCTTCCCTTCAACCACATTCGGCGACCTGTTCTGCTAAGGAAAGTCATAGATGGCCTTCGTGGATGTCAAGCACGTTGACAATATCGCAGTAAGGACGTAGCTCAGTGAACGGAAAAAAATGGCGGAAATGAAAGAAGGGCGGCAGGACGTCCGGAAGCTGTACAGTGGCTGAGAGAGAGAGCGTGGTACAAGGGCCTCCAGCAACAGGCTGGTAAAGCGTGTAGCACAACGGCACCACAGCACCATTTGAGAGCAGGGCTATCGCTTTGTCAGGGACTTGATAGAGAACTAAACCGATCCTGCAACGTGGGAGAGTTAGGGTCTCGTACCTTACTTTGAACAGCAAGCCGAGGCAAACATATAAACCCAATGTCGTTAGGATGCGGTGGGATATGGACAGCGGAATAGGAAATGTCTGTGCCACGTCGGAGATACGTGACGCCAAATACATATTTACATATTGTGTCCGTTGCAGAAGGTCAAGTGGTCGTAAACGGTGACATTTGAGTGCCTGCGTGGAGTTTAAATTGCGTCGCAAGATCAATGCATCCTGCCGACCCAGGAAAAGAGGCTTGACTCTCTCGGAGAAGAAAGCGAATTTTCGTGGAGGCGACCAGAACCGGGTGGCGCGTAGATGATAATCTTGACTCCACCAAACGTGCCATATCTCTGGAATCAAGGAGACAGGCAACTGACTTAGCGAGGATACCGTCACGAAGGAGGACCGCCACCCTACTACCACTAGGGGAAGCGTAGGAGACATCCAGAATGAGATTTTCACTCTGCAGCGGAGTGTGCGCTGATGTGAAACTTCCTGGCAGATTAAAACTGTGTGTCGGACTGAGACTCGAACTCGGGGATCACTGACGACCTTGCTGTAACGTCCAAAGGCCGCCACCGCAACATCCGACGGCACCTCAACCGGGAGTTCGGAAACCCGCAACGTTCGCAGGCCAAGACCAGAGTGATCAACCACGACACTCCCCATACGTACGTACCGGAACTTGGGATCGTTAGTAGTATGGCGCTGCAGAGCGTCAGTGTACAGCTCGCCATTCGCCAGCTTTATGTACACAGTAGTGTTAAGCATCGAAAAATTAACTGCGAGAACATCGTGTGCCAGGAGACGCATTTCGTCCCATATACACCGTTCAACATCATACGCATCGGGTCGTTCATGATCCAAAGGAAAGGTTAATTTAATCGTGGCTTGGCGATAGGAAACACCATGGTGCTCGGTGAATTCGGACACGCTACGCGGAAGTAAACAAGGGCGCGTTCTCTTACAAGCAGCGCAACAGGCGAGAAGCAAATAAGGCGAGCTCGCCTCACCACTGCCGGAAGCAGACTGACCCCTAGACTGCGGGTGCGGGTGTTCAAATGGTTCAAATGGCTCTGAACACTATGGGGCTTAACAACTGAGGTTGGTTCAAATGACTCTGAGCATTGTGGGACTTAACGTCTGAGGTCATCAGTCGCCTAGAACTTAGAACTACTTAAACCTAACTAACCTAAGGATATCATACACATCCATGCCCGAGGCAGGATGCGCGGTTCCAGACTGAAGCACCTAGAGCCGCTCGGCCACATCGGGGGGGGGGGGGGGGGGGGGCGGTGCGGATGTTCCAGAGATACACAGGTTCAAAGTTACCCTACTTGTGCACGTAAAATAGACACTTAAAATGCGCTGTGAGGCGGAAACGTAATGTATAAAGTGACGTAGCGTGGAGTAATATGATGTAAAGTGTGTGCGTCATCTACAGAAGGATTCTGGCAACTCCACGTTGTACTACTGAAGCAGATGCAAGATTTTTGTCCCGTAAATCCGGTCTGTGATGTAAAATTAGTTTTACGTTAGTTGAAATTCACGTAAACAGGTTATGGAAAATGTTACTGACCCACTAACTTCTTTTAATATGAGTCACACTCCCTGCTGTGGCAGCGAACGGAAGGGAACCAACGCAAAAATGCTCCTATCGGGCCACAGAAAAGCCGGATATGTTCCCGTTTATTTAAGAGCAAACTGGCTGAAAAGTGGGCTACCAGTTGCCTCATTCTACCTTACTCAGCACTTTTAAAAATATTGGAAAAAATGCTGGCATGCGAACATATTTGCGCTCTATTTAACGTGGAACTCACCTCTCATTCGCGCAAGTTGGCCTAACTGTAACCCGCTCACACTGACTAGTCCGTCGCTGCAAGTCTCTCAAGCCCATTCACTCCCATTTGCCCACGGTCGCCAACTCATTCCGCCAAACTCGTTGTCATGTTTAGAGGTGCTGAGGAAGGTAGAATGAGACAGCTGCTGGTACCTCATTCCTCAGTCAGTGCCATTTTAATGAATACGAACATTTTCGTGACGAAACACTCCGCTCTTAGTTGGATATTCTCTATCTCCTCTATCAGTTCTATCTTATAGGAATCCCAGATAGATGAACAATACTCAAGAATCTGTCGCACCATCGCCTTATAAGCCACTTCTTTGGTGGATGAGCTACATTTCCTTAAGATTCTTCCGATGAAACTGCGTCTGGTATCTGCTTTTCCCACTATCTGTTTTATATGGTCATTCCACTTTAGGTCGCTCTGGATAGTTACGCTTAGATATTTTACAGCAGACACTGTCTCCAGTTGTTTGTCATCAATAGTGTAGCTGTACGGTAGTGGATTTCTTTTCCTATGTATGCTCAATATGTTACATTTATTTATTTTCAGAGTCAACTGCCAGAGCCTGCACCATTCAACAGTTCTCTGCAGGTCGTTCTGCAAATTTTTACTATCTTCTGGCGTTGCTATTTTGGTGTACTCAACTGCATCATCTGTGAATAGCTTTAAAGAGCATGCAGTGCTTTCTATAAGATCATTTATGTTTATTGTAAACGGTCCTATCACACTCCCCTGCGGTACTCCGGATATTTCCTTTACATCTGTCGATTTTGTTCCGTTAAGAGCGACGTGTTGAGTTGTATCTGCAAGAAAGTCTTGAATCCAATAGCAAGTCTGCTCCGATACTCCGTAAGCTCGTATTTGTTTCATTAAACGGCATTGTGATACAGTGGCGAATGCCTTACTGAAATCAAGGAACACGGCATGAACCTGAGCGCTGTGCTGTGGGTCTCATTGAGCAACAGAGCGAGCTGAGTTTCGCAGCATCTCTGTTTGCGAAATCCATGTTGATTTTTATAGAAGAGATCTCCATTTTCCAAAAACATCATAGTTCCATTATTCTACAACAGATTGACATCAACGATAATTCTATAATTGTGTGGACTTGTCTTACGGCCTTTCTTAAAAACGGGAATGACCTGCGCTTTTTTCCAGTCGTTAGGTACCTTTCCTTGCTCAAACGATCTACGATAAATTGTTGCTAGAAGGGGACCAATTTCTTTCGCATAATCTTTATAGAATTTTATAGTTATCTCATCTGGTCCGGATGCCTTTCCACAACCAAGCGATTGTAGCTGCTTTTCAATTCCACGATCGGTTATCTCAATATCTGCCATTTCGATGTTCGTACGACAATTGAAAGGAGGAACAGTGTTATTTATCTTCCGTGGTGAAACAACTTTGGAAGCCCGAATCAGTATTTCGACCTTCTCTCTGTTACCTTCCGTTTCGGTGCCATTGTGGTCGCCGAGAGAATAAAGAGATGATTTTGACCCACTTACTGATACGACCAAAACTATTGGGGTTTTTACTCAGGCCGGTTGAGAACGTCTTACTTTCAAAATCATTGAACGCTTCTCTCATTTCTCTCCTTACGCTAATTTTCGCTTCGTTCATCCTTTGTTTGTCAGCTAGGTTTTTACTTCTCTTGGATCTGAGATCAAGTGCTCTTTGTTTACGTAGCGCTTAACTAATACGGCTATTAAACCATGGTGGATCTTTCCCATCCCTTAAAACCTCCATTTGTTTTCCACATCTTTGTCCTCATCACAGAATATTTGATACGGACTGCTGAGATATTCTGAAATTTGTATCCTGTCACCCTTGCTGAGCAAATATATCTTCATATCTTTATTAACATTCCTTGCAGGACCCGTCGTCACAGATGCTGTCACAGCCTTATGATCACTGACACCTTCCTCTACGTTAACTGATTCGATAAGTTCAGGTCTTTTTGTTGCCAGGAGGTCGAAGAAGTTACGGTCTCGAGTTGGTTCTCTAACTATTTGCTCAAGGTAATTTTCGGACAAGACATCCAGAAAAATGCCACACAAATCCCTGTCTCTGGCACCAATTTTGAGGGCATAACACTCCCAATCTATACCTGGCAAGTTGAAGTGACCCGCTATTACAACGTCATGATCAGGAAAATTACTGATGATATTCTGCAAGTTCTGTCTGAAGCGCTCTACAACTACAGATCATGACCCAGGTGGTCTACAAAAGCATTCGATCACCATTTTTGACCGTTCTTTGATACTAAGTTTCACCCAGATTACTTCACATTCGGAATAGTGATAACCTCGCTAGATTGCATCGAACTTTTTACTGCAATAAACACACCGCCATCATTGGCGACTAATCTATCCTTACGATAAATATTCCAATCTGAACTTAGGATTTCGTTGTCATAGACGTCTGGTTTCAACCAGCTTTCTGTTCCCAATACTTTCTGTGCATTATAACCCTCAGTAAGCGTTACTAATTCTGGGACCTTTCCTTGGATGCTCCTGCAGTTAACTAAAATCATATTAAACTTTTCTATCTCAAATCTTCGAGGACCAAGATTCTCTGAGGTCATTGGGGCTGATTTAACAGGCAAATCGTCTTTGATCCTAAGGGAGGGACTCTCTAACCTAAAAAAGCCCCATGTGCACGCCACACGTACTCCACTACCCTAGTAGCCGCTTCTTGGGTGTAGTACACGCCGGACCTATTAAGGGGAACCCTACAATTCTGGCCGGCCGGTGTGGCCGTGCGGTTAAAGGCGCTTCAGTCTGGAACCGCGTGACCGCTACGGTCGCAGGTTCGAATCCTGCCTCGGGCGTGGATGTGTGTGATGTCCCTAGGTTAGTTAGGTTTAATTAGTTCTAAGTTCTAGGCGACTGATGACCTCAGAAGTTAAGTCGCATAGTGCTCAGAGCCTACAATTCTGCACTCGATAATTGCCTCATCGAAACAGCGTCTAGCCGTCATTTTTCTTTCTTGCGCTAGGTTTTTGCTATACACCTAGTTTATGGACATTAAATTTACTTTCGTCCATCAAAACATTTCACCCATGACTTATGGTCCTTAATAAAGCAGATTTTTGCTAACACAGAAAGACCTCGCCAGTACACCACTTTTTCCTTGCTGTTCACCTGTTATGGCCTTAGCTGCTTAATTGTCTCCTTCTGTTTCTGAGCTGACTTCCTTTTCTCTCTTTGGAAAAATTCACACCTATTTCTGGCCCATCCAATTAATGACTTTCGTTTCCCGTGTACAAGATGACCGGGTTGCCTCCAAACACGTCTCCGACGATTGTCTGGTTGAAGGCATATGCGACACTCATCGGTGAAGAGAACGTGACGCCAATCCTGAGCGGTCCATTCGGCATGTTGTTGGGCCCATCCGTACCGCTCTGCATGGTGTCGTGGTGGCAAAGATGGACCTCGCCATGGACGTCGGGAGCGAAGTTGCGCATCATGCAGCCTATTGCGCACCGTTTGAGTCGTGACACGACGTCCTGTGGCTGCACGAAAAGCATACTTCAAGATGATGGCGTTCCTCCGAGCCATAATCCGTAGGTCGCGGTCCTCCAGTGCAGTGCCTGTCTGTCTGTATCTCTTTCATGTCCGAACAACATCGCTTTGGTTCACTCCGAGACGCCTGGACACTTCCCTTATTGAGAACCGTTCCTAGCACAAAGTAACAAATGGTTCAAATGGCTCTGAGCACTATGGGACTTAACATCTTAGGTCATCAGTCCCCTAGAACTTAGAACTACTTAAACCTAACTAACCTAAGGACATCACACACATCCATGCCCGAGGCAGGATTCGAACATGCGACCGTAGCAGTCCCGCGGTTCCGGACTGAAGCGCCTAGAACCGCACGGCCACCGCACACAAAGTAACAGTGCGGACGCGATCGAACCGCGGTATTGACAGTTTGGCATGGTTGAACTACAGACAACACGAGCCATGTACCCCATTCCCGATGAAATGACTGAGATTGATGGGTTGTCGGACCCCCTCCGTCTAATAGGCGGTGCTCATGCATGGTTGTTTACATATTTGGGCGGGTTTAGTGACATCTCTGAACAGTCAAAGGGACTGTGTCTGTGATACAATATCCACAGTCAACGTCTATCTTCAGTTCTAGGAATCGAGATGATGCAAACCTTTTTTTGATGTGTGTATTATTAATAACATAAAATCTGATATTTGCAGATCTTCAGTGCAGTAATGTGATCAATGTAAATAAGTATTGTATGCTGATTTTCTCTTTGATGGTACTTGGCTACAGTAGCCTAATAACTATTTATTACATGCACTTTAGTGAATTCTACATTAATTACATGTTTTGTGACAGGTTGGTTACTACCTCTCCAATGAAAATACGTTTAAAATTCGGTAACTTAATCCATATACATGGAGACCATTTTACTTGGGACCTATTGAAAGGACGTCAGCATATTTCTAGTTCTGGGAATATTTATTGTGTTTTCATGTTTTATGACATGTTCTACACTCTTGACGATCTCCTCACTACGAATCTATGGAACAAAAAGTACATCTAATCTAATCAAATTAAAAGGTATCGGATCTTTTCCTCTATTTCCACGCCTTAAGTTACATTCAGAGTCAGCAGATAATCTCTGAATCAGATGCTGGTCATTAGCAAGTCCACCTGCGTTTCGTGACAAGGTCATAGAGATCGAAAACGCAAAAGATATTTGAAATTATCAGAAAAACTGCTAAGCGCTCTAGGGAGAGATGGGTAGTAAACAATATGTTAAAGAATCAAGAGGGAGGAATAAGAATGGAAGATAAGGAGAGAAGTGATCGTATAAGAAAGTGAGAACAACTGGGATGCAGTCTCTCTTCGCTACAGTTCAAGCTACAAATCGAAGAAGCAATGGCAGAAATAAAGTACCAGTCCAGGAGTGACATTAAAATTCAGGGCGAAAGGACATTAATGAAGAGATTCGCTCATGACATTCCTAACCCCAGTGAATGTGTGAAAGAATTACAGGACCTGTTGCATGGAATGAACAGCGTAACGAGCGCAGAATGTGGATTGAGAGCAAACCAGAGAAAGCGAAAGTAATGAGGTGTAGTAGAAATGAAGTTAACAACAGACTTAACATCAAAGTTAATGCCCACACAGTAGACGAACTAAAAGTGTTCTACTACCTTGGAAGCAAAATAATGCCTACTGGACAAAGTAAAGGGGGTAACAGAAGCCGAGTAGCACAGGTTATGAAGACATTCATGGGTGCAATAAGTCTACCAGGGTCAAACATAGGCCGTAATTAGAGAATTCTTCTTGAAAATGTATATCTGTAGCAGAGAAATATATGGTAATGAATCACGCACAGTGAGAAAGGCATAAAAAGAGAGAATCGAAGCATTTGAGATGTGGTGCGACAGAAGAATGATGAAAGTTAGGTGGACTGATAAAGTAAGGAATTGGGAGATCCTTCACAGAATCGCCGAAGCAAATAATATGTAGAAAACAGTGACTATAAGAAGGGAGAAGAAGATGCGACGTTTGTTAAGACCTTTAGGGGCTAACTTCCACGGTACTACACCGAGCCGAAGAGGATAAAATTTGTTGTTGTTACATATGGCTGTACTGGAAACTGATCCAGAGCACATTTAATATCTCACTGCACTTCAATATGAAAATATTAAGAATTCCGGACGTAGTGACTTTGAAATAATAATAACAATAATAATAAAACTTAAGTTACAGACAAATTATAACATCCAGTTTCTGGCGCCCCAGTAAAATTTGCAGATAATTAAAGGTGTAGATTGTAAGTGCTTCTCCAGCACGAAACGGTTGGCACGGGTGAGAAATTCGTGGCGGGCCACATGAAACCAGTCAGAAGACTGATGACTCAAAAGAAAAAGTGTGTCATTGTACTGGGTTTTTTGTTAGTTTGCAGATCTGTCCCCCTTTTGGTCAATAGAACAGCAGTCTCTTTTTGGTAGATTCCTACAACTGAAAGCACACACTGAAACACTATTTGTCTATTTCTGTCCATGATGTACTTTATGGTTTATCTTAATTGGGTTACCGTTGATGGAGTCGTTTGTTGAGACAGCTTTTGTAAATAGCTTGACTCTGTATATAGGATGCATCATAACTAACGGCGTAAACGCATAGATTTGAAAGTACACGCCACTAAGAGCAAAGAAGTCTCAGTAAGTTGAATGTTCAAATGTGTGTGAAATCTTATGGGACTTAACTGCTAAGGTCATCAGTCTCTAAGCTTACACACTACTTAACCTAAATTATCCTAAGGACAAACACACGCCCCCATGCCCGAGGGAGGTCTCGAATCTCCGCCGGGACCATGCGCCCAGTCCATGACTGCAGCGCCTAAGACCGCTCGGCTAACCCCGTGCGGCAAATGGTTCAAAATAGCTCTGAACACTATGGGACTTAACATCTGAGGTCATCAGTCCCCTAGAACTTAGCACTACTTAAACCTATGGACACCACACACATCCATGCCCGAGGCAGGATTCGAACCTGCGACCGTAGCAGCAGCGCGGTTCCAGACTGAAGCGCCTAGAACCGCTCGGCCACTCCGGCCGGCTCTCAGTAAACGAACAATTAGGAGATAATTGGGACTTGGTGTTTACAAGTCACTGCTGAAGTCGTTCTGTGTAAACACTGCATGTCGGTCCCCGGTGTGGTCTTTGTTTACATTTCGTTGACGTGGAGTTATAAACAGAAAGGAAACGACAGCACAGTACACAGCCAGAGTGCCACTCGTGTCAGTTGTTAGCGGAGCGTCAGTTCTGTTGTGCGAGTGTTGGTGGTAACTGGTAACGTGGAGCGCTGCAGAGGCGAAGAGTGTGCGGGTATGCGATTCTCGTATGGTAGGGCTGACGGCGATGCACGGGAGGCGGCACGCTTCGCTTGTACCAGAAAGTATAGCTCTCCGAAGGCACCCTGAGAGCATAACTTTTACAAGGACGCATCAAAGCCTCCGAGAAGCTGCGACTTTTACTCATGCTGCGGGAGCGGGCAGTCCTGATCGAATTACGCCTGTGCTTGAAAATGTGGTGCTGGAAACACTCGATCACTATCCAGGAATCTCGACAGGGAGACTTGCCACATAAATTCCTGTAATGGGCCACAGCAGTGTTTCGAGAACAATGTATCGCAATGCGCTGTACCCCTACCTCCTCCAAAGAGTTCGGTGTCTTGGTGAGGTGGATTTGGTCCTAGACTAAAATGTTGTCTGTGGATACAACAAGAAGCTCTGCGTAATCCTACGTTTGACAGCTACATTTCATTTATAGACGAGCGTGGTTCACTCGTGATGGTGTGTTTAATTATTATGATTCTCACGTTTGGAGTCATCTAAGCTCAATCCTACATGCTGAGCATGAGTCTGCACTTAAGCGACGTTTCTCATAGAGTGTGTGGTTACGGGTATTAGGTGATCGTCTTATTGGACCATACATGTTACCAAACAAACTCAGGGGAGAGAATTATCTTCGGTTTCTGCCGAACCAACTTGCAGGATTGCATGAGGATATTCCCTAAGGGCAGCGCCAGTGGAATTCGTGGTGCCTGCATGCTGGAGCACCAGAACGTTTCGCTGCTATGGTGAAACGACATCTAACGAGCCGATATGGCCAAAATGGAATGGATGAGGAGGACGTGTACCGTGGCCTCCAAGATCACATGATGTCAACGCCATGGATTTCTGTGTTTGATACAACCTTAAAGGTATAGTGGACGCCACTTCCATTAACATGGTTGAAGAATTGTATCAGAGAATTGTGAATGCGTGTCAGGAACCTAGAAATGATCCAAATATGTTTGAAATGATTCGAAACTCACTGCGGCGACGGGTACAGCCCTGCAACCGGGTACCAGGACGACACTTTGAACATCTCCTTTATCTATGAGTACAGCCGTGTAACTGTTGTGTACATTTAAATCACGTGCACCTCTATCAGAATTATGCGGTACCATACCCAGAAAACTTTTATGTCAACTGACTCTGGCCACGGAAGCCTACGCAAGAGTTAGAACGCATTCGGGAGGAGGACGGTTCAAGACCACGTCCTGCCATGCTGATTTAGATTTTCTCTGATTTTCCTTAATCGTTTCAGACAAATGCCGGGATCGTTCCTTTGAAAGGGCACGGCCAACCTTCTTTCCTATCATTCCCTAATCCGATGGGACCTATGACCTCGCTGTTTGGTCCCCTTCTCCCTAATCAACCAGCCTAAGAGGTAGAAATAAATAAATTATAAATTAAAACGTCGTGGGTGATGCTGAAGTTTTAGTGCATAAAACGTCGTGGGTGATGCTGAAGTTTTAGTGCATGAATAGCGAAAAGTGTAGTAAGCGATAAACTTTTTTGTGTGTGTTTGTCAAATCTTATGGGACTTAACTGCTAAGGTCATCAGTCCCTAAGCTTACACACTACTTAACCTAAATTATCCTAAGGACAAACAAGGGAGGACTCGAACCTCCGCCGGGATCAGCCACACAGTCCAAGACAGTAGCGCCTCAGACCGCTCGGCTAATCCCGCCCGGCTAAACTTTTTTCCTTTTCAAGTTTTGTATGGGGTGTTGAGACGTAGCAATGTGGGTATCCTCCATCTCTCATGTTTCCCTCCCCCAATAATTAGCATATTTTTTTCCAAATTCATTAGCTTTCGAAAATAGCCATTTACGTAATAAGCGAGTATAATAGGTGAAAGGAAACTTCAACTTCATAGCTATCGTTAGCTCAGTGTAACTTTGTTACTCAAATTATTCACCTAATTATACTGAATCTATTGGTATTATTAATGTGGCTAGAGAGCATGTTGATCAGAAACTATCACTAACTGTAACTGTTCATACAGTACGACTCTGCTGATCTGGAGTGAGCTAGGATACATATGTCAATGGTAGAGCCTACACTGTTAAATAATAAAATAACCCATTTGCATTAAATAGTTTTATTTTTTTCTGAAATTAACAATATTTTGTATTAATTGAATCTGAAGTTCAGAGAGGCTGCCTCTTTTCATTATAATTCTGTCATAACTATAGTGAGATTCCGTACTTTGAACACATACTTTAGTTACGGCAATTTTTCTGTACAAAATGATATACAACATCAGTTGATTCACTCACTAATTAATTATTGCATATAAATGATTGTAATCTGCGATATTCATGCACTCATATGATTCATATAAACAAGGGAATCACACTGAAGGAGAAAAATATTGTCCATGAATTATTATAAATTTGTAACCAGTTACAATTTATGTAATACAAAATGCTATCCATTGCTTTATTTCATAAAAACTGTTATGTTCCACCTAACCAAATTCTAAAGCATAACGTAGTTTTCAAAATAACAGTTTATTCTTACGCCACTCTTCGTAAGGCCCAACCCTAGCACAAAGTAATTATTCTGCGGTGAGTTTGTAATGGAGTAACAGCTATGTCGGCGTGTATGGAATACGTGGTGCAATCTGCCTAATACAGATTACAGTTCGGAAAAATGTGCTGCACACAGTTGAATTGCGCGTTCGGGAGTTCGTCCAGTAATTACGTAACGACGAACTGACTATTAACTTCTCTAGTGGAATTTTTGTGGCGACAATCCGATAATTAACTTCTGTAACGGAATTTATATGTGGTTGTTTATAACCGTTCCAAACTTTAATGATTCATAATGGCAATGTTGTTTATGAAATCTGATACTGACTTTGGGTATTATGTTCATTGTGGTATGTTGATTTGCTCAGAAGGACAGCGCATTGAGTTGTCTGATAATTGACCGTGTTGACTGCTAATTTGGTAAATGAGGGTATCTGGGATACTGCACTCGAACCATGTATATTATAGGACGTGAAACGAGCGTAGGCTGTCGCTACCTCTTCATGTGAACCAAATTGAAGTATGGTAAATGTACCAAAGAGTGCGCAGTCCTGAGGAGAGCGCAGTTTAGGTTCCTGACAGTTGACTAAACTGCTCAGCTCCCCACTGACTGTGTTCAGAGCAGAAGTTGTGTATAGAAATCCTGTGTTTCTGAAGTGAAACAGGTAAGAATCACTTTTCAGCTTTCTTGATGTGGTCCTGGTACTCTCGTGCATAAGTTATACACAGAATACACGAGCAATAGCCTTTTATTACTGACTGTATTTTGGAAGGCTGGCTTACAGTCTACCATACCGAATCTACAGATTTTCCAAATGTGACGTGTGCTGCCACCTATTGGCTTCGCTTGGAATCATTGTTTCTGTGCGAATTAACGCGCATAAAACGTCTCCAAAGAGTGTGTGCTTTCTCTTTAGGGCACAACTGCAAATTTGTACCTCTTGATTGTCTTGTGAAGTCCGAAGGATAGGTTTTGCTTCTGAATGACTTCAAACTAGACTTAGAACTACTTAAACCTAACTAGCCTACGTACATTATACACATCCATGCCCGAGGCAGGATTCGAACCTGCGACCGTAGCAGCAGCGCAGTTCCGGACTGAAGCGCCTAGAACCGCTGAGCCACAATGGCCGGCTTGCTCAATAACTGAGACCCACAATATCCTAGCGCCACGCAAATACTGCCAGCTAAATAAAAGATTCTAACTACTAAAGCCACTAACTACTATTAGGCATGTGATTAGCAAAGGAAAGATTTTGTTGCAAATCAAATAATATATATTTTTTACCTTAATAATGTGGTATCCAGTTCAGACACGAATGTAAATCGTCATTGACATTCAGTACAAAGATATATAATCATGAATAATTTTCTATCTCCAAGTCGGATACTTCCAGATCTTTAGCCTTCGCTAACACTTCAGACCTCTACCCTCCATCAATGTTAACTTCTCACATCTAACACCCGTCACTGCTGGCTGTTCACCTCCAACTGCTCAACAGCACTTCTATCACTGCTGGTGACTAACTTCCTACTGCACAACACTACTTGCGATTAACATCCAATAACATGTCCAACCAGTCACAGAGTCTCTTACAAAGAAAGCGCAGTCAGAGATCCAATGCAAAGCGCTATAAAGCGCTGCCAACACAGAATCAGCCCACTTACATAGCCCCCCTGCTCCACACAAAAAATTTTGCTAATATTGTTTTGGGCAATGGCCAGGATCAATCTGTTAAATTTTTTTATATTAACAATATCAAATAGATCAAATGTACACTATTATTAATGAACTGTCAAAAGCAAAAATTGTCCTCACAGTCCCTAAAGGCAGTCCTAATCATCTAGTCTATGACAGTTTGAAACGCCCCCTTTGGAAAATTTGTGAATGACTGTCCTGATAAACCCCTTACGTCATTTGATTTTCAACCAGCTGAGAAAAACTGATCGTACTCAGACATTTCTCTCTTTACTTATTCTGATCGTCATTAAACTGACACACAATATTTTTAGCGCAATGCAATCTGACTTTAATAACACCTACAAAAGAATGGCCCTGACTAACGATAACCTATACCTTTTATGAATCACTTACCTTACAAAAATCTTCGTTATTCGAACTACTGCAATACAGCGAGCGCCAATACTGCCAGCTAAATAAATGATTTTAGCTACTGAAGTCACTAACTACTGATAGGCATAGTTAGCAAATGAAAGATTTTGATAAAGAACAAACAATGTATTTACCTTAATAGTGTTCAAAAATCATAATATGTATATCAGTTCATGACATCCAATCTTACAAATTTCCTTTCTCTGATGGACACACGTCCAGATCATCCGCTCTCAAAACTCCGCCATCTCTCTCCCCACATCCACCACTGCTGGCGGCTCACCTCCAACTGCGCAACGCTATGCGCTGTTCACATCCAACTGCCCAACACTACAATAGCGAATATTGCAACAATGCCGACCAGCCTCAGACTGAACACAGCACAGTCAGTGTTTTTCATATAGAGCGCTACATGGCGTTACCAACATAAAAAGCTAAACAACCTACTTACAAGTTTTATGCACAAAGTCTGAGCAGTAAAAGAAAATGCACACGCAAGTAGTGGATCACCATGCAGTCTTGATGAAGTGTTGTCCTCCCAACGGAAACACAGTGCTGACTCTTGACAAGAAGATTGGTAATGGGCCACAACAGAGCAAACCTACAGCAGAGTCAGTCGAAGTCTTGAAGAATATTGGTAGAATTAGTAGAGGGGAGACCCACAATATTTCTTGTAGAGATTATGGTAGCAGTGGGCCACCAAGGGTACAGACCCACTGTAGTCCTTGTAGAGATGGCCAGCAGCCATCCATTGTGACTGTGCAGGTGCACAATCGCAATTGTAGTGTCTTGCAGATAATAAAACAAGTCCATAAACCACCACTTGTGCACTCATTTTTTTTTTTTTTTTTTGCAGTGTTCTTAGAACTGGCAATGCTGTTAACCAGTCCTTTTCTGAAATATCAACACTCGTCAAAACACTAACACAAGCATTTAGCCTCTGTGATTTTACACATACGGTGTGATGAACAGAAATGTGTGCAGTAAAATAAATCCCTACTATTTACTTAATTTGAAGAAATGGTGTCTATACAATTCACAATTTTACAGCATAAGAATACAATTACAGAGATACAGAAAACATCATTAAAGAACATGATAATGCAGATAATATTTATAGTAATACAGGCTTTACAAAGTAATAGAAATAAGCATATACATGAGTATTTCAGGAATTGGGACACAAGTAAATAAATGAAAAATGAGAATGTCCATCGAAATATTAACTTAATACATGAGCATTACAAGAAAACAGAACAGAATGGATAATGCCCAAACATCTTTCCAAAGTAAAGAATATTTTAAATTTGAGGATAGCAGTATTCCTCATCATAGTAAATGCAGCTTAGTACTAGAAGAGAAAAATTCAATTAATCTTATCAGGTAAATACACAGAGAAGAAAGAACACAGATACACAAGGGTACACATAAACACATAGTGGAATAACGCAGAAGGAAAGGACAGGGTTGTTTTCAATGTAAAATTTGGTACTGCAGTGCTTGTGATACTTCATTTCCAATCAGAACTTCATTTCCCCACAGATCTTTTCTTCTTGTTTCAACATTTGTTCCCACAAAGAAAAATGATATCTAAGTATGCTTTCTGTATTTACTTTCACATATTTCTTACCTCATCATTTATTTTCCATTATCTTACCTCATCATTTGTTTCCAAGGAAATCCTACCTAAACTTGTTGTCCCTACACCCTACTTATCAGTTCATTTCCTCTTTCAAAATAACTATTCCTCAATATATAATACTCTTTTTGCCAACTTTTTTTTCTTATAGCTTCTCAATACATTTTTTTTGCAACTCATCACATTTCATTTTCTTATATAGCATACCCCCTCTTAAGCTAACTTAAATCTACTGAGCTCAGATGCATAAACTAGAGAACGAGGCAATGCAGCAGCACGAAACAGTTAACGCAAACAGCAATGACAAAAAAACGCAAAATGGTAAAGCAAGCAGCAGTATATCTAAATTAGCAAAAGAAAATGCAACATTACAACTAATATAAGGCAATATGCAGCAAACAAGAAAAGTAAAATGGTGGTAACTGGTTTATTAGGGTAGTTAAAAGTAACATTCAGTAGGACAATGCCTGGCAAATAGTAGCAGCAAATGCAATATCTTATACCTAAACATGACAAAGCACAAGCAGAAAAAATATTACAGTAAAGATAGCAATGCAGATAAGGGAATGTCTATTTACATCTTAATGCTTACGTCACATCTTGACACTAAAGTGATGCACCACAACAACCTGTTATAGCAAAAAATTACGAAGTCCTTGATAAGGAAATAAGGTATACAGTTCTTGGTATAAATCACTTCTCCTTCTTATGCTTCTTTCGTTTCCTAGTGCTCCTTTTTTTAATAATGTAGATCATAAAATTATTATTTAATAGATCTGTAGACAGAAAGTGTGTACATTAGTATATGTATTAAATTTTATTTTATAAAACCAATGCTACAGCGCAACTAGAAACTAGATATCAAATAAAATAAACAAATTTATACATGCCAAAGCATGAAAATGTCATTCAGTAGCCTTATAGCATTTCATAAGTCAGTAAAAGTTCTCTCAATTCTTGTAGAAAGACACTTGTTATAATTAGGTGTGTACATGTAAAAATATTTCTCATCACTTCATAAGCATTTCAGTAAATCGCACAAAGTATGAGCTCCACATTGTAATCATATGTTTCCTAGTAATAGCGTGTCCTGTTTGTGATGCGTTCTGCAAAGAAATGTCGATAACGAGGTCAACAGCCTCTCTTTTCTACAACCATATGAGCGCTTGTGAAAGTGCAGGTAGCTTCAAAGCAGCTAAAGCAGCACAAAGAAAGTTAATATAGCATATTCTGGCAGGGTCGCCAGATGAAACTTCATTATTTAAATGAGTGTGGCAGTACTTAAATTGCTGAATGACTGAGACCCACAATATCCCAGTGCAACGCAATCTGCCTGCTCAAAAAAAGATAACCTGACTTCAAATAATTAATTCAAAATAATGGCCCTGACTAAAAAGAAATCCTAGAAATAATCTATACATTTCATTAAGCACTTACCCCACAAAAATCTTCATTATGCAAACGATTGCAAAACAGTGAGTGTCAATACTGCCAGCTAAATAAAAGATTCGAACTACTAAAGCCACTAACTAATAATAGGCATGTGGTTAGCAAAGGAAAGATTTTGTTGCAAATCAAATAATATATATTTTTTACCTTAATAATGTGACATCCAGTTCAGACACAAATGAAAATCGTCACTGACATTCAGTACAAAGATATATAATCATGAATAATTTTCTATCTCCAAGTCGGATACTTCCAGATCTTTAGCCTTCACTAACACTTCAGACCTCTACCCTCCATCAATGCTAACTTCTCACATCTAACATCCATCACTGATGGCTGTTCACCTCCAACTGCCCAACAGTACTTCCATCACTGCTGGTGACTAACTTCCTACTGCCCAACACTACTGGCAATTAACTTCCAATAACGAGTCCAACCAGTCACAGAGTCTCTTACAAAGAAAGCATAGTCAGAGATCCAATGCAAAGCGCTACACAGCGCTGCCAACAGAGAGGCAGCCCACTTACAACTCTTAAGCCCAGGTGAACAAAAGAGTGTGCATTTCCTGTTTGTTGTATTTTTGAAAAATTCAATAAAAATATTGCTTCTCTGCTGCTGTGGTCTTCTGAACATGTAGAGTTTGTGTTAATAAACGTAAACGTAAAATGATCTTGTTTTCCTATTGATAATAACACAGATATTTAAGGTTATTCTGTAACTGCACACTCTTAAGTACAGTTCCGCTGCGTGAGACCCGCACCAGCCATTATAACCAGTAGTTGAGCGATATCAGAGTGTCGTGACAGTGTTTTGAGCTCCGGGTCCCGGCGTGGGCCGCTGCAGTAGAGAGAGTAGTGTGCTGCGGGCAGCCTGAGACGCGCCTGGATGTATTACGTGTTGCAGGTGCGCGCGCGCCTGCGCTCCCCGGAGTGGCCGGTGCGTCAGCACGCGCTTCGCCTGCTGGCCGACCTGCTGCCGCTGCTGCCGCGCCGCCTCCGGCCCGCCGCCTCCAGGCACGTCCTGCCGGAGCTGGT
Source organism: Schistocerca serialis cubense (assembly GCF_023864345.2). NCBI lineage: Eukaryota > Metazoa > Arthropoda > Insecta > Orthoptera > Acrididae > Schistocerca > Schistocerca serialis. Next base: position 454,608,526 of record NC_064645.1, read on the forward strand.
CGCCTGCCTCGGACACGCCGCCCCCGCAGGTACGCAGCAGCGGCCGCCTCTCTCCTCTATCTCCACCGCCAGCAATTGCGAGCTGCTGTTCCGGATTTCTACTATGTATACACGGTGAACGATTATAACACAAACTGCAGGGACGGATTCCCGACTGGAAACGGAGGAACAAACGTCCTATGACCATGTATCCGGTAATGCATCTTTGCCACGATAGACGGTGCTGACAGCGTGTCGAACTGTAAGCAGCAGAATGGTCCGGTATTCGTGTCGGGAACAAGCCAGATGGCCTTTGTGTACGGCCAAGTAGATGGAAATGGTGGAGATGCAGCACAGCTATAACCAAAACAAGTACCCTCACAGACACCAACCACATCACAGACATTTCAAGCTATTTTTGGCCATTTGTGTGATTACGGGTCCTTCCAGACAGACGAACGTGCATGTGGGCGATGGACAGCGTGTTTATCAGATTTGGAGGACCTGGTTCTACGCGCAGTTTCTCCATTTCATAATCTGGTATACGCACAGTCGGCTGCCTCCCTGTACGTTCGTCTGTCTGGAAAGACCCGTAATCACACAAACGCCCAAAAAGGGCTTGAAACGTTGCCTGGTATGGTTGGTGTCTGTAAGGGTACTTATTTTAGTTATAGCCGTGCTGCCACTCGGCCATTTCCACCTGCTTGGCCGTACACAAATGCCATCTGGCTTGTTTCCGATTGGAACACCGGACAGTCCAGCTGCTTAAAGTACGCTGCGTCAATTACACAGCCTGCAACACACAAGGAACACATAGCATGTAGTTAGAGGAACTTTCATTCCTCAGTGCCATCTACCGTGGCAACTATGCATTTCCGGACACATGTTCGTAGGACCTTTTCCGATACATTTCATGTGAGGAATCCGTCCCTGCTGTTTAATTTTCTCTCTCTCTCTCTCTCTCTCTAAGCCAAAAAATTATGACGATTGCCCACAGCGCGGTGTTGGATGGGCACGTGACACAGTAGCAGATGTGTGTAGGCAGAGCAGGCGCGGACAGGGGATCACCATAGCGAAGATATGGGCTGCAAATGCAAAATCCACTGAGATAAGCGACTTTGACAAAGGGCAAATTATTATTACGCAGTGTCTGTGAACGAGTATCTCCAAAACGGAAGAGCTGGTCGAATGTTCACCTGCTGCTGTCGTGAGCGTCTACGGAAAGAAACTACCATTAGGCGCTAAATGGCTGGGCGTGCACGACTCTTCACAGAAATTAGTGTTCGGAGGCTTGTCTGCTCTGTAAAGTAGGATAGATGGTGATCTGTGGATCTATACCGTAAGAGCACAATGCTGGTCCACCCAAAGGTGTTCCAGATCACACCGTTTATCGTACATCGTTGGACATCGAACTCCTCAGCAGACCACCCCTACGTGTTCACATGTTGACTCAACGCCATCGTCAGTTACGACTGCATTGGGTAGGCGACCATCGGGATTCGACTGACGATCAGTGGAGACGTGTCGGCTCTTCAGGTGAATCACATTTTGGCACAACAGGTCGACGGTTGTCTCCACAAACGCCGTCATGGAAGTGAACGGCGGCTCCAAACGTGCAGAGCGCCACGGATGCAGGCTGGTGGGAGCAGTATTATGCAATAGGAGACATTCTCCTGCGCTCGCAAGTGACCTGTGCTAGCAATCGACGACACACTGACAGCTTTGAACCACCTGCGTCCATTCATGCTTGACGTCTTCCCAGACGGCGATGTCATCTTTCAGCAGTATAATTGTCCGTGTCTCGGAGCCAAATCCGTGCTACAGTGATTTGAGGAGCATTATAGTGAACTCACGTTGATTTCTCGACAACCAGATTCACCTGATGAAATTCCTATGGAAGCGATCAGGGTCGCTATCGGGCGTCATCACTGCGTACGCAGATCAGCGGCCCGTTGTTTACGCGAATTACATGACGTGTGAGTAGACATCTGATGCCACCTATCTCCACAGACCTACCAACACACTGTCGAATCACTGATGCGCAGAATCAGTGATGTATTTCGTTTAACAGACGGACAAGCCAGCTATTAAGCAGGTGGTCATAATGCTTTGGCTCATCAGTAAGTATATACACGTATTCAAACTTCCTGGGGTGCATGTTGTGGCAAAGGTATATTAAAATATGGCTGAAAGGACTTAGTAAAATATAAAATTTCACCTCCATAGGAATTAAAACATGCACCACATGGTCGTTGGCATTTAGTATTACCTCAACAGAGTACAGAAAATTTTAGAAAAGAAATAAAGTTTGCCAAAAATAAAAGTAGTATTACTAACATTAACCGTAAATTAATGAACGATGAGGTTCTAATCACGAGAGATGATAAAGAAATAAGTTTTTTATCGCCCAAAAAAGCGAATACGTAGCCAAAGCGTTAGCATTTCTTGAGAAAAGCTGCATCTCAGAAATCGATAACGATCGTAACTTTAAATCCGGAAAAGGATTTAGGAATATTTTAGGTGCAACTAAAAATCTCATGGAAAAATTTTAAAATAACAAGTTAATTAACACTCTAACCCACCTATTTTGAGAAACCAGTTTAAGGTACATAAAGAAAACCATCCTATTCGCCCGACTGGTAGCGGTGTAAACAGTCCACGTCAAAAACTAGCGAGACTGTTGCACCCTCATATAAAAGAAGTTTTCGTATTTGAAAACAATTTTACGATTGAAAACAGAGCTGATTTGATGTATAAGTAAAGAGAGACAGAGTCTACCCCTTTCTCTCAATTGATTTCCTTCGACATTATGAGTTTGTATACCAATGTTCCAGTAGAGTTCACCGTCAAAATTATTGGGAACAATGTCCGGTGACATAAAAAAATTGACAGAGCTACAATATCTCAACTATTGACTTTATTACAGACAGTAGTGAATTACAATTACTCCCACAATTCAGATTAGCTATGGGCTGTCTGTTGGCTGGAATTCTAACCGATATTTCTGTAAATGCGTTAGAAGAAAATTTTTTGAAGCGTAATTTCGTTCTGAAGAGTATGATTCTTTTATACCCTCGTTTAATGACAGTGACCAAGATCTACAACAAATGTTCCATGCTTTTACAACTATCGTGAGAAAATTAATTTGACAAAAGAAATACAAAACAATAGCACAGGACTCAATTTCCTACATTTGAAACTAAGGTTACTCAAGAGCGCAATCAGCTTTAACATTTTCCATAAACCTACTTTTGGAGGTACCAGAATTCCAGCTGACTCATGTTATCCACACATCCAGAAAACCGCTTTTTTGCACTCTGCAGTGCATCGCGCAGTACACACTCCTTTAGAACAACATTTCTTCAAACAGAAATATCCATAATTAAATATTTTGGAATTAACAATGGGTATGACCCTACTTTGCTTGAACATATCGTAAAGAAAAAAAAGTAGCTGTTAAGTGTTCAGCTTTAGGCAACAACAGCTTGAAGACAGGAAGTAAAAGTAATAAGTTTATTTCTATACAATTTCTGGGAAATGTATTGTAGAGGATAAGTAGACTTAAACAAGAAATAAACATGCAGATTTGCTTTCTCTGTAAACAACAGTTTACAGTCTAAAACAAAAATTAATCCTTTCTATCAGAACATAAGAAAATCGTTTCACTAACACCATTGTTTATAAAATTACATGTAAAGACTGCCCTAACTATTACATAAGGCACACAGATCGCTGTTGGACAAGTTATTTACCTCGCTTGTTAATGCTAACTGAAATATAGACACAGATGAATGGAAAATGAATGTCGCACACGAATAAATAAAAACGGGTAGATAGTTGCATAAAGAAAAACTGGAAGGCCAATGTGTAACTTATTAAGAGAGATATGCGGATCAGGGAAGAGATCACTGGAGAAACCAGGGGTGGGTAGTGTCGAGTTTATGGCTACATTCGATATTCAGAGTTGTTCAAGAATGAAGAGTAGGCTGGGGAATCTGATAAGCTGCTAGAGGATTTGGTTGGGGAGGGTAAGCGGATTCAAAAGGCCAGGCAGAGTTCATGGCATTCGAGGATATTTAGGGTGTCATAAAAGGAGGGAGGAACAAAAGTCCGTGCCACATTGGCATAGCAGAGGATGCGTCGGATTAGTGCTCTATAGGTGTGGAGGATTGTGGAAGGGTGCAGTACCCATGTTCAGCTGGTTAGTAGTTTTAGTAATTTTAGCCTTTTGTGGGCTTTGAATGGTGGGTAGATGAAGCTTCCTTGTTACTCGGTGATCAAGGGTATTTTAGTGTGTTAGCTAATTGGATAAGACGGTGTCATAAATGGCAAGGTAAAGGTCGTCGGGACAGAAGCTGCGGGTGGTTCGGTCTATAATTATTGCCCGCGCTTTGCTAAGGTTGATTCTGAAGATCCACTGGTTGCACCAGGAGATGAACTGATTGAGATGCAACTGGAAGGATCGTTGGGATTTCTGGAGGGTAGGGCAGAGGGCCAGGAACGCGGTGTCACCGCATACTGGAGGAGGTGAGCAGCAGGAGGGGGCTTTGACATAATAGCAGTGTAGAGGACGTACAGGAGAGGTGAGAGGACAGAACCTTGGGCACACCAGTACTGTGTTGGAAGATACGGGAGTTGGAGTTGTTGATGGTGACATAAGACGGGCGGCTAGAGAGAAAGAACGAGGCAGACATAATTTATGGGAAGTGCATAGATCTGGAGCTTAAAGAGGTCTCCAGAATGCCATATGCAGTCAAAAGCCTCCTCAAGGTCTAGGGAGACAAAAATGGTGGATTTTCAGTTGTTGATTTGGTGGGATAGACCAGTAAGGTACAGAAGTTGGCTATGGGAGGAAGTATTGGGACAGGAACCACATTGATGGACAGGAATAGGTAATTGTTGTTGTAGGAGTTCGTGGATACGTCGAGATAGAATGGACTCAAGGACCTTGCTAAACACTGAGGTCAGACTGATGGGACGGTAAGAGAAGGTGACAATGGCAGGTTTATTAGAGGGAGAGGTGGATTCTAGAAGTTTTCCAAGGCTCAGGATGGAAACCTGTGTATAGGATTACATTGTAAATGGTGGCTAGTATTCCCAGGAAGGAGAGGGGGCGTCCTTTTAGGTACCTACCGGTCTTTTTGCTACTGTTTTCTATTTACACTATCGCACCGTTTACGAAATTTGTTTTTACCACAATGACATTTATTAGATCGTAATTTATTACTTGTTGCCATTTGTTAATTTTAAATATGTACACAGTTACATATGATCTGGTTTTTAATGCCACAATTTTAATGACAACGTTTTAAGCAAGTTTAGTTTAATAATGTTCATTCACTATCACGCACCCTCCTCGCACTGGTGCTCTCTCTTCCCGTAAACTTTGTTTAGCTCAAGGGTTGTGTACGCGAAATTAGTGCACTAGCCGCACATTGGTGAGAAAATACTAAATGACAACCACCATGTGGTGCATGTTTTAATTATTTTGGAGGTGAAACTTTGTATTTTAGTGACGCCTTTCGGCTATCTTCGCCACAACATGTAACACAGGAAGTTTGAATAATTGCTGTAGTGAGATATTATTTTGTGTATATATGTGTGTGTTTTCACTTTAACCTTTTTAGTTTCACTGTTAACCTATTTACTCGTAGTGTGTCAGGTTGTCTCCATTTCCTTTGAAGAAGCCGTTTCTATAAACCTTCAATTTTCAACTGATTAGCTGTTTACTATTTCTTCAAGAAGATTTCACCCTACTGTTTCTGCTTCAGCCACGCACAAAATTTTAACTAAAATTGTTACGTCGCGTTGTTGTTGTTATGGTTTTCAGTCGGAACTCAAGTTTGATACAGCTCTCTCCACACTACCTTGAACAAGCCTCTTCAACGGTGCATAAACTGACCCTATCCTCCCTCGTTGGAGACACCAGTTCCCATCAGATCTCTGAAGGTAAGCAACTTTGGTCTTGGCCAGCACTTGTTTGGGTAGCTGTCCGGCTATGCCAGGGTTTGTTGGGAATTTTATCTTTGCCTTTCCGGCACGGAGGAGGAGGGGTAGAGTGTTGAAGTTCACGATCACCACACATTACGCTAATGCGCCCTACATGAAATATCAAACCTCGCAGCAGTTCCTGGTGAAGTGAGGCCGTGTGACGCTGTTGACGGGGTCGGGGGCGTTAAGCCTTGGAGGCTCCTGTCGGTGGTCTTCGAGATGAATAGGCCGTGTGCTTGCGCCGGGTTTCACCCTCCTCCCTTCTCTCCATTCCTCACCATCAACATGACACCACACTATGCACGCACACACACACACACACACACACACACACACACACACACACATTACAGTCCTCCACACGTATCAGGTACGCTTAACACGTAAATCTCACAGTTGGAGAAGGGAAGGCGCCAGTGTGCAGGAAGGATAGGGAAAACTTTTACAATCAGGGGGATAGGCCAGCCTCCAACCTTCCCCCCCCCCCCCTCCCCCGCCATCCCTCCGGAGCCTCCAGAGCCATTCATACCGTCGGACTTCACTTTTTTACTGCACAACTGCTGCAACATACATGCATCTGAACCTGCTCATTGTATTCGATCCATCCTTGTCCTCTACAGCTTTTACGCCATACACGTTTCTCCACCACCACACTGACGATTCCTTGTCAATAACATTCTTCGGGGTGTGTGACCACATTACTAATATGTAACATTTTCCAACGTTTCGACCGCTGTTGCAAATGGCCGTCGTCAGAGTGTTATTCTGACTGCTGAATAAAAATTTTGTTCCTTTATTGTTATTCCAGTTCATCACAAAAGGGGCGGGCTGACAGCGGATAAAGTTGATATTCAGCAATAGGTTACAGAAATTGAAAATATGGTTTAAAACACATAAAAAAGGGATGAAAATAAGTGATGATTTCAAAAACACAATGATGAACAATAGTTACGATTTTTACAGAGAAGCAGATCAAAAAATTAAAATATAGAAGCGTACTAGTGGACAAGAGCGAAGATTTTTGAAAGAAATTATCGGTGATTCCATATTAGATTTAAAATAAAACCACCAACGATAATGTGATGACAATATACTGTGCTGGTGATACTGGTGACTCATGAAAATGGTCAGGTTTAGACATGGAATGATGAGTGTGACTATGGGCCCCTGTGGAACAGCAGGAAGCGACTGTAAATCACCAAGGTGGAGGAAGTGGGAGGGAGGAAATCAGAAGGAAGCTGTGAGGTGGAGCATAGAGACTAGGATTGGAAGGAGGAATATGTTTCCAGATGGGTTTCATCGTTGGAGCATGGGAGGTGGTTGAAATTCCTGCGGGAGAGGATGGATGAGGCATGAAGGTGCATGGAAGATTGAATATAGATGTAGTGGCTGAGCAGGGTACTTTGATGTGTGAGTAATAAGCATAAATTTGGGTGCTGGGTCTGGGTCTTTCGATTAATGTACTGAATCCAAAGGTGCTCTCCAAGCAGAAAAAGGTGTGGGAAGTGAATGAGTTGGTACAGGATGCAAGTTCGGAAAGGTAGGCAGATGTGGAGGGTGTGGTGGTGGGAATGTCTTTCCAAAATTCCGAGGTACTTGTAAAATTTGGGGGAGGTGGAGATCCAGGCACGTCTGGCGTAGGTTAGGAAGGGACGGATGAGCGATTTACAGGTGAGGATAATGAAGGAGGATGTAGACTCCAGGTGCAGCCTGTTAGTAATTTTAGACGTTTAGTCGGTTTCGGGCTTTGTGTTGGATTGTAAGACGTGCATGCCATATAAGTTTTCTGTCGAGGGTTAGTCCTATATACTTTACTGCGTTAGTCAGAGAGATGGGTTGCTTGCAGATGGAGAGGTGGAGATCTGGTTGACGTAAACGCCGAGTGCTGCAACCAAGAGATGGTACCTTGACTTTTCTGTGGATTTACGCTTAGTATTCACATATTACAACACTTGGCCAGGAGATTCGTTAGGTTGGAGTGAGGCATGGGAGAGCTGAAGGGTGTGGTGAACAGGTGGACAGGCGGTATCGTCAGCAGCTACAGGAGACAGATTGTGGGTGGCAGTTTGCGATTGTCTGCAGCGTGCAAGATGTAAAGAAGGGGTGAAAGAACAGAGCCGTGAGGTATACCTGCAGTAGGGTGGAATATGCGGGAGCAGGTGTGGCCGTTTGTGACGCACCTATGACCATGGTGAAGGATGGCTGCTATAAGGCGGATATCGTTCACTGGGAATGCTTAAGATTATAGCCTCAAGAACAGTCCATAATGTGTTAGTAATAAATAAAGCCATGAAAGGCTTTTCAGATATCAGGGGAGATAAGTATGACGGATTTCCGTTTATTGAGTAGCTCAGAGATGTGCTTAAGGTAAAAATCGATGTCGATGGAGTAGTGTGGATGGAAACTACATTGGATGTTGAGGATGGGTAGGTGGGTTGCGCAGTGGTGGTGGACGCGTTGTCTGAGAATGGTTCCGCAGATTTTGTCATAAACTGATGTGACACTGATTGATCCGTAGGATGAGGTCTGTGAATGTGGTTTATCAAGAAGAGGAGGACTTTGGGCTTTTTGCACTGCTCTGGGAAATAACCTGGGCAGAAGAGAATCTTGTAATGAATGGTAAGAGTTTCATGATTGGACTTACAACATTGCTTGAGTTAGTGATAGATTATTGTATCGTGGCCGGGCGCAGTGTTTCGCTTTTAAGCGAGTGTTTGTGTAATTTCGTCAGCTGTTATTGACGTGTTTAGTTCAGTTCGTGGAGAGCTTTGTAACTACTGGAAGTTTGGTGCGAGAGGTGGGATACCTGCGTTATAGAGATAGAGAATCTAAGTTGGAATAATGTGGAATGACGAATGTGTCTTCCAGGTAAGATAGGTTGGCTTTTGTGATGTTTTCAAGAAGTTATAACTTGTTATGCAGGATAGGATAGACTGGAGTGGGGTTCTTTCTGGAGAGTCTGTAGAATGCTTTCCAATACTTTGTGGAGGGTCTATGGAATGCTTTGCAGTACTTTGTGGAGAGTCTATGGAATGCTTTCCAATACTTTGTGGAGTTTGTAGGTGATTTGTTTAGTTTAGTGCATGACATGTACCAGTCACGTCGTCGTTTAGCTAGTAAGCAGCTGCAGACATGTCGCTGGAGCTGCCGGTGACGTGCGAGCACCTTAAGATCAAGGTACGACGGAATTCTTTGTAGACATGACGGAATTCTTACAGCAGCTGAATGACAAAAACTTTGGTTCTCATATACTAACGGAAGAAACTGATGTTATAATGTGATAGGGGATTGAGGATTATTATTATTATCGTATGCATCAATTACAGTAATACACGTTTAGCAAAACAAAGAAATATGTATAAAAATTAACATGTGAAATTATATACCGTACACAAGTTTTAAAACGGCTCAGACTACACTCGGATGTTAATGGACTCGATCCTGTGGAGTGCCTCGTGGGATGCTTGATGGAGCTTCTCAATGCCACCAGGGAAGCGTCTGATTGGACATTCATTCACAATGTGGCTCATTGTTTGGGTGTCACCACAGTGACACACACTGTCACTTGAAAAGCCCCGCTTGTGCGTGTTGTATTTGCACCTGCACTCTTCAGTCCGATATCTGTTTAATTGCACCCACAACTCCCTTGGTTGGTGGAAGCCTGGAACTGGAACTGTTGGATTGTCTACAAGTTCGTGGTTACGGGTTCTTGTAGCTTGCCACTCACGTTTCCACTCTGAGTCCTGTGTGGATAGCATTTGGACTCCCATTTCATATGCCGGGCTTCTAGATTTGAGGCGTTTCCTGGGCAGTGATAGCAATTCGTCATGAAGAGGGATCGAGTTGTTTTCAGAAACTTGCTGGCAGAGGTTGTGAAGAGCAGCCTTTCGACGGAGGTCTGGTGGACAGATGTTTGAAAGCACTGGTAGCCAGCAAGTAGGTGTAGACCGGACTGTACCACTAATTACTCTCATAACTGAGTTCAGTTGGACGTCTACTTTCACTACGTGGCCACTTTGGAGCCAAACTGGTGCACAGTATTCTGCTGCAGAGTATACCAGTGCAAGCGATGCTCCTCGGAGGACTGATGTGGTTGCTCCCCGTGTACTGCCTGCTAGCTTTCCCACAAGGTTCACTCGTGTTTGTGTCTTCTTGGCCAAGTTGTAAAGGTGTTTTTTGTGTGTTAAAATTCTGTCCAGAGTGACTCCCAGGTATTTTGGGCTTTCGTTGTTTCTGACTGTGCCAAGAGGGCGAACTGTGGACTGATCTTTGCTGATGAAAGGCGATTAGACAGTTGGATCAGGCTTACCTCGGTTTTAGAAACGTTTGGTCTCAGTCGCCATGTCTCAGGAGGATGAGGAGGGTGGATGTTAGACGCCCTTTATTGGTGTGTACATTGTTTCTTGTCGTTGCTGGAAACAGGCGAATGAGCAACAGGCGGCGGTTGCGACGTAGCGCTGTTTACTCGCTGCCCGGTGCAGCGTGAGGCGCGGCAGTTCTCTGTGTATTCTACCCGCGGCCGCTGTGGTGTGCCGCGCGCCTAGTGTGGGTGTGCGTGTGCGCTGCTTTGCGAACGCTGTCGTCCCGTACCGCCGTTACTGCCAGCAACCGAGACGCTGGATGTCTGTAAGCGTGTTCTCTGTTCGTGTTTGGGTCGCTTAGCTATTTCTATTGCTTCTCTAATCTCCCTATGTCTCGCCAGCTTGCGGTTTTGTCGAAGTATTGTCGGTTTGCCGTACTTATGCTGATGGCCCGCCACTACAGACTTGCTTATTCCGTTTGTATATAAGAACTAAAGTTTTCTCATTCAGCAATCAGCACAACATACTGCGGAAACATTGGAGAATTTTACAAGTTGTCAGCGCGGTCACATACCCTGAAGCATTTTAACAGTGACGATGGCAGCAGAAGGCTTCACTTACTTTTAACTAACCCGTATCGGCAGGGATCAGCCGCACAGTCCATGACTGCAGCGCCCAATCTGGCGATTGACTTTGCCTTCTTGAAGAGATGCTGGGGCACTGGTGTAACGCCAAATTTTTTGCGGTTGGCGTCCCATATATATCTGTGAGCCAGGCAGTAAAGTTTTGTTCCGGGAAACGATCCGTCACATTCGTGTTAGTCTCGACACGATCAACAGAAAACCGTCAACTGCTGTGGATATGGAAGACTGAGAGAAGGTCGACAGGTTAATCTTTAGACAAGCTGATCATCGCAACTCAATTGGAAGCCGACAGTTCTACTGCAGTCAATGAAATCGCAGGCCGAAGACGTGTCTGGTGACGCCCCGACAGCGGTGTTGATACCAACATGACTTTCGTCCCCCATACGGCCGACAACCAAGAGTGATGGTATGGGGTGGCATTCCTTTTTCGAGCAGAACTCCTTTTGTTGTCATCTGAGGCATCCTTTCAGGACAGCGATCCGTCACCGATATTCTACTCCCTGTTCTGTTGCCCTCGATGGCAAGACATCCTGGAATTACATTTCATCAAGATAATGACCGTCCACACACGGCGAGAGTTTCTACCGTTTGTCTTCGTGCTTGCCAAACTCTACATTGGTCAGCAAGGTCGCCGCAGCTCTCCTCAATTGAGAACGTTTGGTGCAATATGGGCAGCGCCCTCAAAGCATCTGGGGATTTTGTCGATCTAACGCGCCAATTGGACAGAATTTGGCACGATATCCGTCAGGAGGACATCCAGTACTGTCAGTCAAAGCCAAGCCGCTTAGCTGCTTGCATAAGGGCAGGGGGTGGACCAATGCGTTTTTGACTTGCTCAGTTTCTGAAACTCTTTCTCTTGAATAAGTCATCGAATTATTCTGAAACTGTTATAATTATTTTAGTTTGCACATTTACATCACATCTATTGCTTTTTGTCCTATTCGGATGATTCCTTTGTGATGCGTCTTTTTTTGCCTTAGAGTGTGAGCGCTACTACACTCGCTAAGTTCCGAGACTGACGCCTGGAAAGCATGTAACAAGTAGTTATTTATAGTATAAAGTGCTGGTGGGTAAAGGTACTTTGTGATCACGTGCAGGTGCATAACGTATCTTACTGTCTTCTCAAGCTCAGGGAGGTAAACAGACTTTCTACATAGCTATTAAATTTAGCCCTGTAATGCCGCTAATGTTAGGTGCAGATCGTCTCTAATTAATTAGAAATTCTGTTGTGTCATAACAAGAATGCACAAATTGATATAAACGAGAGTTTGGGATTTTTTTCTATAATGATAAAGCAACCTCTCTCTTTTTCATTCTACATTTAATTTACCACTGCTTTCAGGGTTCAAGTGATACATAACAAGCAAGTTCAATTACTTTCAACTCTCAACAACATAATTAACACTTAGACATTGAATATATGATTATTAAACCTTTATCTCTATACATGAGAATGTTATAACTACCAAAACAATTAAATCTTTATCAGTGAAATTTACATCTACATTGTCGTAGCTGTTCAGTGGACTAAGTTGGTGGAGAACGATATTTTATCTTTTAAAATAATAAAACTCTCATGTACTCAATGGAGGGTATGTTAGTATTCAACTCTTGAAATTCTATTCAAAGCGTACACAAGTTGGAGTGAGCAAACTCTCGACTCAACATTTAATGTCGCATAATGCGCGTTGGTACATTACCAATCGGGAACTGCGGCGACGTTGTCTCCATGCTGGATCTGAAACGCTAATTCCCTACTCTGGCCTTGACTGAATCACTCACTTTCCTGCATTCTGTAGAACGTTAAATTTTAATGGCTATTGCACACTCGTTAAGGGATGGAGCGACGTGCACAATGCTCTGCCTGCAAAAATTCCAGCAGGAATATGAACTATAGCTTCACTATACGTGAAGAGTGCCGCCCTCACTTCGCAGATGTAAAGGTCTCAACGTCTTTCCCACACATAGGTGTGGCCTGTTATGAGACGAGAGAGCTCTGTTAATTTAGTTCTCAAAATGCTTTTATATGACGTGACTCTCCCCGCCGTGTCTGTTCTACGTCACACAGTATTGCTTCAGCCAACCGCTTCCTCGTTATAGGTGAATTTTTATTTTTCTTGCCAGGTCGCTGCTAGCCTTGTTAATGCTGTCTATCCACTTACCCACAGTCTCAGCTGTGTTTACTTAAAAGGTATTATATTGTTCTCGCCTTATTTCTTTCTGCGCTGCAGCTGGGACTTCTTCTGTTAATGTTAATTGGGGTTTCCCAACGCCATTAGCCACGTGCACAGTCCGCCACCAAACTGCGTTCACTTTATCTGATTTACGCATGCCACTGACGTTATAAGGGTACATATAGTTTTGTTATTTGGTACATGAGATTATTACAATTGCTTCCTGTTGACAATATAGAGTTATTTTCTGGGGCTTTTATTCTGTATCGTAATTACGAAGTTCATGTAAGATCGAAAAATGTGGACACCTTACAAGCAGGCATCCTTAAGAACACGACTGTTTCACGTGACGCCGCATGGCTCGTCGTACAATGTTCTTCCTTCCCCTATTTCGCGTTTTTTTAAATTTTACATTTAGCCACAGTGTAATTTTTTTTATTTGGCCTCTGTCCATTTACTCAAAGCATACACTAAAACACATCCTCCGTGAAAATAGTTGCCTCCAGCCACTATGTGCTTCTGCTGACGTCAGTATGGCTGCTGGTAGCATGGCTGAAAGCTGTTGACAGGAAGTTCCCCTTTGGCTTCTGTCGTGGTTGTCATGAATTCTTCAGCTGCAGGAAATATACGCCCACGTAAGAGTGTTTTTGTGCAGGGAAAGAGGCAGAAATAGCACAGAGCGAGATCACGCGAGTACGGGGGTGTGGCAAAATGGTGACCTACTGCCACGCAAATTCCTCTCACACGAGAGCGGAATGAGGTGTGCATCGTGATTTATTTTCAAAGAATATTCTTAAGAATTTATTTTATTTACTAGCGATTCATCAAGAACATTAACACATTTAATCACACTATGTAAGCATGGAAGTAGTTGCCAGGGAGTAACTGATAAAATCATAAGCAAATTCCTTTTAACAAATGGGAATTTTATTCACTTTAATAGTGCCTTAAGGCATTTTTTAAAAGAAACAGATTTAAAATTATAATCAGAAAGCACACTCTAAATATCGAGTTACAGTTTATTCAGAGGCAGAAAGAAACAAGTTTTGACTGTATGAGCTTTCGGGTAGAGAATCTTGCCACTCCCTTTTGACACGGCCGTAGTTACGACCGCTCACAACGGCCTCTGAAAGACTACACAGGTGCAAATTTCTAATAAACTGCGATCTATCGAGAAGACCTGGCGCAGCACCCCCAAATCGCTCTCCCGAACCGTCCGCTGCCAGCCGCTTCAACGGACGCAGGAAGGCGCGCCGATCTCCCGTCTCACGGCGTCGCAGCTCACACCGGCCAGACCCATGTCGTGGGTTGACTCCTGTTGCTCTCGTGTCGATCGCGAAGCCACTACCCCTCACTATACGCCGCGGCCCACTGGACTCACGTGGCGATCTCACATGCGCCGACGCTCAAGACGGACAAGTCATCTTATATCTCAGTGCGCGACCGACCAACCGATCGATCCAACCGACAATGACCATTGCCTGAGCAAACTCGAGCAGATTGGCGGCCTAACGCGCAGACTCAGATGCAGGAACTAAGCACCGACCGGGCGACAACTCGCTGAGTTCTCTTACTGACGGAGTGGAAAGACTCTCATTTTGCCGGCATTAAAGGTTGATCCGAACGAAAGACATACTAGCACTCCGTACGACAGACAGACACTAACTGCCTCACAGATGCGGACGAGAGACAGACTAGCAAGCTGGGGACGAGAGACTGACCCAGACTGACCGACTGGCGAGCTCATAGCGCCCGTTAAACGCACGTGAACAGGCAACTTGTCCCCTTTCCCACCAGAGGGAGATACCAAAGCTACGATTGCCACAGCGGCGCCACCGCCAGAAGCGAAGGGCGATTGCTTCACTCTACGCGCTGCGGCGCGCTCTTCAAAACAGCAATTTTTACCACGGCTCAAGGTGCAGAGGCGTTGTCGTGTAGCAACAGCCAGCTCTTCCTGCTGCAACACTCAGAACTCTCACGACGAACTGAGTCGCTGAAAGGGCCAAGATTCTCCTACAGTGCTTTCTGTTTACCCATGCACCGCCTGTGAACAGTTCCATTTTAATCAAGAAACAGTTTGCCTTTGGACCTGTCTTGTCACTTTTATCGTGTCGTGGAGGGACTGAGGGTTTCCACGTGGCGGTCAGTCGCTTCAGTTGCACTTGTATGGGAAATACCATGTTTGGTGTCCTTTTATGATGCGGTTGAGAAACATCAGATCATCGTTCCCACAAATCGTCATCTGAGCATCACATTGGTCTTGTGTCAGAATGGATAACACACCGTACTGAGTAACATGAGGCATGTTCACAACATCAGTCACTTTGTGGAACATGTCAGGGTTGATCCCTATTGCTGCTGCGAGATCGTCTACCGTTTGGGAAAGGATGGCGTGCACAAACAGCCACTTCAATCTTGCGTTCGGTTAGAACGGTTTGTGGCTGACCAGTACGCACATCATCCTCCAGACTGTTTCTCCGATGCGAAAAACGTCGGCGCTACCTACGCACAACATTCCGATTCCTGAGCCGTCACTGCAAAGTCGCTGCATCGCCTGAAACGTTTCGGTAGCGGTTTTGCCCGCATTCTGGCAGAATTTTTTCACACTTCCACCTGCAAGTCACTCGAGTCCCGACACACGCAGTCAGATCAACGTCACAAGAACAATCGAGTTCTGCTTACAGAGCGTGGTTCAAAGTGGTTCAAATGGCTCTAAGCATTATGGGACTTAACATCTGAGGTCATCAGCCCCCTAGAACTTAGAACTACTTAAATCTAACTAACTTAAGGACATCACACACATCCATGCCCGAGGCAGGATTCGAACTTGAGGCCGTAGCGGTCGCGCGGTTCCAGACTGAAGCGCCTAGGACCGCTCGGTCACAGCGACCGGCTACAGCGCGTGAACTCGACTGTTTCTCGCTGGGATGAGAGACTAACTGATAGGCTACAGCACTTGTTCAATCCATGTCACGAAGAATTGCTGCAATATTGTGTAACAAATATGGACCAAAACGCTGTTCAGCATGTGCTCATCACATTTTGCTCCATCAGTATATACACTCCTTAGACAGAAAAAAAATCCGCACCGTGAAGGAATTATCCAATGCGACCGGAATAGGATGACGTGATGTATGTGTACAAACAAACAAACGATTACAATTTCAGAGAAAATGGGTAATTTTTTCAAGCGAAAGAGCTCCACATACTGAGCAAATAAAAAACGCGTTGGTCCACCTTGTGGAAGAGGCGTGGTATTGATGGACAGACTACCCCTGGAATATCGTGCCAAATTCTGTCCATTGGAGTGTTAGCTCGACTAAATCCCTAGCTGGTTGGAAGGCGCTGCCCAAAATGCTTCAAACGTTCTCAATTGAGGAGAGATCCGGCAACATTGCTGGCCAGTCTAGCGTTTGACAAGCAGAAGAAACTCTCGTCATGTGCAGGTGGGCGTTATCTTGCTGAAAGGCAAGCCCTTGATGAGTTGCCTTGAAGGGCAACAAAACAGGCCGTAGAATATCGTCGACGTAGCGCCGTGTTGTAAGGGTGTCGCGAATTACAACCGGAGGGATCCTGCTTCGGAAAGGAATGGCATCCCAGACGATCACTCTAGGCTGTGGGGCCGTATGGTGGGCCGGCCACTGTGACCGAGCGGTTCTAGGCTCTTCAGTCTGGAACCGCGCTGCTGCTACGGTCGCAGGTTCGAATCCTGCCTCGGGCATGGATATGTGTGATGTCCTTACGTTAGTTAGGTTTAAGTAGTTTTAAGTCTAGGGGACTGATGACCTCAGCTGTTACGTCCCACAGTGCTCAGAGCCATTTGAACCATTCTTTGGGCGACAGTCATATTGGTGTCCCACCGCTGTCTGGGGCGTCGCGTCTCCAGATAGGTCGCTGCTGGTTGTCGGAGTTCAGTTCTGTTCCACTCAGTGAGATTCCAGGCCCATTTCATTGTTATCTGTGGTACCCTTAGAACACAGCGGTACGTCCACGATATTCTACTCCCTGTTTTGTTACCCTTCATGGCAAGCTACACTGACTTTACATTTCAGCAAGATAACGGCCGCCCGCACAAGGCGAGAGTTTCTACAGCTTGTCTTCGCACTTGCCAGACCCTACACTGGCCGGAGCTCTCCCCAATTGAGAACGTCTAGAGCATTATCGGCAGGGCCCTCAAAGCATCTGGGTTTTTTGTCGATCTAATGCGCCAGTTGGACAGTACCTGTCACGATATCCATCAGGACGGCATCGAGTAATTCTATTAATCAATGCCAAGACGAATAAATGCTTTCATAAGGTCCAGAGGAGGACCAACGCGTTATTGACTTGCTCAATTTGTGAAGCTCTTTCTCCTGAATAAATCACCGAATTATTCTGAAATCGTAATAAACTTTTGTCTGCACACGTACATCACATCTACCTTTTCTCGTCGCGTTCGGATCATTCCTTCTTGGTGCGTCGGTTTTTTCTTTTTTTGACTGACAGTGGAGATAGCAAACAGCAGCAGTGTCCGTACATACCAGCTTGAGGCATAACCCTGCTTTCGCTTCTGTCAATGCTTCTTCGTTAAGAATGTCATATATTGTGTGATATGCAAGTCTTCAATCCTATCGCCTTTCTGTTCAAATATTCCGTACGCGCTTATCTTGTTCAGTAAAGACACTGTCGAACTGTTTCGAAGGGCTTCTTGATTTCGAGAAAAACAGCATTAACTTTATTTTGTCCTATCTACTCGTTTTCGATGATCTGAAACAACAGAGCAAGCTAGATCTCACATGATCGCTGTTAGCGGTAAAAAGTTAAGTGCTGCAAAAGATCTGTCCGGTGTGCGGAAAAGTTATCATACTTCTGCGCAATATTATCTCCCACAACGCTGCAAGAAATCTACGTCAGTGAGACAGTTTCACAACAGAACGAAAAACCAGTCCAAGTAGGAAATTTTTACTTCTTTATTCAATCGATGACCCCGTATGCACTGTAAAAGTTCCCTGCAAATTTCTGACATCTTCAAAAACGCCGTATTCGACCTTGTTATGATGATTTGAAAATGGGTCTCGGCCGGAAACTAGTCATCCAATGAATGAAAAAAGGAAAAACTTGCAACTTGGACTGGTTTTTCGTTCTATTGACTAACAAAAGTTGCTGACCCAAGCTATTCCAGCATCCTGGAAGTTCGTAGACAGCTTCACATCTACATCAACATCTACATCATACTCCGCAAGGCACCTAATGGTGTGTGGCGGAGAGTACTTTCGGTACCACTACCTGATCCCTCCGACCATGTTCCACTCTCGGATAGTGCGTGGGAGAATGATTGTCGGCAAGCCTCTGTATTGGCTCTAATTTCTCGAATTTTCTCCTCGTGGTCAATACACGAGATGTATGTGGGAGGAAGTAATATGTTATCCGATTCCTCCTGAAAAGTGCTGTCTCGAAATTTCAATAGTGAATCCCTCCGTGAAGCACAACGCCTCTCTCGTAACGTCTGCAAGTGGAGTTTGTGTAGTATCTCCCTAACGCTCTCTCTCCAGATAAACGATCCAATGACGACGCGCGCCGCTCTTCTTTGGATCTTCTCTATCTCCTCAACCAGTCCTACCTGATAGTGAACCCAGATAGATGAACACTACTCAAGAATCGGGCGAACAAGCGCCTTATAAGCCACTTCTTTCGTGGGTGAATTACATATGTTCCTGTGATCTAACAGAGTTGAGTTCTCACTGTGGTTCTTAAATCGTAAGTAATCTAAACAACTTGCCTAAAATTTTTTGACAAGATTCAAAATATTTCAACAGATTATGTTCACGAGCAAATAATTAACAATAGAGGCATAAACGCAGATTGCGCTGTTCTGCGGAAAGTGTGACGGGAGAGAAAGTCGCTTGGACTTTGAACTGTTACCGGTTCAGCGAGTCAGACTCAGAATGTGATTCTCTAAACCTTAGCGTCTGATAGCGGACACGCGAAACGTCACCAGCCGAGTAGAAATATCGTCTTGGCGGCGGCAATCTTTCCGATAAGCGAGCTGAGCCGGCAGCGAGTGTCCCCTGTTTTCCGTCCATTATAGCCTCCTTACGTGTGACCTTACCGCTCTGGTTTTCACAGTGTGTGTCACAAGACATGCGCTATCAGATCAAATGGTTCACATGGCTCTAAGCACTATGGGACTTAACATCTGAGGTCATCAGTCCCCTAGACGTAGAACTACTTAAACCTGACTAACCTAAGGACATCACAAACATCCATGCCCGAGGCAGGATTCGAACCTGCGACCGTAGCAGCAGCACGGCTCCGGACTGATAGGCCTAGAACCGCTCGGCCACAGCGGCCGGCTATCAGTCAAATGATCCGGACAGCGCTACCCTAATGCGGAACTCACCTCAGGAAGTCGCGAGCGACGGACTCGACAGTGTAAAAGGAGGGTGGGGAGGGGGGAGAGGGGGTGGGGAGGGTCACGTTGTCAGTAGAGGAGCAGCGGCAGCAGTAGCAGAACGGGTCTGTCCTGAGAGCTCATTCACTTCTAGCCTGGACCAGCCACTGTCTGTCACCTGAGTAGCAGATCAGTCGAGGAAATTTCAGTCCCTCTGAAGTCGGTGACCTGGTTGTGAATTGGGAACGCGAAGGAACAGCCGTAGCTAAACCGAGACCAGGCAGACATCATGTACTGACGGACACCGACCGTGGAGCACTGCGGAGCTTCCTTGTTAAAAATCGCACGAAGTCAGAGGAAGGTAACACTCGCGAGTTATAATGTGTCCAGCTAGCACATTTGTTCCTAGGGAATTAAAAAGAACGGGGTACGACGGTAGAGCAGCTCCTCAGATCCAGTTGTTACCGTAGTCAGTGGTAGGCGATGCTTCAGGCGGTGTAAAGAGTAATTTCGAGTGACGAAACACGCTACATCCTGAGGCAATCCGATACAAGCGTTTTGGTTTGGAGAATGCCCGGAGCACGCTACGTGCCATCGAGTACGGAGCAGGTGGAGTTAAGGTTTGGGTATGTTTTTCGTTGTTCGCGTGTGATCAGCTTACTGCGCTCAAGAAAACATTAAATTCGGAAAGACAGGAACACATTTTACAACATTGTGTACTGCGTACAGTAGGGGAACATTTCGCAGGCGATGATTGTTTGTACTGGCGTGACAGTACGCCCTATCCTAATAGAGCATCTGTCAGACATTGGTTTATGGAAAATAAGTTTCCTAACATGAATTGGTCTGTTTACAGTCGCGAGCAGAGCCCAATGGGATGCCTTTGGGATTAAAGTGAAGTCGTTTGATTCCTGCTCTAACTTTACTTACGCCCGCGATAGTTCGCGACTTTGTGAGCCTTTTTTAGGACAATAAAGAGCGGTTATGGATTCTTGGCAATGTATTTGGTGAATAACAATTGTGCAATGTTATTTGAAAAATTATATGACTTCTTGTCTGTGTGCCCGACCGAGACTCGAACTCAGGACCTTTACCTTTCGCGGGCAAGTGCTCTACCATGTGAGCTACTCAGCCACGACTCACGACCCGTCCTCACAATTTTACTTCGGCCAGTACCTCGTCTCCTACCTTCCAAATTTCACAGAAGATCTGTGAAACTTGCAGGACTAGCACTAATGGAAGAAGTGCTAGTTCTGCAAGTTTCGCAGGAGAGCTTCTGTGGAGTTTGGAAAGTAGGAGACGAGGTACTGGCGGAAGTAAAATTGTGAGGGAGGGTCGTGAGTCTTGCTTGGGTAGCTCAGATGGTGCCAGCGTGGTAGCTCAGCGTGTTCGGTCAGAGGGTTAGCTGCCCTCTGTAATAATAATAATACAAAAAACACTGAGTTAATAGATCACCGATGAACTTCAACAAGTGTGAGGGAATGTCCGCCACGAACTATAACGTCCAAAATGAGATTAAAAAGAAAAATACGGTAGAGCACTTGCCCGCTGAAAGGCAAAGGTCCCGAGTTCGTCTCGGTCCGGCACACAATTTTAATCTGCCACGAAGTTTCGTATCAGCGTACACACCGCTGCAGAGTGAAAATTTCGTTCTTGAGACTTTTTATCAATTTAATTTTCTAAGCATACCTTATATACTCAACTGCAATTTTGTTTTTCTTCTAATCATTTTCAATTTGACCTTCGTAAACTTTGTGCACGAAGTTTACGTCTATTGTAATTTGAAACCTGAGACATGAATTCTTCTTTTGAGGTCGTGTTGAACAGTAGTGTCTTTATGTCCATCCCCACGCCACCATTTCCTTTACATTGTCACAAAGTTGCGATCCTGTCGACAGAATCATAAGATTTTCTCAAGTCCACGAGTGTTGCTATCTCGTATTTATTTCTTATGGCAGATCTATCTTCCACTAATTTTTTGTTTCCGTTGTTTTTTTGTGTTCCGTGCCTCGACCTGTAAAAACGGTATCCTTATGGCATACCTTTGTTGTCCGTCTGTCTGTCCGACTGTTTCTCTCAGCAACGGGTAGACATATCAAGTTCAAATTTATGTCACATACTAAGGTGTATGGTCCCTGGTCGTTGTTAACATTTTAAGCTCCTAAATCAATTTAGTCGAAAGGTACTGCCATTTACGTCACATATTCTGATACTCGAAGACTCACTCATCAAAACCTACAGGATATTCTCCGTTCACCTAGAACGATGAAATTTCGCAAGAAGCAAGGTTTCACAGTACAAGTAGAACAATAAATCTGAAAACCCTTAGTCTGTGATTATATAACACGAAAAATATTTTTTTGTTATTTTTTGTCTGTCTGTCTGTCTGTCCATCTGCTTAGACTATTTTTCTCTGGAACAACTTGGCGTATCAAGTTCAACTTTATGTCACGTACTAAAGTCCATGGTACCTTGGCGATGTAAGAATTTTAAACTTTTCAGTCAGTGAAATCAAAAGATACGGTCATTTACGTCACACATTTTAATACCCGAAAACTCACTCATTAAACCCATACAGTACTCTCCGTTGGCCTAGAATAACTAAATTTGGTGAGAAGCAAAGTTTCACAGTACAGTTAAAGGAAGAAAACCGAAATCATTAATTTGAAGTCGTATCACACGAAAAAAATTCTTTTGTCATTTGTTATACGACTTCAAAGTTGAAATTCAGACATTCTGCAAAGTCTTGGAATCCCCTTGACAGACATGTTGCCAGTACCAATGTGGGTAACAGACAGAGATCGTCAGTATCCTCGATTACCCGGAATGGATGAATGACATAATGAAGTTTGTAGAGTACCTACAGAACCCAACTATTACCATGTGCACTATCCTCAGCATTAGTAAGTGTAAAATTCAGTACGCATCCAATAGATATATTATTAATAGCTTTATACACTGTACGGCGCTAACGCCTTGTCCTTCTAAAATACTTCCGCTCCGGCGGAAATAGCGCACGCGACGCTAAGTTAAACCAGTTATTTTAGGAGGAGAAGGCGTTGGCGCCTTACCGTGTATAAATTTATTGATAATATATCTATTACTACGAAGAGCGGAGTAGGTGCGCAAATTATTCTTCATGGTCCTTCAGTGTTTTGTGGATGCGTACTGAATTTTACACTTAGTAATGCTGATGCTAGTGCACATGGTAACGGTTGGGTTACTGTGGCTCCAGTTCGTGGTGGTATAGTGGAGACTGTATCAGGGCTGGAGTCATTTACGGGCGAGAAGTTATTGCTTATCGTACATTTCAGATATGTGAAGTGTATAACAGACTTCGTGGTTCATCTTACTATATGTCTACAATGCCGTTGGTTCTTAGGACAAGGAATCGTCGTAAAGTAAATGAATCAGAGTCTGTGTCCGTATGGGTTAAAGGTGCGCTGAACTGTGCCAAGATTAAAGTTGTTGGTGGTGTGACACATTACTACAAAAAATGAAATAAAGTACTTACAACCCAGTTTCTCAAACCCGCGAGACCTACTCGCACCTGGCAGCATTTTTTTTATTCGGAGGTATCCTTTTCAGAAATCAGTCTAACATTTGTCAGTCTTGTACTACACTTGTTATTGCACCAAGCGTCGGTAAGAGTGCGCCAGTACACCTCTGACAGCCACATGGACCGATAAATGATTGATTAAATACATTTTTGTACCGATTAAATCCTGGAAAACTGTCAACTTTAGTTATTCATAATTGCTTATTTTGATCCCTTCTCTTATAAACAGAAGGTTGAGGGATGTACTAAAATAATCATTATTCACTGGGTTACCAACCAATACAATTTGTTTCAAGTTTTTAATTCCTGACTGTGAGTTCACTGTTTCAGTTAAAAAGTCCATCGAAATAATATGTTTGTGTAGCGTCATTACGCTCTGGTACAGGAATCCACTTTGTCCACAGAATCTCGCGGCTGCGAGGAAGATATGCAGGGGGTAGCAACATCTTCCGTGCTGCTTGAAAAACCATATTGGTCACAGAAATGGTACATTAGTTTGCCTAATGCTTTCTTACAGCCTACAGAGATATCAGGTGGTAGTGATTAAACCGCAGAGAGGCAATTCTGACGTTACGGCTAATAATGGAAGCAAGGCTAAAGAAAAATCAAGACACTTTCATAGGATTTGTCGACCTGGAAAAAGCGTTCGACAATATAAAATGGTGCAAGCTGTTCGAGATTCTGAAAAAAGTAGGGGTAAGCTATAGGGAGAGACGGGTCATATACAATATGTACAACAACCAAGAGGGAATAATAAGAGTGGACGGTCAAGAACGAAGTGCTCGTATTAAGAAGGGTGTAAGACAAGGCAATGATGGAAATAAAAGAAAGGTTCAGGAGTGGAATTAAAATACAAGGTGAAAGGATATCAATGATACGATTCGCTGATGACATTGCTATCCTGAGTGAAAGTGAAGAAGAATTAAATGATCTGCTGAACGGAATGAACAGTCTAATGAGTACACAGTATGGTTTGAGAGTAAATCGGAGAAAGACGAAAGTAATGAGAAGTAGTAGAAATGAGAACAGCGAGAAACTTAACATCAGGATTGATGGTCACGAAGTCAATGAAGTTAAGGAATTCTGCTACCTAGGCAGTAAAATAACCAATGACTGACGGAGCAAGGAGGACATCAAAAGCAGACTCGCTATGGCAAAGAAGGCATTTCTGGCCAAGGGAAGTCTACTAATATCAAATACCGGCCTTAATTTGAGGAAGAAATTTCTGAGGATGTACGTTGGAGTACAGCATTGTATGGTAGTGAAACATGGACTGTGGGAAAACCGGAACAGAAGATAATCGAAGCATTTGAGATGTGGTGCTATAGACGAATGTTGAAAATTAGGTTGACTGATAAGGTAAGGAATGAGGAGGTTCTACGCAGAATCGGAGAGGAAAGGAATATGTGGAAAACACTGATAAGGGGAAGGGACAGGATGATAGGACATCTGCTAAGACATGAGGGAATGACTTCCATGGTACTAGAGGGAGCTGTAGAGGGCAAAAACTGTAGAGGAAGACAGAGATTGGAATACGTCAAGCAAATAATTGAAGACGTAGGTTGCAAGTGCTACTCTGAGATGAAGAGGTTAGCACAGGAAAGGACTTCGTGGCGGGCCGCATCAAACCAGTCAGTAGACTGATGACCAAAAAAAAAAAAAAAAAAAAAACTCACAGGAGTCCACTGTGGGCTGTAATTATCGTATGGCAGCGAAATTTGGTAGATATGCTGAAACGTTAATGCGGAATCGATTGACACTCTGAAAGAGATTAGTTCCATTTGTCGCCACCAGGCGCAAATATAGAGCTATACATTGCTTATATGACGATATGACATCCACACTGTCATTTGAGAAGCCATAACGTTAGCGAACAGTATGGCTGTCGAGAAGAGAGCCCGTGCGCTGTTAGTGAATCTGATTTATGTGAACGGCAGCAATCAGAGTGCTGGATTGAGAAAGTATCAGAGGAGACGACCAATGTCATTAAACGGTTTAAAGCCAGTCCGGCTAGCCGCGCGGTCTAACACGCTGCTTCCCGAGCAGGGAAGCGTTCCGGTCACCGGCACGAATTCGCCTGGCGGATTAGTGTGAAGGTCTGGTGTGTCGGCCAGCTTGTGGATGGTTTTTAAGGCGGTTTTCCACTTACCTCGACGAATGTGAGCTGGTTCCCGTTATTCCGCCTCAGTTACACAATGTTAGAAATTGATGCGTAAACACTGTCGCCACGTACGCGTACACCATAATTACTCTACCACGCAATAATTTGGGGCTACACTCGTCTGGTATGAGACGTTCCCTGGGTTCGGTGTGGGGCGGCGGTGGGGTGGGTGGACTGCTGTGGTTTCTTGTGGGATTGTGAACCACTGAGAGCTACGACGAGGCGAAGCCTCTCCGCCGTTTCAAGGTCCCCGGTTTAACACACAATACTTTTTTTTTTGGTCATCAGTCTACTGACAGGTTTGATGCGGCCCGCCACGAATTCCTTTCCTGTGCTAACCTCTTCATCTCAGAGTAGCGCTTGCAACCTACGTCCTCAATTATTTGCTTAACGTATTCCAATCTCTGTCTTCCTCTACAGTTTTTGCCCTCTACAGCTCCCTCTAGTACCATGGAAGTCATTCCCTCATATCTTAGCAGATGTCCTATCATCATGTCCCTTCTCCTTATCAGTGTTTTCCACATATTCCTTTCCTCTCCGATTCTGCATAGAACCTCCTCATTCCTTACCTTATCAGTCAACCTAATTTTCAACATTCGTCTATAGCACCACATCTCAAATGCTTCGATTTCTTCTGTTCCGGTTTTCCCGCAGTCCATGTTTCACTACCATACAATACTGTGCCCCAGACGTACATCCTCAGAAATTTCTTCCTCAAATTAAGGCCGGTATTTGATATTAGTAGACTTCCCTTGGCCAGAAATGCCTTCTTTGCCATAGCGAGTCTGCTTTTGATGTCCTCCTTGCTCCGTCAGTCATTGGTTATTTTACTGCCTAGGTAGCAGAATTCCTTAACTTCATTGACTTCGTGTCCATCAATCCTTATGTTAAGTTTCTCGCTGTTCTCATTCCTACTACTTCTCATTACCTTCGTCTTTCTCCGATTTACTCTCAAACCATACTGTGTACTCATTAGACTGTTCATTCCGTTCAGCAGATCATTTAATTCTTCTTCATTTTCACTCAGGATAGCAATGTCATCAGCGAATCGTATCATTGATATCCTTTCACCTTGTATTTTAATTCCACTCCTGAACCTTTCTTTTATTTCCATCATTCCTTCCTCGATGTACAGATTGAAGAGTAGGGGCGAAAGGCTACAGCCTTGTCTTACACCCTTCTTAATACGAGCACTTCGTTCTTGATCGTCCACTCTTATTATTCTCTCTTGGTTGTTGTACATATTGTATATGACCCGTCTCTCCCTATAGCTTACTCCTACTTTTTTCAGATTCTCGAACAGCTTGCACCATTTTATATTGTCGAACGCTTTTTCCCGGTCGACAAATCCTATGAAAGTGTCTGATTTTTCTTTAGCCTTGCTTCCATTATTAGCCGTAACGTCAGAATTGCCTCTCTCGTCCCTTTACTTTTCCTAAAGCCAAACTGATCTTCACCTAGCGCATTCTCAATACACAATACACAAACGGTTTAAAGAAGATAACAATGAAATTCGTAAGCAGGTGCGAGCTTGGTGTGGCACCTGGAAGTGCAAGGCGCTCTACCCGACAGAAGCTGTTGAAGAAGTCGCTGTTGCTGTAACTGATCGTGCAGCACGTGCCCCGGTAGTGCTAGTGGTCGTGCAGTGTCACAGGAATTGTCCATCCCATGGACAACAGTGCAGAACGTTTTGTGGCCTATTTTACAATAGTACCCTTACAGGATCCAGATGATGCAGCAACTTGAAACTCATGATCCGCAACAACGTTCTGAGTCTGCTCTTAGGTTTTTGGCACGGATCGAAGTTGATGACATGTGGCTGGACAGTATTCTGTGGAGTGACGAGGAATATTATACGCCACAGGGAGCGGTGAATACACAGAACTACCGAATTTGGGGTACTCTTAAACCACGTGTGTGACTGTGCATGTGGACTCACAAGCATATTTATTAGCGAGAGGGCCTGTCAGGTGTACTGTGACGTCTCCACGCTACCGAGACCTCCTTGTACACTACGTGACTGTTGCTGTTTTCGCCGGCCGGAGTGCCCGAGCGATTCTAGGCGCTTCGGTATGGAACCGCGCGACCGCTACGGTCGCAGGTTCGAATCCTGCCTCGGGCATGCATGTGTTTGATGTCCTTAGGTTAGTTAGGTTTAAGTAGTTTTAGGTCTAGGGGACTGATGACCTTAGATGTTAAGTCCCATAGTGCTTAGAGCCATTGTAACCTCCCCGCAATAAAGTTAGTCAATATTAACTGAATAATAAAATGAGCCAAGCGTAACCTCCTTGCAAAATTAAAGAATAAAAATTGCGCAAATGTAAACTCCCCACAAAATATCGTTAAGGGATGAAGATTGATCACAAACCCACAATAACATTAATTAAATAATGAACCATGAACTGAATGTAACATCTCAACAGCAATAATTAAACCTGATAAATTTTATAAGGGCAGCAGCGCTGACCTTCGGCCCTGTGAAATAATTAAACCTGAACACAAAAAAACCAAAATTCTTACCTCAGTAAACTGCATCTATATCTGCTCTTATTTTTCGGCACAGCTCCGTGCAATGTTGGCCTATATTTAATTTTGATTCTTGGAGGAAATGCATAGGAAATATTCTTTAAATTGAAATGAATCTTTTTCTTTAAATGTGTTACTTTATAAAAGGTTATTATTGGGGCATCATTTTTTTTGAACAAATTAATTACAATTAACATACGTTATTAGCTGAGCGCAATGCTGCTTCATTACCTTCTACAATAATATACATATCGTCCACCACATTCCTGACCAGACTCGTGGGCAGAGCACACCGCGAGCGCTATGTGACTTAACTTCTAAGGTCATCAGTCCCCCAGAGCTTAGAACTACTTAAATCTAACTAACCTAAGGACATCATACACATCCATGCCCGAGGCAGGATTCGAACCCGCGACCGTAGTGGGCGCGCGGATCCAGACTGTAGCGCCTAGAACGCTCGGCCACTCCGGCCGGCTATTGTAGGCAATAACTGTTCAATGTATAAATTTTCTTTTGATTTTCTCAAGATTTCCATTCTCATTTCCAGAGCACGATGTAGCTGGTATGTTCCGGTTGTACTAAATGTCGTACAGATGTCTCCTGTATTGTTACTTTGGAAACTCAGACCTAAGAGATCAATTACGTCTTTAAAAATTTCTCTTTCTCCTCTTATAGTCTTGGAATTGGTTTTATTATGCTCTCTAGAACAGTTGTAGCCTTCTTGATTTTATCAATTTTTTTCATCCATCGTTATTGTCTGTTCGTAATTTTCCTTTCATGGCGGTTCGCAGTTCTTTGAGTGTTACTGTATCCTTTCCACAAATCCTGTGAAGGTCTGCTTCGTCTGAATCCAGTCTGTACTTTCCATATCAGTTGACGCTGAGTGTTTATTGCTATCCATTTTATACGTCTATGTATCTAACTTAAGTAAAGTGCTTTTTGGGCGTTTATTAGTACTGTCAGGGATAAAGTTTGTCCTGACGACTGTTAGATCGGCTTCTCAACTGAAGTCATGGCCACCTCTACGAAACCAAAGCTGACGGTGACGTGGTCAGACTGCGACCCTATGAGTAGTTCGATAGCGGCTCTCACGTAATTTCTTCCTTTGGGACGTTTGTTACAGATTAAAATTTGGTGTGGAAGAGTGCACGCTTCTGTCCATTTCTCTAGATCATTCTATCAGCTCGATAACCTCCTACTAATTTATTTTGCGTACTCTTTCGTATTCTTCTTGTGGATTAATGTCCCCAAGAGATATCGTGATATGCTTCTCAAAACAGTTGAAAGTTTTGGATTTTGGCTCAGTTTTACTGTGGAGTGGATCATACATTATGATCAAAATGTATAGTGTTTCTTGCGTTTGATTATTAACGATAAATGTCTTTCTTTTCGGGGCTGCAAGCCCACAACGGATTTTAAACTACTCTTGTTGATTGTAGAGGTTGTGTCGATGTGTGACATGGTCTTCGTTGCTTTTATGCCAAAATGACCTTTTCTGGATTCTATAAATACCAGATTACATCGTGATATCACACAAAAATCGGTCTTTACGTAGGTGGTGCAGTTCTGTACGATGAATTTCTATTCCGCAAAAACAGTGGTACGTTCCAGTTAGATGCCTCAGGAAAGGTCATTACGATTACACTATCCTAATTTTTACTTGGCATAAAAATGGAATGACCTGTCATTTCCGCTATAATGTTTCACTTCGTTAATGCTGAGGTGACACTCTTCGATTCCATTGTGCTTTTATAGCTTTGTCTAGAACACAACGGTTAAGAATTAAATTACACACTCTGGGAACAGTGAGATTTGAAGCGCAGGCAGGTACCATTATGAGTACGATTTTTACTTTTACTGTCCATTAGTGCTTATGAATATTTATTTTAGCCTGACAGGATAAAATTAAGCAGAATAGCCTGCATTTTGTTTCTGATTTGGGTGGCGCAGCGGAAACTAGCTAGAGGAATGGGTGTCGTGACGTTGCGGTTTTAAGGCCTTTTATCGCAGTCTTGCCCTTTCAGAAAGCTCGACAAAAGCGTGCGAAGCATGCTGGGAATTTTTAGGGTTGAGATATCTGATGTGAAGAGCGTGGTCAGCAGGCTCGCTTACTGCCCACCGAGGTCTCGATACAGCGACAGCAGGCGTGTCCGTTACCAGTACTCGAACTTCCTGTTACTGTTACTAAGCAAGGTCAACTTCATTTAAGTTTGCAAGAGGTCTTTTTTCAAGCAGATGCTATTTCCACACATTCTGAGGAGCAAGTCGTAGATGCAAACTCTTCGTTGTCAGGATATTCAATTTCTCCCATGACGCAATATCGAATATTACACTGTCCTGTATCCTGTGCCCTGCAGTATATACGGTTAACTGAAGAATTCACAGTATTGGTCGTATTTTGATTTATGTAAACAAATTGTCAGTTTCGCATTTACAGCCATTTTCAGATCATGAAAATGCCAGTGACGCATAAAACGCTAGTCTTAAACAGACGAATCGCGAATGCTTCAGTTTCTTTGTATATCAAAGCCATCGATCTCCTCCAAAGATCGAAATAAATTCATGTCACGATTACGTTGGTCTCTGAAACGTAAATCGCTTTATTTCTGTTTGTGCCTCGTGTAGGTGTAATGAGATTTGGCGACAAAACAAAGTAATTACCACACTGAAAGTGGACGGAATTTCGGACACACCAGCTTTGTCGCTGACGTATTTTTGTGTTAAATGTCCTTACAAACACCTCAGGAACTCAATACCACAAGTAACGCGTGTTTGTGAAATTTGGCGTGCAATCAGTAGCTACACTAATAGTTAAATCTACAGTTTTGTACCATCCAATCTGTGTTGAGTTCCATTTCCTAGTCTATTTTGTCTACAGTTTCTATCATGTCTAAATCATTTGGCTGTATTAATAATAATTTCATCAAAATGCCACAAAATGTTACAAGACAGAAAAAGTGGCTGAAAAAAAAATACTAAGTGGCCTAAAATGTATTTGATCGCGCTTGCAATGGTTAGACAAGCATCGAGAAAGGTAGTAGTTTAGTTACTGGTTGGGAGTTCACAAAACAGTTCTGAAGAGGCTGAAAACTTTTCCTACTGTCATCCAAAACAGAGAGCCAGCCCCAGCGTACTGCAAGTTCCGCACACTGGCTGTGACATTAGCTAATACGTTTCTCTAAATCTACGTGTGCTCTGCCACTGTACAGAGCGCCACCTCCCTCTAAAGTCTTTGTGTAGAGAATAAAATATCCTGGACAGATTGTAAGAGTTTCTCTGGTGCATACACACACATGATAGCCCGAAACAGTCTTGGGGATTGTCGCAAATACGAGTTTCTTCTTTTCTGTTACTCTCTGATGCGTCAAATACACTATCAGCTCAGAAATATCCGGACGCCTTACGTAGAGGGGAACTGACGGCTAGACGTCACGGGAGGCGAACTCGCCAGTATGAGGATGCGGACTGCTATGTTGTCAGCAGAGAAGCAGTGAGCGCACAGCGAGTCGGTCGGGAGAGATCAGTAACTTCGAACGCGCAGCAGTCGTTGGACGTACCCTGAGTCACAAACCCATCAGCGCCATTTCAACGCTTCTAAAGCTGTCAAAGTCGACCGTCGGTAATGTGACGCAGAAGTTGAAGCGCTAAGTAACAACCACAGCTGAACTACACTCGTGCTCATAAATTAAGGATAATGCTGATACATGGTGAAACAAGGCTCTGGTGGGCGGTTTGCGGGTTTAAATCACCTTGGGGTATAACCATGCGGAGCATTTGACCTGTGGTCGTCGCACAGTGGCGCTGGCAGCAGTCCACATACGCAGAGGTGTCGTGTGCATGTCAGAGTACGGTGCAGCGAGTAAGTGTGCAGACGTTTTCAGAAGTGCTAATGGTGACTGTGTGTTGAAAATGGCTCAAAGAACACATATTGATCACGTTATGAGGGGTAGAATACTAGGGTGACTGGAGGCTGGCAAACACAGCAGGTCGTAGCATGGTCCCTCCGTGTGCTACAGAGTGTGATCTCAAGATTATGGCAACGATTCCAGCAGACAGGAAACGTGGTTGGTTGGTTGGTTGGTTGTTTGGGGAAGGAGACCAGACAGCGTGGTCATCGGTCTCATCGGATTAGGGAAGGGTGAGGAAGGAAGTCGGCCGTGCCCTTTCAGAGGAACCATCCCGGCATTTGCCTGGAATGATTTAGGGAAATCACGGAAAACCTAAATCAGAATGGCCGGACGCGGGATTGAACCGTCGTCCTCCCGATTGCGAGTCCAGTGTCTGACCACTGCGCCACCTCGCTCGGTCAGGAAACGTGTCCAGGCGCTACAGTACGGGACGCTCACAATGTAAACCACCACAAGAAGACCGATATCTCACCATCAGTGCCCGCAGACGGCCACGGAGTACTGCAGGTAGCCGCCGGAACAGTTGTCTCCAGACACACAGTCTACAGACGACTGAACAGACATGGTTTATTTGCCCGGAGACCTACAAGGTGCATTACACTGACCCCTGGCCACAGGAGGCTGTGTTGTCAAGAACACAGTACATGGTTATTGGAACAGTGGTCCCAGGTTATGTTCACCTACGAGTCCAGGTATAGTCTGAACAGTGATTCTCGCCGGGTTTTTATCTGGCGTGAACCAGGAACCAGATACCAACCCCTTAATGTCCTTGAAAGGGACTGTATGGAGGTTGTGGTTTGATGGTGTGGGGTGGGATTGTGATTGGTGCACGTACGCCCCTACATGTCTTTGACAGAGGAACTGTAACAGGTCATTTTACACCAGTATGTCCGCCTTTTCAGGGGTGCAGTGGGTCCCACCTTCCTCCTGATGGATGATAACGCACGGCCCGACCGAGCTGCCATCGTGAAGGAGTATCTTGAAACAGAAGATGTCAGGCGAGTGGAGTGGCCTGCCTGTTCTCCAGACCTAAACCTCATCGAGCACGTCTGGGATGCTCTCGGTCGACGTATCGCTGCACGTCTTCAAACCCCTAGGACACTTCAGGAGCTCCGACAGGCACTGATGCAAGAATGGGAGGCTATACCCCAGAGGCTGCTCGACCACCTGATCCAGAAATTGCCAACCCGTTGTGCGGCCTATGTACGTGGGCATGCTGGTCATATCCCGTACTGATGTCGGGGTACAAGCGTAGGAAACAGTGGCGTTTTGTAACACATGTCTTTCGTGACGGTTTTCTCAAGTTATCACCAATATCGTGGTCTTACAGATCTGTGTCGTGTGTGTTCCCTATGCTATTAGCGCCAGTTTTGTGTAGTGTCACGTTGTGTGGCACCACATTCTGCAATTATTCTTAATTTATGAGCATGAGTGTATTTTTCTCTTCGGATGATTGCTAGTGTTGAAACAAGCGAATTAACCTCCTGACGAATTTAGGATATTTTTGCTTCATAATGTCTTATGGAATGATCTTCAGGGGTAACTCATCAATTACAAAGAGAGTAGTGATTGCACAGAGAGAATAATATCGCCTGTTCATCCACGATCGTCATGTACATTTCTCTTCCAGGAGTTAGGCATTTTAACTGCACGAACACAATACACATATTGGCTAATGAAATTCGTCATAAATAATCCATCACAATTTGAGAAGAACTGAGATGTCCACACCTACAACAATAGTGGAGAAACGATAATTATTACCCATTATTAAAACAGTCAGTGGGTAAGAAGGGAGTTCAGTACGCAGCAACAAAATTTTTTGATCCTTTGCCCAATAACAGAACATACAAGTTCTGAAATGAACCTAGAATCATTTTTTCTGGACAACTCCTTTTATTCTACGGACGAAATTCTATTTAAGAACAGGTAGCCTGTAGAAAAAGGTAGCTTTTACGTCTAGTTGCACGAGTAGGATTGAGAAGAATGTGTTCATTAAAGTTAACATTAAAAATCTGGAGATATCCTGTAAACCGACTACTTCCTCATTATTTCGATAAAAGAATCGTACAGAAGATCTGTGGCACATGAGAGTAACTATCGCTTACTGGCTCGCGAGATACTCACCCGCCTCCCTGTTCGGCTCGCTGCGGCCCCTCAGACCCCTGGACGGCTCCTGTTTACCTGCCAGCCCGGCCACTACGCTGCAACTTGCCAGCCACATTTCGCTCTATCAAACCCTCCATTCTTTGAGCAATTTATGTATATGACCCACTACTTGTGACGATAACACCTTCTAATTCACATAGCTGGTTATTTGGTTAGCAGCCATCACATTTGTAACGTGTTAATGCCGTTGACTGTGCCCCGTCTTCAAGGTCTCTGTGACATTATCTTTCAACAAGATAACGCAACACCACATGTTGTTCGTGCTGTACTGACCACCTCGATACAGAGGGTGTTAGACTGTTGACCTGACCAACATGCTCGCCAGACCTCTCAGCCACTGGAAACATCTGGCCGTGGCTTGCTGAGGCACCAGCATGCGACCAATCACCGCAGTCAACGAAGTCTTTCATAGAGGTGAAGCAGCGTGGAATGGCGTACTGGTGAACCTGTCATCCGAGCTCACTTCAGCTCCATAGCCAGCTAGGTTAGGGCAAGCGTCGCTGCTAGAAATGGCGACCCTGTGTACTAGAATTATTAGAATTCGCACTCTGTGTACTCCCCACACCGCCAAAAAACCTACAGATTTGATCATATTTTCCTTCTGCTTCACTATATATGCACAATAAGTAAAAATTAGTTATTTGCTGCCTTTATTAGTTTTGCAGTTTTAATGGCCTGCAGAGAGCATAAATGATGTGATGCGTCCATGATGATCCTCACAAATTTTGTCCCCAGACACTAGCGGATTAAAATGTAGCAGGGGACTTCAATTTATCAAATGTGTAGATTATGGTACCCGCCTCTGCAGCCGAGCAGCCAGCCTTCAGCGGCGCAGCGGTTCGGACGGTGTTTACGTCCCTGCCGCAAGTGTTGGTTCAAATGGCTCTGAGCACTATGGAACTTAACAGCTGCGGCCATCAGTCCCCTAGAACTTAGAACTAGTTAAACCTAACTAACCTAAGGACATCACACACATCCATGCCCGAGGCAGGATTTGAACCTGCGACCGTAGCGGTCGCGCAGTTCCAGACTGACGCGCCTAGAACCGCTCGGCCACTCCGCCCGGCGCCGCACGTGTGCGCGAGGGGTGTTTACGTTTAAGTGTGTAGCGGTGTGCCGCGGTAATACATAGAACGAATCATGGCCTTGTCGTTCCGCAGATCGACGCTGAAATTTAGTTTTGTTAACGAATATGCTCGACCGAAGGCTTACGAGATAGAACATTATTTAGGACGAGGTAAAAATCGAACCTGACGTTCAAGTTGGAATGCGCTTATCTATGTTCAGCGGCGTGGTCTATGTCAAGTTCATCAATGAAGCGGAATGTGACGAACTACTACTCCGACACCGGCAAGGACTTCGTTTCTGTCATTCGGACGGGAATATTAGAGCGGTTACACTTGAACACGCCGGCATGCGACTACCAACGATCCGCGTCTTTGAACTTCCATTCGAAGTACCAGAAGAATTGATGGCAGACGCCCTGCGTCCTTACGGAACGGTCCTATCCTTTGTGGCTGAGAAACAGGCGAGTTTCAAAACGTATCCTGTCCTCAATGGAGTCAGACAAATACGGGTCTAACTCCGCCGAAAACATGTTCCGTCATACTTGCACATCACTGGTTGTAGGGCATCCATGACGGACAACCAAGGATGTGCTCTGGGTGTGGGAAGGAGGGACACGTGCTTTCTGAATGTACTCAGCGAAGGTTGTTACATCCTTCACGGCATGACCCACCACTCACACGGCATCCGACTACGCTCCCCGTGATTTATGTCGCCGCATTACGCGATGACGTAGGCCGCGCGACAGAAATGTACCGGAACGCACAGACAGAGGCAGATTGTGGTGAACCACGGAAGGACATCAAGCTGGACTGCCTGCAGCAGTCACAGGACGCCCTCTCTTCAGTGCCGCTTGCGGCCCTACCAGATAAGGCACTTACAGACGTCGATAATTAGACGTCCCCCACGAACATCCGGAGGCCACGTTGACCTCTGATTCCGAGGCTCGACAAGGAAAACAGCGATCACCAAAACGCCGGAAGAAGCCACGGTGGAGAACGACCAGCCAGATCCAGCAGGCAGTGTTGAGGAGTTTTCGGGTACAGAGCAGACGACCACGGATACAGAAGAACTGCCTAGCGTGGATGCAAGGGTGGCCAGCTGGACGGCGCCACGACCTTCTGATGACGATGCTCCAGAAACAGCGGAGGCGTTCGATCGACGGCAACAGGCTACTGAGGAGGCTACGGCGCCTACTACGCACGACAACGATGGAACGCTAGGGGACTGGTCAGAAGACCCACTCTCGTGGGGAACAGATGATGCAGGGGAACTGCCCCCACACACTCTTCCGGTGTAAGAACGTTTGATCGGAAAAACGGCAGAACGCATGAGGTGACGGCGACTGTAAGGTTCCCTATCTACGTTGACAACCATGCAACAAGCTTATTGGATAGGGTCTGATAACATCAATAACATTGGGAACGCCGGTAAAAATCAAGATGATCAGTGACATGATAAAGGCTGCAGATTTAGACATAGCGCTGTTAACAGGAAGTTCGGGTGCTCCTCCCCCCCTCCCCCCCCCTCCCCCCATCCCCCCCCCCCCTCGGACTTTTACGGTTACGATACTTACTGTTCCCCGTGCCAATGCGATACTATACATGCAGACGAAATAGAGTATTTGCCGTGACCATAGGTGGAATACGTTTGATCAATATACACGCACCGTCAGACTCGGATAAGAGAAGGGACAGAGCAGATTTGTACGCACATGAGGTTGCACCGTTGTTCTGGGTGAGCTCTAATTGTGAGCTCGACAGAAAGGATCAATTT
Organism: Schistocerca serialis cubense; assembly: GCF_023864345.2. NCBI lineage: Eukaryota > Metazoa > Arthropoda > Insecta > Orthoptera > Acrididae > Schistocerca > Schistocerca serialis. The sequence continues at coordinate 454,645,149 of NC_064645.1, forward strand.
CCTAACTATACTCCTAGCCAAGAACTTCTGGAGCTGGTCAACGGGGTGGAATTAGTTGATACATGGGACCTGAAGTATCGCAACCAACCAGGATACACATTTTTACGAGCCAGTCTGCGCGCCGTTTGGATCGGATCTGCCTTTGAAGGGCGTTAGCGATGTTGACGGTGGACGCAGAAATGAGCCCGACCGCGTTTACGACCATGAGGCATATATTTGTACGGTTGCCCTTGCTAGACACCAGGTATAGAGATGGAGGGGTAACTGGAAGATGAACGCCTCCCACCTGCGTTATGCAGAATGCCGACGCATGGTGGAGGACGCGTGGCATGGCTGCCTCCGTCGACGAAATTCTTACAGTTTTGTGTTAAAGTGGCGGATCGAGTGCGCGACACCAGCTTTACGGAGGACGTTGATAGGTTATGGGAAGGAGGTTTCTCAATGGCAGCGCACGACCACTGAGTTTTACTTTACTACCCTCCGGGGACTGTTCGCTCAACCACCTACACCACAACGCCAGACGGCCCTCCATCGAGTCAAGGCGAAGCTGGTACAACTTGCGTGCTAAGGATGGCGGGTACGACGATACGCGCGAGGTCACAGGATTGTCTGCCCAAAGAAGTTCCCTCGATGCATTATGTGATAAAGGAAAGAAGAAGATTAATTCCTGAGATGGATCTCGGCGATGGCCGTCGTTTCTCAACACAAAGGGGCATTGCACTGGCGTTCACGGATCATTGTAGCATGTTCTATGCGAGCGACGGGGAGCGCCAGAGAGAGCTGGGGAACGTCCTGGAAGAGATCACAGACGTGAAGCGTGTGAACGGGTAAGCGGACGTGTTAACTAAAACTACGTCTAAGGAGCTGGAGGAAGCGATTACACGAGGTGCCTCCTACAAATCCCCAGGTCCAGACGGATTCCCGTTGGAATTTCACCGTGCCTTTGTGTCCATTATGACACCGACGTGGTTAAGCATGTTTAATGCTCTTCTGAGGCAAGAAGTACCGGTTACCACTAAATTCACGGAAGGGCTCATGATCCCGATACTCAAGCCACGTGGTGGCAAACGACCTTGTGATTATTCCCCATTGACCCTCCTTAATAGTGACTACAAGATCTTTATGCGCATACTGGACAGTCGTATCAAAACATCGCTGGCCGACCAAATACATGCCGACCAGACTTGTCTTGGCGGCATCAATAATATTCACACAGCCTTGGGAGACTATCGTGACAAGTCGCCCTCGCGGCTGCATGCCACCTCCGGGGGCCACAGGTTGTTGTAGATTTCGATCATGCTTTTGATCGAGTGGATCATGCGTACCTCGCCATTATTGACCACTGCAGTGATACGGCTGTTGCACGGCTCCAGATCAGCGATGGTGATCAACGGAGGGAGAACAGAGTATTTTAAGATCTCAAGATGAGTCAGACAGGGTTGCCTCTTGTCGATCCTCCTATATGCGAACGCCTTAGAACCGTGCCTCGCAGGCCTTCGCCGCCGTCTTACCGGGATCTCCCTGCGGCATCTATCATTCAAATGTAGAGCATTGTGTTCCTCGTCCGTAATGAGGGGGAGAATGGATCAGCACTGGATAGGCTACAGACATATGGGATGGTAGCTGGCAGGTTAACTTCCGAAAATCATAACTAATATATGTGGGGCGTGCACTAGAACCAGGAACGGGAGCACCCTTACCTGTGGTGCAAACTTTCCGAGGTTTGAGAATCACCTTTCGTAAGGAGACGGCGGGAACGGCCGCGCACAACTACCGACGGTTGTTGTTCAGAGTCCGCACATCAGTACGTCTAAACGCCCTACTGTCGGTGGATATGCTGCAGCGAGTGTCACTCGTCAACCTTTATCTCGCGCCCATGATGTTCCATTTGACACACCTTCTCCCGTTGACGCGCACGATGGCCATGAGGGTTCAGGCGGCTTTTGGGTTCTGTGTAAGCATGGGACAACTCTTTAAGGTACAGTACAAAACACTTACCCTCCCAGCACGAAGAGGGGCCGTTGATTATGGTGCACGTTCACGAGAAGGCCATGTATATTAATACAATGCAAAAACGGTGGCGCGACAGCAACCACTCGCTCACGGAGACAGTCATAGAAGAACTAGTACCAACATCGCATCTTTCCCTGGTCAGCTGCAACGATCCACGATGCTGTATTCAGTTCAGCGTCGTGGATCGGCGCAGCCTGCTTCATGGAAGTCCACCTGCCGTTCTGGATTCTGAAGATGATCCTTAAGGACTGAAACTGGTCACTCCGATTAAAAGAAATTTGCGATTAAGGCTGTTTTTTAATTATAAAACAATGACAGGCTGAGAGATAGCCGTATGTGTGACTGTGTGGCGCTTGCAGTGCGGCGGGCGGCGCTGGACGCTCTGCGCGCCGTGCCGGACGGGGAGGCGGCGCTGCGCGCGGTGGCGGAGCACGGCCTGGCGCCGGGGGCGGACGCCAACGTGGCGGCGGGCGCGCTCTTGGCGCTGCCGGCGCTCGCGGGGGCGGCGGGGACGGCGGGAGCGGGCTCGGGGCTGGCGGCCGTGCTGGCCGCGCTCGCCAAGCGCCTGGCGACGCCGCCCCACCAGCACACGGCGCTGGACGCGCTGCTGCGGCTGCAGGACGCCGTGGGCGAGCCGCGGTTCCAGCGCGCGCTCGATGCGCTGCCCCTGCAGGTAGGCAGCCGGGCGCCACACTCGCTGCAGGGCGCAGCCGCCGCCGCCTGTACAGCGCGTAGCACGTTAGGGGTTCGACGTCGGAAGATAACTATCACTTAGCCTGAAGATGATGGCTACTAAAGTCATCGAAAAGTTGCGACAAGACGACGCCACCACTCGGCTGATAACCTGAGAAGAATTCACCATCAAATAATTATCGATTTTCGGTATAATCGAATATCGCTATGCCGAAAATCGATGACGATCCCTAACCGAGCGACAGACACCGCTGTTTCGATAAGTCAGTGACAATCATTTAATTTTAAAATTCAGATTATAGCTCATGATTGCGCGTGATGTTTAAAATTACTATTAAAAATTGTTGCTAAAGAAAGGAAAACCCAATTATTTAATTAGGCACTATTTTACATATAAACAGGGAAATACTAGGAGTTCAAATGGTTCTGAGCACTATGGGACTTAACATCCACGGTCATCAGTCCCCTAGAACTTAGAACTACTTAAACCTAACTAACCTAAGGACATCACACAACACCCAGTCATCACGAGACAGAAAAAATCCCTGACCCCGCCGGGAATCGAACCCGGGATCCCGGGCGTGGGAAGCGAGAACGCTACCGCACGACCACGAGCTGCGGACTACTAGGAGTAAAAATTGAAAAACGTACACTACAGTATATTAAAGAAAATAGAGGTAACAGATAAGCAATATCATTCAAAATACAAATAAAAAAGGTGAAAGATAATGAGTTCCAAAACTTATTTTCTAAAGCATTTAAAAAGTTAATTTATTCGGAGTACCTCTTCACAATGATTACGCTTCGAACTTTTACTATCATTTGATTTATAATGATTCCACACATGACTTTCGAGAGACATTTCCTTCGTTTGCCTTCACACTGTTAAACTACTAACACAAACGGACGAGGATCAACAAGCAAGACAACCAGAAGAGGTTTAAAGAATTATATTTCAAACATTTTTAGCAACTTTACCTTCGTCTGAGAGGAAGTTAGAAACTCCAAAAGTGGCAACAGCCAAAATTTTCTCGAAGAACTTCATACTAAAAACGGTAAGTACTGTTCTTATGTTGTAAATATGTCAATATTAGAAAGATACTGGGGTTTTCTCCATGAGCTAGGTGATAATAATATTATCCCGTTAAATCGCCGCTAAATATCGACGTTATTGACAAATATCGATTAAAATATTGAATATTGATGTATCGTACCACACAGCACATAAAGCAGCTGCAATTGACTGCTACCAGTGATTTCGCCTCTGTTGTAACTGTGCTTCTTTTCCTTAAGCCCTGTGCCACAAAAAAAGGGAAAACCCATAAGACACGGTCGCATGACAGTATAGGTTCGTACAGGTACGTAGTATCGGCTGGTATGGATGTCATTGGAGTTAGGATTGTCTGTGACGAATAGAATGGCTACCAGGTTCGTTGGTGTTCCCCGTATTTACTGTTATTAACAGGACTGGTAGGGTATACAAGGAGCGCGAACAGCGTCAGATGTTAAGTGATCATACGTACTCGAGTGAGGCAGCCGGGCGGTGTGGCTGAGCGGTTCTAGGCGCTTCAGTCTGGAACCGCGCGACCGTTACGGTCGCAGGTTCAAATACTGCCTCGGGCATGGATCTGTGTGATGTCCTTAGGTTAGTTAGGTTTAAGTAGTTCTAAGTTCTAGGGGACTGATGACCTCAGATGTTAAGTTCCATAGTGCTCAGAGCCGTTTGAACCATTTTTGAGTGAGGCAGCGTCGTCAGCAGCTGACAGAGATACAGAGGGGCGTCATGTGGGTCTCCATTTCGTCGGCTGGGCCAGAATGAGGAGGAGGTTTTCGTTCAACGATTGGTCGACATCGAGGTCACTGGAGAACAAGCTCCAATTAGGGAAGGGTAGGTACTGAATCGGCCGTACCTTTTCAAAGAAACCATCCCGGCACATCCCTCAAGCGATTTAGGGTCATCACGGAATCTGGATGGGTGGACACAGAATTGCCGTCCTCCAGAATGCGAGTCCAGTGTGCTAACCACTGCACTACATCGCTCGATCCGGCTAGTCGAACTGCCGAATACCAGATTTCAGCTTCGTTCGGATGTGGCGCTGACGCGATGTTGAACTGCATGGGAACGAGACTGCAGGCGTACTCGCCGTCAGGCACATTATGAGCTCTTCGCACTTGTTCCTCCCATCCGAAGACAAGTAGTGGACTTTCAGCATCGCTATGTGTTATCCCACACCATTCTTCGGTGACCAGCAGCAGCTGAACTAGCAAATTACTGACCCATGCGTAGTGTAACATTATCACCACAACACAAACGGCCGCATCTGGAACGGTGCCGTGGCTGGGAACCATCGACGGTCGATAAGAGGCGTCGCACTGGGTTGAGTCCTGAATCACGTTTCTGCACTACCCTGGATGACCGTCGTCTGGGGAATGTCGCGTTGTTCCAGTGTCCTGGAGAGGCACAACGGCTACGTCGTGACGTGGAGAGGCAGCGGGTACGACTTTAGACCATCTCGCTTATTAGGGCTCAGGAAACGTCACGGACATCCTGCTACCTCTCGTGCAACAGTGTCATGGTGGTATTTTTCTGCAGGACAATGCGAGTCGCCAAATAGCACGCGTCTCTATGAACTGTCTGCGTCATGTTCAGGTATTCCCGGACGTCGACTACGTTCCATTGCAGTTGTGGGCCACCTTGGCTCAAAGAAGATACAACGGCGTTGCGACAACCTTCCCAGGAGAATCAGTGCATGAATCCAGGCCAGAGAGGATACAAGGTGATACTGACAAGTGGGCACATACAGCCGAGTTCTTTGTGAATTGGACTCTACTTTGTAATCACCGAATCAGCATCACACAACGTCTCAGCCAGTGAGGTTTCACATCACTTTCTGCTCCACTTCTGAGTGGTTCACTGCTTTTTTCAGGTAGTGTATTTGAACACAAATGCTTGTTTCAAATTTGGTACTGGTTGAGCGACGAGTGCACAGCACAAAATTCTGGTAAGCTGCGATTATGTACAGGATGACACTGTGAAACACTCCAAGACCGCGAATAAAGCCCGGAGCCGTCATACTGCTACGAGAAATCCAGCCAGTGAAATGTCAAACGTCGTCCAAGCCCGCAGCGTGGCTCATCGACGAGAGGACAGCTCGCGCGTGCGTTGTGGAAGTGTTGTGTACATAGTTCCGCGTAGTCAGCGCGTACGAAACTTTCCCACTAGAGCGCGCCCCGCTAAGCACAACAGCGCAGGCGCAGCGCTCATCCATCTCCGCACTACGAGATGTCGCTGTCTTAGAGACGGACCAAAGTCTGCTTCCGCCGATCCGCGTATTAATATGTAACACAGCCAATGAGATTGCTGCTAACGTAGAACCTTTTCTCCTCGCGGATCACACTCGCGCAGTGATACCTGAACGCTCGAGGTATTATAACGAGTGTACAGACCTCCGATTAGTCAGTCTGCGTTAGTCTGCCTCAGTCTGCATTAGTCTGCATTTGTCTGTACCAGTCTATAGTCAAGTTTCAGTCTGCGCGTAATAAGATTATCATATTCCTGTACATAGCCATGAAGAGAATGTATAGACACTTTGCCAAGTATCAGAAATATGTGAGAATAAGATTAACGTACCAGGACCAAAGGAACTTCAGATTGTCAATTGTAAACAGCATCCAGAATCAAGTTACGTAATGTCTATGATTTTTATTATTTTAATAAATGTGTGTGAAAATGAATCAAGTTCTGTTTAAAGCTGGTCACCGTCACTCTGCTACCCTAAGCGTGCAAGTGGCATTTCCATCGTCTGACCTAACGGCAGAAGATAAACACGCCGCTATAAGACCACGAGACATATTGCTGACACTCGCCTTGTTCGTTAGAGCGACAAGTCAAATAACCTGATGGTGTGTGTACCGAAGGTCTTACAGTACGCACACCACAGGAAGCGTGTTGGCTGTCTGGCTGGCTGGCACTGTCCAGGCGGCGTCATTCTGCTCCGGAGGCCACAGCATCATCACACCACGTGAGGTGGTGGAGGGGGGGGGGGGTTCAAATGGCTCTGAGCACTATGGGACTTAACATCTATGGTCATCAGTCCCCTAGAACTTAGAACTACTTAAACCTAACTAACCGAAGGACATCACACAACACCAAGCTATCACGAGGCAGAGAAAATCCCTGACCCCGCCGGGAATCGAACCCGGGAACCCGGGGGTGGGAAGCGAGAACGCTACCGCACGACCACGAGATGCGAGCTGGGGGGGGGGGGGGGGGGGGGCGTGTCTCTGGCTGACCTCGTGTTGCGCTCGCAGCCCGCTGCGCGTCATGTTGCGCCGCCAGTTCAACCATTGCGAGTAACTGCTGCACACTGTGCCATCTGTTAGTGGAATGTGGTAGGAGCATCTGCCAGGCGTCAATTGCGTTTTTACGTGCTCTTGAGCTCTGTCGTCATATCATAGCACAAAATTGTTTCCGCCAATTTTCAGTACTATCTTTTTTGAGTGTATCACTCGATATTTGCCGACTGGAGTTCTAGACACCAGTTTCAAACACTATGACAGTATACATAAATGTTTTGTATCCAATTTTATAAAATCTACAATATTTTTAAAATTTATAAACGTGGTTTAAAAAACTTTTCTAAAATATACAACAGTGTCTAAAAACCTTCTGAAATTCGTAAAATTTATTTGAGATCTTTCCAGAAAGGGAATTCGTACCCATTACTCTGTGTTGAATACAGCCATAACGCTGTCAGAATCCTTTAGAAAGCTGTTCTGTACTATCGTCACCAGCTGACTGCTGCTGTACCAAGTCGAATCGTTTTCTTATGTAGACTATCAAATCTATTATTATTAAGTTGGGATCGCTCATTCACTACTTTGATCCACTCCTTTCCCATTCATTTAAATATCTCCCATTCCTTTGCTATGTTCAGTTTCACTGTCTTAGGCACTACGTGTATAATTTTCATATATCTTCAGTACTATCTGCTATCTTACAGACAGTTTTCCCAATGTAAAAACGATAACATGATCCACATTGTAACCCGTGCACACCAGATATATTATACAATAAAAATCATACAAAAAATCACCAGATCTGGAGAACAAAGAAGTTACCAGAAGGATGGAAGAATGCAATTGCAGTACCAATACACAAGAAGGGGGACAAGAGAGATGCAAACAACTAAAGAGGAATATCACTACTAGAGGTCGGATACAAGGTGCTGTCAAAACTATTGCTCAAGAGAGTAGAAGAACAGGTAGAAAGTACAGTTGGCGACTACCAAGCGGAAGGGAAGAGGTTGTGTAGAACAGATATTTATCCGGAAGCAGCTGATAGAACATAGGACCTTAAAAAACAAAAAGACGGTAATAATCTTCGCGAACTTCACAAAGGCATATGACTCCATAGACAGACAGACTCTTGTTAGGATCCTGAAGAACAGAGGACTTCATGAAACTACACAAGAACTCATAAGGGAAATTCTGACAGACACAAAAGCAAGGGTGAGATTCAGAGGAACATTGTCAGAAGAATTTGAGATCAAGACTGGTGTTAAACAGGGAGATGGATTGTCACCATTGTTGTTCAGTATAGCGATGGAGTAAGTCATCAGGCAGTGGAGAGCAATAAACGAGGAAATGGGAATACCAAAGACCCATGTGGGGGACAAAAAGGACAACAGGGCTCAAGTGGACTGTCTAGCCTTTGCAGATGACATAGCAATAGTAAGTGAGACGGAAGAAGACGCAAAGACACAACTCGACAACTTAAGTAAGGTAGCCAGAAAGGTGGGACTGGGGATCGCCTATAACAAGACAAAGACATTAAACACCACTGCAGACTGGGAAACACCGGAAGGCACTGTGCAAATGGTGGACAAATTTAAATACCTGGGAGAATTTATAACAGGAAGGAACAGGAGCAAGGAGGAAATAACAGAGAGGATAAAGAAGATGAGGTCAGCCTTCTGCATGACGAGAGAGATATACAATAAAAAGAATATATCCACAGAGGCAAAGATAAGCCACTACAAGGCAACAGTGAGGAATGCAGTATTATATGCTGCTGAGACGATGACACTAGGAAGAAATGGGGCAGAACAACTAGAAAAAGAAGAGAGAAAAATACTGAGAAAAATTTTAGGTCCCAAACGAGGTGCAGAGAGGTGGATGCGAAGACCTAGGGAAGAATTGTACCGGAACATGAGAACAATATCCGGGGAAATCAGACTCATAAGGGCAAGGTTTACTGGTCATGTAATTAGGATGAGTATGGACAGAATGACGAAGAGAGTGTGGGAAACAACAGGGAGGACAAGGGGAAAGACAGGAACCAAGTGGGTTGTTGAACTTCAGAAGGACTGGTTGGAATTGGGTATCACGGTCGAAGGAAAGGAAAATTGGAGGAACAAATATACACCGACAGATATGCCGGAGATCAATGACAGAGAAGAATACAGGAAAAGATTAGAATGTCACCAGTGGAGCCGCCAGGAGAAACGGAAACTGAAGATCTCGGAAGAAGAGTGAGAGAGAAGAAGAGAAAGAATGAAGAGGTTCTGGGAGAAGAAGCGGAAAATGCAGTCCACAAAGGGGTTACCCATGGTCCTACAGAGGCCGTAACACAAGAAGAAGAAGAATTTTTTTTTTGATCTCTTGTAGTTTTAGGCCTTAGCTTCAATCTGTTGGCTTGCTATCCCAAATGCTGCTTTGTACTGATTAGGGAAAAAGGCCGCTATTTTTATGTAATACCACTATGACTTCTTTATCCTTCTGACTCTGCACACAATCTCCTCATTTGAAGTCTTATACACTTATTTATCTCAGAAACTACTGTAGGGATTTTGATCCAGTTTTGACTACCAGACAGAATGATTCATGAGGAACGTTTGTGTATAACATTTATAAACATCTCATTCTATCTGATTGAACTACAATTACGCTTGACGATTAAGCTGTGACTTCTGATAACTTTGCTGGCGTGTGATGTTTAAATAGTTGAAGTTGTGTTAGAATTTGGAATTGATAATCAATTATCCTACCAGAACGCTAGATAAGCCAACCATCCAAATCTGAGGGTGGGGGTGGGACGGGGGCTGTCACTAGTCGTTGATATATTTTCATCCTGAATGTTAGTCTCAGATCTGAAAGTTTCTTATATTTCCTTCATACGTATGTCCCATTGGAGGGATTCAGTATAACAGCAATGATATGGAACTGGACCAATAGACATTATCAGAAACGGTTGACTAGATCGTCTTCAGGGAACTGTCTAGCTTAGAAGACTATGCTGTGCTACCGCCAACCCATAAAAAACCGTTAGAACGTATTTAATAAAGCAGAAATATTTTCTAAAAGCTTAGCTCACAGCTCCAGGCGGCGTTGGCTTCGGTCACACAGCTTGAGGCTGTCACCAGTGAGTACCACTGTGGATGGGGGGGGGGGGGGGGGACTGACAGGGCGATCCAAGGGATGTCCAGCATGACCCATGTGTCCCTCAATTGGTCCACTACAGTGGCTGCTCTGGGTAATGCCTGCACTGAAGTTGACCTGTCACCCCTGGCCAAGTGGGACGTCGTCTCAAGGTGTGGGCAGCAGAGAAAGACTTTCTGAGGGGCCGGTTGGAAGGCCTCCCCAGTTCATCTGACGAAGAGGTTTTGAGCGCTATCTGTGGCTGACAAAGTCCCTGAGCCAGATCAAGTCGGTTGCCCTGTTCCAGAGGAATCCTTTCGGTCTGAAAGGTCTGGGCATTCACAGAAGGTGGGATTACTGGTAGTTGGTAGCTCCGAAGTTACGTGCATAATGCGGCCCCTTAGGGTGCAAAGGAGGGGAAGGAATCCAATATGCACTCTACGTCCATACTGGGAGGAGTCATTCCAGATGTGGCACGGGTGCTTCTGGGTGCTATGAACAGCACAGTTTGTAGCCAACTGGTGGCTCATGTTGTTATTAACGATGCGTGTCGCTTTGCATCAGAAGAGATTCTCTATGGTTTCGGGCAGCTACCTGAAGTAGTAAAGACTGCCAGTCTTCTTGCGATATGAAGGCGGAGCTCACCATCTGTAGCATCGTTAATGGGACCGACTGTGATCCTTTGGTACAGAGACGAGTGGAGGGTCTGAATCAGAGGCTCAGACGGTTGTACGACCGTGTAGGTTGCAGATTCCTCGACTTGCGCCATGGAGTAGTGGGTTTACGGCTTCTGTTAAATAGCTCAAGAGTCTGCTACACGCAGGAAGCACCTATAGGGGTAGCAGGGGCTGAGTGGAGGAGACTGGGTGGCTTATCAGGTTAGAGGTTATCGGAAACGTGCAGAAAGGACTCCAGTTTCAAAGGCTGCGGAACGAAAACAGCAACAGGGCAGACATAGGAACAATCAATATTGTAGCTGTAAACTGTCATAGCTGTAGAACGAAATACCAGTCCAAGCTGCAAATTTTCGACGACTAGTTTCGGGCCGAGACCCATTTTCAAATCATCATAACAAAGTAAAAAATGGCATTTACGAATATGTCAAAAATATGTAGTGAACATTTACAGTGCATACAGACAACTATGTTGGGAAAGAATCAGAGCGCCAAGCGCTGATAGAAAGCACTGCAGCTCAAATCAATATAGATACGGAAAACTGGATAAAGGCGGAAATAAGTTCAGGCGAATTTTTTACAATGGACCTAACTGTTTCCAGAAAGGATAGATTAAATACTGTTGGTAGTTGAGTGTTTATTTCTGTCAAAAGTAGTTTACCTTGTAGCGAAATTGAAGTAGATAGTTCCTGTGAGCTAGTATGAGTAGAGGTTGTACCTGACAACAGGGATAAATTAATAACTTTTACCGCCCCCTCGGCTGAGATGATACAGCTACTGAACAGTTCAAAGCAAACTCGAGTGTCATTTCAAATAGATACCCCACTTATACGGTTGTTATTTTTGCTGACTTCAATTTACCCTCGATGTGATGGCAGAAACACACGCTTAAAGTCTATGGTATGCATAAAACGTCGTCCGAAATCGTGTTGAATGCCTTCTCAGAAAATTATTTTGAACAACTTGTTCAGGAGCCCACTCATTGTGTAGCAACAAATAATCATGACCAAATATGGAGCATCATGACAGATGCAGGGATTAGTGACCACAAGGCTGCCGTATCTGGACTGAGCATCGTAGTATCCAATTCCATTCCAAATAAAGGCAAAATACATGTATTTGAAAAAGCACATAGAAATTCACCTGACATCTTCCAAAAAGACAGTCTCTACTCCTTCCAATTAGGCTATGTAAGATTAAACCAGCTGTGATTCAAATTCAGAGAAACAAAATCGACGGCAATTGAGAGATATGCACCAAATAAATTAATAAGAAATGCTACTGATCCCCCGTGGTACACAAAACAGATCAGAGCACTATTGCAGAAGCAACCAAAAAAATTTAAAAGAACGCAAAATCCCCAAGATTGGCGAAGTTTTACGGGAGGTCGAAATTTAGCGCGAACTTTCCACAACGAACCTTTGTCTCGAAATCTGGCAGAAAACCCAAAGAGATTCTGGTCGTATGCGAAGTACACCAGTGGCAAGACGCAGTCAGTACCTTCACTGCGCATAAAAATGGCGGTGTTATTGATGACAGTGCCACTAAAGCTGAGTTACTGAACACTGTGCTCCGAAATTCCTTCGCAAAAGAAGACGAAGTAAATATTCCAGAATTCGAATCCAGAACAACTGCCAACATGAGTAACTCAGAAGTAGATGTTCTTGGTGTAGCGAAACAGCTTAAAACACTTAAGAAAGGCAAGGCTTCCGGTCCAGACTGTATAGGAGCCAGGTTTCTTTCAAAGTATGCTGATCCAGTAGCTCCGTACTTATCAGTCATATGCAAAGATACATACCTAATGAATGCAAAGTTGCACAGGTCACACCAATATTCGAGTGCTAGTTCTGCAAGTTTCGCAAGAGAGCTTCTGTGGAGTTTGGAAAGGAACGAGACGAGGTACTGACGGAAGTAAAGCTGTGAGGAGGGAGAGTGAGTCGTGCTTGAGAAGCTCAGCTGGTAGAGCACTTACCCGCGAAGCTCAAAGGTCCTGAGCTCGAGCCTCGGTCCGACACACAGTTTTAATCGGCCAGGAAGTTTCATATCAGCGCACACTCCGCTGCAGAGTGAAATTTTCATTCTGTCAAGGCTCATATCACTAATGACGCTTTGCAGTCGAATTCTGGAACATATTCTGTTCAAAAATGGTTCAAATGGCTCTGAGCACTATGGGACTCAACTGCTAAGGTCATTAGTCCCCTAGAACTTAGAACTAGTTAAACCTAACTAACCTAAGGACATCACACACATCCATGCCCGAGGCAGGATTCGAACCTGTGACCGTAGCGGTCTTGCGGTTCCAGACTGCAGCGCCTTTAACCGCACGGCCACTTCGGCCGGCACATATTCTGTGCTCGAGCATTATGAGTCACCTCGATGAAAACGATTTGCTGACAGATAACACGTATTCAGAAAATATCGTTGTTGTGCAATACAACTATATCTTTATTCTCTCGAGATAATGAGTGATATCGACAGGATACGTCAAATTGATTCTACATTTTTAGATTTCCAGAAGACTTTTGACACCCTTCCTCATAAGCGACTTCTAACCGAATTGCGTGCGTATGGAATATCGTCTCCATTGTGTGACTGGATTCGCAATTTCCTGTCAGAGAGGTCACAGTTCGTAGTAACTGACGGGAAGTCACCGAATAAAACAGAGGTAACATGTGGCGTTCTGCAAGGAAGCGTTATAGGCAATCTGTTGTTAGTGATCTACATACACGATATAAGAAAATTTCTGAGAAATTCTCTTAGATTGTTTGCAGATGATGCTGTCACTTACCGCCATAAAGTCATCAGACGGTTAAAACGAATTGCAAGGTGATTTATATAAGATACCTGCATGGTGCAAACAGCGGCAATTGACTCTAAACTCTAGCGGTTCTAGGCACTCAGTCCGGAACCGCGCGACTACTACGGTCGCAGGTTCGAATCCTGGCACGGGCATGGATATGTGTGATGTCCTTAGGTTAGTTAGGTTTAAGTAGTTCTAAGTTCTAGGGGACTGATGACCACAGATGTTTAGTCCCATAGTGCTCAGAGCCATTTGAACCATTTTTGACTCTAAACTATGGAAAGCGTGAAGTCATCCAGATGGGCACTAAAAAGTATCCGCTAAATTTCAGTTCCGCAATAAATCACAAATATAGCGACTAAATGCTTAGGGATTACAGTTAAGATGAAACTGGAACAATCACATGGATAATTTTGTGAGGAAACAAACCAAAGGCTGTGATTTACTGTCAGAACACTTTGAAGAGATAACAGGTCTATTAAAGAGACTGCTTACACTACGCTTGTACGCTCTCTTCTGGTGTATAGGTGAACGGTGTGGGATTCGCAAGATGTAGAACTGACGGAGGACATCGAAAGGTTCAAAGAAGGGAAGCTCGTTTTGTACTATCGCGAAATAGGGGAAACAGTGCCACCGATATGACACTCAAATTGGGATGGCAATAGTTAAAACCAAGGCGATTTTCACTCCGGCAGGAACTTCCCATGAAATTTCAATCGCCATCTTCCTCTCAGAGTGTCGAAATATTTTGCTGGTGCCAACCTACAGAGGAAGAAAATGATGATCGTAATAAAATAAATCACAGCTCCAATGGAAAGGTTTAAGTGTTCGTTTTTCTCGCACCCAGTTCGGGAGTGGAACGGTAGAGTGGTTCGATGAACTCTCTGCAAGGCTCTTAACTGTGAATTGCAGAGTAGTGGTGTAGCTGTAGACAGAAAGCCGACGGCCAACTTCAGGGAGGTGGATTTTAGTTTCGACTTCGGAAGAAAGTTATGTTTGAGGAAGTTGCGTCCGGACGGTTCCCGGTGAAGTATAAGAACCGGCATATCGACTGCCTTGAGGAAATGACTCGTACCGTACAGGGAGCAGGTGTCCGTTGGACAGTCTACGTGGAGTTAGCGCCACTGCGCCGCGCCTTCTGCGGTCGATAGCACTACCGTGCCTCAGAGCTGCGAGGGGCAGCGACCCACAGGTAGCAAGGGGCCGTAGGCTGTGCGGGAGGACTCAGAGTGTGGGGGCGGAGGCAGTCCTAGGCCCAACCACCCGTCGGGCCGACACTTCTGGAATTAAAGACGGCTTCACGTCTGCTACTGCTCGTCATTAATTATTTATCCACTGATGTATTTAACCTGGCGAGATCAGAGCTGTCTGACAGCCAACGAAACATCCTACACACACTGATACATGAATACCTTAAGACGACCTACCAAATGGCGCGTTGGCCCGCCTCTGGAATATGATACAGTGGGATTCTGCGTGGCGTGGACTCGGCAAGTGCCCGGTAGGTTTCCAGAGCTGTGTGTCTGCGGGCAGGTCACAAAACTCTCGTAAATTACAGGCACTGGTTTGTGGGCGTAGTGCTGGCGCTCGATAGCGTTCCGGATGTGTTCCACCAGATTCGGACCAGGCGAATTTGGTGTGGAAGAACGTCTCCCATCCTGTAATACTGCCACCACCGGCCTGTCTCTGTGGCGTGATGCGTGTTTCGAGCAGCCGTTCGTTTGGATGAAGGCGTGTGATCGGCCTGGTTCCACCAGAAACGTAATTATCCGTCCAAACAACAGGTTTACGTTGACCCTCGGTCGAATCTTGATGACCCCGTGACCATTGGAGTCGTGATTGCCGGTATCGCTGGGTTAACTTGGAACGGTGTGCTTAATGGTTCGCTCCAAAAGATCTGCTCCTCCGTCAGCACTATGCTCGTCAGTACTGCCACGGACGGGAGCCTACCCTGCTCTACAGAGCCGGCGAGCCTCCAACGTCCAGGTGCTGTGATGAGGCGTGGACGCCCACCGTCAGGTGGCTTACTGGTGCTTTCACCGCCCTCGAACGCTTCCCACACGTGCTCACGGGACAGCAGTACGCCAGCAGCTGATCAGATTCACCGATTTCGACAACCTTGTTCTCAGGCACCGCACCCCAACAATCTGCCCTTTGCCAAAATTGCTTATAGCAGTGCATTTCCAAATTAGCTGCCCGTAACGTCACTAGAATGATTAGTCTCCGCTCCTCCTACACGAGTGAAGGCACTTAAGACAGGCAGCCTGAATAACTTAGCCACTTTCAGTGACAGAAGAAAATCTTTCAAACAAAACCAGCTTATGTATGTATGAATGCATGGTTTCGCGGCGATATGAATTACTAAAATTTTCTCGGGCTTCCAGCCGCGTCAGGTGGTTAAAATCCCACGAGCTTTCGACTGAGCTCTCCTCAGTCATTGTCAAGTGGTAAGACAGACTGCTGTGTCGCCGTGGCCGCGTCGTTATATAGCCGCACTGCTGGCTGTGACGTCACTGGTGTTCTCTTCCTCGTCATATATGGTAATGTTTTCATCCGCGTCCGTCACGCCCGTTTCAACCTCGCGATGGTCGGGTTCCAGGCTGTGCTGAGCTGCAAAACCGCCGTCCTTGTTGATGGTGTTTTCAGAGGTTTTTATTTGAATAGCTTCTTTTATGACGCTATCCCAAAATCCCTTCGTCCTCATAACGACAAAAGTTTCGTCGAATAGAATTCGGTGTCCATTTTCTAAGGCGTGTTCTACCATGGCTGATTTTTCTGGATAGCGTAGGTGTAAGCACCTCTCGTGTTCCGTCCGGCGTTGCTCCACAGTGCGTACTGTTTGGCTGACGTAGTAACAGCCACACTGACATGGTATCTTGTACCCTCTAGGCGTTCTAAACCCTAGATCGTCCTTCACAGGCCTCATGAGCTGAGGAATTTTTGCTGGGGCCTTAACACCGATGAAATGTTATATCTCTTCAGGAGCAGGCTAATCTTTCCCGACACTGTACCACAGAAAGGCAAAAACATAAGTTTCTTGCTTTCTCCTTCGGTGGTGTTCTCTGTTGGTGTGTTTCTTGCGTGTCACGTCAGATATAGCCTGTGACACCTGTCCGTGGCTGTACCCGTTTCCCCGGAAGCCTTTTCGGAGGTGTCTCAGTTCTAGTGACAGACGCGGCCACCACAGCACAACAGGTGTCATCGCTAAAGAAGACCACAGAGAAACAGAAAGGGAAGTTCACGTCGCTATCTCAACAACAACACGGTGCAGAACGAAAAATCAGCAGAACGAACTGTCATCAACATGATGGAGAAAGAGTTCACGCGGGTGCCATTTCGGCGCTTCGGAGCATCCCTATCTGTGATATTATAAGTGGGGTTGAACAAGCAATCCGCAAGATGCCTACTGAGAGTGCAGACGAAATTCGTTGCCAAACGTGTCGTATCATTTCAAAATCTAAACCACCGGGGTCTAACTTGACTGGGGCTGAACGCAATGGTCTTCACGCACTCCACAACGACCCCCTCACCGTGCTTCTGCCAGCTGACAAGGGCAATGCATCCGTCATTCTGAATAAAGCTGACTACGACGCCAAAATTCAGTAGATTCTTGAAGAGGATACATACCAGAAACTGCCACGGGACCCGACGTCAAGAATAATGAAGAAGACGTCAGAGCTTCTAAAACAGCCAACACTGGAAGAGGGCGTTATTAAGAATCTCCTCCCTCAGATGCTGAGACCACCTACGTTTTATGGACTACCAAAAATCCACAAACCGGATTCTCCTCTTCGTCCCATTGTGAACACCATTGGGTCACCCACTGACAGATTGGCAAAACACTTGGCCAGCCTCCTTGCACCGCATGTGGGTCGTTGTGTGCATCACATCAAGAACACCGACGACTTTATCAACAGAATTAAATAATTGCGTCTTAGACAAGGAGATATAATGGTTAGTTTTGATGTGATGTCTCTGTTTACACGTGTTCCGGTCAAAGACTGTGTAGATCTCCTCTCCCAGTTATTTGATAGCATAATTGTGGGACTGTTTAAGCACACGTTGACATCGTCGTATTTCCTACACGGCGGCCAGTATTTCGACCAGTTGGACGACGTGGCTATGGGAAGCCCATTAGCTCCATCCATAGCCAACCTTTTTATGGAAAAATCTGAAGACATCGCCTTGGACACGGCTCCAGCTAATCCAAGTTGCTTTTATCGTTACGTCGATGACACTTTTATCATTTGGCCCCATGGTCGTGAAAAAATGGGAGAATTCTTAGAACACCTGAAAAGCATTCTCGGCCACATCAAATTTACGGTGGAAGTCGAGACAAATGGTGCGTTGCCCTTCCTTCACGTCCTCGTTCGATGGAAAACCAATGGGAACCTCAGCCACAGTATCTACAGGAAACCGACACACACAGATCGGTATCTGCACGCTGTCAGCCACCACCATCCGGCACATAAACGTGGCATTCTGAATACCCTCACCCATCGTGCTAAAGTCGTCTCAGACGCTGAAAGTCTGCCACTAGAACTGAGCCACCCCCCGAGAAGTCTTCCGGGAAAACGGGTACAGCCACGGACAGCTGTCACAGGCTACATCTAGTGTGACACGCAAGAAACACGCCAACAAAGAAGAGAACACCATCGAAGAAGAAAGCAAGAAACTTGAGTTTTTGCCTTTCTGTGGTACAGTGTCAGGAAAGATTAGCAGGCTCCTGAAGGGATATAACATTTCATCGGTGTATTTCAGCCGTGGCAGAACACTCCTTAGAAAATGGACACCGAATTCTATTCGACGGAACATCTGTCGTTATGAGGACAAAGGGATTTTGGAATAGCGTCATAAAAGAAGCTATTCAAATAAAAACCTCTGAAAACACCATCAACAAGGACGGCGGTTTGCAGCTCAGCACAGCCTGGAACCCGACCATCGCGAGGTTAAAACGGGCGTGACGGACGCGGATGAAAACATTACCATATATGGCGAGGAACAGAACACCAGCGACGTCACAGCCAGCAGTGCGGCTATATAACGACGCGGCCACGGCGACACAGCATTCTGTCTTACCACTTGACAATGACTGAGGAGAGCTCGGTCGAATGCTCGTGGGATTTTAACCACCTGACGCTGACGCTGCTGGAAGCCCGAGAAAATTTTATTAAAATCAGATTAGCTTGAAGGGGGACATAATGTGTTCTTTATCATTTTTTCGCACGTAGAAGGGTAGAGGAGGTACGATAGTCAGATTCGTTATTTTAAATTGATTGGCATGTTATGTTTTTTACCTTTTAATGACACATTGGAATACGGAAACAATATGTTAGATTCTGTTACGTTTGGTTAAGTATGAAGGTCTACTAATCATGGAGTATCAGTGCCAAGAGCAGCTCCACTACGTGGTTGCTTTAGTGTCCAGGTTACATAGAATGTAAACAAATTTCCCCCACTCCAGGCTTCGTGTGTTTATCTGTTTTGAAGACTATTATTGTGTGGTTTGCTGTCGTTGCGACCAGGCGAAGTCTTCACGAAGTTATCGGATGTTCACAATACTCTACACAAAAGCTGAGAAAGCTAATACTGGTTTTATTTACAGCGAATGTCGCGAAAATACAGGGTGTCCGGAAATTATGAGTAGACAATATTTTGAATTGGAACCCATGTTCGGAAAAGTACCGTTTCCGTGCTACCACCATCTGAAAACATGTCGGTAACACGACCACTTTTACGAGTAATTGATTATCCATGATCTAGTACATCAGCTGTTTTACCATTCCACTCATTAATAGCCTAAGAAATTGCTTGTGTACTAGTTGACGTGTTCTCTTCAATGTCATGCAGTAGGACATATTCTAATTCGGATTTGCCGCGTCCCCTTGAAACACCAGAGTCACGCCTGGTGACGGTCAAGGTACCCTTTTTCGAAGCCGTTGCATAAATGTGGCGAAAAGGGTACGGACGTTGTGGAAAACGATCTTTATAAGGCGACGGGCAGCTATTCCATTACAGTGAGCTTCGCCGTTCAGAAGGATCATGTCGGTGTATTCTGCTAACGTGTACTCAGTCATGTTGCTCTAACACTCACAGACACGTGAATGAGGCTCGAATCGGGTCAAAGAGGTAGGATGGACGTCAGATGACACCAGCTGATCCGATGTTACCCCCGCCCCCCTCCCCGGCCCACCACCATGACTATATTGTTGCATACCTACCTAGAAAACACGTTTTCACTTGGCTGTACCGCCGAAACGGTACGTTTCTGGACATGGTTCTCCATTCAAAATATTATGCACTCACTCCCCCCTACGTGTCCTAGAAGTTTGTGACGGGCATTTCCGAATATCCTGAATGCGAGCAGCAGCGCGATTGTGTGCTGGGAGATACTCTGAGTGTGCTACCGCGATCTACCCTTGCAAGCAGACTACAAACAATAAGTTTGTTTGCGTTGCCATCATTCGCAGCAAGCAGAAAAATAAAAAGCACCTTTTCTAGCTGCAGTATATTTTATTCCTTCTAGACGCGTTTGACCTTTTACTTTAAGACATCTAGATTCTGCTGAAGTAGCGTTAAAGTAAGAGGCGAAACGCGCCTGGAAGGAATAAAATACACTGCAGCAAGAAAATGTGGTTTTTATTTACAAAATAAGTAATACAAGCAGTACAGGAAATAGGAAACGTGAATTATGAAGAACGTAAACGACTGAAATCGGCAACCAATGAGTGACATCAATTGACGTCTTAGCACCTGCAGCACACAATCCACGTGTTAGTACAAGACAGCTCGAACGTTATAATGGAATCAGTCAACTAAGTTTTCTGGAAATACTAAATTCCAACAAATCTCACCCGTTCCACATATAACTTGACCAGGAGCTCCATGGCGATGACTTTCGACTAAGCTGCAAACAGGTGCCATGTTCTGGACCGAGATGTTAATTACAGATTAAGCATGATGTAGAAACCACAGGCAAATTAGTCTTCGCAACATGAACTACTACTCCCCTGAGAACGCACAGTGGCCGAGAGAAGTGGACAAACGAAGGGCGTGATCAGTCATCGTGTGGTGCGATCTTGTATATAATCGAATTAGTGATGCCTATTTTATTGATTGAAGCTTAAATAATGCAAGTTGTTTTGATTTCATAACAGAGGTGCTGCCACTATTCCCAAAAGACATCCCACTTGACATACGAAAGGAAATGAGATACCAGCACAATTGGTGTCTTGTAAATTCTGCACGGTGAGTCACACTGAGGTGACTAAAATCAAGGGTTAGCGATATTGGCATATACAGATGGCGCAGTGTTGCGTACACAGGGTAGACATGACCAGTGCTTTGGCGGAGCTGTCTGGTAGCATTATTTGCAAAACTTGTGTGTAGATTTTTGTTACTATAACCATGCCCCATTTACAGTTGCTTTGGGGAATGGCACCTGAAAATCCTATTCTAATCATACAAGATACATAACTACTAGGCTTATCGCTGGACACGGTCAAATCAATGATTGGCTGTCAAGAAGCGCAACTTCCATCCTCTTTCAAAAATAACTGAGTCACGAATTCATAGTGAAGATGGAGACACAGCGCAGTATTGGTTGTGCCACATCTCACCAGTTCAGCACACTACTGAAAACTGAGGTGCCTCTCCACCGCCTGCACCTCTCGAGATCCCGGCAACAGTAGGCCCTTCCAACTCCTCGTTTCGAGACAGGCTCGAACAACTTGTGGTTGCCTTAGCCAGACAGGAGCCGTCACCTCCCTCCACCTCACTCAGTCTTTTGGTGTCGATTATTGTACGAGGGCGAGTCAAATGAAAACCTTAAATTTGTAATAACAAATTGAAATTTCGCGCTGTTATCCTGTAAGTTCGTAAGCGTGCTACAAACAGCGTGCAGAATAGCCTGCAGGTGGCAGCGTAGTGCAGATGCACACATACCGTCGCAGTATCAGTATAAAGATGGCCACCCCATTTGCGACTTTCACCAGGGAAGAACAGCGTTCTGTTATTCGGTTTTTGCGTAGTGAAGTTGTGAAACCTATTGAAATTCATCGACGAATGAAGGTTCAGTACGGTGATGCATGTTTATCAGAGCAGCAAGTCTACCAATGTAGGAAGTTCGAAAATGGTGTGAATTCAGTGGAACATTGCTGCAGTTGAAGCCATAGTGAAGGAAAACCGCCGAGTGACACTGAATGACATTGCATCATGTTTACAGATTAGTCGTGGGTCAGCACACCACACTGTGCATGATGTGCTCCAGTTTCACAAAGTGTCTGCAAGATTGGTGCCACGGTAGCTGACTCCTGAAATGAGAGAACGACATGTTGGTGCTTGTGAAGAACTTCTTCGGCGCTTTCAACGAGAAGATGCTGGCTTCTTTGCAAGAATCGTTACTGAGGACGAAACCTGGGTTCACTTCCACCAACCGGAAACGAAGAGAGCCAGGAAGGAATGGCGCCATTCCTCATCACCAAAACCAAAGAAGTTTCGAACAGAACCATCAGCAGGGAAGGTTATGCTGACTCTCTTTTGGGACGAAAAAGGCATCATTTCGGAGCATTACATGCCTAGAGGGACCACTGTCACCAGAGCATCATTCACAGATCTCCTAAAAAATTATCTGCGGCATGCAATCAAATCAAAGCGACGTGGATTGCTGTCAGCAGGTGTCCTTTTGCAACATGACAATGCAAGGCCCCACACTGCCCTTACAATAGTTGCAACAATCACAGACCTGCATTCTGAGTGTCTTCCTCATCCACCATACTCACCAGACCTTGCCCCAAGTGATTTCCATATGTTTGGACCACTCAAAGACACAATGGGAGGAAAGAAGTTCCGTTCTGGTGAAGAGATACGCCACCCGGTGCATGAGTGGTTGCGCGGACTACCAAAAGAATTTTTTTCTAAAGGAGTTTATGCACTTTGTAAGCGCTGGAGGACTTGCATTGAGCGTGGGGGAGATTATGTTGAAAAGTGATACAGCTTTGTACCACTTCTGCACAATAAATAATATTAAAAAACATATTTAAGGTTTTCATTTATATCACCCTCGTATCAACTGACGGTCGTACAAGAGAACAAATCTCAGCAGACGAGGTGCTTGAACATAGCCGCCGTTTGCTGTAATGAAGCAAACTGCCCTTTTTTATAGTAAAGAGACCATTCACAGTTCGAGCGCCGGCTTGCGATTTGTCCATTTTGTATTCCGGCGGTTAAACACTGTGCAGCTGCTACGTCTGTCTCCACGGAGACCCTGCACCGTGTTGATGACGGCTTATCGTTCCTTTGTAACCCTTAGACGCCGGTTTCCAGTGTACCACGCACGACGCTGGGGATGATTTTCTCTTCCCAGGGCCTGAACTGACCGTTTCTCGTCGATAATGGGTTTGGTACTGTCACGAATCCGCTCTACTGTGCAGGAAAAGTTATCTCCATAAGGACACCGTTACGGTGTGGCTAATGGCTGTATAGTACTTTAGTAGAGCTGGCCATGATGTCTCCTTTGTTGATGCTGCTGAGTCTGCGTTGTCCATGTGGCTTCTCGTTGTCTAGGCGATGATTCCTTTGCTGCTCTGGGTCCAAGAAAAGGTGCGGGTTTTTTAATTATTACTGGACTATCGAAAAATGACGCAGTATTCCACGGTTTCTTTGTATCAAAAACACATTTATTGCCAAAACTATATACACAACTACACTCAACCGCGGCCAACACTCAAGTGGCCGAAAACCCGTTGTAGACCAAGGATCACGGTCATAAGCTACAAAGAACATACAATTCCAATATCGATTATTGATCGCAACACCTAACTTAGTATTATCTTAAGCAAAAGCTTTTTTAACACGACTTTAGTGTATAATAAAATAAAATGACGTCTATTTGTCAGTTCCATTACAGTACGTTGCATCATGCATACGGAATAGGTAATCGTCGCTGACACGAAGACAGTGTCCTCTTGAAAGGAGCGATTAAACGCTGACGCACTTCATAGTGAGCTGTAAGTTGAGAATGGCACGAACTTCAATTGTAAATAAATGCGTTAAAATAAATAATTTCCAAAAATATGTTCTAAGTCTGGTAGCAAGCTATCTATGACATCCTTCATCAGGGTTAAGCTAATATCGACGTTGCCTATCGCTTCGGGAGAGGTTATCATTACTCCTGTTTTCTGTATTCAGACGTATTCTCTGTGTATGGGGCTGTACGGCTGCAGGGCGCGGCGCCCAGACTATAAGTAGCCCATTCGTATCCTGACAGTGTGAAATATTTATCTTAGAAATTTGGCGCCAATTTTCCTCAATTTAAGAACGTCTTATTCCACTGTACATTCGCGAGATGTTTCTGTTGGCTCACAAATGCTAGGAAGCTGTCCAGTTATTATTTCAGTCTGCCTTCTGTTATGTAGCTCAACGTCAGAATTGCTTGTCTAGTACATCTTCCCTTCCGGAAAGCAATTTTCTTTAGGTGATTCTTTCGATCTTACTAAATGAACCTGAGTTGAAACGCGTTGCTCTTCTTTGGACCTTCTTTGTTTCCTCAATGGATCTTATCTAGCACGGAGTCCCCATTGACGAACAATATTCAATTATTGGCTAAACTAGGGATATGTAAGCTATCCCCAGGCGGACAGACTACGCTTCATCCTCCCAGTAAATCCCAGTCTAGTCTCTGCCATACCTATGAATGATTCGTTTCACTAGGCCACTGCTTTCAGTGACTGTTCGGCAATCGTGTTGTCACACAGTAATGAGTCTCCTGCCTGCTTGTGCCCATTACATCTGCTTATGCCGAGGCTCAGCTGCCAATCCCTGTACCAAGAATCCATCACCCGCAAGTCTTCTAGCATTCAGACACAATTTTTTAGCGTTGCTTCTTTCCATACAATAGTCCCATCCGAAAGAGCGTTATTGGAATTTCGATTCTATCTACTACCTCGTTTGTATATACTCTGTGTCCCAGGAGGAATGGTCAGTATTTAGGATTATGACAATAATAATCACTTGAAGCAAAAATGTCCAGTAAACTCGAGCTCTAAAATGCATACCTTAACAGCTATGAGCTTCGATACTTTTTACTGCAAGCTCTTGGCTCGCCGTATTTTGAGAGGTTTAGTATAGGTCAAAAGAGGAAAAAAAGTACAGTATACATGGCCTCTAAAGTGGATACCTTATGAACTGTCATGTCCTGACTTAGGTGGGAGAGGAAAAAGGGTTACTAGTCAGTTTGCGCTCCCGAGCGGTACGGTACAGAGCAGAAGGCAGAAGGACAATTCACAGTGAAGGCATTTGATTGTTATCTTCTGAGCCAACACTGGTACAGGCATTTACTACAAATGCAGGTGGTGAGACTCGGTAGGCAACTCGTTTTGGAGACTCTTGGACAAACAGGGTTTTGAAATAGTTGTTTATTCCAGACAGGACTAACTAGTACACTGGAGGCTAGTTCTAGGGTTAGAAAAAGCACGAATAACACTGTTACAACGGACGCCAGCGCAGAAGTCCCAGGAGTGGATGCTAACCACAGTAGCAAACACTAGCAGCATCTTAAGGCAACAACTTAGTTGCAAAACAAAACATACTGACTGTGACACTTTTCACTGAGGCACTCCAAGTGAGAGAGCAGACTTACGCGGAGCTGGACCGAGGCTGGAGTCGACGGACGCGGATTCGGCGCCCAGATCGTCTGACTGAGGCCTCTGCCAAAATGCGGAATCTAGGGGTTTTAAAGAGTCGAGTGGGGGCACTGTTTTTCCCACTTAAAGCCACCCAGCCAATCCCGTAGGTCTCTTGCGGGTGCCTGCCAGTCACTGTTTAGTTAGGTCCCCTCTACTGCTCCTAAGGCGGGGATGTTAATGGCTCAAATGGCTCTCAGCACTGAGGTCATCAGTTCCCTAGAACTTAGAACTACTTAAACCTAACCAACCTAAGGACATCACACACATCCATGCCCGAGGCAGGATTCGAACCTGTGACCGTAGCAGTCGCGCGGTTCCGGACTGAAGCGCCTAGAACCGCTCGGCCACCGCGGCCGGCTGGGGATGTTAATGCAGTTGCACTAAGTCCGTATTTAGTATCAACATCGTTCAGCTGAAAGCTAAACGTAACTGCTCTGCCAAATAAGGCTTGCAACATTATTGTTGTACGTCATTTAGCCCCGCCCCTCCGGCTCCACGGAGAAGGGACTGCCAGGTCAACAGTTTTTGGCGTTCTCGCTCTCTTTCTACCCCTTGTAAGCCCACTGACGTTGCTGTTCTCAGGGCTGGTATCAAGCTGGCTTTATACGCTAGTACGTGCCTGTTGGTTACAAAGTTCTACGGTGGCAACCTACTACAGCGTCTAGACCACATATGAAGTTACATGTTAATTCCTTGAAGAGTAACTAACGCGCTGGGACCGCATCTGGGGGCGTCTGCATTTTCGCAAGGCTCTCCCTTTACGGTTTACTTCACGTAACAATACCTCTTCTAATTTCGTTTGCCCTCAGCATCGTCTTTGCTTCCGCGCCTTGGAACGCCTGTCCTCCTTTCTCACAGCTTCAAAATAACACTACAGTAGCAAGGAATAATCAATATATTACACGACTATGGTCACTTGTTCATCTTCATTATTGTGAAATACATCTCATCTATTGAACAAGCGCTTATAGCCATTAAAGTAAGCGTTTTAGAATATATGTTTACTAAGACATTCAAGCTTTGAGTGATAGTTCCTGTCATATCGCTGAATATTTACCATTCCTCATGGGACATCTTGTCTAGTGTGAAGAGTAATGGTGTTATGACACTCCTCTGGGTTTGTTGGAAATTACTTTTACATCTGAAAATTTGTCTTCATTGAGGATGACATGTTGACTCTGTCTGTCTCCTAGGAACTCATTAGCCCAGTCACAAAGCTGGTGTAATATTCCGTACGCTCGTGTTGTATTCATTACGTGACAGTGCTCAACGGTATAGAACTTCTGGAAGTCAAGGAACGCAGCACCCACTTCGGCGCTGGTATCTAGTACCTTCCAGGTATCGATGACTAGCACAGCGAGCTGTGTTTCACACGATCGTTGTTTACGGAATCCATGTTGAATCCTACACAGGAGATTTTCAGTCACCAGACATGTCATAACACACGAGTATAAAACTTGGTCAAAAATGCTACTACAGACCGACGTCAAAAATATTTGCTAGTGGAACAGGGAGGGAGACGACTCATAGTGGCGCAGGGTACCTTCCGGCACGCTTATCATACGGTGGCTTGTGGAGTATGTAGATGTAGGTCTTTTATCCCGTACCGGGTTGCGTCGGTGCTGTCATTATGGAGAAAGTGGTTGTCTGCAGTTGCTGTGGCGAATGTATCTAGTCCCGAAAAATAATGCTCGGTTTTAATTCACGAGACTACTTGTGCTTAGAAACAATACATCGTTACCACGCCATCTTTGTATTCCACTGACGGCTATCATAATTACGAATCGTATGTACTAGGGAGAGGTCAGCAACAACCACACATTTATTTTGAAAAGGGCCCATACGGTGCATTTCAAGAAGAATAGTAAATATTTTAGGAGATGACAGAGTGGAATAATTGGATCCCACGTAGCATCTGTCCATTTTTTGTTGGTTATAGGTATTTGTTTTCATTTCGTGCGCTCTTATTCCAGTTGTTATGGATTTATTTATCGATTTTGAAGTTGTGAAGCTGTGCCAGAGTTTACACGGTTAAATTTTTGTACTGTCACTGTAACTGCGATTTGTCGGCCATTCTGCTGTACAGTTTAAGCATGCCGACATATTTACAAATGCTGACTATGCTGCTACGGTTTTCGTGTACGGGTTTTGTAACGGGAAACGCTATTGTTGCTTGTAGAGAATACGGTAGATGATTTGCTGACCGCAGAGCATTTGGGCCCGCTATCTAGACCTTCCTGAATCCTTCCAGCATGGAGGGCCCGTCGACATTCTAGTCGTCAGATGACGCAGCATCTAAACCCGGCATTCTCTGGAAAATGGATCGTTTGATACTTTCAGGTTTCTTGGGCTTCTAAGGTCCCCGCATCTTAGGCAATTAGATTTTTGCCTTTGGGGATCGTTAAAGGGGAAGCCTACAGAAAAAAGTAAACACAAGAGACGATCTGGTCGTTCGGGTTCTGAGTAGCGCACACAAGGACCCCAAGACGACCCCAGAATAGATACATGGTACTGTGAAGAAAATTCAAAAGTACATTGAAATTGGAAGTGGATTTTATGGAAATCAGCTTTGAACTTAAGGGAAGAAAGTATCTCGAATGTGATGAAAATATAAAACCTCTTACACGTTATTTTTATGGTTTAAAGTTTCCCTTTTGCGAACATATAAGTATCTTAGAGCAAACCCTTATTTAAAGGCCATAAATGTGAGTTTAAATGACAGTTTGCAGAGTGAGTCGCACCCACCTTTAACACTGTGACTTCTCTTGCTACCAACTTTGAGTTTATAAGTCTACAGACATATTTTCGCCGTTGGTTTGAGCTTCCAGATATTGGCTACACTTTTTGTCGTCTTGCATTCAGTTGTTTCGTATAGTAGTAACGTAATACGTGTGTTATTTCTGATCAAAGAAATGCCGAGAGTCACCTTCAAAGTTTTCAAGGAAAGGTCTGGGGGAAGACAGAAAATAGTGAATATAAACATCATAAATACATGAGAAGTTAATTATCATTTCTCTAGAGAAAGTAGAGTAAATTTTAAGTTAGGCGATATTACTCGTTCTGCAAGTACAGAATCAAATGGTTCAAATGGCTCTGAGCACTATGAGACTTAACATCTGAGGTCATCAGTCGCCTAGAACTCAGAAGTACTTAAACCTAACTAACCTAAGGACATCACACACATCCATGCGCGAGGCAGGATTCGAAATTGCGACCGTAGCGGTCGCGCGGTTTCAGACTGAAGCCCCTAGAACCGCTCGGCCGCAGCGGCCGGAAGTACAGAATCAATAGGAATGTTCCTCTAGTCACAGCACTTCTAGGATGAGCGTCTTTTCCAGCTCCTCTAAATATAACGATGATACAGAACACTCTCAAATCAATACTAGAAATGTTACATTGGATTATAACGTACTTCCAGAAGTTATAAGTTCATTTTTGAAATGTAAACACAGCAGGAGTGTATTAAAGACGCTGTGAGTGCAATAAAACTTTCACCTCAATGTCCTGTAAAGTTTGTTTTTTTTCCAGCCTAATTAAGCTTTCCTTGAAACCATTTATCGCAGAGCAATGGCCGGCCGTTGTGGCCGTGCGGTTCTAGACGCGTCAGTCTGGAACCGCGTGACCGCTATGGTCGCTGGTTCGAATCCTGCCTCGGGCATGGATGTGTGTGATGTCCTTAGGTTAGTTAGGTTTAAGTAGTTCTAAGTTCCAGGGGACTGATGACCACAGATGTTGAGCCCCATAGTGCTCAGAGCCATTTTTTTGAACCAGAGCAATGAAATTCTAACAGTCAAATGTCTTAGTACGTTTATTTGAAGTGGCATTTTTTGAGCTTTCTAGCTATATTATGAAGGACACCACGGCCTTTTTATGTTAAAAATATTCCTAAAAACGGGTCATTATTAAAAGACTTTTCAAAATTACAGCTTCAGTTCATTATTCCTAGAAAAATCATCTTGCTAGCAAACAGTGTAAATGTATGTGAAAATTTCAGTGTTCTACTGTCAATACTTTCTGAAAAGGTGCATGGTCAATTTAACATGGTGGACATTGAAGTTACATTCTCCCTTTAACGATTTTACCGTTTCTTAACACTTGCTTTCTGTATTTGTTTGGGTTCCATTCTAACAAGTTATGTCTACGAACAATAAAAACTGGACATACTTAATGTTTTCGATCACTTCGTAAAATACAGTACTTATTATTCTTCATGATACTCCGTAAGTATAGTCACTGCGTTACCTGGACTGCTGGTAGAACTTTGGAATTTGTGACTGATTGCTTTCGCTGATTTTTTGCAACATTTCACAGCCAGCTTTTGCAATGCTCGACGATCATTGTTCTTCAGTACATGAGTACTTGCTTTAGCTGTGGCTATTCCTTCACATTTCCACTCCACAATGTCTGCCCCCGGTAGCTGAGTGGTCAGCGCGACAGAATGTCAATTCTAAGGGTCCGGGTTCGATTCCCGGCTGGGTCGGAGATTTTTCTCCGCTCGGGGACTGGTTGTCGTGTTGTCATAATTATCATCATATCATCCCCATCAACGCGCAAGTCGCCGAAATGGCGTCATATCGAAAGACTTGCACCCGGCGAACGGTCTACCCGACGAAAGGCCCTAGTCACACGACATTTATTTATGATATGTACTGTACAGAAAAAAAACCTGGTTCGTGGACAACAATGAGGCTACCGTACTACAACAAAACTTTAGCATTCAGTGGGGTGCACGTGTTTTTCACGCCTCTTTGAATTCTCAGCACCAGACACGAGTACTTCGAGGAACTGCTGTAGCGCGCTCGCTCTGGAAGACCCGAACACCGCGGCTGCTGTCCTTGGCGGCTGCTTCCGTGTTGCTGGTCAGCAGACTGATCGATGCCTGTTGCGCATCCACCACACAAAACGTCTAGCTACCTCTGTTGCTGCTCTTCCGATGAATGACTGTGCCCGCCTCTCCGCAGACCATAAAAAGAGCAGCGCACAAGCACACACACAAACACACTCAAAGCGGTGTTTAGCCGCAGTGCGGGAATTGGCGGGCGGTTATCGCAACCACCCCCCCCCCCTCCCCACACCCACCGGTCGCCTCGCGCAAGCCCTTCCGCTTTGGCGAGCAGGAGGGGTGTTCCACGCGATGTGGAGTGGCCCAGTTTCAAGAAGGGCGCTTCAGCGCGGAACTCTGACGGGAAGCGACCAAATGACTGCCGAATGAAA
Source organism: Schistocerca serialis cubense (assembly GCF_023864345.2). NCBI lineage: Eukaryota > Metazoa > Arthropoda > Insecta > Orthoptera > Acrididae > Schistocerca > Schistocerca serialis. The sequence continues at coordinate 454,675,646 of NC_064645.1, forward strand.
AGCAAGCACTGCTAACACGTTTCTCATGCAAATGCTTCTGCGCGGAACGCGAGGTTCTCCACGCGATCCACTGTCTCTCTCCAAGATGGCTTCGTGTATTACCAGCGTAAGAACCATCTACGCGGAAACGACTACCAGGAAGTCATTAAATCTTTCAGACTGAAAATAAAGACATTCATGCAGCTGCGTTGTATATTGTATTAACTAAACGAAACACTTTGTCTTGTTTCACAAAACTGTATTACATCTGTATGACCTAGGTTTCGGGTAATAAGTCCATTTTCTAGTACAAAACTGATTCCAAAGACGGCAGCCAACTAAAGATAGACACATGCCAACTTATTAATCTGTCAGTTCTGTACTTGAACTATGAATGTTGTCTCTATTGACTATTTCGATAAAGGTATATTTGTAATGGACAACCTTAAAAAATGCGATAACAATGGTTCAAATGGCTCTGAGCAGTACGGGACTTAACATCTGAGGTCATGAGTCCCCTAGAACTTAGATCTACTTAAACCTAACTAACCTAAGGACATCACCCACATCCAGGTCCGAGGCAGGAGTCGAACCTGCGACCGTAGTGGTCGCGCGGTTCCAGACTGAAGCGTCTAGAACCGCTCGGCCACAGCGGCCTGCAAAACATGCAATAAGACAGCACTACAATAATTATGAATGAACGTGTACTATACTAGAGCTATGTGCACACGAATCCGTATTTGTGTGATTATCTATTTTAGCATGAAGGCGCCAATGTTCCTTTCCTACGTAGAAGTTGTAACATTGTCTAAAAGGCGTGATTAATTGAGCTGAGTTCCCTCATTTAGTAGTAAATGTGGGGATACACACACATTCTAACTGAGTGAGCTTTGCACCCTTTCCTTACTTCTACATCTGTTGCGTATTTGTGGTTCTGGTTTAAGCAAAGAGGATGAATGTGGTGTCTTTGATCTCCAGCTTCTATGGTGTGCTCTTATCTCAGTACAGATCGATCTTCCACTCTGTCCTGTAAAGCGGGACTGACGCTCTTGGCGGGTGATCCACTACAGCAAATAGCATAATGGCCGGTTGTGTATCCTCTGGATTAAACAAACATCTATGCAATGTCCGTGGGACAGAAAAAGAAAGAGAAACACTTTGCATTTAAAATGTTGCTTATCCCGTAAGAAATTTTACCTGTGAAAGGTAAATTACAACATTTTCTTTTTGGTCCATCCGTGTTCTTCACTGGACACAATAGAGGTCTGGCTTATTCTTCAGTTTTCTGTTGACACAGTTATCAACAACTTTGCATATAAACTCATTATTTGTAGCTGTTTTATATTGTATTAAGATCCTGGTTATAATCTTCTTGGGAGATGAGGATAGAAAGAAAACGCAGGATCATGTGATAGAGTGCTGCCCGTTCGTAGCCTGTTCGGTAGACAGGAAGGTGGGACAGATTTCGTCAGTAAAGGAGTCTTTCCGGTAAATTTTCAACTCATGGTTGCTACTTTATATATGTTTTTTGATGTCTAAAAAATTAATGATGGGATACTGTAACTCCGTACTGACCTTTATGTTAGTTCGCCATAGGTTTATATTTCCCAAGAACGTCTAGAGTTGTTTAATGGAACCTTCCTACATAAATAAAATATCGACATATCTGTGTCAATACACGACACATTTTGCTAATGACTCACTGTTAAGAAGTTGGCTCTCGCACTTGTACGTAAACGTTTCTACTAACAAGGGAGATAATGGTGAGCCCATCGCCAGACACCTGTCTGCTTGTAACAGCTCTATTACAGGCAGAAATAATATTCATTTAAATAACATTCTATTGCATTGACTAGGCTCGTCAGTTCTTCTGGATTAATGGTGTGTAAAAACAATGATTGTGGCACCATGTCTATAGAATCTTTAATACGAATGTTCTCAGAGAATCTGTGTACATCAAAAGAGACTAATTTTCCATTTACTAACAGAGATTGATAATTTTTTGCCTTGTTGCAAGGCTTTCGTTTGATAGCAAACTTGAATGAAACTTGACAGGACGTTTCGCTAATTAATACGCAACTTAATCTTTTGGCCACTATAACGCCGTTGTCCGTATTCTATTTTTTAAAATATTGAACATTTTGACATGTGCATATTCAGATCTTTTAGGCACAGTGATATGTAATTGAAAAGTCTTTTGCATTTACAGTACTGCTGATAACTTGAAAATTTGTTTGTGTACAGATCTTGTGAGAGATACAGAAAAAATATGAACTGATATTTTCTTATTCCCGTATTTTATTTAACCTAAATTCTACAGACTTCCGGTGTTAACTATAGCCTAGAAAGATGCATCTTTTCATTGTCTAAATATTTTTTTCGTATACGACTCTACGTTTCTAAGGAAGTTGACATTTCAGTCTTCACACACACACACACAGGACCATACTGGGGATCTTTGCTGGAGATAGATGAACTCAAGCTATTTTTGGTGAGAATGATGAAATTGCTTCCAGATTTGACGGAAAATGTCTCTGGGTAAACTTGCCACTAGTAAATATCGATTACACGTTCTGGCTTTCTTCTAACAGATTCGTAGTTGGTACATCAATCTGTATCGAGGGGGACGATACGAATTTGATTTGCGAAAACATTTTTAGAAGTTCCAGAAGACGAAATTTGGAAAAAAATTTATCTTGACACTGTTCTGTAAACACGATGTTTTTCTTATATTTTTAAAACTCTATTGCGAGTTTGTGAGTGATACGGAAACATTCTGGTTTGTCGTAAGTAATACTAATTTGTGTTACGAAAGATGTGCATTACAACAGTAAAATCATCTGAAATACTAACTGCTGCATCAGAATGAACTACGTATGAATCACTGTAAAAGAGAATTTAGTCAAAAACTGACTTAATGAGACCGTATCTGTGTGAAAATACGAATTGGTTTCCCTTCTGACTTGCTTGAGTAATATCAGGAACAAGTCCCCGTTAATTATTCTGTTTATTACAAACTAGGACCCATGCGCGGTTTCTAAACGACAGGTTCGTCTCCATACTCATGTTAACGTTAGTATCATGTCAATTACATAGTGATTAAAAGATGTCGCTCTTTTCCATCCATAGAAAAAGTTTATTGAGGTGTTGCTGCCCTCCAGCGAGAACCCATATCAGGAGAGGTTACTACTATTTGAAACACCAGAGTTGGTGTGTGATTAAATGGTGAGTTCCGTGATACAAATACGAAGGTGCCGAGTTCGCTCCAAGCTTGGTCCAATCATTTCTTTCGGTAACTTTTCACCTCTTTCATCTCTGGCAGTGACTGACGTGTGCGCGTGTGTGTGGGAAACGCCAGAATGCTCTGTATTTCACAGTCCACGTTAAACTGTGAGCCCCCTTATGACCTTCAGAGACTGGAAGAAGAGATGGACGTACCACATCCTTAGGAACTTGCCTATCGTAGTAATGCTGTGTCCAAAGCAACCTTTGGATTGAAGACGGCTTTTTTGTAATGACGAGCTAGAACAATATAACAAGCTTATTAAGTGCGCGACAAAAAATTCGGTGCTGCTTAGCACGTGTGTTCTACTACCGTATATAAGCATTAACACGTTTATTTGTGCGTATATGTGGGCATTCACTTGTGTGTGTGGAGAGAGTGCGGAAGAGGGTGCTCTGCATCCGGGCGTGGCTCTAAAATGCGGATAGTGTTAAATATAAAACTTTCTGGCATATTAAAGCTGTGTACAGGACTGAGACTCAAGCTCGCGACCTTTGCCTTTAGCCGGCAAGTGCTCAACCGACTGAGCTCACAGCTTCACTTCCAGCAGTATCTCACCTCATACCTTCCGAACTTCACAGAAGCTCTCCTGCGAAGCTTGCAGAACTAGTACTCGTGGAAGAAAGGATATTGCCGAGACATGGCTTAGCCACAGCCTGGGGTTTTTTTCTAGAATGAAATTTTCACTCTACAGCGGAGTGTGCGCTGATATGAAACTTCCTGGCGGATTAAAACTGTGTGCCGGACCGAGATCGACTCGGGACCTTTGCCTTTCGCGGACAAGTGCTTCTACCAAATGAGCTACCCAAGCACGACTCACACTCCGTCTTCACAGCTTTAATTCCGCCAGTATCTCGTCTCCTACCTTCCAAACTTCACAGTAGCTCTCCTGCGAACCTTGCAGAACTAGCACTCCTGGAAGAAAGGATGCCGGCCGCGGTGGTCTAGCGGTTCTAGGCGCGCAGTCCGGAACCGCGAGACTGCTACGGTCGCAGGTCCGAATCCTGCCTCTGGCATGGATGTGTGTGATGTCCTTAGGTTAGTTAGGTTTAAGTAGTTCTAAGTTCTAGGAGACTGATGACCACAGATGTTAAGTCCCATAGTGCTCAGAGCCATTTGAACCATTTTTTTTTTGAAGAAAGGATATTGCAGAGACGTGGCTTAGCCACAGCCTGGGGGATGTTTCCAGCGGAGTGTGCGCTGTTATGATACTTCACGGAAGATTAAAACTGTGTGTTGGACAGAGACTCGACCTCGGACCTTTGCCTTTCGCGGGCATATGTACACCCCGCAGAAGAGTGAAAATCTCATTCTGGAAACATCTCCCAGCTGTGGCTAAGCCATGTCTCCGCAATATCCTTTTGTCCAGTAGCGCTAGCTCTGCAAGTTTCGCAAGAGAGTTTCTATGCAGTTTTGAAGGTAGGAGACGAGATACTGGCGGAAGTAATGCTGTTAGGACGGGTTGTGAGTCATGCTTGGGTACGCCAGTTGGTAGAGCACTTGCCCGCCAAAGGCAAAGGTGCCGAATTCGAGTATCGGTCCGGCACACAGTTTTAATCTGCCAGGAAGTTCCATAACAGCGCACACTCCGCTGGAGAGTAAAAATTTCATTCTAGTGTTAAATACAGCTTGTTGTTCACAGTTCACTGTAATGTACATTTTCAGCTGACTGGCTTTCAGCACTATGGGACTTAACATCTATGGTCATCAGTCCCCTAGAACTTAGAACTACTTAAACCTAACTAACCTAAGGACAGCACACAACACCCAGCCATCATGAGGCAGAGAAAATCCCTGACCCCGCCGGGAATCGAACCCGGGGACCCGGGCGTGGGAAGCGAGAACGCTACCGCACGACCACGAGATGCGGGCTGTACATTTTCAGAAAAAATACAACACTCTCAAGGACTCTGTTCATGGCACTAGGGCATAATATTATGCACAGAGAGGCTGTAGTGTTAATGGTTCATTTGTCACGGTAATTGGCGATAAGATGGCGCTCACATGGCTCTCTGCTTTGACTCTGCGGTCAGTAACTGTGCTGAGTTTAGAGCTGGACAGTGTTTGCAACACTCACTCTAGGGCACAACCGCACCTTGCCGACGACTACGTAGTCGTGTTGAACAGCTCCAGACATATAAATGGATTCTCATTGTGGACCTACAGGAAGCCAGATCGAAACTTCGATGGGTTGCTGCACATGTTGTGCACAGTGTATCGGTGGCGTGTTGCTGTTTTCAGCAGTGGTCTGGTGAACATTCCCACACCGCAGAACAGCTTCTGGACGTCAACGTAGTACAGACGTACATCAAGACCGCTGAGCAGCGGTGGCCGACCGAACATCATCCACGGAGAAATCCGGGCACAGGTCGCACCCGCTGGGTCATCGAGGCCCGTTGGGAAACGTTTGCTCGCAGCAGTAGTGGACCACGTGTGCCTCCGGCCAGGCAGTCACTAACATCACGAAGCCGCCAAGCACGGCTACCCTGGTGTTGTGAAAGAGTTGATCGGAGGGTGGAATGGCGCTCTGTCGGCTTCAGTCTATCTAAATCTTCATGTATACTCTGCAAATCACATTCAAATGATTGTCAGAGGTTTCATCGAACCTCCTTCACAATTCACTATTATTCCAATCTCGTATAGCGCGCGGAAAGAACGAACATCTATCCGTACGAGCTATGATTTCCCTTATTTTATCGTGGTAATCGTTTCTCCCTATGTAGGTCGGTGTCAACAAAATATTTTCGCATTCGGAGGAGAAAGTTGGCGATTGGAATTTCATGAGAAGATTCCGTCCCAAGGAAAAACGCCTTTCTTTTAATGATGTCCAGCCAAATCCTGTATCATTTCAGCGACGCTGTCTCCCGTATTTCACGATAATTCAAAAAGTGCAGCCTTACTTTGAACTTTTTCGATGTACTCCGTCAGTCCTATCTGCTAAGGATCCCTCCCCGCGCAGCAGTATTCTAAAAGAGGACGGACAAGCGTAGTGTAGGCAGTCTCCTTAGTAGATCTGTTACATTTTCTAAGTGTCCTGCCAATAAAACGCAGTCTTTGATTAGCCTTCCCCACAACATTTTCTATGTGTCCCTTTCAATTTAAGTTGTTCGTAATTGTAATACCTAGGTATTTAGTTGAATTTACGGCTTTTAGATTAGACTGATTTATCGTGTAACCGAAATTTAACAAGTTCCTTTTAGCACTCATGTGGATGACCTCACACTTTTCGTTATTTAGGGTCAACTGCCACTTTTCACACCATTCACATATCTTTTCTAAATCGTTTTGCAATTTGTTTTGATCTTATGATGACTTTATTAGTCGATAAACGACAGTGTCATCTGCAAACAACCGAAGACGGCTGCTCAGATTGTCTCCAAAATCGTTTATATAGATAAGGAACAGCAAAGGGCCTATAATACTACCTTGGGGAACGTCACAAATCACTTCTGTTTTACTCGATGACTTTCCGTCAATTACTACGAACTGTGATCTCTCAGACAGGAAGTCACAAATGCCGTCACATAACTGAGACGATGTTCCATAAGCACGTAATTTCGCTATAAGCGCTTGTGTGGTACAGTGTCAAAAGCCTTCTGGAAATATAGAAATACGGAATCGATCTGAAATACTTGTCAATAGCACTCAACACTTCATGCGAATAAAGAGCTAGTTGTGTTTCACAAGAACGATGTTTTCTAAATCCATGTTGACTGTGTGTCAATAGACCGTTTTCTTCGAGGTAATTCATGATGTTCGAACACAATATATGTTCCAGAATCCTGCTGCATATCGACGTTAATGATATGGGCCTGTAATTTAGTGGATTACTCCTACTACCTTTCTTGAATATTGGCGTGACCTGTGCAACTTTCCTGTCTTGGGGTACGGATCTTTCGTCGAGCGAGCGGTCGCATATAATTGTTAAGCATGGAGCTATTGCAACAGCTTACTCTGAAAGGAACTTAACTGGTATACAGTCTTACTGGAAGACTTACTTTTATTAAGTGATTTAAGTGGCTTCAGTACTCCGTTGTTATCTACTTCTATGTTACTCTTGTTGGCAGCTGTTCTTGATTCGAATTCTGGACTATTTATTTAGTCTTCTTTTGTGAAGGCATTTTGGAAGGCTGTGTTTAGTACCTCTGCCTTGGCAGCACTGTCTTCATTAGTGTCTCCATCGCTATCGCCCAGAGAAGGCACTGATTGTGTCATGCCGCTAGCATACTTCACATACGACCAGAATCTCTTTGGATTTTCTGCCAGGTTTCGAGACAAAGTTTTGTTATGGAAACTGTTACAAGCATCTCGCATTGAAGTCCGCGTTAAATTTCGAGCTTCTGTAAAATTCGCCAATCTTGGGATCAGTGATGAGAGTAGGTTCTGTCTGTATGCGAGTGGTGGCGTACGCGTGTGTGGTGCAGGCCTTGTGAGTGGCCTGTTCCGGAGTGCATTCCCGCTCGACAGAGAGGTCCCTCCCCAGACTTCGTGGTGTGGGCGGCCATCAGACGCAGCGCGCTCTTTATGGCGTTAAGCAACTGCCCTGGCCAGCTGGTCCACCAGATCTCTCGCCAACTGAAACCGTATTGCAGGTGACGATGTGGGGATTTACACGTTCTCCAGAGCCTGCGAGAACCATTGCCCAATCGCAACTAAGGGTGCAAGATGCTTGGGACAACCTACTGGCCGGCCGCAGTGGCCGAGAGTTTCTAGGCGCTACAGTCTGGAGCCGCGCGACCGCTACGGTCGCCGGTTCGAATCCTGCCTTGGACATGAATGTTTGTGATGTCCTTAGGTTAGTCAGGTTTAAGTAGTTCTAAGTTCTAGGGGACTGATGACCTCAGATGTTAAGTCCCATAGTGCTTAGAGCCACTTGAACCATTTGAACAATCTACTGCAGGATGTTGTTCGACACATTTATGATCGTTTGCATGCGAGAGTACACGCCTGCGTTAACGCTAGAATAAGGTATACTGTGTTTTTATGGGGCCTTTACTATGACACGTGCTTTTCATTTGGTCTGAATTTGTTATCAGTACTTCGATAACGATGAACTGTCACATTCCTTGTCGTCGAGGGTACTGCATTTTTTTCCCGGCAGTGTAGATCAATTTACCGACAGCGAGTAGTCCCACAAAAACGGTGCTTTATTTTGAAGCAGTTCTCATGAAGCATGCCATTTGTATGCTTAGAGATATGTTTTACTGTTCCCCCACGTCAGCTGGTCCGTTAAAAATAATAAAACCAATTTTTTCTAATCGCTACTTGCTGTCGTGCACCATTATCCTAAAACAACAGTCATCATTACAATTAAATCACTACGTTTAGCTGCATACAGGCGTTGATATACGTCAACGGGGACAGGTGAAAATGTGTGCTCCGACCGGGACTCGAACCCGGGATCCCCTGCTTTCATGGAAGACGCTCTGTCCATCTTTTTTTCCTCTATTTTGTTCGATATTGTTCATTGCATTTGTTCGGTGCGGATGTCACATGACACACGCTTAGGTTCAGTGTTGAGCCGTTGACTCAGCTTTCTATTGCACAGGGCAGCTAACCCTCTGACCGAACACGCTGAGCTACCGTGCCGGCTCCTTCTGAGCCACCGATGACACAGAGGGTAGCGCGACTGCAGGGACTTACCTCTGGCACGCCTCCCGTGAGACCCACATTCGCAACTTATTGTCCCGCACTATATTTATAGTGCCCCTGCCTATCATACTCATCACTCGCGGCTTTTTGCCGATTCCCGTAAGAGTTCGGGCAGTGTTTGTGCATACGCACAGAAGAAGATGGTCAAATGGCCGATGAGCCTTAACTATATATATATGAAGATGGTATCTCATCTTTCGGACATGTCCGAAAGAACAGATACCATCTTCATATATATATATATATATATATATATATATATATATATATATATATATATATATATACAGTCATCATTGTTGAAAACAGTTGACATTTTGTGCTTGGCGGCATTTATGGTCCTCTTATTCCATTTATTGTTACAAAGCATTGCACAATTACGCGGAAAAGTAGTGTGCACCCAGTGCACATCGGCTCAAAAAACTTGTTGGACTGTGCAATAATACCCAATATGTGCCACATTTATCTCTAGGTTGCTATCTACAGCTACATCTATATCCTGCAAGCCACCTTATGGTGTGTAGCAGAGGGTAATATGCACCACCCATTTGGTATTCCAGTTGCGATCTTTGAAGGTCATAGGGCGGGCTATAGTGTAACGTGGACTCTGAACCACAGGATACTGTGGCAAGGAGGGCCGTGGGGTGGATAGGAGAGTAGTTGCAGTTAGTACGCGATGTCAGGTGGACCGTGCTAAGGCGTGCGCGTGTGCCTGGTCGACAAGGTCTCAGACAAGTGAGACTTGTTAAAACACGCGAACTTGCACGTGTCTTATTTCTCATATTACATAGATATGGGCCTCACATGTAGCAACTTGCTGCCACAGGCGAGCAGTTGTGTAGTAATGGACTGCTAAGAACAATTAAAGAAATGACAATCTGTAATGTTAAAAAAGGAAATATGTAGCGCATTTAGTTATGTAGGTGGTAAATTCTCCGTTTGTCTCTGCAAGACATGGCGTCAAGGTGAAACTACCATTTCTCCTACATCTACTTCTTCTGCTGCTAGTCGGCCGAAGTGGCCGAGCGGTTCTAGGCGCTACAGTCTGGAACCGCGCGACCGCTACGGTCGCAGGTTCGAATCCTGCCTCGGGCATGGATGTGTGTGATGTCCTTAGGTTAGATAGGTTTAAGTAGTTCTAAGTTCTAGGGGACTGATGACCACAGCAGTTAAGTCCCATAGTGCTCAGAGCCATTTGAACCATTTTTTCTTCTGCTGCTTATCCGTTAATGGATGTTGGCGACCACATCTTGCATCTTTCTTCTGTGAACCGCGGTATGTAATAGCTTATCTACAGTTCGTAGTCCTGTGCACTGCTTTATACTGTCCAACCAGGATGTTCTTCATCACCCTTGTCTTCTTTTTCCTTCAGTCTTCCCTTCTATTATTAACTGCAGAAGCACATATTTGGTATTCCGTACTGTATGTCCTAGGTATGCTGTTTTTCTCCTTTTAAGCACTGTCAAAATTTATCGCTGCTTCTTCATTCGTTCCAGTACTTCGGTGTTGGTTATTCTTGCAGTCCACGGTATTTTAAGCATTCTGCGATAAATCTACATTTCAAAGGCCTCTAACTTATTCGTTGATGTCATATTTAGTGTCCATCCTTCAGAGCCATATAGAAGCACGGACCAGATGTAGCATTTTACAAATCAGACTCTAAGGTTTAGGTCTATGTCTGCGCTTGTAAGAATATTTAAGAATATTCTTAAATTTTATGAAGGCGTTTCGGGCGTTCTCTATGCGACATTTTATTTCCAAGTCTGTTCGCCAGTCTTCACAAAGCCAGGTTCCGAGGAATTTAAACTTGCTGACTCTTTGTATTACAGACCCTCGAAATAGTAGATTTGCATCTTTAAATGAGTCGGACTCTTGTGTGACAATCATAAAATTAGTCTCTTTGATGTTAATATTCAGACCTAGAGTATTGCTGACGAGGTGTTGAAGGTCATCTAAATTATCAGCTATCAATACCGTGTTATCAGCACAGCGAATGTTGTTGATATACACTCCGTTAACCTTTATGCCTTTTTCTACATCATCAAGTGCCTCCTGTAAAAAACTCTCAGGGTATAAGTTAAATAACGGGGGTGACAGTATGCATCCTTGTCGGACTCCTCCACATATATTAATCAAATCTGTGACCTCATTATCAAATTTAACCTGCGCTGTCTAATTCCAATATAAATTCTTTATACAGCGGATATCTTTCTCATCTGTATCAATTATTTTGAGAATTTACATGAGTTTATGATGTTGTACTCTATCGAATGCTTTTCGTAGTCAATAAAACAGAGGCCTACATTTTTACCCTGATCATAGCAGTTTTGTACTAGAACTTGTAGTGCGACTATTGCTTCTCTTGTACCTAAACCTTTCCTAAATCCAAACTGTGTCTCACTAATGATTTTCTCACATTTTTCGTATAGCCTTTCATGGATGACTCTCAGAAATATTTTCAGAGAATGATCCATAAGACTAACGAGTCTGTGATCTTCACATCTTCTCGCTTCCTCTTCTTTGGTAAGGGAATGAAAGTTGATAATAGCCATTCGGCAGGGTAATGACCAGCGTCGTAAATTTTGTTAAACAGTTTATGTAAGACTTTGATACGTTCTTCATCAATGATATATTTTTAACGTAGTGGAGATGTGCATTTACCTAACATGAAACCACAGCTTCTGTGTGCAGGAAGACTACTAAGGAAACAGTAATGTGTCTGTAAACATCGATAAGACAGTTTGAATAGACAGTTTAATGAAGATGATTTTCAGTTGTATAATAATGATAAATAAAAAAATTGTATGTTAAATCACAAGCCCAGGAGTGAACAACGACGTCGGTATACATCTAACCAATTTTATAAAGTACCCTGGTACACATCAAAGTGAAACTATTACATCTTCCTTGACAAAAGAACATGATATTAATAGAGTGGAAGCTATGATTTACAGCTACAGAATGGATGGTTTGCTTGATCCTGTTGGACATTGTGTAAGTGTATTAAATGCCAGTGAATAGTATTTAAAATGTGCTGCACAGTACTCAGTGTCGAGAGCTTCAATGTGGTCTAAACTACCAGATATGGCTCGAAATTATTCACTAAATGCGAGTTTCATGGCATCAGCGGCACTGGGTACAGGTGTAATCTCGATCATGTTGAGCTCACAGCTGACATTAAAGTTAATGATTAATGGAGACGCCTCAGCTGTATTTTTCGCATTCATTGTGTTACAACTGGACTCGTTTCTCTGAACATCTTCAGGTTGCTAAGGGGTGCTGAAGTCAAGACACAGATGCTACATATATCGTTGTGTTTAGCGGTGTGTTGCAGTTTATCTGCTGGAACAATAGGAATACACGAAAATTGACTGTGCACAACTAAATTCTATATCAGACTAAAAGTCCTAATAGAGGAATGAAACCATTATGAATGTAATTGGCAGGATTCAACCCCTCATTTGGTGACCTGTTATGAACAAAGTAACAGACATTACGTCACAAACTTTTACAGAAACTCTAATGCCATACAAAAGTCAGTTCTATACGAAGAATGTTCAAGAAAAAAATACTTTTTGATAAAGGAGTACATACCATTTTTAAAACAAATACATGACACTTTGATGTAGACGTCAAAGGCGTCAGAGACTCATTACCAAAATGTAGAAAAAGATGTAGCACCATTAACTGAAAAGTTTCAGCCTAACGCTTGAAATTCTACACGAGCAATGACCAGTGCAATCGTGTGTGCTGTGAGGAAGGCTCTGTGACGTAACCGTGTCGATGCTGGTTTAATGAGCGCCAAACACAGGCTCGTAGCCAGTGTAATGCATCGACACGGTTACGTCACCTAGCGTGACGACAGAGCCTTCCTTCCAGAAGACAGGATTGCGCTGGTCATTGCTCGTATGAAACATAAAGAGTTACTGCGAAACTGTTCAGTTAATAGTGCTACCTGTTTTCTACATTTTGTTAATGAGAGTATTTGACGTCTTTGACGTCTACATCAAAGTGTCATGTATTTGTATTAACAATGGTATGTACTCCTTTATTAAAAAGTGTTTTTTTATTGAATATTCTTCGTATAGAATTGACTTTTATGCGACATTTGGTTCCTGTAAAATTGTGTAACGTAACGACTGTTACTTTGTTAATAATAGGTCGTCAGAGGGTTAAACCCGAAACGCGTCATGACAGTTATAAGATTTAAAGAAAACCAGCGAATCTCTTAAGCAACCATGCAGCTTTTTTAAATTCCTTCCAATAATTATGTACAGGTAAATCTTCCCGACAGTCAAGACAGAGAAAAGATTAAAAACCGTGTTCTGCCATAGATAGTTTTAATTGTTTGAACAGACTCCTTCAAAAACGACATAAATATTGTATGTAAGTGTTATATTGAATTTGGAGAAACATATTTTTTGCAATGCAGGGTGTTATTCTCCACAATCTACTCTGTAGGAATCAGCATGGGTTTCAAAAAAGGCGATCGTGTGAAACCCAGCTCGCGCTACTCGTCCACGAGACTCAGAGAGCCATAGACACGGGTTCCCAGGAAGATGCCGTGCTTCTTGACTTCCGCTAGGCGATTGATACAATTCCCCACAGTCGTTTAATGAACAAAGTAAGAGCATATGGACTATCAGACCAATTGTGTGATTGGACTGAAGAGATCCTAGATAACAGAACGCAGCACGTCATTCTCAATAGAGATAAGTCTTCCGAAGTAAGAGTGATTTCAAGTGTGCCGCAGGGGAGTGTCGTAGGACCGTTACTATTCACAATAATTGCACTGAAATGCAAGAGGATCTGCAACGAATTGACGCATGGTGCAGGGAATGGCAATTGAATCTCATTGTAGAAAAGTGTAATGTGCTGCGAATACATAGGAAGAAAGATCCTTTATCATTTAGCTACAATATAGCAGGTCAGCAACTGGAAGCAGTTAATTCCATAAATTATCTGGGAGTAGGTATTAGGAGTGATTAAAATGGAATGACCATATAAAATTAATCTTCGGTAAAGCAGATGCCAGACTGAGATTCATTGGAAGAATCCTAAGGAAATGCAGTCCGAAAACACGTAGGTTACAGTACACTTGTTCGCCCACTGCTTGAATACTGCTCACCGGTGTTGGATCCGTACGAGATAGGGTTGATAGAAGAGATTGTGAAGATCCAACGGACAGCAGCGCGCTTCGTTACAGGATCATTTAGTAAGTGAAAGCGTTACGGAGATGATAGATAAACTCCAGTGGAAGATTCTGCAAGAGAAACGCTCATTAGTTTGGTACGGGCTTTTGTTGAAGTTTCGAGAACATACCTTCACCGAGGAGTCAAGGAGTATATTGCTCCCTCCTACGTATATCTCGCGAAGAGACCATGAGGATAAAATCAGAGAGATTAGAGCCCACACAGAGGAGTACCGAGAATCTTTCTTTCCACGAACAATACGAGACTGGAATGGAAGAGAGAACCGATAGAGGTACTCAAGGTACCCACCGCCACACACCATCTGGTGTACTGTCAAATATACTTACTGTAAAATTAAGATTGGTTGCAATGAATAATGTTATTCCGCTGGTTTTAAGAAGAAGAACAAATACATCAAGCAGACTTCAACCATCTCTGTTAGATACTACTTTAGGTGTAGTCACTGTATACCACGTATGCAAAAGAAAACTGCACATGGAAGATGTCGAAGTGAAGAAAGTGCCTAGAGGACTATTTGGTGAAAACAGTTGTTATGAAGGAAGAATATAAACTGCTTTTACGAGAAGAAAAAGTCATTGCTGATCTGCAAACAAGGCCTAAAAATTACAGTAAACAAAATGCAAAAAAATATTAGTATTTACTGTCAATGGAAAGTGGCCATCTATTGGAGTACTTGCATAAAAAATAGATCCAAGGACATTTAGTACATTAGACGATACACGAAAAAATGTTTACAAACCTCTATTTCCACTTGGATATGTTTAGATAGGATAACTGTATTGTATCTAAATGTGGCAGTCTCGACGCTGCGTATCTAGCAACAGACAAGCCGCTGTCAGAGTCTAAACCTGATAGAATAACGTCATTTAATGACCATTCGTTTGCTAAAGTGGTAAACTCGGAATTTTATAAGCAAATTCTGCAAGAATGTGGAGGAGAAGAGTTAGCAATGTACACCCAATAAAATGTAGATTGCTTTAACAATAGTGTAATGGGGAAAATAAAAGGCGAAATAAAAGTGCGTGAATTCTCTCGTGTAGAAGAACTGCGAGAAGAGACAGCAGTAACTGTGACGGCCACGCAACAGACTATTCAGAGGAAAAAAAATAGATACAATGTGTGTTACACTTTGAGAAGATTCCTTCTTTGTTTTTATAGAATTGCTGGCTGGAGAAAGAATTACATGATTCAGATGTAGATTTAAATTATAAGTTAAAAATTAAGCTGGTTACTATTATACTTATATCGACCTAGAATAAAGAAATGTTTCCTGTGTCTAAATATACAGAGTGAGTCGCGTCTGTGTCTAAATATACAGAGTGAGTCGCGTAAGACGTAACACCCCCTTTCCGGGGGCGATTGCACGTATCGGCATGCGGTTTTCGGCGAATCATAGCGGACTATGGCGCACATACGTTGGTACATGCACAATAATCACAACGTTTATATTGACCGAGATAATGAGGCAAGTACATGTCTTTTAAATGGGACGCTACACTTTTTTTACCATCATTCGAACGCCCTGGAAAAGACACGTATAGTGATGTAACGCATGTTGCTATTGTGATCCAAACTTTGCTTAAAAGAGGGCGGATGAGGATGTAGCTACGTAGCGTAGGCCGTGCAAGCTGCATAGAGCGCGGCAACTCGGCCTGCGGGTCGCGCGAGGCGTGTTTACAGTCTGCAGCCACTTCCGACTGCCTCGACCGTCAGTCGTACAATATTTCCCAGCGTCTTTAAAGCGAAGTTTGAGTCACAATAGCAACATGCGTTACATCACTACACGCGTCTTTTCCAGAGCGTTCGAATGATGGTAAAAAAAGTGTAGCGTCCCATTTAAAAAACATGTACTTGCCTCATTATCTCGATCAATATAAATGTTGTGATTATTGTGCATGTACCAAAGTACATGCTCCATAGTCGGCTATGATTCGCCGAACACCGTTTGTCGATACGTGCAAACCAACGGAATAATGTGGGTGTTACGTCTTACACGAGTCACCCTATATATGCATAAATCAATAAATCATTTTTACAGGAAACATTGTTTTCATTATCCCCATCAGAAACCCAACAAAAGTTCCCTGTTTACCGTAATCTACATGTGTTTTTCGGACGAGAAGTAGTCGAAAGTGGGTAGCTGAAAGCATAAGAAAGTGTTTGGAAGTGGGTTGGTGAAAGCATGGCACACCCTATTTCCATCTGTTCTTCCTTACTTGCTATTGGAAGTACGCTTATCATGTGTATAAGAACTATAGGTCTCCAGTCCCAGACTTCTACAGCCATCAGGAAAGAACTGAGAGGGATATGGTGGTGCACACCTAGTTACACTCGTGAGCACCACTAAAACATAACTGACAATAACGCATTTATTTGGCAGTAAAGCAGGATTGTCTTCCAAAGCCCCGTGCCTCAGTCGGGCTGGCGGAGCAGTGCTTCGTCAGCAGCGGGAGGCCGGCGTGCGCTCGACTCGCACCAGTGCGGCTAGTGCCGCGAAGCACCATCTGGCGGCTGCCAAGCCACGGGCGTCCGTCGACCGCGGAATCCAGTGGCCTACAGCTCTGTATACAGGTCTCCGAAGTGCTCTCGTGGACGTCGAAGATTTTCACTCAGGACTCTGGCTCCAGGTTCACCTGAAGCATATACTACACTCATGCTCATAAATTAAGGATAATGCTAATACATGGTGAACCAACGCTCTGGTGGGCGGTTTGCGGGTTTAAATCACCTCGGGGTATGACCATGCGGTGCATTTGGTGCGGTCGTCGCACGGTGGCGCTGGCAGCAGTCCACATACGCAGAGGTGTCGTGTGCATGTCAGAGTACGGTGCAGCGAGTAAGTGTGCAGACGTTTTCAGAAGTGCTAATTGTGACTGCGTGTTGAAAATGGCTCAAAGAACACATATTGATGACGTTATGAGAGGTAGAATACTACGGCGACTGGAGGCTGGTCAAACACAGCGGGTCGTAGCACGGGGCATCCGTGTGCCACAAAGTGTGATCTCAAGATTATGGCAACGATTCCATCAGACAGGAAACGTGTCAAGGCGCTGCAATACGGGATATCCACAGTGTACAACACCACAAGAAGACCGATATCTCACCATCAGTGCCCACAGACGGCCACGGAGTACTCCAGGTAGCCTTGCTCGGGACCTTACCACAGCCACTGGAACAGTTGTCTCCAAACACACAGTCTACAGACAACTGAACAGACATGATTTATTCGCCCGGAGACCTGCAAGGTGCATTCCACTGACCCCTGGTCACAGGAGAGCCCGTAAAGCCTAGTGTCCAGAACACAGTACATGGTCATTGGAACAGTGGTCGCAGATTATGTTGATGGACGATTCCAGGTATAGTCTGAACAGTGATTCTCGCCAGGGTTTCATCTGGCGTGAACCAGAAACCAGATACGAACCCCTTAATGTCCTTGAATGTCCAGTATGGAGGTCGTGGTTTGATGGTGTGCGGTGGGATTATGATTGGTGCACGTACACCCCTGCATGTCTTTGACAGAGGAACTGTAACAGGTCAGGTATATCTGGACGTCATTTTGCACCAGTATGTCCACCTTTTCAGGGGTGCACTGGGTCTCACCTTCCTCCTGATGGATGATAACGCACGGCCCCACCGAGCTGCCATCGTGGAGGAGTACCTTGAAACAGAAGATACCAGGCGAATTGAGTGGCCTGCCTGTTCTGCAGACCTAAACCCCATCGAGCACGTCTGGGATGCTGTCGGTCGACGTTTCGCTACACGTCTTCAAACCCCTACGACACTTCAGGAGCTCCGACAGACACTGGTGCGAGAATGGGAGGCTATACCCCAGCAGCTACTCGACCACCTGATCCAGAGTATGCCAAGCCGTTGTGCGGCCTGTGTATGTGTGCGCAGTGATCATATCCCATATTGATGTCTGGGTACATGCGCAGGGAACAGTGGCATTTTGTAGCACATGTGTTTTGGGACGGTTTTCTCAACTTATCACCAATACGGTGGACTTACAGATCTGTGTCATGTGTGTTCCCTATGTGCCTATGCTGTTAGTGCCAGTTTTGTGTAGTGCCGCGTTATGTGGCACCACATTCTACAATTACCCTTAATTTATGAGCATGAGTGTAGCTTGGAGCGGTCGGCTCTTAGCGCTCGTTTAGCAAAGAGGAGCCAGCAGCATCGGTGTCTGGCACGAATGGGATGAGCAACAGCAGCGCCCACCCACTCGAAAGTGGGTGACGGACAGCATCCAGGTCACACAGGTGGAGCCTTCAGCAGGCCTTCAGGGTGATGGCGGCCTCCACATCCTCAGAAGTTGGCAGTGTAGCTGGCAGCTACGCGGTTGTGTAGACAATCGGAGACAGCGAGACGTGCCGAGGGTCGACCTCCGTAATCTCCTCTCACACTCGATACCTGCAGCTGACACAAGGTCTGAGACTACATACTGGGCAATCGGCAATCAACACTCATCAATCGCACATTTGTTGAGAAGGCTGGGATATTTATTCTGGCGCTCCCAGTGCGCTCGGCGGCAGTGGGGATGGTTTTACCTCGCTGTCAGCTCTCCTAGTGACTTCAGACTTCCTCAGCTTCGCTTTTCAGAGACTTTCTTCTGCTATCTTTGCACCTGAATACTTCAATTTTCGTTGTAATTAGCCTCTTTTATGAACTTCTGCTTTGCCACTAGTATGACGGTGTCTCTCCTCTTGCATGGTGTCGTTATTCTCCACTCATAGACTGGGCTGCCCAGTCGTTCCCCCGTACTGCGATAACTTCTGTGTTTGCCGTGACTCACACAGCATTTCCCACTAACTGGTAGTCTACCGATGATTGACCAAGGCAGTTCGATTTTTTGGAGCTGCCAAGATAGAACTTGGACAAATTTTTAGTGTCCGCTGGTGATAATACACTGTGGTGTAACAGAACAAATGTTGCTCGAACAGTCCACGGGTATGCTGCCGGTTCATAGCGTCCAACGGGCACAATATTTCGGCGATCAGACATGTCGCCATCGTTAGGTGCGCTGACGAACTGAGCTCCTGAGGGCGGGCGGCTGATTTAAATCCCCTCCCCCGCTCTCTTTACCGTCCGCGCCCGCACGCCGGCGGTCGCGAAGACGTGGACGTCGGAATCTATCGTAGCGTCGACGTGCTTGCAACGTCCGCCCTGGTTGCTAGTTCGTACTTCTTGCTGAGAGTCTTCTTAATTACATTCAATGCCGGGTCCCAAGCCTTGCTGAGATTGTAGCCACAATCTCGGTTGATAAGATCTTCCCTGGTGCGAATTTCGATAGCCTCCCTTATAACGCTGTCCCAATATTTAGAGGTCTGAGCCAGGCTCTTGGTACGCTCATAATCCATCACGTGTTTCTCGGACAAACAGTGCTCTGCTACGCCGACTTGTTTGGATATTTCAGTCGAGTGTGCCTTTGATGTTCTCGGCAACGATCTTCGATGATGCGAGCTGTTTGTCCGATATAAGTCTTCCCACACACACAGGGAATTTGGTGTATGCCGGCCTTCCTCAAACCGAGATCATCTTTCACACCTCCCAGTTATGCCCGTGTTTTATTTGGAGGGCAGAAGACGGTCTTAACTCGGTTTTTCTTTAATATACGGCCGATTTTCCCCAATAGTGCGCCATTGTACGGAATAAAGGCAGTGGCTACCTCTTCTTCCGTGACTTCATCCGTCTCCACAGGTAGTGCTGTGGTGGTGGGACGGAGAGCGCGTCTAATCTGCTATTCCGAATACCCGTTTTTGCGGATCACGGTTTTGAGGTGTTCCAATTCCTGGGGCAGATTGTCTGCGTCTGAGATGCTGCGCGCCTTGTGTACTAGTGTTCTTAGTACTCCATTCCTCTGAGAAGGGTGGTGGCAGCTGTCTGCATGCAGGTACAGGTCAATGTGCGTTTTCTTCCTGTACACACCGTGGCTCAGGGTACCATCAGCTCTTCTCTTGACCATGACGTCCAGGAATGGTAATCTTCCTTCTGCTTCGGTCTCCATAGTGAATTTGATGTTTGGATGTATGGAGTTTCGGTGTGTAAGGAAATCCAGGAGCTTGTCCCTACCATGGGGCCAGATGACGAACGTGTCATCGACATAATGGAAGAAACAAGTAGG
The DNA here is from genome assembly GCF_023864345.2 of Schistocerca serialis cubense. Taxonomy (NCBI): domain Eukaryota; kingdom Metazoa; phylum Arthropoda; class Insecta; order Orthoptera; family Acrididae; genus Schistocerca; species Schistocerca serialis. Next base: position 454,695,894 of record NC_064645.1, read on the forward strand.
TTTCCAATTGGATGACGCCAAGGCTTCCTCCTCGAAGTGCTCCATGTACAAATTCGCTACCACCGGCGAGAGTGGGCTGCCCATTGCGACTCCATCCGTTTGCTCATAGTATTCCCCATAAGCTCGACTGACTCTCGTAGAGGCACCCTGGTGAATAGTGAAACCACGTCGAAGCTCACTAGGATATCAGTGTCTTTCAGTCTTAAGTTGTCGAGACGTTTCACGAAATCCACAGAATTACGGATGTGGTGAGGGCGTTTACCTACGTAGGGGCTAAGTAATTCAGCCAGATATTTTGCCAGCAAGTAAGTAGGTGCCTTAATGTTGCTGACAATTGGGCGCATGGTGCAACCAGTGGCTCCTGAAAATCAATCCTTCCAAGACCCAGGCAATCATCGTAGGTCGTACGACTCGTTCCTTCCGGCTTTTGGATTTCTCCCTTACCATCTGCGCCTGTTCTGTCCGCCTCTCCCACACCCTCACCTACCTTGGCCTCATCATTGACCATCACCTCACCTGGATCCCTCATCTCTGCTCCATCCAATCCAAAGGCCACAACCTCCTCAGCTCCTCTCTGGCCGGACATGGGGGTTGCACCCCTCTACCATCCTCCACACCTACAAATCCTTAATCCATCCCATCCTCTGTTATGCCAGTCCCGCCTGGATATCCCCCCCCCTCCCCAAATTCTATAAGTCCTCCAGATCCTCGAGCGCCATGCACTCTGCCTCACCTTCTGTATACGCATCCTGCCCCCCCTGCAGATCCTCTACGACCTCACTCCTTTCCCCCATCTGCTCCTATTCCTCAAACATATCCGCATACTCTACACCTCCCGCCGCCTTGATCTCCCTTACCCCCTGGTTGCTCCTCTCCTCTCCAATCCCCGCCCTCTGCCACGCCTTTACTGTTGTGTCCTCCCTACCCTCCATCTCTACACCCTTCATCTCTGTTCCCAAGGTAGGTTCCGTCAACTACCCCTCCCAGATGATGCTCTCTCTCCCTCCGTTTATCCCTCCTATCAACCCTGATCCTCACCCCCCTCCTTTCCTGTCCTTTCCCTGGGCTTCCTCTTCCCCCCCTTCCATCCTGTTTTCTCCCCATCTAACTCCTCCTTGCCTCCCCTCTCCCCCCCCCCCCCGAGTCCTTTTGTATACCCCTCCTCTGCCTTTCCCCACTCCTTGTCGCATCTGCCCAGCACCCGCACCTCCCCTCTTATGGGTCCTCCTCCTCCATTGGTTCCTTTCCCCCCTCCCCCCACTTCGTTTTCTCCTCTCCTTCCTCCCCTTTTCCTTCCCCATCATCTGTCCAGGTTCTGCCCATCTGGCCTTGGCTGTGGTATATCATGTCTGTGCCAATTTTTTTAGTGCAGTGTTCAAGTGAATGTTCAGTGTTGTTCGTCTTTCCAAAGTGTTGCAAACAGAAACCATGCTGTCGCTGGGTGTTAATTTTATACCTCTTGCGAACAGAAACCAGACTATTGCCGTGTTTTTTTTTTTAAATTGTATGTCTATTCTTTTACCTGTCTGCTTCATATGTATTTTATTAGCATCATCAATCCTTTGTTTTATGTTTTAAGTTCCACGATTTTCCGCCATTTTACCATTTAAGTCACCGATTTTATCGCCTGCTTTTACTATCTGTTATCTTCATCTTTTTAAAACAAATTCTGTACGCTGAAGAGCGGCGTACTAAGCTGCTGCCAGTCCGCGCCCTTGGGGAGGAATCGAAACTCAATAAAGAAAGAAAGGGAAAAAAACGCTTGTCCAGTCACAATAATTACGCGGAAGACTTAATCTTGTTAAAATGGAACGTTTAACAGTCACAGAAAAGGTAGATACTGTGTTTATTTATGGTCATTGTGATCAAAATGCCCAACAAGGTCGTGCTGTGTATGTTGATCATTATCCTGACAGACAGCATCCAAGTGTTCTTACCTTTCGTCGGAGAGGTAATGTATTTAAAGAAACCGGAAGTGTTCAGCCAAAGAAGAAGACGCAACTAAGAACTGCAACAAATGACGATGCCCAAATGAGTGTTTTAACTGCAGCTGAGGCTAATCCACACATCAGTATCAGACAAACTGAGCGGGAATCGGGAATTTCAAATACGTCGGTTTTGAGAGTTCTACATCATCATACATTTCACCCTTACTATATTTCTATGCTCCAGGATTGCATGGCGATGATTTTGAATGTCGTTTAATTTTTTGCCACTGGGTACAAAATAAATTAAGAGACGATAACAGGTTGTTTTCAAGAGTTCTGTTTAGTGACGAAGCGTCATTCACAAACAGAGGTAATGTAAACCGGCATAATATGCACTATTGGGCAACGGAAAATCCACGATGGTTGCAACAAGTGGTACACCAGCGACCCTGACGGGTTAATGTATGATGTGGAATTATAGGTGAATATCTAATTGGCCCTTATTTTACGATGGCAATCTAAATGGTGCAATGTATGCCGATTTCTTAATTAATGTTTTACCGATTCTATGATGTTTCACTTAATGACAAAATGGCGACGTACTTTCAACATGATGGATGCCCGGCACATAGCACGCGTGAAGTTGAAGAGTTATTAAATGGAAAATTTAATGACAGCTGGGTTGGCCCTAGAAGCACCATACCATGGCCTGCACGTTCAAAGGACCTTACATCTCCGGACTTCTTTATTTGGGGAAAATTGAAACATATTTGTCATCGTGATCCACCGACAACGCCTGAAAACATGCGTCTGCGCATTGACAATACATGTGCGACAATTACTGAAGGCGATCTACTCGCTATTGAGAGGAATTTCGTTACGCGTATTGCCAAATGCACTGAAGCTGAAGGACATCATTTTGAGCATTTATTACATTAATGAGGTTATTACGCTTGCTCACGCAGTAACAGCATGCGTTCCCATAATTTATGATAAGGTCACAAAAGTAAATGTATCATATTGAAACAACAGAAATAAAGTCCAAACGTAACTACTTTTTGTGTTCTAATTTAAAAAATCACGTTGTTACCAACTGTAAATCTAAATGGGTGAGGTATATTATAAGTGTTGGTATATTACAAAGCGAAACAAATGTTCCAAATCAAACATTCATATTTATTTACGTACTATACGAATGCGTAATAAAAATGGGGGTACCTACTAAAAAAATGGAGTCTCTATCAATTTGACCTATGGCAGCGCCATTTAGTGGGCCATCCATAGCGCCATCTGTTTTCCCCCGTCACGCTAGAACAGATTTGTTCTTCTTATTTTTTCGTTTGATGCTAATTTCGTAAGATATTTGGTCCGGTCACTATAAATGGATCACCCTGTATAGTACGATCCCAGCATCATACAGTTTCCACTATACAGCAATGTAAATTGGGATTAATGGCAAAAGATAATCAATGCTTCAGGCTGTTGCGTGAAGAATACAGCCTGCATGAGCCTCGAAAGCTAGACGACATGCACTATGAGGAGAAAGATGGTGCCTCTGGGGTACATAGGTGAATCTACCACTGTAACATCTTTGGGGGCCTGCCACCGAACAAACAGAGCAAAGTGGCCACTGACTGCAACATCAGTCAGTGGAGGCCGGGGGAGGGTGCACTCCGGTGCTGGTCGTCCTGGTAGTTGTGTGGATCTGTACCAAAGTTGACACTCAATTCCTACTAGCATTAAACGTTAAAAAGGTTTAACAAAAATATGTCATGTACTTTAAAACTCGTTTGCGATGTTGGTGTCTCACGCACATTACGTTTCTTGATTATTTTTCTGTTGTCTCTGGCAAATTGGTCGAACTGCAGGCAGGACATGGCTGACTGAATAAAATGCCCTTAATACAGTCAGAAAACAGCTAACTAGCATATTGTTGCTTTCACATGTGTTTAAAAGCGATGAGTTCATTGAATGACCTGTGAAAACTTCAACGATCCACTGAGTTTCGAACGGCAGGCACAGATCAGAGTTAATATCCACTCTATCTACTGTGGAAAACTTTCCTAATCCATGAACGCCTGCAGAAATTTTACAAGTCTCCGATCTGACGCAGAAAATTTGATACACACTTAGTACCGACTGATGCGGCACGCATCCACACAGGTGTTGCCTCTACCAGCTCATTCAACGTGCTGCAGCTGGTTAACAATGGCCGCTGTCTTATATTGTCGCTAATCTGCCGCTGCAAAAATCACAAATAGCATTTGGGTACATATTATTGCTAAAATAAATCTAAATCTAAATCTAAATAACTACCATATAAATCTAAATACAAAACGCACTGATGCCTCTGACACGTTATAGTATGTCTGTTATGTCTGTATTTCAGTTTGATTGGTTTTCGTAGGTATATCTTACATTTTGTCTCTCGTCGATCACACAACGACTTCTCAACGAATAAGAACCATATTAAAGTTATCGGTGTCAAAAGTGTTATAAATGGCGTTTAACAAAAAAGCGTTGCATATTCTGCAGAAGTATTTGTCAAAACTAGAAGAAAATTTTCCATAATGACATGTCCTGAAACCAATATGTGTTGGTATATGAGCAAATCTGCCCTCTTATTCCAATCTGTCTTACTGCGTACCAGTAGTTAAGCAGGCATGTGGTTACCACTCATCCTGAGGCATCCTTGAGTCCTTCACAATGAATCACGCACTCTTTGAAATATTCCTGGCTCCATTCGGATTGCGTCACTTACCTTGGTCACACGCCCCTGTAACGTCTGACCGTTGACTGCGGTTTGGGGACACACCAATGCCTTTAAATATCCCCATGGCCAGAAATCTGAGGGACTCAAGTGTGGTGAACAGGGAGGCCATGCTACCGACCCACCTCGACCAATCCACTGGCCAAGAAACGGTGCGGTGAGCTCCTGTTGCAAAATCCGTAGAAAATGAGCTGATGACCCATCGTGTAGAACGGACAGTCGTTGTCTCTCTGCAGCGGCAACTTACTCCACTTGCGCAGGTAACTCGAGCAACGAACTGCAACAGTAACACGAGGTACATAAACGAATACTACACATCACGTGTCACACGTAAAATGATCAATATCTTAACAGGTATTAGTTTGAAGACACATAATTATGGGAACGTTTCTTCTAGTTTTGACCAGTCTACTTCCCTTAGGAATATATAACACATTTGCAAACATCCCATGCATATGCAGATAACTCATGTGATTTCGCATCCCGTACTGCCAATACAATTATTGTTTCAATTTTTATTTTACGTAAATGAGTTTTTAATCAATATTATCAACATCCCGGCTCATTCAAATTACACTGATTTTACTGGTCAAGCGGCGTCAGTGGACGCTATTTTATAATGATAACTTAAGGCGTTTTGCAAGTATTCATTTTCAGAGAAGAAAGAAACTATACAGATTTCTTCATTTCCTCATTTTTCTCCTCTGTGTGCTGCCATGGCCTATTTCGTAGCTTTACGAGTACTGGATTAACACCTGCGGGGCTGGTGTGAAGTAATTTGTGGCCCTTCAGTTCCCTCCTAATCGGCTCCCTCACGTCCCACACCGTCGTGTAGTGGCCACTAGCCGTGCAAAACCGTTCGCAGTAAATTATCAGCTTTCCATCCTGACAGCCGTGGGTCACTTCGTGATCGGCACATCCGGCCAATAGTAGAGGCTTAGGAGTCGTCTGCACCAAACCCAACAGCTCCTACAAGCTACCACCTCGTCACTGTGGGTCCGGAATCGCTCGGCAGCGTTGCCACATCTGTCCGTCATTCTGCACTTTACAGTATTTGATGATATCACAGGGATGTTCACAAAGTTTGTCTTTATACCTTTCAAGCTGATATGAAATTCAGTTATTATTTCCAGGTGGTATGTGCAGATGCATACAGACTCCTGCGGCGGGCGTGAAGTAACTTGTGGCCCTTCAGTTCCTGCCAAATCGTTGAGTAGGACATCTGGAGATATTTGTTTTCCCATCTACATCATTAAAATTTTCTTTTGTACATTAATTGGATACTTGAAGGGCAAATAAGAAACTATGTAGCTGGACCGTTACAGTATGAAAGTTACAAGTTTTAAAAAAAGCACCAAGTTCTGCACCAGCTTTAGAGCGCTGTATTCCAAAATGACGTCTATTTGGTTAGGCCAGAGATGTGCAAAGCGGTCATGCATCACATTGATTCAGGTTTTGCGGCACAGTGTGGATATCCTATGTCAGTTATTCCATATTTCACATTCGGAAATGCTTCAGAAATGAAACTGAAACGTTATGACGTCACGAATCCAGTTCTGCTCTGCCTTCAAGTCAGCGCTCACAAAAGATGTAAGAACGGCCTTGCAGCAGAGATCAGAAGTGGAACAAGTATGAGTCCAGTGTTGAGGGTTGCATACATTACAAATCGAGGCACCACTTTCACGTGACAGCTGTAGTGGCTTCCTTCCTTCTCGCTACAGTTCCGTGATTATGACGAATTTCAAAACGGTGGTGATGTGGTCGCTTCCCTGTCAACGACTCGTTCTCTCTGGGACCAAAAAGTGCACCATTTCTATAATGGTTCGGTCATGGAAACCTGCGTTTATGATGTAATAACGAGCTGTGTAGCTTACCATTCATTTCTATTAAATTTTGGAGTACTACTGTAAATATTTTCGTAATTAATTACCATTTAGAGAATACATTACATCTTCCTGCTTTGTTTTCTTCTTGGCCAACAAGATATACGAGTCCTCTAGTGCGCATCACAGAATGTGACACTACAAATCTTAGCGCATTGTAGGGACTGTGTTCGGCGGGCACCGAGTTACAATTGTAGACTGGTTTCATCATTTTTAAATACAATCACGGTCTCTCTAACATATGACGGCATTAAGGACTGTGGTATATTTCCATTGAGATACTGATTTCCCATCTGGACCCAGATGCACCAAAGCGTTCACAACGTGTGTTTGGCACGCAACTACCATGACATTAAAAGTTCGTTCCCCATATTTCCAGTGGGGCCCCAGTTTTCTTGCACGTGTCAAGAGTATGTGTATGTCAATGTAATTGTTGGACACTCTTTGAATAGAGATAAATATTAAAATAAATTTACAATGATCCTAAAGGAAACCTTTTAACAAATACACACACAAACACACACACACAGACATATGTATATATATATTATGACGAGTTCCCATACTCCGAGGAGCGTAGGGGACGATGTGGTAGACCCGCATGGCCGTACTAGGCAAGGTCCTAGTGGAGGTGGTTTGCCATTGCCTTCCTCCGACCGTAATGGGGATGAATGATGATGAAGCAGACGACACAACAACACCCAGTCATCTCGAGGCAGGAAAAATCGCTGACCACGCTGGGAATCGATCCCGGGACCCCGTGCGCGGGAAGCGAGAGTGCTACCGCAAGACCACGAACTGCGGAATACATCATATATTGTACCGAAAAACATTACATCAGTATTTACTTCATTTGCAGACAAGTAATTCTAGCTACTAGGAGCAGAATGTTTTTAGATTGGTTAGTACCTGCAAGTACTTGTGCCAAGAGCAAGCCATTAATGCCTATTTTTCCTTGGACAGCAGGTCAGATGTTGAAGTGTTGACACATGGTTAGTCTTTACTGACAGATATGGTCCTCTTATTGATGTAGTTATGACTACGAAGAAAACATCGGATCATAAAGTCTGTGACTTGTTTGTCCAAAGACTGTTCGATGCAGAGAAGAAAACACAAGACAATGATGTGTGTACATATTAAGGTAACACATATACAAATATGTCCAGTTATATCCACTGCACTCTGACACACACACACACACACACACACACACACACACTCACTCACTCACTACTAACTGAATAGTCACAGTGTTGCTGTATAACAACCGTCATACCCAACGCATGTGCAAGAAGTGGCGACGCCGCGAATCCTCAGTAACACTTTCGAGCTCGTGTAGTCGCTCGCCTTTCTACTATTGGTGCAGCCCACTTGCGCCTGACAGTAGACTCAATTGAGGCTTTTCACTTATGTGGGCAGCGACGGCGCATACAGGCGAGCCGCGTCGGAGACGGCTAGTCGTGAGATGACACGTGACCCGCAGGCGCTGAGCCCGTTCCTGATCCTCGCTGTACCGTCACGTGACAGTGGGGGCTTAGGCAGACCGGCAACTAACTGGAGCCGCGGGTAATGCGCGTGACCTTGGTACAGCCGGGCAGACGCCATGGGGCACGGATTTAACCGCCGTGATACGCGATATTCGTGGCCGGTCGGCCACTGACGTGTAAGGGGCGCGGGCAGCTGGCTTATCGGAGCGCCGGCCACTTCGCTAGCGGCACGGAGGAGGGCGCTAGCTGAGCCCCGCACGCCAGCGCTGCCCGTGTCCGCGGATGGCTCGTGCCGTCTAAAGTGCGCGTCATTTACGACGGCGGCCGAGTTTAGGTTTGTTCTGCGCATCTGATGTCACAAAACATAGTCAGCCAATGAACAGAGAACGACGTGGCCAGAGCTCGACTGCAGTGCAGAGCACGGACGAGTGTCTTCAGTTTTAGAAACGTTCAGTCATAAATAAAGTAATTGAACAAAAGTAATGTCTTGATAGCAGACTTTGTTTTATAGAAGGTTTGGAAAAAGCATTCTTTATACCAGTTGCTTCATATTATATTAATTAATTAAACCAAACAAGCAATAAGCCTCCTAATTCAGGCGATAGCAAGGAAAGGTGTTTCTATTATTCTCACTAACCGCTTTTTCGCAATAAAGAACAGTGGTAATTGTTTATTTCCTATTGTTCTTCGACGAAACGTGAATGAAATGAATTCATAGTCATACCAAGAGTGTTTGTCGGTATTTTGCACGACATTTTAAAGTCCTTCGGGAGCTCTATTACACGACGAGCTGCGTTAGCATAATGGTTAAAGTGGTTGGTTAGCAAGTGACAGGTTCTGAGCGCAAACCTTGTTTGGTGCTTAATATTTTCTTTATTTAAAAACAATATCGAAGTGTCTCACTTCATGAACTTTATTCGTTCGAATGTATTTTTTTTTGAAATTTCTAGTAGCAACTAAAATCGACCATGCGGAAAGTATACGCTGTGGACTTCTACCTCTGCAAACTCTTCAAAATTTCGTGCAATGGTTTACTACATCTAATGCAGCACAATAACTGCGTTGAACATCGAAACAAAATTAAGTCTTTTATGGGGGGAAGGTATCAGTCAAGAAGATTTGTAAAAATCAAATTTTTGTGCCAAATAGTTTTTGTGAAATCGAATGATAAAGTGTGACAAAGCAGTCGAAACACCATGTGTCCGCACAGGCGAGCAGTGCAACGATGACAAAATCGCGCACAGCGCGGAATGCGGGGAGCACGTCTCTGTAGCAGCAAAAAGGTTAATGCGGCCGTGGTGGCTTTACTTCATAAACTGCGCGCTCCCCTATAAACGTAAGTTTGCGAACTATACTATGGCGCTGCTTCTTTTGGCGCGTACAACTGGCAACGCAGCAATCTCCCGCGTCTGGGCGGGCATGCGCGAGCCGCCAAGATAAAAGAATTGAACTATAGTTGCGCAATAGTGCGCAGTAGGCCCGGGAGTGCTGCGCGCGCGTTGCACTCTGGCTCGTGCGTGCCGTGCAGGGAAGAAGGATGGTGGACGGGCGACCTGCCGGCGACCCAATTGGCGGGCCGGCCGCGCCGTCCCGTGCCGTGAAAGGGCGGCGTGGCGTGACGCACCCGCACCCTCCACCCGCGGCCGGGCCTCTCTCGCCGGTGGAGGGCACTTCCCGCGACGACAACCGGCTCACATTACTTCTTAACATCGTCGGCGAACGTCCCGCGGTTACGTGCGGGTCCGTCACAGGTTTGGGAGACCATTTCTAGAAACAACATCGTGGTACATCAGCTATACTCGTCTGCTCCGTTCACTTGCTACAACAATATGCTTGCAATCTGGTTTCGCAGAATAGAGCGCATCAGATTATGGCTGTGGAAATGGGCCAAAATCAGTTACTGTTAGTTGCGCAAAACACACAACTTCATTTTCCTATAAACACTTAATCACACATGCCCTTAAAAGGATTCAAAACGATACGGCAGAAAGCCCGATCACAAGTTATTAAAATTGCTTTAAGGCCTTTCTTAAGGGGGGCAGGACATCAAACGGGACGACTTGGAGCAGGAGAGACACCACAGGAATTTTTAATTTCCACTGTCTATAACTTTAAAAATCAATTCATAAAACTTTGTCAGAATGACCAGAAAGGATTCAGGATTTACACTTATAGTGGTGGAAGTTCAAAAATATAAGAAAATAATTTATTTTTTTACATTTGTATTTCACCTTTTTTTCACTTACCATTGACTGTATTTGTTGCTATAGATACACTTTTCTTCATAAGTAAGGGAGATTCTTCGATAAATTTTGCACAGCATACAAACCATACTTACAGGTGTATGAAACTCTAGAATTTTCCAAATCTATTAAAAACTGTGGTAAAAATTGAGATAATTAAATACAAAATTTGAGTTTTTTCTAAACATGAAGTTTAAAATGTAACAGCAGATTCCTTTTTTCATAAATTAAATAATTTCTAGAGTTTCAAGGTATGGTTTGTATGCTGTGCAAGATTCATCGATGAATCTCTCTTACTTATGAAGAAACGTGTAGCAACAAACGCAAGCAATAGAAGTGAAAAAAATGATGAACTTTCACATGTAAAAAAAATTATTTTGCTATTTTTTTTTGGGGACTTCCACTGCTATGATTGTTAATACTGAATCCTTCCTCGTCATGCTGACAAAGTTTTATGAATTTATTCGTAAAAGTATAGACAGTGGAAATTAAAATGTCCTGTGGTGTCTCTCCTGCTCTAAGACGGCCCGTTTGACGTCCTACCCCCCTTTAAAAAATTTCTAAAATACTCGGCTGAAGGCCGCACACTGGACATAGAGCAAAACTTTCTTAAAAAATTAGTTTAAACAAAGAATCTTCAGAATTTTAATTTAAGGCTGCTGAAGGCCTTAGCTAAAAAAAAAAAAAATATTTCACGTAAAAGCTCGGCTGAAGGCCATATACTGAACAATGAACAACTCAAAGCTTAAGGCCTGGATAACAAAGATTTAAAATGGAGCGAAATCTCCTTTTTTAAATTAGTTTTAAGCAAATCGATCTCGAAAGCTTAGTTTAAGTCGGCTGAAGGTCTTATTTTAAAATTAAACCAACTAAATTAATAGGCGGATGAAGGCCTCGCACAGTACTTGAGACAAAAAAACAACAGAACTGTGGTGCTCAGAAGTGTTCCAAGAGTCGGCCTCAGGAGGTAACTCTAACAAACGTTTAGGTGAGACAGGCAACCAAGAATAAGACTAAATAATCGGATGCCAACCCGACCCAGGGACGGCTGAAGGACCGACCAACAACCTAATCAATGTCCTTCCTCTGACCAACGACACGACAACGGAAAATATCAGCCGAGGGCAAAGATGCCAGCAGCACTACGTCTTCAAAATTGGCGTGTAAAAACAGTCAAGGCACAATAACCACTCAAAAATATGGACAACACCAAAAGCTGTCGAACTACACGCCGTGCCGGACAGCATCAACACGGCGAGGAAACACACACTCGCTGCTCTGTCCCAACCGACCGACTGCCTACTCCAGTACGCAGACAGCATTCATAACTGCTCAGTGGAAATTACACAAGCTACACACAGTTCCACGTAACCACTTGCTCTAAGAACTCCGACAATCCTAAAACCAATCACTGTGGATCAACAAGTACGAGTCACAAGTCGACACACACAGAGCTTCCACAAGCGATCGGCGACAAATACACGTCATCCGAGGAGACGACCGACCGAACGACCAACCAAGGTCGTCCCCACGCAAGTCATGTGTGTCAGCAACGGTCGGGCGAGTCTTGGCTGTCTGGAGCTTACTGCAGCTCTATTCTGACTCAATTCGATGTCCGTTCGGAACTCGGAGACACGGCGACCTGGGCACACTGGCTCCGACCCATCCATGCAGAGGTAACACTTGCCCATCGGCCACGACATCTCTGCACAAGGAAGGAACCGACCCACGTCCGGCAAGATGACCAACTGACGAGGCGCAGAAACGGTCAAAAGACCAAATACACGTCGTCTGATGAGAATACCGACCGAACGACGACCAACCGTCTTTCCCGCTCCAGTCTCCTTCCGTCGGACAGTTCATGTGTGTTGCCAGCGGTCAGCGAGTACTGGCTGTCCGCATCTCACTGGCGCTCCGTCCCAACTCAACACCCGACACACGACGAGCCGGAAATACTATCTGTTCGCTTCAAAGATAATACGATAGTACTCTTATCGATACGCTCTGTTGCTGCCACTCACGGACAGGCAAGCCAGCAACTTAATGACGCCAGTAAATCGAATAAGAAACGAGGTGATAATCCCGTAAAGAAAAGCTGTCAAGCAAGAAACGGCATGAACACGAGCCGCGGGCGGCTCAAGACTAATGCTATGATAATCAAACCGGATAAATTAGTAGTCACCTCCCTAAAATGTGACACTGGTCAATTTGGATTGATGTGGAACTGGTAACAGGTGGTCACGTGACCTTCCACCACTAGTATTAAGTCACGGCAGGAAAGTGGTGTGTGTGAGACAGTCAGCTGTATGGAATCAGTGGACGAAGATAGGTCGAGGCAAGACCACGAGAAAATGGCAGAAAAGAGCTATTGTGTTTGGACGTGAATGAAATTGTTCGACTTGCTGCTGTTTCAAAATGGATTGTCCAACAGGTCTACGAGTAATCACGTGTAAGTGTCAGCCATGTAATACGGCATAAGAACAATGGCCATCGAAAGATTATGACTGACAGGGATCGGACACAAGTATCAGTCGTTGTCAGTGGCGACACCTTTTACATCCGACAGGAATCGCTGACGTCAACAAATTTAGATTCTTGTCAGCCAGTTTCCGAGGCAACACTGCGAAGGGAACCACACGTAGTGGACACTTCTACATCTACATCTACATCGTTACTCTGCAATTCACACTTAAGTGCCTGGCAGAGGGTTCATTGAACCATTTTCATACTAATTCTCTACCATTCCATTCTCGAATGGCGCGTGGGAAAAAGGAACATCCAAATCTTTCCGTTCGAGCTCTGATTTCTCTTATTTTATTATGATCATCACTTCTCCCTACGTGGGTGGGTGTCAACAAAATATTTTCGCGTTCGGAAGAGAAAATTGGTGATTGAAATTTCGTAAATAGATCTCGCCACAAAGAAAACCACCTTTGTTTCAGTGACTGCCACCCCAACTAGCGAATCATATCGGTGACACTCTCACCTCTATTGCGCGATAACACGAAACGAGCTGCCCTCCTTTGCTCCGTCAATCCTACCTGGTAAGGATCCCATACCGCGCAGCAATATTCCAGCAGAGGACGGACAAGTGTAATGTAGGCTGTCTCTTCAGTGGGTTTGTCGCATCTTCTTAAGTGTTCTGCTAACAAAGCGCAGTCTTTGTTTCGCCTTCCCCACAAAATTATCTACGTGGTCTTTCTAATTTAAGTTGCTCATAATTGTAATGCCTAGGTATTTAGTCGAATTGACAGCCCTTAGATTTGTGGGATTTATCGTATACCCAAACTTTATCGGATTTCTTTTAGTACCCATGTGGATGACCTCGCACTTTTCTTTGTTTAGTGGCAATTGACACTTTTCGCACCATACAGAAGTTCTCTCTAGATCATTTTGTAATTGGAACTGATCGTCTGATGATTTTACTAGACGGTAAATTACAGTGTCATCTGCAAAAAATCTAAGGGAGCTGCTCAGATAATCACCTAGATCATTTACGTAAATCAGGAACAGCATAGGACTTATGACACTACCTTGCGGAATGCCAGATATCACTTCTGTTCTACTCGATGATTTACCGTCTATCACTACGAACTGTGACCTCTCTGAGAGGAAATCACGAATCCAGTCACACAACTGATACGATACTCCATACGGGCGCTAAAGGCTACACTGTTGAGCGCCCATAACACCATATCCACCCATCGATACTCTATATGCACACAATTTGATTAATAGTCGCTTTTGGGGAACGGTATCAAAAACCTTCTGGAAATCTAGGAATATGGAATCGATCTGAGATCCCTTGTCGATAGCACTCATTACTTCATGGGAATAAAGAGCTAGCTGTGTTGCACAAGAACGATATTTTCTGAATCCGTGTTGGTCATGTATCAATAAGTCATTTTGTTCAAGGTGATTCATAATGTTCGAATACAGTATATGCTCCAAAATCCTACTGCAAATTGAGGCCAGTGATACGGGTCTGTAATGCAATGGGTTACTCATATTTCCTTTATTTGTAGTCCGGTAACTCGCAAAAGGCCGTTGTTCGCAGCGATACGTAAAGATTCAAGTTTTGGGTGGGCCAAACAACGCACAGAATTGATAGTTGTTGAGTGGAGACGTCTAATGCGGTCAGACGAGTCGCGATTATGACACTTTTCAAGTGACGGAAGGCATCTAGTGCGCCGTCGGTGCAATGACGCGCTTACCGCACAATATGTGGAGGCTCTTGGTGTCTCTGTGATGTTTCTAAGGTGTTTCTCGTATCATGACTTGGTGCCTCACATTCAGGATGTACCAGTTTACTTCAACATGCCGGGCGACAAGGCGATGGGCTGCGTTGCCCTTTCTTCCACGTCGTCTTGATGAGCACGCTGTGCACACGCCCGTCTTCCAAGATGACAACACCCCAGCTGGCAGGGCTGCACACGTACGTTCTTCCTTGATTGATCCTCACTCAGGCACCTTGTCGCATCTCGATTGGCCCCCGGAATCACTCAATCTTAATCCCATGGAAAACATCTCAGACAATTTGCAATACCGAGTGGAACTTATTTATCAACATCTCCACAATTTGGCATGTATTTGTGTGTGTGTGCGTTGGAAATCTAGGAATATCCAAACAAAGTTGTGACCTCTCCTCGTCACGGACTTGAGGCTATTATCCAAACAAACGCGTTGTTATACGCCATTACCGTGATGTTGCCTGGGAGATTACTAAATTTTTTGTCCAGTGTGCTTATTTACCATACATTACATAGCTTAAGATAAACAAAGTGATGAACATTACTACAAACCAGGCCAACGAGTTCCTTAACGTCAGAAGCAGCGACACAGTGCAGGAGAAAGTGAAAGAACATCCTGTCTAAGAGGTGACATTACTCAGGGCGGCCGAACCAAGTAAGAGGTCACAAGTAGATTGGCTCAGCAGAAAGCAGCTTTGTTCAGTAACAGATCAACTGGCATCAGATACTGATATGGACGTGAGGAAAGTACATAGAGGACCGTCACCAGAAGAAGAGAAGAGCAGACAAAGTTTGGAGTACACTCAACAAGTTGTAGAGGGTGATGGCTGTAGTAGTTACTAGAGATGAAAATATTAACACAATTTAGGAAATGATGGATACCATCAAACCAGTCGAAAGATTGATGACTAAAACAAGAAGCGAAATGATGCGGCCACTATGAAATTTTTTTTGCGTTCTTATATTTACCTAAATTTGCAGTGAGTATAGCACATTCTACCGGTAAAGGGTGTGTGCTGTGTAAAGTACATACATGATTACCTCAATAGTGGAGGCGTTAGCTATTAATCGTTAGCTTATGGAGAATAAACGCTAGTCTCCAACTATGTTTTCTCAGCTCAGGTGTGTTTATTATTTTTTGTATCTTCAAATTGTTCAAATGGCTCTGAGCACTATGGGACTTATGAGGGTAATCCCAAAAGTAAGGTCTCCTATTTTTTTAAAAGTGTATAAACCTTTTGTTCTACAATATTGTAGACTAAAAGCAAACTGATGCTTTTCATTTATTATAATGTTGTTCTACCAAGAACCGACGGAAGATTCTGTTCATAGTATATAAACCTGTTTATTTCTACAATGGTTTACATCAGTTTACAGCTTGAACATTTAGCTACTTTTCGACATAATCACCATTTCTGTCTATGAATTTTTGTAGATGCTGTGGTAGTTTTCGCATGCCCACATCATACCAGCTTGCCGCCATGCTGTTCAGAAAGTTATGAACCTCTTCTTTGACCTCGTCGTCGGAGCTGAATCGCTTTCCGGCCAAATGTTCTTCTAACCTAGGGAATAGGTGATAGTCACTGGCGCCAAGTCAGGACTATAGGGTGGATGGGTGATTTGTTCCACTGAAACTGTTGCAGGAGAGCAACGGTTTGCCGAGCGATGTGTGGGCGAGTGGTCATGGAGAATGCGTACGTCCTTGCTCAACATTCCTCTTCTCTTGTTCTGAATTGTCCGTTTGAGTTTTTTCAGAGTCTCACAGTACCTGTAAGTGTTAATTGTGGTACCAGCGATTCAGCTCCGACGACGAGGTGAAGGAAGAGATTCATAACTTTCTGAACAACATGGCGGCGAGCTGGTATGACATGGGCATACAAAAACTGCCACAGCGTCTGCAAAAATGCAATGACGGAAATGGTGATTATGTCGAAAAATAGCTAAATGTTCAAGCTGTAAACTGATGTAAACCATTGTGGAAATAAACAGGTCTATGTACTTATACAAAAATAGGAGACCTTACTTTTGGGATTACCCTCGTGACATCTGAGGTCATCAGTCCCATAGAACTTAGAAATACTTAAACCTAACTAACATAAGGACATCATACACATCCATACCCGAGGCAGGATTCGAACCTGCGACCGTAGCGGTCACGAGGTTGCACACTGAAGCGCCTAGAACCGCTGGGCCACAACGGGCGGTCTTTTGTATCTTATTTGCACTGATGAACCAAAACATTATGACGACCTGCTGAATAGTTTGTTTTCCATCTTTGGAACGAAATACATCACTGATTCTGCGTATCAGGGATCCGATATATTGTTCGTAGGTCTGTCGAGGGATGTGGCACTAGATGTCTATGCACAGGTCAAGCAGATCGCATAAATAGCGGGCCGCTGATTTTCCTACGCGGTGATGGCGCCCAATAGGGTTTACGTCAGGCGAATTTGGTCGCCGAGACATCAACGTGAGTTCACTGTAACGCTCCTAAAACCACGTAGCACTGTTTCAGCTCCGACACAAGGACAACTGTATTGCTGAAAGATGACATCGGCGTCGAGGAAGACATCAAGCATGAAGGGATGCAGGTGGTTCGCAGCTATCAGTGTGTCTTCGATTACTATCACAGGTCTCACGCAATTGCAGGAGGATGTGTCCCATAACATTCTACTGTTCTTACCAGCCAGAGTCAAGGTGCGCTGCACGTTTCTAGTTGCCATTCGCCCCGATGACGGCGTTTGTGGCGACGACCATTGACCTAATGTAGCAAAAATGTGATTCACTCAAAGAGTAGACACGATTCCACCGATAGACGGTTCAATCCTGATGGTCCCGTGCCCACAGCAACCGTAATTGACGATGTCGTTGGGTCAACATGTGAATACGTAGGGGTGGTCTGCTGTGGAGCTCCATGTTCAACAATGTACGATGAACGGTATCCTCAGAAACACTTTCACATTTTGCTCTTTTGACAGATATGCCTCGGATCACCATCTATCCTACTTTACAGGGCAAGCAAGACTCCGAATCCCACGTTCTTGGGAAGGTAGACCCCGAATCCCACATTCTGGGAAGAGTCGAGGACGTCCAAACGTTTAGGGGCAGTGGTAGTTTAACTGTCCTACCTCTTTCCTAGATGCTGACGATAGTAGCAGACGAAGTACTCGTTCACAGGCTTTGCGTAATAGTAACCTGTCCTTTGTCAAAGTTGTTTGTGTCAATGGACTTCCGCACTTGCAGCCCATATCCTTGTTAGGGTAATCTCTCGGCCGTGTCTGCTCCGGTTGCATACTTTTGCTACCGCGTCACGTGCCCGGAACGCCTCCAGGCGGCATCCAACGTCGTGGTGTCCAGTGGTCACATTGTTTTGTATATCAGTGTTATTTGCTACCTATTTTGAAGTAACTAAGGATTCCTCTTCAGAGAGTTCAGCACTGTCATCTATTGACATAAAATTCGCAAGTAGGGGAACCCAGGGTAGAACGGGGTACCGGGGCAGAATGAAGATGTACGTATTTTCGTGTCAAGGAGGTGCTGCCAACGATTGGCAGTAAGTAGAACTAGTTCAGACAGTTACTGTTCAACCTTGGCAGCCATGTTTGTTTGGTTTTCGTAAACTTTGGATCGTGAAGTTTTCATTGTGCTAATTTTTGCTCCTGCCTTGTAACTTCTGGCGAATTGGAAGCAAGAAAAGGTATACCTACTTATTTACAATACGACTATTGTTAGTAGATGCTTAAAATATGTTTAATAATCTTTAGTTTCATGCGGTTAAATGTTTGTTTTGGTATCTTTGTTTAGTGGCCTTATGTCCATAACCTGAACCATGTACCTGAGGCGGAATGGGGAAGTACCCGATTCTGCACCGCTATATTTTGAACAAAGAGATCGCTTTTATTGGGCTCCTAATCTGTTTTGCTTTCGATATCAGATGGTTTGAGTATATAAGAGAAAAACACGAAAATTATGAAATGGGCGAAACGGAAGAGGGGGAAAACTGTTGTTTTAACTGATTCGCTGTACAAAAGCCATTATTAAGGAAAAAGAGGAAAAGAACTTTGCAAAAGAAGAAAGAACAAAGAAAAAACTATTTGAGAAAGAGAATAAAATTAAGAATTCAAAAAAGAAAGGAAAGGGCCTGAAGATATATGAAAAAAAGAAGGAGACAGCATCCAATACTAACGAGAGTCATTATGAGGAAAGTTCTGACTGTGAATGTTTATATTGTGGTGAGTTTTATCCAAAATCAGGTGAAGGTTGGGTCGCTTGTTCCATGTGCAAAAAATGGGCACATGATTCTTGTTCAGGAATAGATAGTGAAGATGATGAGTCTCGCCTCATGTGTGAATTTTGTAAAAAGCCTTAAGAAAAGGATACAATACATGAAAACTGAAGTCTGACATTAACATTCACTTTAAACTAAATAAATACCCAGGAAGCCAATATTTTCTGCATTTCAGATAATTTTATGCGTTTCTATAATCACTTGTGCTTACCACCCCAATCTGCCCTGTGCACGGAGCAGAATGGGGCAAATGACATACCTTTCTGTTTTTCAGTGAAAAAATATTGTTATTTTATTTTTGGCAATCTTCTTGTATTTTTGTGATTAATACATCATAATGCGTTCATATAAAAATTGGTAACTGTCTTATTTAACGCTTTTCTACTTTTAATCAATGTTTTCAACTTGGTACCCCGTTCTACCCCGGGTTCTCCTACGTACATCCGGTTACATCCACGTGTGTACTCAGCAAACCGCCTTCTGGTGTGTTGTGGAAGGTATTTTGTGCTCCACTGTCTCTTCGCCCCCTTTCCCCTTCCAGCCGCGCACCAATGCTCAACCCAATCCTCTGTCAAACGAGATGTTTCTAAGTTACCACCTTCGTGGACGCTACACTTTCTGAGGTTTCTTCCATTAAATTTCGGTCAGCCTCTGCCTTCGTTACTGTCAGTTTCATGTGCTCGTTCCACTTTAATCGATCCGTTCACAAACTTCCAATACAATGAGGTGACAAAAGTCATGGGATAACTTCCAGTGTCGTATTGGACTTCCTTTTTGGCGGCGTTATGCAGCAATTCGACGTGGCATGGACCCAACAAGTCGTTGGAAGTCCTCTGCAGAAATATTGAGCCATGCTGCCTCTACAGCCGTCCATAATTGTAAAACTGTTGTCGGTGCAGCCGTTTGTGTATGAACTGACCTCTCGATTATGTGGTATAAATGATCAATGGGATTCATTTCGAATGATCTGGGTGGCCAAATGAGTCGCTCGAATTGTCCGGATTGTTTTTCGATCCAATCGCGAGCAGCTGTGGCCCAGTGACATGGCACATGGTCATCCATAAAAATGAAGTATACGAATGGCTGCAGATGGTCAATGATCGGGTCATTAGGACCAGAGGACCCAGCCCATTCCATGTAAACAGAACCATTATGGAGCCACTATTAGTTTGCACAGCGTCTTGTTGACGACTTGGGTCCATGTTTTCGTGGGATCTGCACCAAACTCGAATCCTACTATCAGCTCTTACCAACTGAAATCGGGCCTCGTCTGAACAGGCAACGGTTTTTCAGACGCCAAGGATGCAACCGATATGATCACAAGCCCGGGAGAGGCGCTGCAGGCTATGTCGTGCTGTTAGCAAGACACTCGCGTCGGTCGCCTGCTGCCATAGCCCATTAACTACAGATTTCGCTGCACTCTGCTAACGCATACGTTTGTCGTACGTCCCACATTGATTTCTGCTGGTAT
The DNA here is from genome assembly GCF_023864345.2 of Schistocerca serialis cubense. Taxonomy (NCBI): domain Eukaryota; kingdom Metazoa; phylum Arthropoda; class Insecta; order Orthoptera; family Acrididae; genus Schistocerca; species Schistocerca serialis. The sequence continues at coordinate 454,716,214 of NC_064645.1, forward strand.
TTCAGAAAGTATTGCTTGTCTGTTAGCACTGGCTACGAAAATAGCGCTGGTCTCTGTCGTTAAGCGAAGGCCGTCGGCCACTGCGTTGTCCCTGAAATTTCGTACTCTCGGCACTCTTGACGCAGTGGATCGCGGAATGTTGAACTCCCTAACGACTTCCAAAATGGAATGTTCCATGCATCTACCATCCCGCGTTCAAAGTCTGTTAATTCCCGTGAATTACCAGAGTACAAATGACACCCCCGCCAATGCACTGCCACTTTACACTTTGTTTACACGATTCTACCGTCATAAGAATATCCACTGTCCCATGACTTTTGTCACTTCAATGTATGGTCACATATAATTTCAGCAATAATTTACCAGTTTCACTTTCAAATGACGATCTTCGTGCCTACAAGAAAGATAATAATAAAAATAAATTTTCCGGCCGTTGTGGCCGAGCGGTTCTAGGCGCTTTAGTCTGGAACCGCGCTACCGCTACGGTCGCAGGTTCGAATGCCTCGGACATGGATGTGCGTGATGTCCTTAGGTTAGTTAGGTTTAAGTCGTTCTAAGTCCTAGGGGACTGATGATCTCAGATGGTTAGTCCCATAGTGCTCAGAGCCATTTCAACCTTTTTTTTTTTGAAAAATAAATTTAAAAGGTGAAGCTATACCGATTACAACAAACTGGAATGTGTAAAATTAAGTGACGCCATATTGTAAGCGCACTGAGGAAACCTCTTTACCAACATATGCGAATGGGGTGCGTCGTGCATACTCTCTCTGATGTGAAGCATCCAGGAACTTGGTTAGCGGCAGTCCTTCGCCTTTATGACGGCCTGTACTTCGCTGCGGACACGTTCAATGAAGTGCCTGAGTGTCTGTGGAGGAATGGCACACAATTCTCTCTCAGCAGCTGACAACAGAGGAGGTGGTGATGTTGGGTGCTGGGGCCTGGCGCCTATTATTCGTTCCAAATGCGTCCCACTGGTTTAAGGTCTGGACAATGAGCAGGACAATCCATCTGAGTACAGTTTCTGTGTACAAACATTTGCCTCACAGATGATGCTTTATGACAAGGTGCACTATGATGATGATACAACAATCGTATTCGAAATCCTCATCTACTGCACTCAGTACACGACGCTGTAAGATATATTCGTTTCCTACCGCATTTAGCCTTTGCTTAAGCGTAATAAGAGGATGTTACGCCGTCGCCAAGGTAACCCCTGGGGGGCAAGCAACACATCAAACACCACACAGGACCGAGGTTGTCTATGCCCAAGGCGTAAGCAATGGTAAACATCGGCTGTTTTGCAAACAGACATTCCGCGTACTACTTCCTGCAGAGGGAGTTCGAGATGGCCTACAGGAAGTATTACTAAACCAACATCTGATTGGCTGGCCGATACTATTTAAAGGCTAGAACAAGCACCGTACATCGGCGGACTCGCACACGCTCAGTGGACATTCGCGCGCCGGAGATCACCGCCATCAGTGTATCGTGTGTGCCGTCATGTTTAGTGTTCAGTTTCGCCGTCACGCCCCATTGTTCACCAGTGACATCGTCTTCTTCATAGTGTGGATTGTCATCAAGTGTGAACGGCTTCTTGTGCTTTTATATTCTTGTGTCTCCTATTTTTTCCCGCCGTTTTTCTCTGTGATGTCTCTTCTTTGTTTATCTCCATGTACTCTCTTCGGCTGAAGAGCGGCGTATTGTGCTGCTGCCAGCCTACCTGGTTGTTCAGGTATCAAAATTACAATAAAGTAAAAAAAAAAAACACCGTACATCGGTTCACGCCTAATACCGACCTCAAGGACGTCTCCACGGAAGACTACGTCTTCGCCATCGGAATAGGACTTGGAATTAAGTGTATGTGTGTTACCACGGGCTCTTGTGGGAAACTTAGAAGTTATCTTTTGTTGCCTCTAGTAGGAAATTCTTACTAGTTTTTTGATTGTGACTTTTCGTTGTTATTCAGTCATTTCCTAGTAGACTCACGTAAATAAAAGTTGTGTTGTAAAAATTTTTCAAATTGTCAATTACAACAGAGGACGACACCCTAGTAACGGAAAACACGCCCCGCACCGCAGGACTGCCGCCTCCTCCGTACTTCATTGTTGGCACAACACGTATTGGTCGATAGCGTCCTCTAGACACTCGAAAAACCTAAACCTCCTATCGACTTGCCGCAGGGTACAGTGTCCTACGTCACTCCAGATCACCTGCTATCACTTGTTTCCAGTCATCCACTGTCCAGTGGCATCGCTGTACACACCGCTTCAAGCAACGACTACAGAAATGTGTGGCTCATTATCAAGAGCCACTCGACCATGCAAACCTACTCTTTTTGACTCCGTAAGTATAGTCACTGTGTTACCTGGACTGGTGGCAGAACTTTGGAATTCGTGACTGATTGCTTTCGCTGATTTTTTGCAACATTTTACAGCCAGCTTTTTCAATGTTCGACGATCATTGTTCTTCAGTACATGAGTACTTGGTTTAGCTGTGGCTGTTCCTTCACATTTCCACTCCACACTGTGCGCCCCCAGTAGCTGAATGGTCAGCGCGACAGAATGTAAATCCTAAGGACCTGGGTTCGATTTCCAGCTGGGTTGGAGATTTTCTCCGCTCAGGGACTGGGTGTTGTTGTCCTAAACATCATCATTTCATCCCCATCAACCCGCAAGTCGCCGAAGTGGCGTCAAATCGAAAGACTTGCACCTGGCGAACGGTCTACCCGACGGGAGGCCCTAGTCACACACTCCACAATTACATCACCAACAGCTACCGTGGCCAGCTTTAGTAGGGTTGAAATGTCCCTGATGGATTTGTCACTCAGGTGATATCCGTGAAAAGTCCATTTTCGAAGTCACTGAGCTTTCCTGATCGATCCATTCTGCAGTTACAGATCTTCTGCTGACAATACACACTCCCTGCCTCCTTTTATAACCTTTTTTTATGGTACGGGTCCGCTTCTCGTAATATCTAGTGGTCGGTTCCACATTGTACAAGTTGTATTTTTATAAGTGGTACCTTCGTATGTACACACATCAGCGTGTTGGTTTTTCTCTGCTTGAACTACTCTTCCCGGAAACATCACAAATACTCATGCTCATAAATTAAGGATAATTGCAGAATCTGGTGCCACACAACGTGGCACTACACAAAACTGGTGCTAATAGCATAGGCACATAGGGAAAACGCACGACACAGATCTGTAAGTCCAAGGTATTGGTGATGAGTTGAGAAAACCGTCCCGAAACACGTGTGCTACAAGACACCACTGTTTTCTGCTCATGTTCCCCGACATCAATAAGGGATATGATCACCATGCACACGTACACAGGCCGCACAACGGGTTGGCATACTCTGGATCAGGTGGTCGAGCAGCTGCTGGGGTATAGCCTCCCATTCTTGCACCAGTGCCTGTCGGAGCTCCTGAAGTGTCCTAGGGGTTTGAAGACGTGCAACGATACGTCGACCTAGAGCATTCCGGACGTGCTCGTTGGGGTTTAGGTCTGGAGAAGAGGCAGGCCACTCCATTCGTCTGATATCTTCTGTTTCATGGTACTCCTCCACAACGGCAGCTCGGAGGGGCCGTGCGTTATCATGCATCGGGAGGAAGGTGGGACCCACTTCACCCCTGAAGAGGCGGACATACTGGTGCAAAATGACTTCCCGATACACCTGACCTGTTACAGTTCCTCTGTCAAAGACATGCAGAGGTGTATGTGCACCAATCATAATCCCACCGCACACCATCAAACCACGACCTCCATACAGGGCCCTTTCAAGGACATTAAGGGTTCAAGGAAATTAAGGGGCTGGTATCTGATTCCTGGTTCACGCCAGATGAAAACCCGGCGAGAATCACTGTTCAGACTATACCTGGACTCGTCCGTCAACATAACCTGGGACCACTTTTCCAATGACCATGTACTGTGTGCTAGCTACCAGTCTTTACGGGATCTCCTGTGACCAGGGATCAGTGGAATACACCTTACAGTTCTCTGGGTGAGTAAACCATGTCTGTTCAGTCGTCTGTAGACTGTGTGTCTGGAGACAACTGTTCCAGTGGCTGCGGTAAGGTCCCGAGCAAGGCTACCTGCAGTACTCCGTGGCCGTCTGCGGGCACTGTGGTGAGACATCGGTTTTGTTGTGGTGTTGTATCTGTGGACTTCCAGTACTGTAGCGCCTCGACAAGTTTCCTGTCTGCTGGAATCGTTGCCATAATCTTCGTGGCGCGCGGAGGGCCCGTGAAACGACATGGTGTGTTTGACAAGCCTCCAGTCGCCCTAGTATTCTACACGTCATGACGTCATCAGTATGTGTTCTTTGAGCCATTTTCAACACACAGTCACCATTAGCACGTCTGAAAACGTCTGTACACTTACTCACTGCACCGTGCTCTGACATGCACCAATACACCTCTGCGTATGTGGACTGCTGCTAGCGCCACCGTGCGACGACCGCAGGTCAAATGCACCGCATGATCATACTCCGAGGTGATTTAAACCCGCAAACCGCCCACCAGTGTGTTATTTCACCATGTGTCAGCATTATCCTTAATTTATGAGCATGAGTGTAGTTTACTACCTGATGTTTTCTGCAAGTTCGCAAAGGCACCACTAACTGGACTGCGCCTACAGTGTACACTAACCGTTCTGCATCTACGTGCTCACACTGTTGCCCTGATACGTGCCCGGCGGAAAATAAGCATTAATGGCTTGCTCTTGATACATGTTTGGAAGTACTAACCAACCTAGAAACATACCACTGGTAATAGCTATAATTATTAGTCCACAAATGAAGTAAATACTAATGTAATGTTGTTCAGTACACTGTGCTCAGTCACCCGTAGAAGTCTCTGCAGTGTGTATACCCATTACACCCTGATTGTGTCCAGATACTGTTGATCACATAGTGTACTTTTTTTCCGATATGAAGGCCATACCTTGTGTTAGTGATATTATAACTGATTTTCAGGCTTTCTTTCAAACTTTCCCTCTTATTTTCTCCCACTACCTGTCGAAGTTTATCTCCACTAGAGGCAAACAATACCATACGGACTGCAAAACGAAAGTTTTCGAGGTATGTGCAGTAACAGCAGAATGAAGCGATTAGGAGAGCTTAGTGATTTCCAAAATGGGCTACTCATTGGATATCGCCTGAGTAACAAATACATCAGGGAAATTTCAACCCTTCTAAAGCTGCCCACGTCGACTGCTGATGATGTGATTGTGAAGTGGAAACGCAAAGGAACAACGACAGCTAAACAAAGAGGACAGAACTCATGTACTGATGGCCAGTGACCATTGAACATTGCGGAGGGTGGCTGTAATACGTTGCAGAAAATCAGCGAAAGCAGTCAGTCGTTAATTCCAAAGTTCTGCCACCAGCCCAGCTGACACAGTAACCTGTAAGAGTACGGCGGTCAGTATAAAAAACAATACCCGTGATCTCACTGAGCAATCAGCTAATGAAATATTTGTAAGTAGCAATGGGTGGTCCATAGCAAATGGAATGTCACTGAATTTTGACAAGACCTAGTATATGCAGTTTAGTACCTCTCAAAGAATACCTGACCCTATAAGAACAATGTATTCAAACAATGAAATCAAAGTTGTAGACAGTGTCCAATTTTTAAGGCTATAAACTGACAACTTAAATTGGAAAACTCACACTCTAGACTTAATCAAACGCCTTAGTTCATCTACATTTGCAGTACTCATGATAGCAGAAATAGGTGATTTAAAAATGAGGAAGTCAGTTTATTCAGCCTACTTCCATTCACTGATGAGTTATGGAATCATCTTTTGGGGAAACTCCTCTCACAAAGAGAACATTTTCAAAATTCAGAAACGAATAATTAGAATTATATCTGGTGTCAGTCGTAGATCATCATGCAGAGACCTCTTTAAGAAATTTGGTATTCTAACTACTACTTCTCAGTACATATACTCATTGATGTCCTTTATCATTTCCAACATGTCTCTTTTTACACAAAATAGTGAAAAACATGATTATAATACCAGAAACAAAAATAATCTGTATAAGGACTATAAAAGCTTAACATTAGTGCAAAAAGGAGTCAACTGTATGGGTACTCATACATTCAATAACTTAATAGAGCATATGAAAGGTGAGGTAAGAGATAAAGATCGGTTTCAGAGTGAATTGAAGAACTTCCTGTTGGCTATTCCATCGATAAATATCTTCACAAGGATTATAGCTCATAACTGTGTCTGCATTAGATTTGTACAATTCCATGAATCTCAGTAAAAAAGTATCTAAAAAAAAACTTGGACTGTTTCCACATCCAAGAGACTCCTCTCCAAGGGATCCATGGAAAACGTAAAATGTAATATAGTAAATATAAAATAGTGGTTGCGGTCAGCGTGGGCCACCTCGTGTTTCTCGGGTTTGCCGCAAAACAGCGGACGCACGCTGTGCTCGGAATGAAGCGCAGACATCAGCCCGCCATTTACCGGAAGTCGAGTGATGCAGCTGTTGAGCTTGCGTCACAAATAAATTTCATTTTCTTCAGTGTCGAAGCAGGTGAAAGTGTATTTTTCAGCGTCGGCCTATACTTAAAAAGTAAGATATTATATTATCACACTAGTATTAATATTAATATTGAAATAGTCTAGGGCAGACTGTATTGTAATAATGAATTTCTGATAACTCATTCCAGTTTCTTTTTCTGTCGGTGAGGATCGAAGAGAGTGGTCGATCAAGTAGTCTGGATAGCGAAATGACTGGAGGCGCTGCTGCTGATCGCTCTAATGTTCCTAGAGCCACACTGAAAAGGAGCCTGAAATGATCATACGGAATCGGGAGACGTATGTGTCACTTCACATGGTGTTTTTCAAATCGGCGAAAATTTCGAAGAAATGCTTGTAGTACAAACGAGAGTTCAGGATTCCAGGTTAATGCCTCCAGTTAAGATTGGATTAGAATAGTTGGCACAATATTTAAAGCTGCCTCACAGATTTAACAAAGAAAAGATATTAGCGGCTGAAGGTTTCTATACAAACTTTATGAAGAAGCACCCAGAACTGTATTACAGGAAACCTCATTCCACAAATTTAATCCATCATGTCAGAACGATTGAAACCACGAACTGAACGCCTCCAACCAACATTTTTTCTATTATTTCGTACTTTTCATGTATGAAAGGACATTTTTTGCGACCCAGAAAAACAACTTTATTTGAGAACCTATATTTTGTTCTATGGCGCACACTGCCTGACGCTTTTCTTATCATCTCGAATTGCAAGTCTCAGAAAGTCTTTTCTTGCTGTATGTAGTCTTAGGGAGAAATCCTTCTTCGTCACTTAAACCAAAACAAATGTTCAAGTAAATGTTTATGCTGTTATACCTTATTTCAAAACAACAAAGGTTTTGTACCAGTTTTCGCTTAACTGGTCCACACTAGACGCCGCATCCTCTCACGAAAACAGCATAATAAATGGCAACAGCCTACCCAAAACTGCATAACGACGGGCGTACTGCGAATATTGCTGTCTAGTACCGTAAGTCCCATTCAAGGGATCGATTTCTGCCCAAGACGTGAAAGGCGTCCGTTTCACAAAAGCCGACCTTGGAGGGCGTCTCCACTGGCGCCATCGATCTTCCAGTTCCAGTTCCAGTGACAGCGGCGGCCGCACCTCCCTCCAGACCCTTCTTCTCTCCTAGTATCCACTCACTAATTCATACTTTTGGCTGTTAGTAACTACTCATTAATTCACTGCTGTGAAGGTCTTCTTTTCGTGTGGTGCTACCACGGAGGTCAAAAACGGTGGGAAAGGGTCGGTGGTGGTGCGAATTGGCGAGTACTTTCGCTTTTGTATAACATGCAGCCTCTTAATTCAGTCCAGTTCACCAGCTTCCTCGAGGTCATGTTACCCAACGCTACTTGCTAGTGGAACCAATCATTATACACTGTGTGATCAGAAGTATCCGGACACCCTCATAAAAATACGTTTTTCATATTAGGTCCATTTTGATGCCACCTACTGCCATGTACTCCATATCAGCGACCTCAGCAGTCATTAGACATTGTGAGAGAGCAGGATGGGGCGCTCAGCGGAACTTACGGACTTCGAACGTGGTCAGGTGACTGGATGTTACTTGAGTCATACGTCTGTATGAGATTTCCACACCCCTAAACATAGCCAGGTTCACTGTTTCCGATGTGATAGTGAAGTGGAAACGTGAAGGGGCACGTACAGAACAAAAGGGTACAGGCCGACCTCGTCTGTTGACTGACAGAGACCGCCGACAGTTGAAGAGGGTCGTAATGTGTAATACGTACTATGACAGTTAGGCGAGAGATGAGAAAACTTGGATTTCATGGTCGAGCGGCTACTCATAAGCCACACATCACGCCGGTAAATGCCAAACGACGCCTCGCTTAGTGTAAGGAGCGTAAACGTTGGACGATTGAACAGTGGAAAAATGTTGTGTGGAGTGACGAATTACGGTACACAATGAGGCGATTCGATGGCAGGGTGTGGGTATGGCGAATGTCCGGTGAACGTCATCTGCCAGCGTGTGTAGTGCCAACAGTAAAATTCAGAGGCGGTGGTGTTATGGTGTGGTCATATTTTTCATGGAGGGGGCTTGCACCCCTTGTTGTTTCGCTTGGCACTACACAGCACAGGCCATGCACATTGATGTTTTTAGCACCTTCTTGCTTCCCAATGTTGAAGAGCAATTCGGCGATGGCGATTGCGTCTTTCAACACATCGAACACGTGTTCGTAATGCATGGCCTGTGGCGGAGTGGTTACACGACAATAACGTCCCTGTAATGGACTGACAGAGTCCTGACCTGAATCCTATAGAACACCTTTGGGATGTTTTTGACGCGACTTCGTGCCAGGCCTCACTGACAGACATCGATACCTCTTCTCAGTGCAGCACTCCGTGAAGAATGGGTTGCCATTCCCCAAGAAACTTTCCAACATCTGATTGAACGTATGCCTGCGGGAGTGGAAGCTGTCATCAAGACTAAGGGTGGACCAACGTCATATTGAATTCCAGCATTACGGATGGGGGGGTGCCACGAACTGTAAGTCATTTTCAGCCATGTGTCCGGAAACTTTTGATCACATAGTGTATTATTTGCAAGAGTATGAGAAAAAATCGTAAAAACGTTGGTGTGAAACTTACTTACGGTGTTTCTTTACATATTCTGCGCTTCCCTCCTTGCTAGCAGCCGCTGACGTAGAAAGACTACGATTCACATTTGCACTTGGCAGTTTTTGCCATTGCGGTCAGTTCAAGATGGTTAACGAATAGAAAAATATTTTAACCACTGGTGCGGAAGATGGTCATTCAAATAAATGTAATAAACGTACTTACTCCATGGGACTACGGTCCTCTGAGGGCCTTGGCCTCCTCAATCACAGATTTCCAGTCGAATCGGTCTTCAGCACGCCTGCGCCACATCCCCACTCCCACTGCTCTCAGGTCGGCTTCCACATCTTCCAGCCATCTCACACGCAATCGTCCCCTCCTTCTTCTACCACCAAGATGTCCCATCATCATCTTCTTCGGGAGTTTTTCTTCTGTCAACCGCTGGACATGTCCTAACCATCTTAGTCTTCCCATTTTGATGGAGTTTACCCAATGAGGTCCTTTGTACAGAGCCCTTATTTCTTCATTAGTCCTAATTCTCCATATCTCACCTTCTTTTACGGGACCAAAAATTTTCCTCAGCACTTTCCTTTCCCATATATTTAGTTTCTTCTGCAAAGCCTCTGTCAGTACCCATGCATCATTGCCATACATAAGAACTAGTTTGATCATTGTAAAGTTTAAGCTTTAGTTTCCTACTTAGGTTCTTACTTTTGAGTATGGTATATAGTGCTCTATACGATTTGCCAGCAGCCTTAATTCGTTTTGTTATAACTGCCTCCACTTTGTTTTCTGATGTTATTACTGAGTCAAGATAAATAAAGCTATCTACTCTTTCAAAGTTGTACGCTTTTAACTGTAGATCATCTGTGTTTCTTCTAACTCTCCCAGTTACCATACACTTAGATTTTGTCTCACTAATTTCTAAACCAAGGTTCTTGGCAGCGGCTTCAAACTCTTTGGAGGCTGATGTGAGCACCTCCGTACTTCTAGCGCTTATTACTACATTATCTCCATAGGCTAAGATTTGCAGAAGTCTACTGTAAATATTGCCTCCTGGGTTTGTGGTTATTGATCTTACTGCATTCTCTAATACGAAGATGAATAGTACTGGGGATAATGAGTCTCCTTGTCTTAGGCCTTCTTCCGATGGGAACGATCTCGACAGACATCGCTGAACATTAACCTGGCTTCTGCTGTTTTCCAGAGTCATCTTAGTTAATTTTATTAGCTTCTTAGGAAATTTGAAAGTCTGCATTGTTTTCCACAGTGCTGATCTTTTAACTCTGTCATAGGCCTGTGTAAAGTCTATAAAGGGTTGTTCTGATCTTATATTATATTCGTAAGTTTTCTCCACTATCATACATACTGTAAAGATATGGGCATCTGTAGACCTCCCAGATCTAAAACCTGCCTGGTACTCGTCCAGAATCTTTTCTGCTCCTATAGTTACTCTCCTTGATATAGCTGTAGAAAGGATTTTTTAGACGATACTAATCAGAGATATTTCTCGGTAGTTCTTACACTGCATGTGTGATCTTTTCTTATGTATAGGTCAGATGGTTGCTAAAATCCAGCTATTTGGCGTTTTCTCACTTTCCCAGGCCATTGTAATTATTTTATGTATCCTCCGTACTAATATTTCACCTCCATGGTTTATCATTTCCGCCATTACCAGGTCGTGTCTAGGAGCTTTATTATTCCCAAATTGCTTTATAATTTCTCTTAACTCTTCTATCGTCAGTGGTTCTGTGTCCAATGCATCATCTCCATCCACCTCTTGTTCTTCTTCAGTTTATTCTCTGGACCATCCATTTCTCTCTTCACTTACGATGTGTCTGTTTGACAGTAACACTTCAAAATGTTTTGCCCATGTTTCTATTATTTTTTTCCTTTCCAACTATCAAACTGCCTGTCTCATCTTTCAGCATATCCATCCTTATCTGATATCCTCTCTTTATTTATCCCACCCCATAAAAGAATTTCCTCCCTTGCTTATTTTCAAAGTTCTTCTGTATTTCATCCAACCTTTCCATTTCCGCCACTCTCTCTCTAAATTCTTAGCTACCCTTCTCTTCTCTTTAAACTTAGCCACATTATTTCTTGTAGGTCTCTGTAACATTCTTTGTAGAGTTTCATTTCTATCATCTTCCGCCTTTGACATCTCGTCATCAAACAGTCCGTTCCTTTTCTGTTTTCCTCTTTCTCCAAGTACCTCTTGAGCTGTTGTATTTAAAGCTGTCTTAGTTTCCTCCCATTGTACTTTGATATCCTTTCCCTCAATCACGCTAATCTTCTGCAACTTCTCTTGCACTTTGTTCCTATACTCTTCCTTTTTCTTCTGATCCTTGAGCATCTCCACAATGTAGACCTTACTTTTCTCCAACCCAGCCCTTATGGGTATAACTGCAATCCTTTCTAAGGTTTTGATTCTTACCAAAAGATGGTCTATGTCAATATCCGCTCCTCGGCGGCTAATCACATCCAAAATATCTGAGGCACACCGTCCATCTATAGTACATGATCTATTTCATTTCTCGTCAACCCATCTGGAGATAGCCACGTCTCAAAAATGGTTCAAATGGCTCTGAGCACTATGGGACTTAACAGCTGTGGTCATCAGTCCCCTAGAACTTAGAACTACTTAAACCTAACTAACCTAAGGACATCACACACATCCATGCCCGAGGCAGGATTCGAACCTGCGACCGTAGCAGTCGCGCGGTTCCGGACTGCGCGCCTAGAACCGCTAGACCACCGCGGCCGGCAGCCATGTCTCCTGCTGAATGTTTTTGTGTGGGAAACCCGTATTTTTAATCGCTAGTCCTCTACTAAAAGCAAATTCAATCAGTTTCCAACCATTTTATTTGATTACAGGTGTTTACTGTGAAGACCTGTGTGAGTTAACGAGCATGTCACTCTCATTTAAGTATATGGCCGAAAGAGACAGCCTTCCAGGAATTGTGAAACGAATCCTGTCGTCCAGAACCGTGTGCCACAAAGAGTGCAGATTCTCCACGAGATGGGGAAATTCACAGGCGTCTATTGTGCTGAATGAGGCCAGGCTGATCAGGCCTAAGCGCTGTAGTGTGCGAGTGAGACACACGAGAACCCTCATCATAGGGAAACCCCGTATGAGCTGTTTGTGCCCAGGGAGGCATAGCAGTGTTAAATACGGCTGACCTAAGATCGGTCGTAAAGGGAAACATTTACGACTATTTAATTCTGTAGTAATTCAGAGAATGAAGCCACAGTAACTTTAATCTACCATATTTCTTAAATTTTCATGGTGATCCCAATAACACTTGAATATTGATCATATTTATAATGGTTTAGGATTTACTGTTAAAGTGAAATTAACAAGTTTTGTAACAAAGACCTGAACGCTAAAATCTGAACGCTTTGGTCGATCTTAACGATCGACATTTCATATAAAAGTGTATCATTAAAATGACAAATGTTGTAAATATCAACTCTGTAATTTTATTTGTTTGAATTATCAGTATTTTCAGTTAAGCATCAGACCATCATTTCCTCCACACAAAACACATTGAACGATGACAGCATGACACCTTATTGAATCATTAGGTAATAGAAAATTTGTTGTAAAGTTTAGTGCATAATAGTTACTTTTGTTCTTTATTTATTTATCAGAAAGCACATTTGTGCAAGGCTACTGGCCATGACATTCTAAGTTAAGAAGGAAATTGTATTGGTTTAATGTAAAAGAATTTAACTTTATTATGTAAAGTATATTATTGTTACTTGATTTAGAACGTGAAAGTGGTCAAGCTTTGATTATTTAAATATGTTAAAGTGTTAGATAATGTAGAGACTAAGCTGTAGTCAATCAGATGGACGGCTTCAGGAAAGGGAACTGCACTAGTCAGTTGAGCGACGATGTTCGACACGCGGAAGACGCGGCTGGAGACGGGCAGAGGGGACAGTGCTGGTACAGACGCGAAAGCGGACAGTCGGTCTTTAGGTAGCTAGGAAGTGAAACGACTTAGAAATGTCGCGTTGTGTGGTATCGCGGGACTTAGTCTCTGAGCGGTGGGCAACCATGCGCCTGGTGGAGTATTGGACTTGTATTTCGCGATTAGATTGTGAATGATCGAACTGTCTCAAATGGATAAGCACTCGAGTGTAACAGTAACTCTAAATACGACCACATTCGCTATTAGTTTGCTTTCTGACTAAACATTATTCTAACCAAATCGCAAATGTGTGGCCTACATCATTTATGGGTCGTTAATTTAGTTCCCGATATTATTATTACTGTTACTATAAGTTATATTAACTTTGAATGTTTCATACAATTTCATATGCTTTCCATCAGCCACACAATTTAACTAAAGGGTCACAAGTGTCTAATTTAGGGCGTGTAATGCGACACGTGAAGTTCAACCCCTAGACGAGTTTGTGCCAAGACATTTCGACGAAGAGGAACCGCATGTGAGCCCGAACGTCTTTGGGATGTTAGCTCGCAAAACAGTATGAAACTAGACTTATCAGACTAAATGATGTTCTTACACCGCTCCATAGGCCAGTTTTTATGGATTCCACACCACGTTTTCCCGTTGTGGGGAACTGTATCAGCGATGAGTGCTTTCGGAATTCCAGATCGACGTGAAATTCCCTGCTTACGGAGATCCTTTCGTGTTGTTTCGGCGGTGACAGGGTTCGGTCATTCAGTGAGTTTTTCAGCTGTTGTCCTTTTTCTTCGTCGCAGTCCTTCTCATTGAGCTTCTGTCACGATCAGTCAACAAACACATTCGTCCTCATTGTGAATTAGAAGATGATGTTTTTACTTTTGGACTGTATCGATATAAATTTTCGATGTGGTGCCTCTTGAAACATCAAACACTTGGGCTACCTTGGTTGCAGAAACACCAATAATTTGGCCACGTCGGAATTAATTTAGGTCTGATCTAATGCACTCACAGCTACACAGAAAACTGTTCTAATCACGACTCGCACTTCCAATGTACTGAGGACATGCGACAGGTGACATTCGCGGTAAGATACAACAGCGCAACCCGCAGGCTCCGCTCCACTAGCGCCTGTACTTATGCTGAAGCACGTATTCTCGCGATGTTCCCATGTTTTTGTCCAACCTCTCTATATTTAATGGGTTGGCAGAGATATAATTCTGAGATGCTCAAACCAGGACCTACGCAAATTTTGTGAAATGGCTCCGGGTATTGTTCTGACAGCACTTCTCTGGGCGAAGAATATTCTTTGTGAATGTGCAGAGGACTGTGAAACAATATGATACAATCAAGTAAAAGCATTCGAAGTGAATACGTTTTTGTGTTTCAGTGTCAGGGACAAGGGAGATTAATCTTATACTAATGGACTCAATCTTTCCCTCCAAACATTATTAAGCTGTCAGTCTACAGAGCCTCTAAACAAAGGTGAACAGTTGTGTTTCGTGAACTTGAGTCGGAAAGCGAAACATTTCAACAGCCAAGCTCTTACGAAGATTCGGTTTGGACGTTTAATTCATCGGTGTTTCCTGCGACACAAACGGTATGTTTTTTCAGATCAGGTTTTATGGATTATGCGAACAGATTTCCAGCAAGGATAGAGTAAATTAAAATGTACACAAACAGTCTCGACCGCAAGAAACCTTTATTTTTGTGGTTAACGGTTTCGGTCAGATTATGACCATCTTCAGATCTCATATCATTATCGTAAAGGTGTCGCTGAACGGAGCAGGTGTTAGGAACTCCATCAGTTGATCAAGTTCAGCAGTTGATGTCCATGGAGTTCGTAACGCCTGCCCCGTACACCGCATCCACCTACCATCATGGCACGAGGTATGAAGACGCTCAGAAACTGGCCGATACCGTTACCCACAAAAATAACGGTTTCTATCGGTCGACACTGTTTATGTTCGTTTTAAAGTACTAAGAAAAAACGCTGGTCTCCTCGAGAAATGTTCTCACAAATTACAGAATAAATTAACCTGTACAAGTGCCACAAAAACTACTAAATTATATAGCTGACTTTTTCTTTCTGTCTTGTTGTTGTGACCTTCAGTCCGAAGACAGGTTTGATGCAGCTCTCCATGCTACTCTATCCTGTGCAAGCTCCTTCATTTCCGAATAACTGCTGCAACCCACATCCTGCTTATCTGCTTATAGTATTCATCTTGTAGCGAAGCAGCCTACTCACGCCATATAGAATTCATATACTTTCCATTGTGTGCCAGCCTAGTCCGCTCTAACTTGATATGACGTCACGAATGTTGCGCAATACCTTAAAAGTAAAGTAAATGATCTAAAAAGTTAATAGCATGTCAGGAGTGATGCTAAAATAATAATGTGTTAAAATTCAGTTTAGTAACTTTTAACAGTTTTCGAAATTTGGACGTTTTACGGAAAAATCATCGGCGCAACAGGAAGGAGCTAGAAACTTCAAAATTTATATTCAGATTCCTTTTTCATTGTAATTCAATGGAAAAAGTATGCTGGATCACACAAAGTAATATTTTGGTTGAAATTCATGATTTCCTGTTTTTGTGTCCTAAGAGTATGGAAGCAAGATAGATTAAGTAAGTGATTAGGTAAAGCTAGGATGTTTAGATTTAGGTAGAATGGAGATACACTATAATAACAAAGATGTGAGATGTTTCAAAAAGGTAGCTATAAAACTATAGCTGTAGCGTGTCTCCAAAGGGCAAGTTCAGAGCTCATCTATTGCGTGCATTGCAACTAAAATAATTCTCTCGCCAAAAGTATTTAACCTAGCCACATCAGAATTTTATTACAGATACTTACCTGTGTGCTGATAGCACAATTAAATTGAGAGCTTCATTGGCCTTCAGCGAATGAAGCAATTAATTATTTAGTAACTTGAAGTAGTGTTCTGCTAGCCCAGTGGCTAGTCAGCAAGGTAAATCTTGTCGGCTGCGCCTTCGGCGGTCCGCACTGCGGCTATATAAGTAAGGGCGCTGCGAGCTAGAGCCAGGCCCCAGTTCTCTTCTACATTGGTATCAGCGCGCACTGCTTGCCGGAAGCCGCGTCGCGTCTGTGCAGTTGCAAGGAACAGCCTTGGATGCCGTAGTATGTAACTCGGTATGCACGTAACAATGAGTTCGCATTGTGGTAAAGTGTTAATTGCAGAACGACTTCAGTGATTTATTGTCAGTTTGCGTTTGTCGTATTTTCACGTGTCGCAGCAGGACAGACCTTCTACCATTACTAACGTGGCATTTGATGATTATTATCATCATATTTTGGCAAGCATTCACTTTGGACATTTACATTGATAACGATTATTGAACAGTTTCGTTATCTGGGGGTAGTAGGATCCGCACAATAGACTCTCTGAACAGCTCTGATGGTACAACAGGTGATAGTAGCATTGCTTGGGTAAACATTTGTCTGAAACTTCACGCTTTATCGCTTTCAGAGCATAGTGAAAATTGTCATAGTAAACTGCATTTTCTATGAATCCCAGACATCATCCTAAATCCTCTGCATAATGAACTTCAATGACCAATAACTTTATTTCTCCATCAGAGTGGGCACAGTGAACTTTTAATTGCAGGCATCACGTTTTTGCTAATCACTTTCTGGTTGCCAACATTGTAGTTAGAGAGCCTGTGTTGAGAACGGCAACAATAGAAAAATTCTCCACGTGCCGCCCCACAATCTCTTCGTCTTCCTGTACTCTTTTAACCCCCCACACATCCCTCCAGTACTGAAGCGGTGATCCCTTGATGTCTCAGAATGTGTTATATCAACCGATCCGTTCTTGTAGTCAGCTTGGGCCACATACATATTTGCAATTTTATTTAGTACCTCCCCATTAGGTACGTGATCTACCCATCCAATCTTCAACATTCTTCTGTAGCACCACATTTCAGAAACCTATGTTCTCTTCTTTTCTAAAATGTTTATCGGCCTTGTTTCACTTCTGTACGAATACTTTCAGAAAAGACTTCCTAACACTTAAATTTACATTCAATCTATATTTTATACCCTCACTACTTTGTTATCATCAGTTATTTTGCTACGCAAATAGCAAAACTCATTTACTACTTTAAGTGTCTCGTCTGCATTACCTGATTCAGTTTTACTAAATTCCGTTATCCTTGTTCTGCTTTTGGTGACGTTCATTCTATGTCCGCCTTTCAAGCACTGTTCATTCCCTTCAAGTTCTTTGCCGTCTCTGCCGTCTCCTTTTCCGTTCCTCGGCGTAGATTGTTATTTGACCTGCCGACAAAAGCAACGCTACCGTTGTCGTGTCCTACGAGGACTACACTGAGAAGATGCAGCACCTGATAAATGACTACACCTAAAGGAAGATCAACGCTGACTCCCCCAAAGAAGGTAGAGAACAATACTAGGGCGCTTCTCAATGAATCAGAGCTACCAGAGGGCGTCTTCAAGAAACTGTCACCACAAGGACCTGTTCCGCTCAGTTTCGGCAGCCGTGGCGAGCGCATCGCTGATGCTGCGCTCTCCGCTGGCGAGACGGTAGTGGAGCTGAGAAGGCGTGTCTCTGCTGTTGCGTGGGATGGCGGGAGCAAATTCTCGTCGGCTGTGTCCTTCTGAAGACGCGAGCGAAATGTCGTGCCTTCGCTGGTTCGCCATCTCCTGTTTCTTCTCGCTGGCGTCGCCGTGGCCTAGTTCGCGACGTGTGGCGCAGAGCAGCGGCCGCACGTCGGCGCTTCACCTCTGCCTCTGCCACAGGTGCCACCTCCATACTCGGCAGAGCATGTTCCGCACCTGATGCCACTGTAGCAGTGCTTCGCCACACGGCCTTCTTCACCCTGGTACCGGGTGGGGCTTGTAATCCAGGGTGCGTTGTTGGGCTTCCGCTGCGACGGCGAAGCCGAGGAGCACACGCGTCTCGAAAAAGCTGCCGCCGTCGCCTGCCGTTTGCACGCCGACGATAAACAATGGGCGACCTCTTCTTGTTTGTTCGGTTGTGCAGCTTTCCTGCCGGTATCCCGAGGCCAACTGTTTGCAGCCCTTCCTCGACTGTCTTTCTCGTTGCAGGTCCGAGGCAGTTCTCGAAAGAGCGCATCTTATAGAAATTTCTAGCATTATTCATTTTGAAGTTGGAGTACATTTGTTTTAATTTGTTTTCGTCGTAATTTCTCTTATCGTGATACTCACCTCACTTCCACTGTCTAAGAGACAACGTACATTGATACCCAACATATTCACTATTATTATTGGGTGGCTCATTCTAGGTTGTACAGGTAGTTCCTCAAACTCATCCAGACCGGGCATAACACTAGTTACAGCTAAACCACTTTCACTGTTATCACCTGACAATTCAGTATTTTGTAGCTCTTCCCTACCGTTACACTGCTGCGCCTTCTCTTTCTCTTCCCACTTAGCGTCTCTAACACGGTATCTATCAAATACTGTGAGTGGTTTAATATTTCTGCAGTATCATTGGATGCTACCGACCCATCATCCGAATCCTCAGTTTGAGTATTCTGATCTGTCATACTAATTACTGTAATTACTGGCTTAGGAAAAGCAACCGCCTGGTGAGCGCCAGTATCCTCATAGACGGGAACTAGTTTTCCAGCCTCTGCCTACTACTGTTTCTATTTAATTCTGTAGTAATTCAGAGAATGAAGTCACAGTAATTTCAATCAACCATATTTCTTAAATTTTCATGGCGATCCCAATAAAACTTGAATATTGATCATATCTGTAATAGTTTAGGATTTACTGTTAAAGTGAAATTAACAAGTTTTGTAACAAAGACCTGAATGCTAAAATCTGAACGCTTTGGTCGATCTTAACGATCGACATTTCATATAAAAGCGCATCATTAAAATGACAGATGTTGTAGATATCAGCTCTGTAATTTTATTTGTTTAAATTATCAGAGGCGCAGAATCGCTCAGACTACAGTAATTTGGGTCGTGTTCAGCAAACTAAATGTAATGAAGTCGTGCGGTGTTTCGATTTAAAATTAATAGACCGACTGGAAAAGGCAGCTGAAAATGTAATTCAGGAAACCCCTACACACTTTGACCTTATGATTTTATTTTATTTTGTCGCTACCAGTTTCAACGATTCAGTGCGTCATCTTCAGGCTATTTTTGATGCGATACAGATTGAAATGATCCCCATGCATACCACATCTGTTGCCAGCATTACTGCAAACGCAGATAATGTGTCAGCACTGCATGGTTGGAGTGCTGAAACATTATCTGCGTATCCAGTAATGCTGGCAACAGATGTGGTATGCATGGGGATCATTTCAATCTGTATCGCATCAAAAATAGCCTGAAGATGACGCACTGAATCGTTGAAACTGGTAGAGCCAAATAAAATAAAATACAATCATAAGGACGGCTGTAAGTGTTTTTACTTACTTGTCAAGATAGTAAACGGCCGTCGTCCCAGAGACCTCCTGCTAAAAGGATGGACATACAAAAGCTTAATTTCTCTTAGTTTCCTGTCAGTCTGGCTGTTTCCTTCCTGTTTTAAAGGAATCTTGTCACGTTTTCCGTGTTATTGTCCATACTTTATTTTTTTTAATGCAATTTGTCTTCTTGTGACTGCCTCATCATATACCAAATCCACCTGGCGTGCATTTTAATTTTAATAACGAGGATTGTTGTTGCTTTTTCTGTTTGAACAAGGGAATGTTTCAGTTGTTTCCAGTTTACAGAATTCTTCGTTTCCAGTTAATCCCTAAAGTTTCTTCATTGTTTGAATTTTTCAGTGTCATATTTCAGAGTCTTTGCACTGACTCGTCTTTTCGCATTGGTTTGAATTTGAATTTACACAGATAGTAGTCAGAATGTAACTCACCGTTTCTTATTACCTTAACGTTCTGTAATTCTTGGGAAGATTCTTTGGATACTGCAATATGATATATTTGAATGTGACCTAAATTGGAAAGGGCGGGGTGGACGAGCGGTTCTAGGCGCGACAGTCTGGAACCACGCAACCGCTACGGTCGCAGGTTCGAAACCTGCCTCGGGTATGGCTGTGTGTGATGTCCTTAGGTTAGTTAAGTTTAAATAGTTCTAGGTTCTAGGGGACTGATGACCTCAGAAGTTAAGGGGAGTTGGAATGCCGGAAAATGGAAAAAATTCACATTTTCAGTTTTTAACCTTATAACTTAATTTGAAATTTTCTGCTTAAAATGGTGCAAAATTTGTTAAGAAATTCCAATTGGAAGTATTTTTATTTAATTTTTCAAAATTACATGTGCGCCCAGCAAAGTTACCCATCTTGTGATTTGTACACATTTAAATCTTCGCATTTCCGAAAACATTACATATAGAAGGCTGTGGATTTCACTCTTCAGTTGTAGAATCTTTGATCCTTCCATAGGTACCATTGTTTTTACGACTAGCTGTGTTTATTGTTCAGTTTTTGATCTGTGAGTGTTTGTTTTGAGCCTCGAGTTTAGTTTGTCGCTCATTTGGAGTTTGTTATCTGTCTTGTTTTGACTTTCAGTGGTGAGTGCGTAGTTTCTACGATGCCTAGGAGTGCATCATTATTTAAAAAGCGAAAGTTTCGCGGTAATAGATTTACAAATAACGTTTGTTCAAGTGATTCTGCTTCAGCACCTGTTGATGCTGGTGAAAGTTCTGACGTTTGTACAGCTGAGATGTGTGAAGGAGACACGCCCACCAGTGCATCAAAAAAGAAGTTATCAAACTGTGCAAGTGAAATTACAGATGAAGCTTCTAATGAACAATATGTTTTAGTCGACTTTCCTGTTTTTACTGAGTTTATGAAGAAATGTTTGTGTTGTAATCTTTGTGGAGGTTCTTTTGATATGAACATAACAAAATCTATAGGACTTTCCTGCAAAATTGCTATAGTTTGTGCCAGTTGTGAAAATGAGACCTGTTTTTGGAGCTCTAAAACATGCAGTAGCAATTTGTTTGAGAGTAATATCAGGCTAATGTATGCAATGAGAGCAATTGGTAAAGGACATACTGCTGCTCAAACATTTTGTGCCATAATGAATCTTCCACCTCCACCTGCTAAAATTGACAATTACACTGAAGTGATAGGAGATGCTGTTCAGTCTGTAGCAGATTTATCAATGAAAGCTGCTGCCAGTGAAGCAAAATATATAAATGAAGGAAACCCAGATATCCCTGTTGCTTTTGATGGAACCTGGCAGAAAAGGGGTCACACATCCAAAAATGCTGTTGCTACTGTTACTAGTGTGGACAGCGGTAAAGTTTTGGACTATGAAGTGCTCACTAAACATTGTTACCATTGTGCATCTGGTAAGATAGAAGCAGCTCACATATGTAGCAAGAATTATGAAGGTACGAGTGGAGGCATGGAGGCTGCCGCTGCTGTGAAAATGTTTAGCAGATCAGAAAAAGAACGGGGAGTATTTTACACAAAATTCCTTGGAGATGGGGACTCCAAGGCATACAAAAGTGTTACAGAATCCATGCCATATGTCAATAAGACAATAACTAAACTAGAATGTGTCGGTCATGTTCAGAAACGAATGGGCACTCGTCTAAGGAAACTGAAACAGAATCTGAAGGACAAAATTTTGTCAGATGGTAAAACCATTAGAGGTCGCCTGTCAGATAAAATTATAAATGAATTACAACAATACTATGGTATGGCAATAAGAAATAATGCAAATAATTTGCAGGAAATGAGACAAGCTGTATGGGCCACATATTTACATCGATCATCAACTGATGATAATCCTCAACATTTTGCTTGTCCAGATGGTCCTCAGTCATGGTGCAATTATAGAAAATCTCAAGCTACTGGGGATCCTTATCACCATAAAAATTATATTCCATTGGCTGTTATGGAAGTAATTAAACCAATATATAGAGACTTGGGGCATCCTGATCTTCTGCGAAAATGTCTTCATGGTTGTACCCAGAATCAAAACGAGTCGTTCAACAACCTCATTTGGACTCGTGTACCTAAGAATGTATTTGTTGGGATAAAAACATTGAAATGGGGAGTCAGTGATGCTGTTATTTCATTCAATGATGGTCATATGGGTAGGCTAAAGGTCATGGCAAGGCTCGGCATTGCTCCTGGTATCAACACCATCAGAGGTCTTCAGCTTCTGGACAGCGTGCGAGTAAGGAAGGCTCAGTATGCAGCTGAATTTAATACAAAAAAAGCAAGGGCAGCAAGGAGAAGAAAGCTTCTAGGTGAAGAAGAAGAACTAGAAGATGACCCTGATTACTCTGCTGGACACTTTTGATAATAGAATAAAAGGTATTTGTGAATTTTCATAATAAATTACTTTAATCGCATTTTCTGGCATTTGACATTTTTAGTGTTACATGTACCTTTATCTCATAAACCACTCAACCAACAACATTCAAATTTTCAGAAATGCTGCAAAACAGTTCAAAGAGGCCACTGAACTAGAATCATGACAAGAACTGGCTTATTCTCTGAACTAGGGAAGTTTATGTTATACTTTTTCCAATAAAAAATGGCTTAATGGTAAAAAATTCATAAATACTATACCAACAAAAAGAAAACATTGGTTCTAGTTCAGTGGGCTCACAATATATGCTGAAAACCTCTGCCAGAATTTCAAAGTTCTGAAGATAATAGTTCCAAAGAAAAAGGTACACAAAGTTAGCAAATTTAACATTGGCGAGATAGGGCATTCCAACTCCCCTTAAGTACCATAGTGCTTAGAGCCATTTAAACGATTTTGAACCTAAATTGGAGTTTGGAGAGCTTCTTTTTTCTATTTTCTGGGGAGATAAAATGGTTCAAATGTCTCTGAGCACTATGAGACTTAACATCTGAGGTCATCATGTGGGGCGGCGGGTGGAATAATAGAATAAATGTTTTGTATTTATGCTGTTTGCCGTTCTCAACACTGGCTCTCTAACTACGATATTGGCAACCAGAAAGTGATTAGCAAAACGTGAAGCCTGTAATTAGAATTCCTAGTGCCCACTTCATCTGAGAAATACTGAACCAATGCTCGGTACATTCCTGACAAATCTGTATTTTATTTACTTAACTGACTCATCTTCGATTACCTTATTCTTAGAGATAGTATGAGTATATTTGATTAGCAGTTGTCTTCTCAGCCTCTTTGTACATGTGAGTAACTTGTGGTAATAGTACAGTTCTGAGTGTTCAAAACACACTACGTTTAGTTGACTACTGAATCCACTTATTGGTCCTCTGCTGCTGTGTCAGTTCCACACCTGCAATTATGTACTTACTGCATCGAAGTGTATTTATGCTGAACTATAAATAATGTTTCACGTCTGCCATTATGTTACTCAATTATGTTGCTAATGTATGTACTTATTTAACACTCACTCTATTAACATTTAACGCATAGGATAGCACATTTATTTCATATCTATAGTGTATTGCAGCTGATCAGTTTGCTCACGTTGCAATCCATTTTCACTTGATTGGATGCTGAAGCCACAGGTAGTCTCTCTCGACCTACCACTAAAGTGCATTAAGTAATTATGGCCGAGTGTAATGCTAAATTCCTTAAACCTATAGGACACCATGAGCTGCTCTGTCTCATCTAACATAAGGGTACCTATGGTCGCATTCACGCCTCCAACTCATAACCTCAGTACGTGTAGGTGTGTCCTGTCACACACTACACCAAATAACGGCCAGCTCCAACCTTATAAATATTTCAAGGACGTGTCCTTCACGTCTCAACCACAAACACTGTTCAATTCTATTACACTGCCATTCCTTGCTACACAAGCTGAGTTCATTCTTACAACTTATCTGCATATTTTTCATAACACTAAGCAATCTCTTTTACTATTAATTAGTTAGCTCTACAGCATACAATAGGTTTCACTGCCACTTCAGATCCTGCTTGTACATGAATTTGTATATCTTTTTAAATTACTGTTGGTGGACCATTTCCAATAAAACAACAACTTTGTACTTATAATATTACCAGGGTTCTATACATACTTGTTACTCAAATACCTTTGTATCTTAATTACATCATGCTTCTCTGTTGTTTATGTCACTGTTAGGTTTGTCACATTAGGTATTTTCTTCACTAATCGGTGGACAGAATGGTTAAAGAACTCATGGCTTGATAGCCATGACGGAAAATTTTTCTATTGCAAAGAAGGAGTCGAAACTTTGGTGGATAGGAAAGATGAAGATAGAGTGAGACCTGAAAAAGGAAAGAAGATTTTACACAGCTGGGACTGCACAGCTGCCACACTGAGTAGAGGTTAAAGAACAACCTCCTCCCTACAGAATTCATTAGCTTAATGCTGGCTTGATAGTCATACCGGAAGATTTTGGTATTTGAGAGTAAGAGCCGAAATTTTGGTGGATAGGAAAGATAAAGAATAAGTGAGACCTGAAAAGGAAAGAAGATCTCACACAGCTGGGACTGCACAGCTGCCACACTGTGTGGAGGTTACAGAACAACCTCCTCCCTACAGAATTCATTAGTTTATTATATGTTTATCAATAAAAGGTTCCGTAATTACTCCGGTTATTGGAAAGACCAATTTTAACTGGCTTCTTTCAAAGTCAACAACACTCTGATATTTCGACAAGAAATGTATGCCAATTAAAACCTCAATACTGAGATTGTTTACAATTAAGGATGGATGATCAATTAAATTACCATTAATATCAAAGGGCAATAAAGCTTCTTGCTTTACCGTTTTTGACACCTTGCCATTAGCAAAAAAAAAAAAAAGGTTCAAATGGCTCTGAGCACTATGGGACTCAACTGCTTTGGTCATAAGTCCCCTAGAACTTAGAACTACTTAAACCTAACTAACCTAAGGACAGCACACAACACCCAGCCATCACGAGGCAGAGAAAATCCCCGACCCCGCCGGGAATCGAACCCGGGAATGCCATTAGCACCAATTATTCTTAGTCCTGATACCCTCATTACTGGAAGCTTGTCTTTACCAGGTAATGCCTCAAAGAAGGACTGAGATATCGCACTCACCTCACTTCCACTGTCTAAGAGACAATGTACATTGATACCCAACATATTCACTATTATTATAGGGTGACTTATTCTAGATTGTACAGGTGGTTCCTCAAAATCATCCAATAGTTCCTTTTGGATTTGTCTCCAACTAAAGTGATCGACTTCTGTCTTCATTACATTTAGGTCAAAGTGTGTAGGGGTTTCCTGAACTCCATTTTCAGCTGCCTTTTCCAGTCGGTCTATTAATTTCAAATCGAAACACCGCACGACTTCATTACATTTAGTTTGCTGAGCATGACCCAAATTACTGTAGTCTGAGCGATTCTTCGCCTCCAGACCGGGCATAACACTAGTTACAGCTAAACCACTTTCACTATTATCGTCGGGTTCCTTCGGTTCCTTCTCAAGTGACAACTGGTCACAGCTACTGGGTTTCTTCGACCCACAACAGGCTATCCTCTACATTCTCACTTACCTCCTGTCCTAAATCTATTAGTACAGTATCAACATCCTGCACAGGCACTTTAGATAAGAGCACATCATCCTTATCGTAAATATAAGCATGAATTTCTTCTGCTTCTTCACCTGACAATTCAGTATTTTGTAGCTCTTCCCTACCCTTACACTGCTGCACCTTCTCTTTCTCTTCCCACTTAGAAAGCGTCTCTAACACGGTATCTATCAAATACTGTGAGTGGTTTAATATTTCTGCAGTATCATTGGATGCTACTGACCCATCATCCGAATCCTCAGTTTGAGTATTCTGATCTGTCATACTAATTACTGTAATTACTGGCTTAGGAAAAGCAACCGCCTGGTGAGCGCCAGTATCCTCATAGACGGGAAATAGTTTTCCAGCCTCTGCCTACTACCGTTTCCTTTATTTACATTATAGTTAACTGGCACAGCATTGCTTTCCGCACTGTTGTTTACCTGCATAATTTTGTTCGGAACAAAATTACTATCATTTGGATGCCATTGTTGGTTCTGATAATTATTTATCCAATTCCTACCTCTCTTAGGATCGCGAACACCTACTGTTCTGATGTTTACATTGCCATTCTGCTCGTTCTTAAAATTACTGCTAGTGTTATTACCATTTCTGTTATTACGTGCTTGCTCCTCATTGGCAGCAACACGCTCTACACGTCCCAAATACTCAATGAAACGATCAAGATTGTCTCTAGGGGCAGATATAATTCTAGTTTGCCAATATCATGGCAATTTGGCTTCAAGACCTAGTATTATCATTTCAGGTTTCAGCTTTTCCGCCAAATGTGACAAACGTGAAATCCATGACCCAGCAAACTCTTTAATAGATTCCTTGCCTGCATTGAAGCGTTTTCCACTCCAAAATTCTCTCAACCATTTTGCTTACTGCTAGACCAATACTAATTAATGAAAGCTGTTTTAAATTTCGCTAATGTTTTACACTTCAACATGACATCAGCTGACCAACGCATGGCGTCACCTGCTAAATGGCTTCTAATAAATGAGATTTTCTCTCGTTCAGACCAAGTTGGTGGAATCACATCTTCAAAATCGTTCCAGAAATCTAGGGGGTGGATATTTTTATCTGGATCGAACCGGAAGAACTGCCGACATCCGATAAATGCGGCGTTCGCGGCTACAACTTGTTGTATACTACCATTACCAGAAGTTACTGAAGCTACTTTACTCTCAATGTTAGCAATGTTAGTACTAATATTTTCTACTCTCATTTCAACATTATCTACTCTTTGCACAATATGAGTAGTATCAGTTTTGATTGCATCTACTTCTGTTTGACATATGTTTACTTTTATATTAACATCTTTAAACCTATCTGAGCACAGTTCAGATTCCGCCTCGATCTTTTCTGTTAACTTGTGCTCCAGCTTCGCATCTTCCATTTGGAAGTCTTTGCGAACCTCAGCAACTTCGGAATTTACTGTTTTATACATTTCAGAAAATTGTTGAGCAACCTTTTTACTTAATATCCTCATGATTGTAAACAATTTTATAATTCAAACTGTCCAGATCCTCTTTCAACTTATTGCAACCAGCCTTGAAGGTATTGTCTATTACCTCCAATCGTTTATTAAAATTAGTTTGGCTGGCCACAATCTCATACTTTAATTCAGCATTACTGATAGCTATTGCTTGTAATATAACATTTAAATCAATAGCCCCAGTATCTTTGGGTTGCTCACTAGCTGGTTTTTTTATCACACTCAGGTGACGAAAAACTAGCTCAAATACCAGAATTATCAAAACAAAATGAAACATCTGATTGATCAGTCATATCTAGCTTATCTTTTTTAAACTCTACCACCTCTGAAGACTGTTTCGTTTTTAACTCATCATACAAACTATCATCCAATAAATTAACAATGATTTGTGCTTTACTACAGGGGTCTCTATTATTGAATCATTGCCCCTTTTCACACTACTGTCAGGAGACAATACTTCATATTTCACTTTAACATTACTATTTTCATGCATATTTGCACTTGAACCATTGTCTGGATTTACAGTTCCCTCAACAGACATAGGTTCTGATTTAAGTTTAACCTCAGTTTCTTCTGGCAGTTCCATCGCCGACAGTCTTTTAGTCAGGTTATTAAAAATTTTAACAGCTTTTCACTTAACTTAGTTCCTTCTGCACGACGTATGGCGTTGCCGGCGCGACATACTAGGATTGCTGATGCGACGCGGTGCATTGGACTGCAGACGGCACTTCGACAGCTGCTGTGTGTTTGCGTGGCCCGCAACTGCAGGCGCGGTTCCGGTTGCTCCGGCGGACGACTGCGGTGAGGCGAAACTGGCTTCTCGCGATGCCGGCAGCGCCGCTAGACTCAGTGCCAGCTCCGTCAATCCAGATGCGTTGTTAATCCAATTGCGTCGTGCACATGCACATGTAACACTATCACTGTTCTATTACTCAGTTGCGTGTCGCATTACACTCCCGAATCCGAATATTTAAAAATCACTTTCACTTTTACTCAGTTCCTTCCCCGGCCGATTGGCATCATATGTTGGGCGGCAGGTGGAATAATAGAATGAATGTTTTGTATTTATGCTGTTTGCCGTTCTCAACACTGGCTCTCTAACTACGATATTGGCAACCAGAAAGTGATTAGCAAAACGTGAAGCCTGTAATTAGAATTCCTAGTGCCCACTTCATCTGAGAAATACATTTATAGCTACAGCTTATATATCTGAGGAATTAGGAGATTGTCTGGGATTCATAATCAAAAACCATTCCCTCTAAAATGTTCACTATATTCTGAAAGTCGCAGACCAAAAAGAATCCACACAATCCAACTACCAGAGCAGTTCAGAGTCTAATGCGCTGATGCAACTATAACTGTTCAAATTAAATGTTTAAGTGAATGCTCGCCATAATTTGATGATAATGTTCATCAAACGCCACGCTAATAATGGTAGAATGTCTGTCCCGCGGCAGCACGTGAAAATACGACATACGCTAACTAAAGATGGATCCTTAACGTCATCCCAAAATTAACACTTCACTCGAAAACGATTTCATGGTTACACGTATCCCAAGTAACTTATTACTGCATCCGAGGCTGTTTATATCAACGATACCGACGCGACGCGACTCCCAGCACAGGTGGTGCACTAATCAGCGTTTGGAGAGAACTGGGGCCTTCCTTCTTCTCGCGCAGCGTTCTTACATACAAAGCCACGGTGCGGACTTCTAAGGGAACGCCTGATCAAATCTGCTCTCCCGACTAGCCGCTGGGCTAGTAATGCACCACTTTAAGTTATCGAATAAATCATTGCTTCCTTTGCTGATGGCCGATGAAGCTCTCAATTTAAATGTGCAATCAGCACACAGGTAAGTAATCATAATAATAGTCTGACGTGGCTAAGTCAAATATTTTGGGCGAGATAATTAATTTAATTAGACTACACGCAGTAGACGAGCTCTGAACTTTCCCTTTGGATATACGCTATCGCTATAGTTTTATAGTTATTCAGTTGAAACTTCTCACATCTTTATGATTATAGCGGATCTCCCTTCTACTTAAATTTAAACATCCTAGCTTTATTTATTCGCCTACTTAATCTATCTTGCTTCCTTAATTTCTAAGACAAAAACCAGAAAATCATGAATTTCAACAAAAATTTTAATTTGTGAGGTACAGAATACTGTTTCTACTAAATTATTATGCAAAAGGAATCTAAATATAAATTTTTAAGTTTCTAGCTCTTTTCTGTTGCGCCAATGATTTTTACAGAAAAACATCCAAATTTCGAAAATGGTTAAAGTTATTGAACAGATATTCAACACATATTGATTTAGTATTACTCCTGACATGCTAGAAACGTTTCAGGTTATTTACTTGATTCTTAAAGTGTTGCGCAACATTTATGACGTCAGAGCTAGTTACAGCGGACTGGCCTGGCACACAATGGAAAGACTGATGTGAATTTTATAAGGCGTGAGTAAGCTGCTTCCCTACAATCAGTCCCCTAGAACTTAGAACTACTTAAACCTAACTAACCTAAGGACATCACACACGTCCATGCCCGAGGTAGGATTCGAACCTGCGACCGTTAGTGGTCGTGCGGTTCCTGACTGAATCGCCTAGAACCACTCGGCCACACCGGCCGGCTCTGGGGAGATACTTTAAGGCAGTGGACTTCACTACCAGGTTAGTTTCTCTGGCGTTCTTGTTTGTCTGTTTCGCTTAGTGGCGAATTAAAACCTGCACCAGTTCTACAGTGTATTCCTTCGAAATTTTTGTGGCAATTTCTGTAAAATCTTTCCGAAACGTATCTATTCCTCTGTTTTATTACCCTGGCACTAACTATTGTATATGCCTTATTTGTGCATCTGAAGAGAGCATGCACACTCTGCCACTAGGTGACTGGAAATCTGTTAGGGAATCTAAAATTTTGCAGCAGACAATGGTGGCTCCTTCTAAATGTGGGACATTTTCCATAACCCGTTCCCCTACTTTTCCTTTGAAAGTCGTACAGTCGTCCGTTTCAAAGGTATGCACGCCTGTAAATCTTTTTTTCTGTGCTGCTGTAATGAGTGTGTTGTGTTTACTAAGAACTTGTGGCATCGGTTTAATTTTCTCGGATTTTCGAAAGTGAATTTAAGTTAGCTGTTGCAAAGAATTCTTCTGCTTGTGCCTGATTTTGTTCTCACTTTTCCCAGAAATCTCTAACTCTTTCCAGGGCACTGGAGTAAGTTCTCCAGAATCCAATGACTTCCTTGAGCTTTCTGTGGTAACAGTGGATTGGGTACCACCTGGAATAGTTTTCGTTCCACTTGGAGATCGTAATGTTTCAGCTAATCCAAAATATTTTCAGGATTGTTAATCCTTGAGGTTTATAAAGTTAACCTCCATTGCCTTCTTCGCCTTTACGGACGATTTCTCGTCTCAGGGGCAAGGGAGTTCTCTGCGCCTCTGAGCTTCGATTTATTTTCGTTTTCATAGTTTTTTTTTCTTAGAGGCACCTACAAAACGAATGCAGTATGTCGATGTACTGTAATAGTGTTTGAGGAGCCCGAAATGGTGGTTGTTGAAGCCTGTTTCGTGCTTGGAGGATGTAGTGTTGTACACTTGTCTCCAAACGATAAAAATTATTGGAAAAAAGGGAAGTTAGATACTTTAAAATACGAACAATCCATGTAAGTTTCCCTCATAAATTACTCAGAAACCAAGAAAAGGCTACCCGCTTTGAATAGTTACATCTTTCAAAGACGATGAAAAAGAATGCGATATACACATAATGTCTGAATCGTGTTTGTGCTACGTGGGTGGAGTGAGTCTTTTGGTGTGGTTTGTAACTCTTTTCAGCTGTCGCAAGCCACATACAACTATCGGTTGCATGCGTCCTTAAGCCGTGCTCACATGGTACGAGGCGCCTAACGTTAACATGGATGTGGATAAGAAATCCGACATCACGAAACACAGTGCCAGCGTCACACAGGACGTGCCAGGTAATGTGATCTACAATGGCAGCTCTCGGCTGTGCCTGGTTCGCAAAATACGCAGTTTGTTTGGATGGGCGTAAAGTTCCTATGTTTTTTCGCATGATATCTTGCGAATCATGGATAAAGAGTATCAGACGGATGCCATATTCCTTGACTTCCGGAATGCGTTTCACTCGGTGCCCCACTACAGACTCCTAACTAAGGTACGAGCATATGGGATTGGTTCCCAAGTATGTGAGTGGGTCGAAGACTTCTTAAGTAATAGAACCCAGAACGTTGTCCTCGATGATGAGTGTTAAACGGAGGTGAGGGTATCATCTGGAATGCCCCAGGGAAGTGTGGTAGGTCGACTGTTGTTTTCCGTCTACATAAATGATCTTTTGGATAGGGTGGATAGCAATGTGCGGCTGTTTGCTGATGATGGTGTGGTGCACGGGAAGGTGTCGTCGTTGAGTGACTGTAGGAGGATACAAGATGACTTGGACAGGATTTGTGCTTGGTGTAAAGAATGGCAGCTAACTCTAAACAGAGATTAATGTAAATTAATGCAGACGAATAGGAAAAAGAATCCCGTAATGTTTGAATACTCCATTAGTAGTGTAGCGCTCGACACAGTCACGTAGATTAAATATTTGGGCGTAACATTGCAGAGCGATATGAAGTGGGACAAGCATGTAATGGCAGTTGTGGGGAAGGCGGATGGTCGTCTTCGGTTCATTGGTTGTATTTTGGGAAGATGTGATTCATCTGTAAAGGAGACCGCTTATAAAACACTAATACGACCTATTCTTGAGTACTGCTCGAATATTTGGGATCCCTACCAGGTCGGATTGAGGGAGGACATAGAAGCAATTCAGAGGCGGGCTGCTAGATTTGTTACTGGTAGATTTGGTCATCACGCGAGTGTTACGGAAATGCTTCAGGAACTCGGGTGAGAGTCTCTGGAGGAAAGGAGGCGTTCATTTCGTGAATCGCTACTGAGGAAATTTAGAGAACCAGCATTTGAGGCTGACTGCAGTACAATTTTACTGCCGTCAACTTACATTTCGTGGAAAAACCACAAAGATAAGATAAGAGAGATTAGGGCTCGTACAGAGGCATATAGGCAGTCATTTTTCCCTCGTTCTGTTTGGGAGTGGAACAGGGAGAGAAGATGCTAGTTGTAGTACGAGGTACCCTCCGCCACGCACCGTATGGTGGATTGCGGAGTATGTATGTAGATGCATATGTAGATGCATTGAACCTCACATTTCCTCCCTTGTCCGTATGCTAGTCATTTTGTTCTGTCATGGTATATGTAATTAAAAACTTCAGTATCCATGAATATGTTATAATACAAAAAAGTTGCATGTTCAGTCAGTAATTACGTCAGCTTGTAAACATCACAAAATCGAACAAACCGGACAGAGAGTGCTCTTATATTCACATATCGTCGAATATTACAGGACTGGTTTCTGTTAACTTAATAAGAAAGTCCTTCAACTTTTTTGAACATGTGAAGGTGAAAACTAAATAAACAAACAAATAGATAAATCAGGATACAGCCACACACAAACGCACTATACAGTATTTCGTAGTTTGATGCCGCTAACAACTACATTACGCTTCACTTCTGCAACGAACGATCGTGTATTTTAGGTCACGATCTTCTGAAAGCTTTAATAGCGGATATCTTATTAACTGGGATTTAATTATAACATATCATACCAAGAAAGGCTCTTTTTTGATGATGTTTCAGTGTGCAATTGCCTTAAAATGGCTTACTTTCACAACACGAAACCACCAATAAGACATTAAGAACTGCATTATGCAATAGACAGCGGTAACGGCATATCTTATTAGAAACGATCGATTTCGGTCTAGATTCAAATCATAATCTTAAAGGCTTTTTCTTTTTTTCTCATCATTTTATTGCGAGCATCGTACCAATAAGGATGTGTTCTGTAGAGATACTCAGTGTGCGGGTGCCTAGGAACAGCCTACATGATGCTGTAAACCACCAAATATGGGCTCCTGCTGAAAATGACAAATACTATACGGTGTTTCACAAGTACTGCTTGTGTCGGAGAGCGTTCTCGCTTCTTATGGGTTGTACTTTATGTGACACATTACCGAAACATTGCAGAACTTATTTTGTGTTTCACGTGACGATATGGCTCCTCAATGTGAAATAGCAGGAAGTGACATCACAAAACTCATACAGCTACATGTCGACGTTAGCTAACTAGTGCTTACATTCCTCGCGCTACATTTGAGTCTGCCCAACTTGTTCCCTGACAGATGCAGCGGGCTGAAATCGGCAGCTTCACAGGCCTACCTGGAGCGATAACGTAACACGTTTTTGTAAACGTCTCTACGGCCATCCCTCAGTGCTCTCACAGCTCCATAGATGGTACTGTTTTCGCCTGCAGCCGCTAGCGCTTCGCAGTGGAAAGCTGGCAACGTCGCTGTGATAAAAGTCAGCGATCTTCTTGTGCTGCTTCGACTATAGCCAACCATCACTGCCTTTGTCCAACTGCCCAGCCTCGGCTAACTGGCCGCAGTTCGGCAGCTGCCGCATACTCAACTGCTGACTTCTGCTCCGTAAGCCGACTCCTTGTAGTGTTGTAAACTATGGCACAAAAGTAATGGCGGGAGGAGTAGACGCTAGACAGTCTTGGAAGCATCTTCAGGAAGCGTAGTCCACCCAGGATGTAAGTAGCTTACAAAGCCCTCGTTCGACTGATACCTGAGTGTTGCTCGTCTGCTTCAAACCCTTACCCGATAAGCGCATTTCATTACAGCTTCTTTTAGCAAGCCCGAAGAAGAAATGACTACGGCTATACAAACACCCTGACCCCTGCCTAAGAAAATCTCTCCAACCCGTCCGTGAATCAAACAAGGCACCCAGCAGCCTGGGGGTGGCGTTGCTGACCACCAGGCCACAAGTGGACAATTAATCTCTTAACCGGACAAGTATATCTCACTAATGATAAAACAATGAGCACAACTTATCGTCTTATTTGCTGGTCAAATATTTGACATACAGTCATTCAAAACAGAGTGAGAAAGTTTGGAGGTTTATGAACCTGAGAATTTAAAACATATAATTTATCTAAACAGATAATATCGAATAGTAAATATCATTATACATTTCGTCTACTGACCTCAATGGTGCTTCGCCCACGTGTGCAGAAAATGTTATAAAATGGCAGGCAACAACGAGATGGACACATCGGTAGTCGAAGTTGAGCCGAACTTTGTTTTGACTGCCATATTGTTTACACTGCACAATGTTGCTTATTATTTTTAAAAAACAATTTTAACTGTGAGACCTGAGTTTCTCCTGGCGTATACAACCTTCAAATAACTTCCGGGAATTCAGCCAGGTAACACTTTAAGCGAACACCGATATTTCGGTGGGAGAGCACCCCGCCATTTTCAAGGCAAACTGCAACGGACAGGCGACGTACATGCAAATTTAAAACCTACGTCCTCGGATTGAAGCAGGAAAGATAACACACTCACTGAAAACTAGTGCCACTAAAGATGACCAAAGTCAGAGCTATCGATAGTGAGATTACAAATTCGAAGGTGAGGTAGCATTGACTCTGTCCCTCTGTTTTTTGACAAGGGAGAGAGACGGATTCCAAACAGAGTTCAAACAAAAAGCTCTATCCACGTTAACGAGGATGATCGCTAATTTAATCTCAACTGACTCCTTAATAACACTGTCCCAATAGCTGGACGTGCATGCCAATATCTCGGCATTATTGTATAACATGGGGTGACCAGTATCCAAGCAAGAGCAGTTCGGCAAGAGCAAATCTACTTGGCTGCTGTATTCGTGTGAGCCGTTTATGCTCAGTACATCGGTCCTCCACGTTCCT
This sequence comes from Schistocerca serialis cubense, assembly GCF_023864345.2. NCBI lineage: Eukaryota > Metazoa > Arthropoda > Insecta > Orthoptera > Acrididae > Schistocerca > Schistocerca serialis. Next base: position 454,751,094 of record NC_064645.1, read on the forward strand.
GATAGTTTGACCAATATATGCCATGCCGCAGCTACAAGAAATACGATGTACACCCGCCTTACGCAGACCAAGATCATCCTTAACAGAACTCAAAAGCTCTCTAATTTTAGATGGAGGTCGAAAAACACATTTCACATCGTATTTCCGTAAAATACGACCGATCTTGTTGGAAGTGTTACCTATGTAAGGCAAAAAGGCAGTAGACTTAGGTGTCGACTGACTCTGAGACTTTGCCAGCTGAACTGTCCCATCTTGTAGTTATGAACGTGCGTTACGTTATCGACCAACTGTACATCGGGTGATTGATGACATTTCTGAGTCGACACAAGTCTACTGCCTTTTTGCCTTACGTAACAATACTTTTATAATTATAGTTTACATCAAACGATGGAAGTTTAAGTGTTCCGAATTCGGTCGAGTACACAATAAAAGATTGTGGATTTAGCAACTGTTGTGCGATTTATTGATTTTACGAAATGGACTTACACAGTTGAACACAAATTATCTGACAACTGCCAGGATCTACTAGGATTACTAGGATCGTGGGCAACGAAAGTTGAGGTGCATGCGCGGGAAAGGGATGATTACGCGCAGTATATGTATAGCCGCATCTGCCCTCGTTAGCTGAGTGGTCGCCGGCACGGTAGCTCAGCGTGTTCGGTCAGAGGGTTAGCTGCCCTCTGCAATAAAAAACTGAGTCAACGGCTCAACACTGAACTTCAACGGGTGTCATGGGACATCCGCACCGAACAAATGCACTGACCAATATAGGGGAAAAAAAGTCTCACGAAAAGGACGTGGGTGCAATTCCAGGTCGTACTTATATTTTCAGAGAGCTGAATGTCTTCTGTAATAAAAACTGAGTGGATCAACAAACGAACTTTAACGGATGTCATGTAAAGTGGTCAGCGCGGCGGAATGTCAGGCCGAGGGGCCCGGGTTCGATTCCCGACTAAGGCAGGAAATTTTCTCCGCTCAGGGACTGGGTGTTGTGTTGTCCTCATCGTCATTTCATCCCCATTTCGAGGCGCAAGTCGCCCAATTTGGCGTCGAATGCGGTAAGTACTTTCCCCTCAGCGGCAGAATTCCTCCGAATGGGGGACTCCCGACCCACAATGCCTTACGCTTATTTCCGTGTGTATACACATCATGCTGCTAGGTAACGGTTTCTTTAACTAACCGAGACATGGAGTTCAATCCACACAAACGTAACCACCAACCTTTTAAAAATGCAGACTATCGGGTATTAAAACGCTCGAGAAGGACCAGTAAAGTGTCGTTATTACACTAGGCGTTTGTCGCTACGGAAATGACAAACGAAACTTAGGTGCACTGAAAGTAGAAGAATTCTAACGTTAACCTCTGCTAGCACTGCTGTGTGTTTGTGTCCATCGATCGAGTGACCTTGATGTCTACCGGAATGGAAACGATATGCACGCCGGGATACGGACGTCGGCCCAATCACAGCCCCAGAAGGGCAGGTCGCGTGTACGTCACTCACTATGCAAAACCTGCTCCTCTCCCGCTCCCTCCTTTGTAATACGCACCCAGGAAAACGAACTACATAAAACAATGCAAGAAACCACCGGCGAAACACGTACGCTATTATCACAGTGTATTCAGTCCGTTCTGTCACAGTGTTCAGTATAGTATGTAACAAATGCAAAATAGATCCTTTACACGTATTGTTCTAAGTGTCGACCACCATGATTACTGCGCTGTACAGCGATGCACTATCGATTGTCTTCTACGCTCAAGAACTCCAGCAGTTTGGTGTAATACTTCCACGATTGCGACAATCGTAGCGACTTGTAGCTCTGCGTGAGTATCGATCACAGTCTCGTAAGCCATGCTTCTCACATGGCTTAGTGGAAGAAGCCCGTTGGTGTTATGAGCGATCTGGCCGTGAAACAGAACCACCGTGACCAGTCTGCTGTGATCCAAACTGTACATCACTGTGGTTCTAATACTCAGTGCAAAGTGGCGTCCCATTAGGCTGAAAAGAAATGAGCTGACGAATCTCCTAGTAACTTCAGGCAATACAGATACAAAGATAAACGGAGATGAGAAATCGATTGAAACGCAATTACTCTCCAGCGAGCCACGTACGACTTCGATGTAAATATCCAGAAAATATCCGTAAAGAGCCCCGAGATTCTGCCGGTGTAGGCTGGATTCACTCTCTAGATTGTGAGTCTACCAGTTGAGTAGGCGCCTGTGGCAGCGTGTAGCTGTCAGGATGTAACTTATCGTGAATCGGCTGACACTGGGACAGACCGGGACAGCATAAGGCTTACCAGGTTGAAAAGAGCGTCCCTTGGATGTCCAACTAGGGACGTCGTTAGATAGGTGGCAGCCTAAACATGAGCAGCCGAACGTGGGGTGTCTTGAAACTGCCTGAGGGTGGGTGCCCGATCGTCGGCAATACTTTTACCAACTGAGTTACCCGGGCATGACTGACGAACCCTTCTCTCAGCTTTGTTTCCACCAGTACATCTGTTCTTCTTTAGTACATCTCCTCTTCTTTGCAAATTGCACAGAAGTTGTCAAGCATACCTTGGGAGACTAACCATTCTTGGAACAAAAGATAATGGGGAGAATGCCTCAGCCACAGCCTAGGAGATTCTTTACAGAATGAGTTTGTAATTCTGCGGCTGAGTTATGTGCTGTTGGTGGCAAAATTGTGAGGGCAGGTCGTGAGTTACACGTGGAAATATCAGTCGCTAAGGTCATTGCCTACTAGCGGCAAGATCCAGGGTTCGAGTCCCAATCCGGTACATGGATTTAATCAACAGTGTGGTTTAACGGCCGATGCACTGTCCCTTCCTTAGACAACTTTATTCATCATACTTCAGGAAGACAGTGAACAATGACATATGGTGAGGATGGTGAGGACTATGCAAGCCTTCTTCAAAGGATACATTGGTTCTCTAACCTGCGTGTTTGTCTAACATATCATCCACAGAACATGTCTGGGATGAGGTTGGTTCTTTGTTGCAAGCCTTTTGCAACAGCTGTTGATGCATAGAAACTGAGAGGAGGGAGATTCCTAAGGAATGCATCCAGCCGTTCTTTGATCGCATATTACGAAATTTACAGGTTCTGACTACTGCGGAACGATGAAGTTTGAGAGTAGGGAACTAGGTACAGTTTTGTAACCCACCTCATCTGTGTAATGATGCGTATCTATTTTGTGGTACAAAACTCATTTCATCTACATCTACATCATACTCCGCAAGCCACCTAATAGTGTGTGACGGAGGGTATTTTCGGTACCACTATCTGATCCCTCCAATCCTGCTCCACTCGCGAAGAGTGCGTGGGAAGAAGGATTGTCGGTAAGCCTCTGTATTGGCTCTAATTTCTCGAATTTTCTCCTTGTGGTCAATACGCGAGATGTATGTTGGGGGGAGGGGGGGGGGGGGGGGAGCGGGGGAAGTAATATGTTGTCTGACTCTTCCTGAAAAGAGGTGTCCCGAAATTTCAATAGTGAATCTCTCCGTGATGCAAAATGTCTCTCTTGTAACGTCTACCTGTGAAGTTTGTTAGGCATCTCCGTAACGCTCTATCACCAGCTTAACGATCCCGTGACGAAACGCGCCGCTCTTCGTTGGATCTTCTCTCTCTCCTCTATCAGTCCTACCTGATAGTGATCCGAGACAGATGCACAGTATTGAAGAACCGGGCGAACAAGCGCCTTATAAGCCACTTTTTTCATGGATGAGTTACATTTCCTTAACATTCTTCCGATGAATCTTCTGCTTTTCCCACTATCTGTTTTATATGGTCATTCCACTTAAGGTCGCTATGGATAGTTACGCCTAGATATTTTCGAGAAGACTCTGTCTCCAGCTGTTTGACATCAATAGTGTAGCTGTATAGTAGTGGATTTCTTTTCCCATGTAATGCGCAATGTTTACATTTATTTACGTTGAGTGTCAACTGTCAGAGTCTGGACCATTCATCAATTCTCTGCAGGTCGTTCTGCAAATTCTTACTATCTTCTGGCGTAGCTACTTTGGTGTAAACAACTGCATCATTTGCGAATAGCATTAAAGGGCTAGATCATTTATATATATTGCGAACAGCAACGGTCTTATCACACTTCCCTGCAGTACTCCGGATATTACCTTTACATCTGTCGATTCTGTTCCGTCAAGAGCGATGTGTCGAGTTCTATCTACAAGAAAATCTTGAATCCAATCGCAGGTCTGCTTCGATATTTCAGTGACAGACATCCCACCTGATGTTGCAATATTCAGAAACGCTATTTTTGATTATCTTTTCCTCTAAAAGATTCACAGTGTTTTCACCTTCGGCTACCTTATTCCGCCTACACGACTGCAATTTTTACAAGTCAGCTTTGTTGTAATGCAAATATTTATACAGGGGTACGCTGGCACGCAGAAAATTGTTAAACTGGTGGGGAAATACTATTGGATTCTACTGCCTGAACTACTTGTCACTGGGGAATAAAATGTTCACATGTTCGTTTTCTTTTAATTTTTTGGCATGTGCGGGGACACTAAATTGAAAATGACCTTGAGGTCAAAATTGTAGTCGTGATGATTAAAATTAAAGAAACAATCGAAGTTTAAAACGTTCTTGTTCATACTGTTAGTGTCGCCGAATTTTCTCCCTTTAAATTTACGCGTGCATCTTTACGCGAGCCAACTTACGGCATGTCGGAGAGGGTAACTTCGACGGCACGGTCAGTTCTCACTACTGTTGTTCCACTCTCGAATGGAGGGTATTAAGAACGACTGTCAGTAATTCTCTTTATGAGGTCAAATTTGTCTGATTTTTCAGTCATGATCATTTCGTGTGAAGCGTGGAATAATACATTATTTTCTGCCTGACTTCTTGCAACGTCGGTTGTTATTATTTTACACTAAAACTTGAGGAGACGCTGAACGCCTGCTCTGTAGCGTCTTGGGGAGGGGTGAACAAGACTGCATCGATCCAACATTTGTTAACCGAGGTCTTGACGAAATGCTCTATTTGTTTCGTTCTTCTACACTGACGAGCAACTCTCAAGAATGATTCGACAGAGTGTTCTGCAAAGCACGCCTTTCGAAGACGACACAAGTTGAATTCTTCCGATGAATCTCAGTCTGGCCTCTACTTCTGCAGTCCACTGATAAGAAATGAGATCGACCGCAGGAGCGGCGCAGAAAAGAGTATGCGGGATACGCAGACTACAGCCGTATGTCGTAAAGATTTAATTAGCATATCGAAACAACAATGTTAAGGAATTCAGTTTACTGCTCGTTTGCATGTACGTGTCTCCAGTGTTAGCACAGAGTGAAGTCTCTGCGTCGTAGTACCGTAGCATTAGAGGAGCCAGAACAAAACAGCGCAGGCCGTTGATAATGGAAGTATCGTTTTCGGTACCTCCTCGTCTGTATTTAAAGGGGAGCAAAGTAAAAGAACGAAAGGAAGATTGGGCTTAATGTCCTGAAGACATCGAGGTCATTAGGGATCGCAGAGTACAAGCTCGGATTGTGTCAAAAATGGGAAAGGAAGTCGGTCGTGCCCATTCAAAGGAAGCATCCCGGCATTTACCTGCAGCGATTTAGGGAAATCACGGAAAACCTAAATCTGGATGGTCGGACGCCTCCCGAATGCGAGTCCAGTGTGCTAACCACTGCTCCACCTCGCTCACTTGGGGAGGGGGGAGGGGGGGGCCGTTACGAAGATGCACGCTCAGTACATTTAAATGCACGGCAACAATAGAACACCATATGAACACAGTGGTTAGGCACCACAGGCGCTTGCAGTGTGCCCAGTCAATCCTGAATGGTGAAGGACGAAGAGGTGGCAGACCGTTTCCCGGCGAAGAACCGGGAATCACTTGGGGAGGCCCTGGTGATCCAACACCGATTCGTCACTGTCGATATGACAGTGGAGAAACTGAAAATCAATCGGGGATTATCAAAACTAGACATGATTGTCTTAATGGGATTTCCGCGATCGTTCTTTATGACAGTGAACCCATAGTTCTGTACTGACAAGTTACTCTGTAACTGCAATACATGATCTGAAGATGGGCAGCTAGCCTGAAACCGGCCATTGAAAATACAAAATAGCGATCAAAGACTGAAATGCCATATTTTTATTTACTCGGGGATTAGTTTTGAACATCTGCCTTTCAAGCGCCAGCGGCATTGTCGCACCTTGTCAGACAGCCCCAGGTGACTGATCCCCGCCGGCCGCTGTGGCCGAGCGGTTCTAAGCGCTTCAGTCCGGATCCGCGCGTCTGCTACGGTGACAAGTTCGAATCCTGCCTCGGGCATGGATGTGTGTCATGTCCTAAGGTTAGTTAGGTTTAAGCAGTTCTAAGTTCTAGGGAACTGATGACCTCAGATGTTAAGTCCCATAGTGCTCAGAGCCATTTTTTGACTGATCTCCTTAGACGAGAGCTGAGTGTGTAGCCATGACCTCAAGACAGAGCAGCAGAGCTAGCAATGGGGACGTGCGAGTTCAGTAACGCGGAAAAAGGCGAAGACACAACCACTGTCGGACAAGATGAAGCTGACTTTTTTGGGACTACGGTTGTGCGATGCTAACAGAACATGCTTAACACTATATGGTCAAAAGTATTCGGACGCCCTCTATGTAACGCAGCTTTGGCCACTATATGACACGAAAAGCTGACCCGCCAGTATAAAAGGAGGTAGGGACGGTAGGAAAGCAGAGTGGGTCCGCCAGGAGATCTCTGTGATTTCGAACGTGAACTAGGCAAGGATATCACCTTAGAATGAATCCATCAGGGACATTTCAACCTTTCTAAAGTTGCTCGAGACAACTTTTGATGATCTGACTGAAGTGTAAACGCGGAGGACTAACCGCAGCTAAACCGAGACCAGGTAGACCTGATGTATTGACGAAAGCGACCGTCAAGTATTGCGGGTAGTGGTTGTAGAAACCGCTTGACACCAGGAGAAGAAATCACTAGTGACTTCCAAAAGTTCTATCAGCAGTCCACACAGCACTGTGACTGTGTGTCGGGAGCTAAAAAGAATCGAGTAGATTGGTGCAGCAACTCCTCATATGCCTCACGTAGTCAAAGATAGTGACAGCTGAGGTGGCGTAAACAGCGATGGAACTGGACGTGGGTGACTGGAAACTAATGGAAACTAATCATCACGTCGTACCCTCTGGAAATCCAACAGTGAAGTAGGAGGAGGTGGTGCTGCGGGTTGGAGGTGTTTTTCGTAGTTAGGATGTGCTCCAGTTACCTTAAAAAATCGCTAAAAGCGGACAGACTTGAACACATTTGACAGAACTGTGTACTGCTTACAGCACAGGAACAGTACGTAGACGATGACTGTGTCATCCTGTTACAAAGCAGTATTTATGAGGCAGTAGTTTGTGCACAGAAACATTCCTGAACTTGACTCGCCCGGCCACAGTCCGGACCGGAACCAGTGGAATACCTGTGGGATGAGTCAGAACGTCGACTTCTCTCCAGACTGCCTTCTCTGGTTGCTATGGAACACTGGTTGCCATTCCTCCACAACCATCGAGACAAGGAACTGCAAGTGTGTGCACCAGAGTTGAAGCCGTCATAAAGGCGAAGGGTGGGCACACGCCACATTGATGTCCACCACTAGGTACTAGGATGAATTTCATCAGACAGCCACAAATTGACATTAGCACCACTAAGCTCGAATCTTTCACATGGGTCAAGGAGGAGGGGGGGGGGGGGTTCTTTGTTTGTTTTGTTTTGATTATTTAATGAACCAGGAATTTCTTTACTAGGTTGCAACACACTTTCCATAGTTATCAGGAGCATTATAGCATATACAAATGCAATAAAATAAATTAATGAATATGAGAAAAATTATTATACTTTTATCATGAAACTAACACTTTCATATACATCAGACTTATATTAAGAAATCATAAAAGAACGTACAATAGCAAACCACAAATAAGAAAACAGAAACTCAATGTCAGAAATTACAATTGAGTTTTTCCTTCCTACTCACTTTCACTTTCAACTTCACAACCTTTGCTTATGATTGTTTTTGTAGAATGAGTGGAACACACATACTTGGAACACGTGCAACAAACTATAGACACTTTTGTCATCGTGTCGTTTTCCTTTTTAGAGTTTTTACTCTTCAAACAGATGTGACATCTTACTCTTGAATAAAATTCAACAGATTTAACAGTTGCAGTAATGATGGGCAGCGTTTTCCCTAGAACACTTTCCATTGCAGAGATGATAGGCTTTTGCAAATCCATGTTATTCTTTAGTCTCTTTTCCACAGCTGACCTAACGAGCTGTTGACCTAATTCTAGCAGCTATAGCCTTCTATCATTATGCTCTCCTTATTCCAGTTTGGGTTGTTTATCATGAAAATTGTTCCAGCATTGAGAGAGGCAACATCTATCAAGGTGAAAAAGAGAGATAATGGCCACCTTCTCGTCCCTCGTTTTACTGAATGTCATTTGATCAGTGCTGTCTATGCCCCCTTTGGTTTCATTGTAGTAGAGATTGATGTTTGTCTTTTTTTTCTGTCGATTCATACACCTTGTTATCATTGTGTTGTGTGGAAAGAAGTAGGCTTCAGTTTGGAGATGTATGAAACCAAGGTAAGTGGTGCGTTGCCTGTTTTCGGATCTGTGAAAAAGAACTGAGAGGTTTATAGCTCTCGATCATGCGTCTTCTTTAGCTGTTCTGGTATGTGTTTTCTGTTACTCTTCAATGTTCCCACCGAAGTTAACTTGTCATCATTGCAAATCTCTTCGGCTAGGTCTGCGGATGTATAATAACGATCTGTTGTTATTTTCTTCCACTTCCTGCCAGTGGATTCACTAGACGTCTAACAACTTCCTTTGCACTCCTTTCCTCGGCATGTCGTTCATCCATCCCTGCATAGACCTCCATTTTTAGAACATACCGGGTGTGTGCGTTTGATAACATCCTAATCAATATACCATACTTCCCAGGCTTGTCTTTCATAGAGACCTTAAAGGGACATCTTCCTCGAAATAGTGATAGCATTTCATCGATCGTTAGATCTGCACTTGCTATGAAGTATTTCACAAACATTTCGTCACTTTTGTCGAAAACTTCACGAAGGGGGCAAAACTTACCCTGCTTTCGTCTTTCGGTTCTTGTTTCTTTATCATCAAATCTAATAAGGGACAGAAGTTCTCCACATCGAATACGACTCATTGTGGCTATTCAAATATTCTTTCCAGTACTTTCCCCATAAGTCCTCAAGAGGCAGTCTAGTGTCATTATTTATGACCATGAGTATCAAAATACCAATGAACGCGTACATTTCTTCCATGGTTGTAAGTTTTAAGTTCTTATTACGAGCTTCTTGGTTTGTATAGTCCACGATAATCTTCATTATTTCGGGAGTTATAAACTTTTAGAAAGATTCTCACACACTAGAGGTCAAGCCCTCATGAGTCGAAACTTCACGAAAATTCACTATATTTTGTACTGACCTGCGTACTTGCCTTAGAGGCGTAGTAATACGAGGGTTATTAGGAAAATAAGGCAAGATCGGTCACGAAATAGAAACCATAGTGAAAATCCTATGAAGTTTTGCAAGGTGTGTGGGACAGCGTCTCTAGTATGCCCGTCGATCGCGCTATGTCGTTCTTTTTAGTTCTGAGCACGTAGGGAGCACATAAAGGTACCTAGAACAGTAGTGTCTCTCGCCAAGTACGACGGCCTGGTGAGAAACTTTGCCTGAAGCTATGCAGCCAACATTACCCAATTGTCGTGCTCCTTCTCTTCAAGACAATTCTCAGCCGCATTCTGCAGGGGCAATGAAGATGCTCCTGCATTGTTTTCAATTGGAAATGTTTGATTACTCACAATACAGCTCCTAATTGTCTTCCTCTGAGTTTCATCTGTGCTCACATGAACCGCTGGCGTTGAAGACAAAATTTTGGCACGGACAGCGACCTGTAGGCCAGCGTAGAGAATTAGCGGAAAGCACTGACGGCTGCCTTCTATAACGAGGGTATTGGAAAGTTGGTATAACGCTACGACAAACGTCTAAGTCGGATCGGCGATTATGGAGATAAGTAGCTGGAAGTTGTAGCCAACTGTTGCAAATAAAACAGTTTTGATTTTCACTGTGGTTTCCATTTCGCGACCTATCGTTTCTCACTTTCCGAACAGGCCTAATATATTCCCTACCTCCTTTTACTGCCACAGTGATGCTGGAAGCAGCAGCATGCTGTTCATCAGGGGATGAACTTCGTGAACGTACTCATTTTCAATTGCTGTGTCACTATCGTTTGTCACAACCGTATCGTCTTCTTCTGGATCACTTTCATCACCTTTACTTGCTTCATTTTTTATAGCTGATACCTCTTTATCTGTGAGAAACCTCTGATAATGACGGGAAATTTTACTAGAACTGCGAGTAATGTATAACTGCTCGAACAACGGACGGTATTTATTTCAAAACAACAATGGCAACACAATACAGCGGTACCAACAGTCAGAAACTACATTTCTTTCTGCCATATTGAGAAATATTTTAATGGGAAAAATTGTCTCACAGATGTGTGAGGGGGGGGGGGGGGGCAAAAACTGCCCACACTTAAATTAAATATAATAGGCAGATTTAAATAATTCACAAAAAGTATAAAGCATGACAGCACATACTCTAGATATTTTTCTACAACTACCTAAATTCTTGCCGGCCGGAGTGGCCAAGCGGTTCTAGGCGCTACAGTCCGGAACCGCGCGACCGATACGGTCGCAGGTTCGAATCCTGCCTCGGGCTTGGATGTGTGTGATGTCCTTAGGTTAGTTAGGTTTAAGTAGTTCTAAGTCCTAGAGGACTGATGACCTCAGAAGTTAAGTCCCATAGTGCTCCGAGCCATTTGAACCATTTTTTAACCTAAATTCTTGGTTCTTCACTCCAACAAATAGATATATTAGACAGATAAAACAAATACTGCGGCAATTTCCCCCCCCCCCCCCCTCCCTTCATGGTGTTAGGGTTAATATGAAGGGCAAAGCATCACAGAAGCGTGGTACTGAAATCTCCTTACACGGGTACTGTCTCTCAGAGAACTGCTGAGGAGTGTTACTGCTACACGAGGAGGGCCCAGGCCATTCTGTACAGTCTCACTTTCTGCTTCTTTGCGCCACCTACTTTTGCCTCACACACCGTATTCTTACGAAATGGAAGATAGTGACTCGGTCCCCTTTCTTGCGTTGAAGAAACGAATGCGTAGCAGGCATTTACAGAATGACGACGAAACGATTTTCGAGCTGTAACGTTTCCTGAACCCCCAGATAGAGAGTTCTAGGAGCCAAGTCTCTGCCATATCATCTATCCTTGGGACAAATGATACGCATTGAAGGGTTAATGCAAAGAGGAGGAGTAACACAATTTCCACAGTCGCATCTTGGCTCTTTCGAGGTGTTAATTAACACAGTTGACATCTATTATTCAGTTTGCAGTAATGAAAACAACGGTTACTTACGTCGCCATATAGATTACATCGAAAACAGAGCGAGTGCCTTTAATGTTCTGCACGTGTCGCTGCGCATTAATCGAGCCGCCTGCCCCAGCGAGACGTTCAGCTGAGGGGCGGGGCTTTGATCCGGTATCGACTTTTGTTTGGCGCGCGGATCGCGACTCGGGGACGAGTTTGTTTTGCGACGGCGGGCGAGGCGTCGATGAACTCCGGGGGCGGCGCCGCGACGCACGCCGCCTGGCAACCCACACTGCAGCCCAGCACAGTAGGTCGGCGGCCCGCGGCGCTTCCGCTAGCGCCGCCCCGCGTCGCTGTAGCTGAGGCGCTGCTGGAGGCGGGCGTCGCGGCGCCGCGGTTCAGCCGTCTTCTGGCCGACCAGCAGCAGGCGACGCCATGCGACGCGGCATGAGGTGAGGTGACGCCAGGGTGGCCCAGAGTGCTTGTGCTGCCAGTTCCGCTGCTGGCGGCCGAGGTCGGCGCGCCAGAGCCGCCTCGCAGCGTAAGGCGTCTTTCTAGATCGAACGTTAGACACTGTGTGTGTGCATATATATTTGTGTGTGTGTGTGCGTGAGTGTGTGTCGAGATCGAAGTTTTGCCGAGGTTCACAGGGCAAAAGAGGTGCGTTCTTGTCGCTAGCTGCCCCTCCTTGAGTGTCCTTGGTCATATAATCGATGCAGTTCGCCTCTCTCTTCCACAAGCTGGTCCAGTACCTACCATACGATATGTCGGCATCATAGGCCGCGCGTAGCCAAATACTTCAAGCACGTGTAATCCCATTATAATCCCAACGTGACGCCTCACTTACCTAGTCTGCCAGCTGTCCCTGTCTTAGCTAACGGAGAAGCGGCTGGTTTTAACAACCACTTGCTCACTCGATTGTTTCGTCGCTCAGTCTTCTTCTTTCGAGCCGAGTGAAACAACCAAATGAGAGCAGTCTCTGCTGTCACGTCGGCTGTTTTTCGCTCACTCTCCGGGTTTGAGTGATTCCATTCACCGTGAGACAAACGACATGTGTCAACGTTTGTATTCATTCTCCAGTCAGGAGCGTTTTCACTCACGTACTCGTTCAGAGTTGTTGGTTGTATTCGAGTCGTGACTAGGTTTGCCAACCTTTTTACAGACAAGCAACTTCTCTCATTTCAAAGGAAGTTAAATAACAGAGCAGAATCTAAAAGTGACGCATTTAAAAAAATGTATGTACATATTTATGGAGATACGAATTTTCCTTAACTCTGCTATGGCATCAACCATCAATTCGTGGTTGTTTTTAAAACTCTCATACGTATTGCTACATCGTAAATTTATGTTTAAGTCAATGAACGAGTATTTTTGTGTTTAAATTTATTAAAGCTTTGTCTCCCTCTTCTCACCGGTTTCCGCCCATTACGGTAATTGTCTTTCGGTAAATGATTAAGGGGACGTCAAGTATATAGAATATAATTTCTTTAAAATTCTTTGTTAACTTAATCACTTGTTTTTTTAGCACATACACGGAAACATTTTTTCGTTAAAAACATTCGTCAGCATTCGTTTTCTTCGAATGATTAACTAGCGGACCATTCGTCTGGACGAATATGGGGACTATCACCTAAAAACCAATCAGACTGACCAGCACAATTGACAGGAAGTCTACAGACTGCTTTCACTTAAAAATAACGGATGAATAATTCAATCAATGTGCGAAACTACAGCGTACTGCGTAGACTGATTTCATTCGGTTGATCAAACAAACTGGTTTCACTCGAAAGAAATAACTAACATTCCAGACTTTACATAAAAAGACAAACGAATGTTTCGATTGTTTCCAACAACAGACAGAATCGGTTGTTTTATTCGGTTGTCCCCGTCAATGGCCCATTGTGAGAATACTACGCTCACAGTTGCATTTATCTGTTTCGTTTATTTTCTCCGGTATTTTACCCATGTTGATGCTGAGAAGGCGTAGTGTTACAGGACAGCAACACCCCAGAGAAATCCATAGCTGCCGATAACAATAGCTGCTATTTTTAGAATGCAACATTGCGCGGGTGCAACTAGGCGGGCAGAGAAGACAGTGCGGTTCCTGGCTAGCTAGCAGTTAGGGTCGCTCCCGCCTTTGTGAACGTAATTAATGTGCCAGTCCTGGTACCGTACGCAGTATTGTCTTTTATACTGTAGAAAGACGATTTTTATTGAAGTTCATCGCTGTGAGCGTCCGCAGAAATTATTCCAGTTGGAGGCAGGATTCAAAACTTGTCAGTTTTCACATAACTGATTCGGTGAGTTTGAAACCATGCCGAGCCCTAAGAAAGAAATTTCACAAGTACATAAAACTTATTATCTCTCAAAATATTGATAGTTATCTACTTGGTAGCTTTCTAGAAGATCACATTAGTACCTAATCGGTAAGCATGCTTTAGTATGTGCAGAGTACGTATTTTTATGTTGTTAACATGCATATGGATGCCACCTTCTTGATTCAACGATCTACTATTACATCCTCATATGACTAAATTCAACGTGTTATGAAATAAAGCTAGAACTATTCAGAAAATAATTTATTCATACTCCCATATCAGAAGATCGACAAAAATGCCACATTTATACTCTTCAAAATGGCGAGACAGGAAATAAATTTGGAAGAAGATATATTACGGTTTGATGTTCTCTATAACACTTCAAATATGTCCACGTTAATGGATGTATGGCATTACTTACATAATTTAGATTTTTCAGTGTTGCCTGGCATAACTGAAGTTGAACAAAACACGATCTGTAAGTTACATGTAGCCCACAGTCAGTCCACGACTAGATGAATGTCGCAAACCTTCTAAACCTGTCCCCAAATTGGTGGTAGAATCAACTGTTAGCAGCCTAGGACAGCACCTAGGTCTGCAGTAGACTGCGTCTAGGACTGCACCCCAGAGTCCTATCATCGGTGTACACTCAGTTCTTACCTATGGCATTCTTTTCTGGGGAACAAATGCACTAAATACGAACAGCTTTCGACTTGTAAAAAAAGGCCATAAGAATAATAACCGACAATAGTAGTCGAGCTATTAAAAAACCTGAGGATTTTAACGGCACCGTGTGAGAACGTTTATGAATCAGTTATACACATAAAAAATAACACTGATAATAACTGCACAAACAGCTGTGTCCATGACCAGTTACATTGAACTTACGTTTACCAACAACGAATATACACAGAAACTCAAAACAGTATTTTCTACCAAGGAATAAATCTGTGCAATAAATTACCAAAGGAGATTAAAGAAATTCTTGAAACAAACTTATTTAAAATGCAGTTAAAATACCTGCTAAAACAATACATTCTGTACACTGAAGCATTACTGTTAGATAACACGTAGTAGGGCACGGCTAGAAAACGTAACACAAATAATAACAACGATGGTAAACCATCTAACTTTCCGTAAAACACTTTAAACTATGTTTCCTTTTTTCCTTTTCTGGAAAGACTCTGCAATGCACACTGGTGGAAAATAATTCGCAACACAAAAAATGATTAATGCGGAGTAATGAAATCACGGAAGTGCGTTTGTCTAAGTAATATATTTAAGTTATTAGCATTGCAAGATCACAAGTTAATATACGCGTGACGTAAGCCATTGCAAATGTGAAATAAAAGACGTAACCCCCAGAATATTGAATGCAAGCATGCAAACGTACATGCACTGTGTTGTACAGGTGCCGGATGTGAGTTTGTGCGAAGGAGTTCCATGCCTGTTGCAGTTGGTCGGTCAATACAGGGACGGTTAACGCTGTTTGTGAATGACGCTGGAATTTTCGTCAGATGACGTCCCATATGTGCGCGATCGGAGACAGCTCTGGTGATCGAGCATGTCAAGGCAACATGTCGGCACTCAGCGGCGTGAGGACGAGCGTTGTCTTGCTGGAATACACACCCTGGAATTCTATTCATGAATGTCAGCACAACATATTAAATTACCAGACTGGCGTACAAATTGCAGTCACGGTCCGTGGTATAACCATGAGAGTGCTCTCGCTCTCATTGAAATCACACCCCAGACCATAACTCCAGGTGTAGGTCCAGTGTGTGTAGCACACAGACAGGCTGTCTGCAGGCACTCAGCTGGCCCCCTCCTAACCAACACAAGGCAATCATTGGCATCATTTGTACCGAAGCAGAACCAGCTTTCAACAGAAAACGCAACAGACCTCCACCCTGCCCTCCAACGAGCTCTTGCTTGACACCAATGAAGTCGCAAATGGTGGTAGTTTAGGGTCAATGGAAAGCACGCTACAGGGCATCTGGCTCCGAGCCTTTCTTGAAGTAACCGATTTGTAACAGTTCGTTGTGTCACTGTGGTGCCAACTGCTGCTGTAGATGCAGTATGATGCCGAGAGCCATCGCTGAACATGATGGTCTTCCCTATCTGTAATGCCACTTAGTCGTCTAGAGCCTGTCTTCTTGCAACCATACATTCTCGTATCACCGCTGCCAACAGCCAGGTATGTGAGTTAACTATTATTTCGCTCTCATTTAAGTATATGGCCGAAAGAGTCAGCCTTCAGGAATTGTGAAACAAACCCTGTCCTCCAGGACCGGCTGCCACAAAAGGCGCAGATTCACCACGAGATCGGGAGACACACAGGCGTCTGTTGTATGTTGAGGACTAAGCGCTGTAGCGTGCGAGTGATACATATGAGAACCTACGTCATAGAGAAACCGAGTAGAAGGCGTTTGTGGCCACAGAGACGTAGCAGTGTTAAATATGGTGGACCTAAGATCGGCCATAAAGTAAAACCTTTATGAAAACTATTTAATTCTGTAGTAACGCAGGGAATGAAGCCACAGTAATTTTAATCTACCATCCTTCATAAATTTTCATGGTAATTCCAATAAAACTTGAATATTGATCATATCTGTAATAGAATGAGATTTTCACTCTGCAGCGGAGTGTGCGCTGATATGAAACTCCCTGGCAGATTAAAACTGTGTGCCGGACCGAGACTCGAACTCGGGACCTTTGCCTTAAGGCTCGAGTCTGGGTCCGTTTTAATCTGCCAGGAAGTTTCATATCTGTAATAGTTTACGGGTTTACTGCTAAAGTGAAAATCACAAGTTTTGTAGCAAAGACCTGAATACTAAAACCTGAACGCTTTAGTCGTTACTAACGATCGACATTTCATATAGAAGCGCATCATTAAAATGACGAATGTTGTAAATATCAACTCTATAACTTCATTTGTTTGAAAGATATGGTAAATTTAAATTATCAATATTTTCAGTTAAGCATCAGATCATCATTTCCTCCACACAAAACACACTGAACGTTGACTGCATGACACCCTATTGAATCATTAGGTAATAGAATATCTGTTGTAAAGTTTAGTTCTTAATAGATACTTTTGTTCTTTATTTATTTATCAGAAAGCACATTTGCGTAAGGCTACTGGCCGCGACATTAAAAGTTAAGAAGAGAAATGTATTGGTTTTATGTAAAAGAAGTTAACGATAATAATGTAATGGATATTATTGTTATTTATTTAGAACGTGAAAGTGGTCAAGCTTTGATTATTTAAATATGTTAAAATGTAAAATAATGTAACATAAGCTGTAGCCAATCAGATGGACGGCTTCAGGGAAGGGAACTGCCCTAGTCAGTTGAGTGAGGATATTCAGCGCGCGGGAAACGCGGCCAGGGACGGGCAGAGGGACAGTGCTAGTGCAGGCGCGAAAGCGAACAGTTCGGCTGGAGACACCAAAGGGTAAAGTTCGGATTGAGCCGCGAAAGCGGTGAGCAGCCGCGCGCCTGGTGTGAACTCTAACTTTTCGCGTAGATAGCTTCTATTTCGCGATGAGATTGTGAATGGTCGAACTGTGTCAAATGGATATGCGCTCGAGTGTAACAGTAACTGTAAATACGACCACTATCGCTATTAGTTTGCTTCCTGAATAAACATCTTTCTAACCAAATCGCAACTGTGTGGCCTACATCATTTACGGGTCGATAATTTAGTTCCCGATATTATTGTTACTATTATTATATTTTATATTAACTACGTATTTCGCGAACTTGCCATCAGCCAGACAATTTAACCAAAGTGCCACAAGTGTCTAATTTAGGTCGTGTAAGCGGACACGTGCGGTTCCACCCCTAGACGAGTTTGAGCCAAGACATTTCGACGAAGAGGAACCGCATGTGAGCCCGAACATCTATGGGATGATAGCTCGCATGTGCAATGGCTATATTCCTGCCAAATCTTTCTGCAACATCCAGCTTCTCGTAGCCCTGTTACATCACTCAAACTCAGTGAGGTGTTGATAATGGCGTCTTTGTCTCCTTAAAGGCATTCTTGATTAACATCAGATCATCACGTCCAATCTCAAAGGTAACTAACACTCACGACTATTGAAGAGCGTCTATTGAAAACAAACTTGATTGGCACCCTCATGGTGCCGCTACTATTACCACTCTTGTG
Organism: Schistocerca serialis cubense; assembly: GCF_023864345.2. Lineage (NCBI taxonomy): Eukaryota > Metazoa > Arthropoda > Insecta > Orthoptera > Acrididae > Schistocerca > Schistocerca serialis. The sequence continues at coordinate 454,769,013 of NC_064645.1, forward strand.
CAACTGGCAAGAAATTTGAATAGATATCGTGTTTCAGATGTAGAAACACGCCTACCAACTTCCGTTTATGTCGCACATCTCATTTTTGGTGTTGTGATTCTTTTCCGTCAGTGTATACTCTTATTACTGACACCTTATCCTCTTTCTAAACGCAACATGTCGCTCGTTATAGATGGATTCTGGCTCGTTTTTTCAGGCTAGAAAATGGGAAGTTGTAGTGTCATGAAACAGTCGCAAACCAAACATCATCATCATAATTGTGAAACAATGTGTGCGTATAGTGTGTGTAGAGTGTGCAGTCACTGGCAGTGAGTATTACCGTTCTGTCATTATTAAATAACTCATTTGTGAAACATTACTGTGCACTAGGGGTAAACCGAATGGGGCTGCACTGTTTTAAACAGTGTGGCCCTGTATTCTGGAGGGTGGAGTCTCATGTCTTCATGCATCCATCCTGAGTTAGGTCTTCATGGTTCTCTAAATTATTTCAGGCGAATGTCGGGATGGTTCCTACTATAAGGTTGGTTCCTACTATAAGTCCACGGCCGACCACCTGTCCCATCCTCGTCATTGTAGACCTTGTAACACCTCCGATATTTTACTTATCCCGACCCGATCGGATCTGATAGCAGCCCAAATAATAATTAATTAATGTGACCGTGTACCTAATGGGGCTGGCAATCGGATTTGACTGCTACGGAGTTGTTACATTCCATTTTGTCCTTCTCAAATTCTGTAATAATGAGATGTCTGGTGACAAGAAGAACGCCAACACAGCTTCACTAATCAAGACCTATATTCGTCTCAAAAACACAAGAAAAAGGAGACAGCCACTGCCTTCGTCATACATATTTAATAACGGCTAAGCTCAGCACAGGCTTCCTCGCTATTCATTATCGGCACACGCAAATTCAATCACTGTAATCCAACACCGCAATCCAACACTGCAATCCAAATGATGCCGGCGCGGTAGACGCGAAACCAAAAATATCGGCACAGAAATATCACTGATCACTCTCGTAATTGTACTTCTTCACTTTCCCGTATTATTCTAACACAAAGGGGTTAAACCGCGGCGATGGCCACTCTCTTTGTCGGTAAGCCTTGCATTACATCAACCGGCCTCCACACGGCTCGGCCCGCAACCTGGGAACTGGCTCAACTCACACTCGCTCTCGCAACCCGACACTATCGATTGTTTGCCCTATCGACCTGTGCCGAGTGCAAATTTATAGTAAGGGCCTACGGACCCCTTACATCCCCGCCCTCGAAAACTTCTTTGAAGCCACTGGCGTAAAAGAATCGGCAAGGGAATTGCTACATCTGAACAAAGCACATAGTGTAAATAATTAATTCACCAAATAATCCCTCGACTCCGGTAGTGGGCCGCCTCCACAATAGTATTCTACAAAAGGTTATTACACCTCATAAACATGGCATTGTCCAAATTACAATTTTTTTATATCAAACAGCAATAGTCCTCTATAGTCCATATTGAATGAAACACACAACATACAATCAAAAATTATTACGTGAACACATGACATATGAATTATTATATTACAAAATAGTTGTTACAGGTTTTTTACACCCATTCTCAGGTAATCGTCGATATGAAATTTGAAGTTCTAGTTACAATACATCAGAAAATACAATGCAAATAAACATTCCCCTTTTTCAAATGTCCATTCAACAACTAAATATCCTAAATATATCTTAGTAGGTTTGTTCGGGTCCTTCCAGCTCTCACTCTTGACTGGACCTCACCTGGAGTGTCATTCAGTTTTCCGGTCCCTCCACCTCTTCCTCTATAATCAGACGAATGATTAAAATGATTCCTTGGGTCATTACTTCCCCCTCGGTTTTGATCATTAGCTTGATTGTGTTCCTGTGATCGAACAGATTCCAACTGTTCCAGTATCTCCATCAAGGCCTCCCTATCTTTAATTAGGCTCCCGGATACCGTTTCTTGTATTTTCCGGCTCAATCTTCTTTTTATCGCAGATATCATTACGTCATCACTCAGGGGTTGTTCCAAGGTCTCGTTCAATTCCCACAAATGTTCGGCAAACTCTTTCGACGTTCCTCTCCATGTATTAAGTGACTTGCGGTGTAGTAGGTCCTCAAGTGCTGCACACTGATGACTTTTGGACCAGTGTTTCTTCAAGAATTCTCCTTCAAACTGATCAGAACTAGTAGTCCCTTCCTTCTTCTTGACTCCCCAAGTGAAGGCCTATCCCCTTAACTGCATCGTTGCATTGTTTCTGCACCTGCGTCACCTCGGCGATTCCATGATCGCAATTTGTTTCCACTTCGGTGATTCTCTCTCCTAATTCGGCTTTAGTTTCTTCAATATCGTCATCTATCTTTTTTGTTAGCTTCCCTTCTATCTTCTCCACGTCTCCCTGGACTTGGTCTATGTTCTCCTGTAGCTTACTCTCTCTCTCATCGACGTTCATCTTCAGTCGTTCTGGTAACTCCTGCATTTCCTTCTTCAGATTACATTCCATCTTCGTGTACGATGTTTTGATCTCTTGTACACCTTTCTCTAACGATTCTGTAGTTTTTTGGAAATCTTCCTTTAATGATTCTCTGAATTCTTGTAAATCTTCCTGTATTGATCTGTGGAATATTTCTCTCCTTTTCCTTGTTTCTTGAAAATATTCTCTTAATGATTCTCCAGTTTTTTGGAAATCTTCCTTTAATGCCTTGGTCTCCTTTAGTAACTCTGCCAACACCGACCACATATCGGCACCCTCTGAAACCGACTTATTTCTCGTCGTTTGTCCTGGTGTCTCGGGATAACTAGTTGAATGTGCTAATGGGCTATCTAATGACAATCCATAACCACTGATTCCTGAATCATCTCTGTCTTCCTGTCCTATCCCTTTCCTTTCAACTACTGCCTCACAAACCTGCTTATCTTCAGTAGACATGTTTGGTTTATTTTTAATGCACAGGCAAGTAATATAAAATAACTTCTAGTAACCCAAAACACTCCTAATTACCACGAAACTAATCAAACAGTACCTGCAGTGTTTTCAGTTAATCCCAAAATTGATACACTACGTATGAATACCGAACATAACAACTCTCAAAACCTAATAACTTTAAATATCAATTCTCACATACACAGCTTATGTAAAATGTTCTAAACAAGATAAATCACACCACTCATAAAATCTATAAATGTAAAAATCCCCAAAAACAATAAGCATATCTGTATAATCACCATTTAGACTGCGCAGTATGCATAAATAAGTATGCTATATTTCAGAGTATGTTTCGCAAACTTTTCGGAAATTACTGTGATTGGGCACTTTTCCTAACGTGAACTTCCGTTTACAATTGTTTATTTACCGCTAAGACTGCGCACTACAATTTAATGTTAGGCCAACCAGTCGTCTTCACTCACCAACTGACGTTACCACGAGTCGCGATGTTTTGACGTTTGAAGTGGGCATGGCGCTGTACTGCTGACAGAGCCACGTGAAGTCACGCTGAAGATCTGTGGCGAGTCGTCGTAGTTCTCCGTCGGCCGCTCCGTGGCGCTGCAGGCGGGCGTAGTTTGTAGTTCGGCCGCTAGATGCCGGGTCGGCGCTCGGTGTAGTGCGTCTGCGCTTGACCTACTCCTTGCACAGGTAGTTGGGATGACGTGTGACATCACCTCACAGATCGAAGCTCTTTTTTCGCAACTGCTACACGGGTCTGCGTGACGTCACTCAACAATTGCGTCGCTACAATACACTATCGTCCGCATAACAGTTTATGGGTCCACATGAAGCTGTCCGATTTTCACTATTCTAAGAGCAATATCGGTCACAATATTACCACTAAACATTTCTTTAAAGCTTTCGTGACGAATTCTTAGTTCGTTTTGCTATAGTAATGTTCACACATGTCTTTCTTTAGTGTTCACTTTTCACAGTTTTTCGCGCGGATTTACGCATTTGCACATTATAACACAGTTTATTGACACTATTATTCTTATCTAATATGGCAAGAAAAAAGTTTAGTCACAATCGTAAGATGCTATTACTTCGTATTGTTCAAAAATGCACTGTTCCTTGTCGCGATTTTAAAGTTTATGCTCTGTCTCGATCCAAAATTGAAAAAAAAAATTTTTTTTTGCGTTAAGCAAGGTAAAATTACCTATTGTTCTTACTATTCGACCGAAAATTGCACTTGTCCTTTCACGGTAAGCCAAGGGTGTAACACCTCCGATATTTTACTTATCCCGACCCGATCGGATCTGATAGCAGCCCAAATAATAATTAATTAATGTGACCGTGTACCTAATGGGGCTGGCAATCGGATTTGACTGCTACGGAGTTGTTACATTCCATTTCGTCCTTCTCAAATTCTGTAATAATGAGATGTCTGGTGACAAGAAGAACGCCAACACAGCTTCACTAATCAAGACCTATATTCGTCTCAAAAACACAAGAAAAAGGAGACAGCTACTGCCTTCGTCATACATATTTAATAACGGCTAATCTCAGCACAGGCTTCCTCGCTATTCATTATCGGCACACGCAAATTCAATCACTGTAATCCAACACTGCAATCCAACACTGCAATCCAAATGATGCCGGCGCGGTAGACGCGAAACCAAAAATATCGGCACAGAAATATCACTGATCACTCTCGTAATTGTACTTCTTCACTTTCCCGTATTATTCTAACACAAAGGGGTTAAACCGCGGCGATGGCCACTCCCTTTGTCAGTAAGCCTTGCATTACATCAACCGGCCTCCACACGGCTCGGCCCGCAACCTGGTAACTGGCTCAACTCACACTCGCTCTCGCAACCCGACACTATCGGTTGTTTGCCCTATCGACCTGTGCCGAGTGCAAACTTATAGTAAGGGCCGACGGACCCCTTACAACCTGCACGTCTAAATGTCTGCACACGTGAATTATTTTTGTTGTTCTTAAATTGCAACACCAAGACGTGTCCAACATACTTGTAAAAGATATCTTGTGGAACTATTACGACTGCAACTACTACCACTGCTACTACTACTACTGCTGTTGCTGCTGCTACTAAACCTCGTCGCTGAAGTTCGTTGTTTTTGTGCAGCAGGTCAACAGGAATGCAGAAATCGTAGCTCTGTGACAGTATTTGGCGCTTTGTTTCAACCGTTGACTCTGAGACGATACCAGCGGTGCAGAGGACCTTTTTTCGGCTATGAAATTGCACATTTCCCCTTCTCTTCCAAAAATTTTATTTGCTTTTTTCGATCGATGTATTTGGGTCACAGATTAAAATGCATGTGGCCGTGTACTACAACAGCTGTCTTGTGTAAAACAATTTAGTATCAGCAATCCATAAGGGGTTTCCCTTTTCCAGAGACAAACGCTAGACTAGTTGTGACTGCATTGTGAAGCAGGGAGAGGGGCGTCGTTATGAGAGCTGGGGCCGGATGACGGCACGAACACTGCCGCCGTGTTTATTACGTGTTGGAAAAGGGCGGCGGAGTCCGTGCTGCAAGGTGCTGGACAGGATCCTTTCTAGGCACGGTAAGGGCTGAACGGCCAAGCGACAGGGAAAAACTGAATCCATTATTTGGACACTGTTATGTAAAGGATTCATCTCGACTGTAGAACTGCGCCGAAACTGCAGCCGCACCAAGTAGTCGGCATAGTTTCCTGTGAACAGAGTGACAGTCAAGAAAAGCTAGGAGGTATATAGTGATTGCTAAAGCTGCAGTATTTTCTGTCGCGGGCGGCAATGTTAACGGCACACTTTAGCAAAGTCTCAGACAGTAATTGCTAGAAATTCGAGAGAATTATTTAACGAATGAAACTGCTGTACCTCCTAATCCAGGAGGGGACAACTGCCTCTCTTACGCCCCTACCCTCCCCCCTTATGGACGACTACGTTTGTCGCCTGTTTAATCGACACGGTAAGCTAAATTTGTGTTCGTCATTCAAGTAGCAATCTGCAATAACCATCCACAACCTTACCGTGAAGTTCATATTGAGAAGCCTTCTCTGTTACTCTGTCCGCCTCTGGAAGAATCTACTCTGCATTCTGTGTACAATTCACGGCCCAATTGAACTGAAGAAAATTCTGAGGTACTTCCTTTCGTCAAACTTTTCCTTAAGAATTAACACTTATCACCAGTTTCTCTCTATCAAACAGGAAATCAAATGCTTCAGTCTGCTCACATCCTTCTTTCTATTTTTCTTTCTCAATCAACGAGGCCAATTTGTTTCACCCTTCTTGACTGTTTGTGTGCTATCACGTTCCTCTTATAGACCCTTCATTGTAGCCATTGATCTCAAGTTAAATCTGCCTGACTTGACCTGTTTTTGTTCTATTCTTGATGATATAATATCAACTTGCTTTTTTTCTGCTACAGCTCTTTGTTCTCCACTACTAATGTTATAGTTGATGGTCCTAACCTTGCCAGCATTTATTAATAAGAGTTTGAGAAGCCGAGTGGAATCCGCTTGAGTTATATTGTCGTAAGTAGACTAGCGACATCTAGCATAATTAATCAAAGGAATATCTACATTAGTTACTACTGGCCGCTGAAAATAATAAATGGGGAAAGTCTTGACCGGGACTCGAACCCGGACCTCTGCATTACTTACGAACGATCTCCTTGACCACCTTGGCCATCCGAACACAGTCCCTGGCCGACCCAAATTTCCAACTTACTTACACACTACTGAAATATACATGTAGGACAGCCTATCCAAATCTTCCAAGTAGGAAGTCCTAGACATGGAGTTAGGCCACGTAATGATAAGGATACTGAAGTGAAATTTGAGAGGAGATGAATTTAAACAGCCATCCTGTCATCCAGGTTAAGCTTTTCCGTGGTTTACCTAAACCTTTTATGGTGAATGTCGGGATCGTTCATCTGGAAAGGGAGACGGATGGATTGCCCTTCTATTCTTATCCCATCTGAGACCGTGCTCTCTCTTTAGTTTACTCGTACACTGCATTAATTTAAACCACAATTTCGCTTTCCTTAGTGTGCTTGTTCAATGACAATTTTTTATTGTTTTGATTCTCTGTGTCAATACCACACGATCATTACACACCCATAACCTATTATTCGAGAAAGATGAGAATAAGAAAAAAAAGTGGTAAGCTCCTGTTGGACCAAACTGCTGAGGTCATCGGCTCCTAGGCTTACACACTACGCAAGCTAAGTTAAATTAACTTACGCTAAGGACAGTCCACACACCCATGTCCCATGCGGCTACCTCGCGCGGAAGAATAAGAAATCCTTGAACTATATAACACCAAAATTAAATCGTCAATGATAAAATGCGCTCAGTTGTAAGAATTATTTATTGCTAAAAACGGAAGCACTACCCGTTTTCAGGACATATGTTCTATCTTCAGGCGTATCTGCAAAATTTTAAATAAATGATAATGCCTATCCACGTGGTTAAGATAATCAAAGCTAAACACGACCAATAGAAACTCTTAGAAAAAATACCCTACAGGTGCTTTAAAATGTGGATCAACAAAGGATGTGCAAGTAAGGTTACAATAAGTTACAATATGTTAAAATAGTGCATACGTGGTATACAAGAGAATATCCTCTTTAATTCTAGGTCTGCCAGAAAGCATCTCACAGAGGAGAACCTACATAAAAGGATGAAGGTCCCCAATCAGAAGTGCGGAAACGGTCATTAAATGCAGTAAAACATATAAAGAATTAACGGCCGGACATCCCAAATCCACCCATTACAAAACTTAACAACGATCCAGGTTTAGGGGCGCGCCATGCCACACGTGGATCCGCATGAAGACATTTGGGCGGTCTGTCAAACACAAACGTCCAACAAAGGGGCTATATAAACTGCGCACCTGCTGGTACAAGTACAGTTTGCGACTAACCAGTGCTGCAGACGCACCCACCAGGTCAATGCGAAGCACAAAACAAAGTTGAGGTACCGGCGGGAGCGACCGTGTAGCCGCAACGTTACCTAGTGGACTGCTCACGACAGCTGACGGTCGAAATTTGGACTATTGTACCCTCCAACAACAGGTCTTATAAACCACAAACTGGTATGAGCTGCAGTGAAAGGTAACTTCTCTCCTGTACAGGTATAAGAGCGGCGCTAATCACATAACACCGCGTCTGCACCCTAATACATTGCAAACCAACTAATAGGGTCAAACCAAAGTTGACTGACATAATTCGTACAGTGTCACTCAAGAATTATGCTTAGAGAGCATGGTCTCAAACTGTCACTAATTCATAAGGGTACAAAGTTGAGGAACAGCTACTACAAATGGAAGTAAACCTATAAAGCACTTGCAGCCTACCAGCAATTATAGCGGAAGCAGCGTAAGTTACAGCACTATTGATCACATTAATAATAGCCATACAATAAAAACCACAATGAAAGGTATTTTAAGTAACACTGCTCACGCCAGCACTACCCACATCACTAAAATCCAAAATAAAACCAAAATAACAAAAATCACTGATAATCAAAGTCATAAAACACACAGAACTTCCAATAAGGAAGCCCATAAATGTGCTGGGGTGCAAAGCCCCCCTCCCCCCCCCCCCCCATCTCCTGTAAAAACTGGTAATTTAATTTCAAAACTGCAGAACATAAAGCAACCATTCAGCTTGCGTTAGACAACGGCCAACCCTTGTGGCACCAACAGGGAGCCACGTAGTATAGAATCGGAACGTAAGCTTCAAGGACGAAGACTCTTTTCATAAATAAACTGATAAAAATTCACTAAATAACTATAAGCTGAAGATATAAAGATCCCCTATATTTGCAACACAGATCGATTTTTACCGGGCTGTAATACCCTGAAAGCAGCGGATGTAGTTGTCAAGTTTGCATCTGTCTTTTAATTCTGTTTGTTCATTAAGTGCCTTCTCAGAGTAAATAATGTTACGTTTCGCCTTTGGGTTTTACATAAAATATCTAGATCTTCCCTAATGTCCCATAAACTATCATTTCCGGGCGCTAGGTGAAAAGACAGCCTGACTTTGAATTATTGACTGTACCGTGCTGCTTATGCCTGATGTTCAAACTTCTTCCCGTTTGGTCCAGATACGTGGCGTCACACTGCGGGCACTTAATCTCATATATTCCTGTGTTATCGTACGGAATAACCTGCCGTTCTTCACGGTGTATGAAACATTGACCATTGTTTTTGGAAATAATGTCTTGAAACTGAGTAGTGCATTCCTTGTAAGTAATAAATAATTTTTAAAACTCAAGCGGATTTTGTCATTGACGATAAATAACAATTGTGGATATCTCGTCAAGCGAAACTTGTACAAAAATAAAAGTTAAAAAGCTTAATATTTGACAAGTAATGAGTGAGGAAACGACCATGATCTACCAGTGTGAGCATTATTTATCTACATATGTATTCCGGGAGCTATCATATGGTATGTGAGAGAGGATAAATAGTGCGTGCATTACTCTCAATGTTCCGTCTGCAGGAAGTTTGGTTGTCAGCACCTCTCTGCATACTCCCCGTTTATTGTACGAAAATAGTAGCCGCTACTAAAATTTTGCTGTTTGACAGCTAAAGGTATGCTCACGTGTAGCCAGTACTGAAGAAAGAAGAGCAACTTTGCTTCAGATGTCTTGCACTATTTTCTTACATTTTTCGAAACATGTTTAAATGAAAGGGAAACGAATTGTGGTGTATTGATGGAAATCCCTCCTAGAGCTGTTAAGTGCGACATTCATTGATAGCGAAATCTTCCTTTATCAAGAGTCACAGCTCGAAAATGTAGTTTTCGAGAAGTAGACTCGTGCAATCGCTGTTCTGTATAAAAAAATTGTAAAACAATTTGTATTTAAAGTAAGGAACAAAAAAACTACTTTGCAAAATGAGAATAGGACTGACTGTATAAACGATTCGTTACGGATGATGAGCGAATGGCGTATAGTATATTCGAATCAGCTGAAAGTAAAATCGACCAGACGCTAGTTCACTGCTTCCTAGGTCCTCATGGCGTCGCAGACCGGATCAATGGGAAGGGTATGAGTTCAGCAAGTCGCCCTCGCTGTCGTTAATGCCGGCATAAGAAACCAAAACGGCCACATGTCCTTCAGCGAGGTCCTCAGTAGCTCTCAAGAGATCTTGTATATCTCGATTCACTTTTCCAGTCTCGTCAAGTCTGACACGCTGGCCACTCAACTAAGAAGAATGACAATTAGCGAGGCTTGTTGGTTGTCAAAAGTAATAAGAAAACATTGTCGTACGTGGTTTAATACATATTCATGTGGAGACAGATTAGTTCTGTACATCCATCTTTATACAGATGGTGCGGGACCTCGGCAGTTCAGTATAAAATGTCGAATCAAAACACCTTCAGCCGTCTAGATAACCAGTTATTTTATGAGCAAACAGTTTTTGCACTACAGTTGGCAAGTGATCGAAGAGATCGCTGTGTAAAAATATACGGATATCAGTCACTGAATGCTGGTCACTATTTAAACTGGACCAGAAATGGGACTCTTCCTACAAATCGGTCGGGGGGGCCTGAGGATGGAGCAATGTAGCGACGAAACTGGTTGCTCAAATAAAATAAATGGAAATTTAGACGAATGAAAGTTGTTTTGATTCGACATTTTAAACATACTGTGTGTCTATAAATGTTTACCCTTATAACAAGACACCGTAACTCTTTATTGGATATAGCAAATGAATCACGTGTAATACCACACATGCCTCTACTCATTTAGTTTTGAACCATACACAGACATTTAAATCATTTCAACACGTGCACCCCTGCTAACATGCAGAATATCAAGTCGATATTAAATCTCTTGGCACACATTCTGCAACATGTCTGGTGTGATTGTGCCAGTGATGTCTCTGATGCTTTGTTGCAATGTCACATTCCTAGGAACTGCTATTTTCTTCACACTGTCTTTCACATATCCCAAAGTAGGAAATCTAAGGGGATAATGCCAGGTGATCTCGGGGGCAATGGAACTGGGTTGTCTCTGCCAATCTACCTGCTGTGGAGGTTTCGTTAAGAAAATTGCGGACTTCTGGAGCAGAATGAGGTGGAGCGCCATCTTGCTGAAAGATGATAGTGCCTTGTGTACCCCGTAGCTGGGGAATGGCATAATTCACCAACATGACTAGCTAAACATCTCCACTTATACTGCTATCAAGGGAGAATAATTGACCAGTCACTTGATCACACATTAACCCACACTAAACATTAACCTTCAGATTGTCCCGAATGTGTTCTCGTACGGCATGAGGATTTTCTGATTCCCAGATCCAGACGTTATGTTTTTAAAACTTTTTCTCCTGATCCTTCAGTTCTTTGGTTAACTTTTTCAATTGCATTAATAACTGGTTAAACTTCTTAAATTTTTCATATTCTGTTAGTGGTTGTTTTTTGCTTACTTAAACTCTTATTTTCATTGTTCTTTTACTTCTTTATTATATTTAGCTTTTTACAATCTCTGGCTAATATTTTTCAAACATTTATTAAGTATAAGAAACACAACCATCATTTTTGTATTTTACATTTAATGTTTATGTTTATCATTTTGTTCAGTGTCTTATGTTTAACATTTATGTTAAAGGTTTATGTTTAAGGTTTAGTTCAATGTTTATGTTAAACATTTAAAAAAGTCTTAATGTTTACTCTATATTTACCTCCATTAATTTTTTTGTCATATCTATCATAATAGAACCAAATTTATCTTTATACCAACATTTATTACATAATTCTTCAAATTCATCAAATTATAAATCAACAACAACAAATTCATAGTAAATATGTTTTAAATTTGTATAAACTTGTCTAAAAGTATCTAAAAAATTAAAATTATCTCTAAATAATTGTTTTGGTATTCTTGCATAAGTCTGAATTGAATAAAAACAATTTATTCCTTTATGTCTTACTCTAGTAACTTATTCTGTATCTATAACTTGACTTTCAAGAATGAAATCATCAAAAACTGCAAAACTGAATTATCTTACCTTCATTTAATGGAATAATTTTATCATTATTTTCAAGAGCACTAACAATTTTTTATTGATTTTATCCTCAATTTTTTCGCATCTTTTTATAAATTCTTGATACTTTGCTTGATCTAAACTTTTTGAATAAACATACAGATGATTAATTTTTTTCCAACATAACCATCCTGCTACTAAAATATAATTATCAATCAATAGTGTTGTTTTTCCTTAGCCACTTGGTCCTACAATTGCTCATCGAATAGAACTTGGTAAAAGTTTAACATAATTGTTTTTTAATTTCTTCTCTGGAATTCTTATTTTTGGTTCATAATCTGTCATTTATTTACATAATTTTTCTTCATATAAATGAGTACATTATTTCAATTAAGTAATAATTCTTCTGTTCTCAGAAAAAGATTAACTGTTCCAATAAGAGAAACTTATAAAAACATTTCACCATATGGTTTTTATTCAACTTTTTAACTCCAAATATAACATCACAAATAATAAACTTTACTGTGATGGAAAATCAATAGAAATTCCTGTTGGTGAATATAGTTTGAAAATTTAGAAAAATTTATTCATTTGAAAAAGCCAAATATTAACATTAGAGCAGATAATATTTTAAATAGAATTGTTATCAAAAGTGTGGTGTCACCGCCAGACACCACACTTGCTAGGTGGTAGTTTTAAATCGGCCACGGTCCATTAGTACATGTCGGACCCGCGTGTCGCCACTGTGTGATCGCAGACTGAGCGCCACCACAATGCAGGTCTCGAGATACAGAATAGCACTCGCCCCAGTTGTACGGACGACGTAGCTAGCGATGCACACTGTCGAAGCCTCGCTCATTTGCAGAGCAGATAGTTTGAATAGCCTTCAGCTAAGTCAATGGCTACGACCTAGCAAGGCGCCATTAGTAACATTGCATGTATCTAAAGAGTCTCACTTGTATCGCCACAATCTCCAGATGTACCAAAAGGATGGATTAAAGTTAAGTATTCCAGAAGCTACGTACTTTTCTTTATAGCATTCATTACGTATCCTGTTTCAGACCTCACGCCATCCTGATTTAGCTTAGTGCTTGCCTTTCGGCTTCCTCTCATTGTGTCTAGGCTGTCTTGTCTAGACACAACAAAAAGTGATAAAAAAGTATACATGGATAAAGAAGATTGTGTTGGTAAAGTTTTAGTATTTAATAATCAAGTTATTGAACCTAATAAAAACTACTGCTACAAATGTTTCTAAAATGATTCCATTTGAATTAACAAACATAAATTTTAATTTGGCTGATGGGATGTTTGTTAAACATAATGATCATTTTCACCAAGAAACTAATATTATTGCTTCATTTAAACCTATTTCTGAATTTGGTGCTCCAATAATTTATGAACCAAATCACCCTATAAATATTCCTATTTTTGATGCTATTCAAAATTTAGATAAACTATTACTTCATTTTTAATGACAATATTGCAAATGATACAATTGCATATGTTTTATGTATGGAAAAAAGAATTTAACTTCTGATTCACTACATAGAATACTAACTGAAAATTTCTAATTAAATAAAAGAATATAAAATTAGAAAAACTTAAAGAACTTTTAACTCATTTTTCCATTTCCTTTTAAAATATTTTCGGAAAAAATAGAGTATTTAAAAACTGAAATCTTCAGTTCTTCAAAAATGAAAACGATCTCCAACTGTTTTCCGAACATTTGGAAAACATTTTAGTCTTTTCATTTTTTAATTTTTTCTATATTTATATTTTTTCTATATAAAAACATGAATGGTAGCACAGAAAATCTATTAATTGAACTTAAGAATTATAGTAATTGTTGTTCAGAAGTATTCAGTAAATTATCAGAAGTTAAGAAAACATAAGTCTTACATTATTTCAACAGCTGAAATCTTATCTACTAAATTTGATGAGAGAGTTTTATTATTTTTGTATGATAAATATAAAATTACTCTTACAGGTCGTTATATTAAGATCTTCACCATTGATTATGATAAATTAGATAAAATTGTTTGATTACAATGTATTTGCTGTGATAAAAAACACACAAAAGTCGTCCTATCCATGTTACTGAATTTGAATAAATTTTAATTTTTTTGTATTTTTTCTTTTAATTGAAATAACAATTCCTTTACTATAGTTTTCTAAGTTTTTAAATAATGCAGCTTTGTTGATCATTTTGTTTTCATTTTATTTATGTAGACTTTGGTTGAGGGAAACTGCGAAATTAGTATGTTGGTTTGGAATTTTTACTCGCAGATATTTTGACACCTCTCTGACAATACTGGTGACCCTAAGATAATGTGAGCCGGCCGCGGTGGCTGAGCGGTTCTAGGCGCTTCAGTCCGAAACTGCGCGACTGCTATGGTCGCAGGTTCGAATCCTGCCTCGGGCTTGGATGTGTGTGATGTACTTAGGTTAATTAGGTTTAAGTAATTCTAAGTTCTAGGGGACTGATGACCTCAGATGTTAAGTCCCATAGTGCTCAGAGCCATTTGAACCTCAGATAACGTGAACCTACAACACACTTCTGGTCTCTTGCAGGTACGGCGCGAGCTGCGCATCGTGACACAGGCGTCGAGTCCCGAGGCAGAGTTTACTGGGAGCTTCGCCAGTGCTGCAGGCGGAACGGGGGCGGTCGACGACGAGGACGACGAGGAAGACGACGACGACGAGGGGGAGGAGGGGGAGGGCAGCAGGGGGAGTGGCGGCAGCGGCAGCGGCAGCATCAGCGGCTACTGGAGCGACGAGTCACGCCACGAGTCGGCCACGCCGACGCTTTGCGAGTCGCCGTCCGAGTCGGCTGGCTCCGACTACGGCCGCGTCATCCTCGAGACGGAGATCAAACTGAGCGACCAGGCCGCCATCACCATGACCGTGCTGGAGGCCGACCACGACGGCGGTGGCAGCGGCGCCGACAGCGACGACCGGCTGCAGGTCGGTACTATGCCGACACCCAGAGTCGTCAGTAATTCGTTTGAACAGGAATCTCGAACCTTTTCACCTCCACAGTGTCCTACAGTCAGCATTTACCACAAGCCATTTCGCACATTATATTCCTTATATACGCAGTTGCTATATACAGTGCCTGACAAAAAATAGTGAAGCATCTGGGGGAATGAAGGTGACGAAATGAAATTTCACTAGCTGAAAATGTATGTGATATTATTCCATTGATTATAAAATCGAGTCAATTTTATATAGAGCTTGGGAGTTTGAGCCCATGCATCAGTATGACATTGCACGCCCTCTTGCATGGGTGTGTGCACTAATTATAGTTACGAATGGTGTCATAGAGATAGTGCCTCCTTTCCTGAAGCCAGCTCAGCCACAATTGCTGTAACTTGTATTTGGTAACCAGGATACTGGCACTGGGGCGGAGTTGACAGCCAAGTTGGTCTCACGGATGTTCGATCGGAAATAGATCTGGGGTTCTTGCTGGCCACAGGACTGTCTCAGCATCGTGCAGACAATTCACAGAGACTCGTTCCATCTCTGGATGAACGATGTACTTTTGAAAAATGACACCATGATATGGTCACATGAGACACAACCTGTGAGAGCACAGGGTGTCTGTGATGGTGTGCTGCAACATCAGAGTTCCCTCAGTCACTATTACCGATGACATGAAGTCATATTCAATGGCTCCCACTACCGTGATGATAGGACGAACGCCATTGCCTCTCCAAAACATGGAGCGAATGGGGTTGCTCCCTAGATCGCTGGCATACTTGCGAACTGCAGTCATCTGGGGTAGACTACAATGCATTTTATCGTTGAACCATGTGACTCCATTGATCAGTAAGCTATACTCCCCAGTGATTGCAGCAATCTAAATGCAGCCATTTGTGTTGTGTTGTTGACGACACACTACTCAAGGGTTCATTGTTCCCTACTCCAGCAGCTGGTAGTCTCCAACCAGATGTGCGGCATGGCACATCATGGTGCAAGGAGTCCATTATTTATTTTCGGATTGCAGGTTTCGATATAAAGGGTTTATGATACACTTGGTGGACATTACGGTGATCCTCTCATCTGGTGCTCATACATAGTCGACTGGTACCTACTTGATGAGTATGTCTTCTCTCATGAACCCATGCAGTCCAATATCAACCTACTGTTACATCTGAATGCTCCAAAAATGTGGGTACTGCAAGAACTGACCAGCTGGCCAAATGGAGAACGATAATGAGGCCCCTTTCCAACTCCATCAGATGCTGATAACGAATTGTCACACAAGTATGTGACATCTCCATGCCCTCCACATCTGACGCTGTTCACATTCCTTATATGCCCTACCAGGACTGGTAACAATGCTAATGACAAACAACACTAATGAACTCTGGTGAAAGCTCTGTCACAGAAAACTTTAACTGTAACCATATCCATACCTTCTGATGCTTACAAAGTTACACTGATATCTGATGATGTCTTTTGGGTGTTCCACATTTACTCTCAGACAATGTATATCGAATTGCAGAATCGCCTGTCAGTTATGTTTTGACAGGTCCATCTCTTTAAAACACTCTCTCACTCCTTGCAGCCACCTTATTTTTTTGCATGACCTACCTTGCGCATCTTTCTGGAAAGTATTGCAGTATCTGTACCAGCTATTAAAGTTGTAACACAAGAAAAGATAGCAAATAATGCAATTTTATTCATAGTTTGTATGCAGTATAATACCCACGTAGATAGCCATGTGCATTAGCACTCTCTACTGGGATTTGCGAAGGTGCACAGACCCTGCATCGAATCCACCAACTAGATTAACGATGAGGGCTGTTGTGCCAGCCAGCCTGGATGGGGCTTTTATGCGTTTTTCCACATCCATCGAGGTAAATACTGGTCTGATATCCTCGTCTCACCTGAGTTACGACATCTGGCCACATTTAGAACTGATTCTTAATCTTTGCCTCGAGACAACGTTTGACACATTGTCTCCGTCTCCCAGGGGGAAAGGAGTGACGATAGGAAGGACACCTAGCCACCCTCTACCGCTAAGGTTGCCAAATCCAGATTAATTTGTTGACCCTGTGAAGACACAAGATAAGGCCACGAAGAAGAAGGAGGAAGAGTATATGCCATGCAGCAGTGCAGTAGCAAGATTAAGAGGTTGTCACAGGAGAGGTATTCACGATGGGCCACATCAAACCAGTCAGAAGACTGAGGACTCAAAAAAGGAGAAGAAGGAAGAATGCCTAATTAATTTTGATCTGAGCTTGAATGATAGATACAGGAACGTCCTTCCATGATGCTGACGACTGGCGGTGCTCTAGTGTTGCAGCAGCCCTCGTTTGCAGCGGGTGGGAGATCAGGAGAACGTACTGGTCAGAGCAACAGTGGATCTGGGTCGATCTTGTGTTATCTTGTTTAAAGATAACTCCCTGTAGACAGCACACAGATACAGTAAAATACACAACGGATGTAGTGGAGAATACCAGCTTTGAGAACCAGAGATGATCATATTTCATACGCAGTGGTACCCCACACCATCACGGCAGGTGCTGGGCCCATAAGACGATGACGAACGCAGACTGGCAACGTTCGTTTTCCTTGGAGATTTAACGCAAAGGTTAACGCAGAACAGGGACATCTGAGAAAGACGACGTGGAGCCACTGCCGCGTCCCGTGTTGTCACTGGGCGCACCACTGCCAGCTGGCGCCTCATGTCCGCTGCCGCGTCGACGGAGCCCTCAACAACGATCCTAGCCGTGCCGGACGTCCGCGGTGCGCCATCCCACTGACAGTGCAGGTACTCGCTGCAAGCGAGTGCATTTTATGGCTCCAGGCACGTGACGTAGCGCTACGACACTGCACGGCGAATGAATATGTCTGTCCTTGTGCACAGCCGTTCAGTTCATGCGTTGCGTTGAGTGTGACCCTCCTACATCAGCCCGGTAGTCGGGCAGCCGACCCGCCAGGAGGTCACGAGTAAACGGCTTTCGTCAACACTGAGATATTTCCTTGTTTAGTCTGGCCACGGGATTACACGTTCCCTCCACAGGGTAAGGTGGCGTGCCTGCAGAAGCAGAATGCGATGTCGGTGGTACAAGCAGTTCTGTCTTGTTGCAACACCAGATCAGTCCCGATGCTATAAGTTGGCGGTACGAGCAGTTTGTCTCATTGCTAACGCTGGCAGACCTGGCCCAGTTCCTCGTGGTCTTCACCAGCGGCACGTCAGCCATCACACGCCAGTGACACTGGCACGTCGCTGCCTATAACCACTTTAGGGTTCTTCGCGTAGACGCATCGCAGACAACGTCAGAGGAGAGATATTTTCGTTGTATGTAGTTGTGCGGATATTTATCCAAGGAGTTTTGGTTTTATCAAAAACAGTTAAAGTGTCTTCGATCACTGCTCAGAAAGAAAATATGTCAGATTCCATATTCGGAAGACAGTGGAACGATAAACTATACTCTTGACAGGCCACATTCCTGCCTCTGACAATTTCTAGTAGACGTTTCCTTTTATTGCACGATCTTCTCACAAACAGCCAACTTTTATACGTGATTTCTGAATGATCACTCTCTTAGCTCACCATTTATCTGGTGTTCTAAATACTTGTCTTCTTTATAATGTTATTTCTAGTAATGATTAACTGTAGACTTTGCCGATCCTCTTGTTTTTGCAACATACATCTTCAGAATCACATTCCAAATTGTTCAAGACCTTTTCCTTAGGTTAGTTCCACATTCATGTGTGGCTGTGTTCCAGACGTACAATTTTATAAAGATTCTCCTCTATTCGTTGTTACTAGCTGATACCTACACGTCTCCTTGTTCAAATAAGCTGTCTCCACCAGCCATTGGATATCCATCCACTGCTGCATAGAGGCTTCCTCTAGACTTTACAATGCATTAAATTGTTTCCATAAATGCGGCTATGTTTCCCCTGAATGTTTCGTTACACCGTCTACCCTCCTACCATAAATTAGTCGTCGCAGTCTTTCCTTGCCTCTTGAAATCCAGCGAATAACTTTCATGATCCACCTGCTATCCATAATCCTGGCTACTTGTCTCGGCCATATCCATTTCAATTTGATTGCTACCATGATTATATCTTTTACTCCGTTCCGTTACCTGATGCTTCTGTTTCCCCCTTTCTCCGTTCAACATCGTAATTTTTCGTATGACGGGCAAATGTCATAAGCATTACGAATGTGACTCAGATATGTTCCATTAACACGTATTAGTTCGTGTTCACAGTTTAAGGAACTGAAAAAACTTCCTTTAGGATTGCAGAAAACTGTTTTGGGAATATGAAATCTCCTTCCCCGACTTCTGTTTCAGTTTTGAATTTCACACTACCCTCGTGATCTGTATTATAGCACTGAAGTATACCAAAATATTTTGAATGAGAGCATCGTTTTTCAAGGGCTATAAGAATATTTTTGCACAAAGTCTAAATAGGTAGGGAGTACAGGATCCTTACAATAACACTGTAATGTAGGAGTTGACAGTATGGAGTGTAACTGGTAGCTGCAACTGTTCGCGCGTATTTTATGATGGTCGCTTGAGAAACTGTGAAGGTTTTGCCTTTTATGCTAAACAAGTTAAATGTTATTATTTGTTTTGTAAATAAAAACCGCCTTCTCTTGCTGCACTGTATTTTATTCTCCCAGACGCGTTTCGCGTTTTTCCACTTTATGGTGTCATCAGTGGGACGTACAATGACACATTTGTGATACACTTTTGTTTTGATATGTGTTATTCGTAGATTACATAACAGTTCACTTCTCGCTTTTTATGTAAATAAGTGATCACTTACAGTGCTTCGCGTTTTTAGTTGGCACCTGTGCTTCCTCTCATCTGGTCACATGGAGCTCGCACTAACGCTCTATTTACGAAACATAAGCGTGTTTTTCTGTTTCTGACCTTTTTCTTCCCAATTCTCATTTTGTTTGCCGTTGTTGTTGTGATGCACTATCAGTCTTCTGTCACTAATATAGACATTTGGTCGAAAACTGTGACTTCAAGACCAAGGAGCATGATGTACATAGCGAACTCAAAGTAGTTACGCAGATGCCAACTAAAAATGCGAAAAACTGTAAGTAATCACTTATTTATATAAAAGGCGAGAAGTGAACTGTTTCATAATCTATGAGTAATACATATCAAAACAAAAGCGTATCATAAATGTCTCATTATACACTCCTGGAAATGGAAAAAAGAACACATTGACACCGGTGTGTCAGACCCACCATACTTGCTCCGGACACTGCGAGAGGGCTGTACAAGCAATGATCACACGCACGGCACAGCGGACACGCCAGGAACCGCGGTGTTGGCCGTCGAATGGCGCTAGCTGCGCAGCATTTGTGCACCGCCGCCGTCAGTGTCAGCCAGTTTGCCGTGGCATACGGAGCTCCATCGCAGTCTTTAACACTGGTAGCATGCCGCGACGGCGTGGACGTGAACCGTATGTGCAGTTGACAGACTTTGAGCGAGGGCGTATAGTGGGCATGCGGGAGGCCGGGTGGACGTACCGCCGAATTGCTCAACACGTGGGGCGTGAGGTCTCCACAGTACATCGATGTTCTCGCCAGTGGTCGGCGGAAGGTGCACGTGCCCGTCGACCTGGGACCGGACCGCAGCGACGCACGGATGCACGCCAAGATCGTAGGATCCTACGCAGTGCCGTAGGGGACCGCACCGCCACTTCCCAGCAAATTAGGGACACTGTTGCTCCTGGGGTATCGGCGAGGACCATTCGCAACCGTCTCCATGAAGCTGAGCTACGGTCCCGCACACTGTTAGGCCGTCTTCCGCTCACGCCCCAACATCGTGCAGCCCGCCTCCAGTGGTGTCGCGACAGGCGTGAATGGAGGGACGAATGGAGACGTGTCGTCTTCAGCGATGAGAGTCGCTTCTGCCTTGGTGCCAATGATGGTCGTATGCGCGTTTGGCGCCGTGCAGGTTAGCGCCACATTCAGGACTGCATACGACCGAGGCACACAGGGCCAACACCCGGCATCATGGTGTGGGGAGCGATCTCCTACACTGGCCGTACACCACTGGTGATCGTCGAGGGGACACTGAATAGTGCACGGTACATACAAACCGTCATCGAACCCATCGTTCTACCATTCCTAGACCGGCAAGGGAACTTGCTGTTCCAACAGGACAATGCACGTCCGCATGTATCCCGTGCCACCCAACGTGCTCTAGAAGGTGTAAGTCAACTACCCTGGCCAGCAAGATCTCCGGATCTGTCCCCCATTGAGCATGTTTGGGACTGGATGAAGCGTCGTCTCACGCGGTCAGCACGTCCAGCACGAACGCTGGTCCAACTGAGGCGCCAGGTGGAAATGGCATGGCAAGCCGTTCCACAGGACTACATCCAGCATCTCTACGATCGTCTCCATGGGAGAATAGCAGCCTGCATTGCTGCGATAGGTGGATATACACTGTACTAGTGCCGACATTGTGCATGCTCTGTTGCCTGTGTCTACGTGCCTGTGGTTCTGTCAGTGTGATCATGTGATGTATCTGACCCCAGGAATGTGTCAATAAAGTTTCCCCTTCCTGGGACAATGAATTCACGGTGTTCTTATTTCAATTTCCAGGAGTGTAGATCCCACTGATGAAGCCTTAAAATGAAAAAAGGCGAAACGCGTCTGAGAAAATAAAATACAGTGCAGCAAGAGAAAAAAACAAATATTTCTGTGCTTGCTGCGGAATATGGCCACGCAAACAAACTAAATTAGACATTATATTCAGTATGACCTCTACCTCTTCCTTCCGTTTGGCCTGAATAATACTCGTATGTATTACTGATATTTGTTCATCTCACAAGCATGTACCGGTTCAGAGTTTAACTTTCTTTCCATTTTTGCTTCTTCGACATTCAAACTAGCCGGCCGCTGTGGCCGAGCGGTTCTAGGCGCTTCAGTCCGGAACCGCGCTACTGCTACGGTCGCAGGTTCGAATCCTGCCTCGGGCCTGGATGCGTGTAATGTCCTTAGGTTAGTTAGGTTTAAGTAGTTCTAAGTCTAGGGGACTGATGACCTCAAATGTTAAGTCCTATAGTGCTTAGAGCCGTTTGAACCGTTTGAACATTCAAAGTGGACGACAATGATGACATCGGTAAATAAGGCCTTACAACCTCTCTACGTTCTTCATCTTCCACTGTTATTACATCTATTTTGTTATAATAATTGTTGAACTTCACTTGCCTTTTAATTCTTCACAGGAATTAGAATATTTTATTTCTATTTTATATCGTTGGATCTTTAATCGAAATTCACAATTAATATGAAGCTATCGCGGTTTTTCTTTAAAACTCAACACTCAACGCTGGGAACTTAATAAAACTATACTACTCAAACTTCATCAAAAGTGCACCAAACGTTTTTAGACCTAAACCTTCTATGGGAATCCAGTCACTGCTGTTTTTCTATAACTTCCAGGTTTAAATTATTAAGACTGGGCACGTTGCAGTCCTCTTAGAGTTTTGTAAGCCCACTTAAAACCACAGTTACAAGGAATTTTAATCACATATTTCAATTATGATAGTATGTAAAGAGGAATCACAAAATATTGCCATCTTCATAAAACTATATTTCCATGAATCTCAGTCTAAAAACTGGATATTCGAATAATCTCCAAGAAGAAATTTTGAACATTTTAGTTTGACACTGGAAAAATTCGCTGTAAGATTTATGTATAAAGCAACGCACTACTTAACAAAACTCTGATTCTTTACAGGCCTTTCAAAGCGCTTTGTAAATTGTGGTAGAGTGTCCGGAAGGAAAGCGATATAGACATCCTCTTTGGGAAACTGCATAGAAAGAAACATTTGAGCTGCAGAATGTACGATTCGTTCTGGACATATACTATGGAGTTTCAGTTAGATGTCAGAGTAAGGGTGCTAGTTTTCTTCACGAGGCTTCCTAAATATTTGTTTTCTACATGAAACACACATCTGGAGGAAGAATGCAAGCTGAAGGTTTGAGATATTCGATGCCACCAACCGTCACCTAGTACCACCCACAAAAGGAGGAGGTTGAGCGGGAAAGACTCTGGTCTCTTTTATATCCTCCTCTACATCTACATCTACATCTACATCTACATCCATACTCCGCAAGCCACCTGACGGTGTGTGACGGAGGGTGCTTTGAGTACCTCTATCGGTTCTACCTTCTATTCCAGTCTCGTATTGTTCGTGGAAAGAAAGATTGTCGGTACGCCTCTGTGTGGGCTCTAATCTCTCTGATTTTGTACTCATGGTATCTTCGCGAGATATACGTAGGAGGGAACACTGTACTGCTTGACTCCTCGGTGAAGGTATGTTCTCGAAACTTAAACAAAATCCCGTACCGAGCTACTGAGCGTCTCTCCTGCAAATTCTTCCGCTGGAGTTTATCTATCATCTCAGTAATGCTTTCGCGATTACTAAATGATCCTGTAACGCAGCGCGCTGCTCTCCGTTGGATCTTCTCTCTCTCTTCTATCAACCCTATCTGGCACGGATCCCACACTGGTGAGCAATATTCAAGCAGTGGGCGAACAAGTGTACTGTAACCTACTTCCTTTGTTTTCGGATTGCATTTGCTTAAGATTCTTCCAATGAATCTCAGTCTGGCATCTGCTTTTCCGACGATCAACTTTATATGATCATTCCATTTTAAATCACTCCTAATGCCTACTCGCAGATAATTTATGGAATTAACTGCTTCCAGTTGCTGACCTGCTATATTGTAGCTAAATGATAAAGGAACTTTCTTTCTGTGTATTCGCAGCACATTACACTTGTCTACATTGAGATTCAATTGCGATTCCCTGCACCATGTGTCAATTCGCTGCAGATCCTCCTGCATTTCAGTACAATTTTCCATTGTTACAACCTCTCGATATACTACAGCATCATCCGCAAAAAGCCTCAGTGAACTTCCGATGTCATCCACAAGGTCATTTATGTATATTGTGAGTAGCAACGGTCCTACGACACTCCCCTGCGGCACACCTGAAATCACTCTTACTTCGGAAGACTTCTCTCCATTGAGAATGACATGCTGCGTTCTGTTATCTAGGAACTCCTCAATCCAATCACACAATTGGTGTGATAGTCCATATGCTCGTACTTTGTTCATTAAACGACTGTGGGGAACTGTATCAAACGCCTTGCGCAAGTCAAGAAACATGGCATCTACCTGTGAACCCGTGTCTATGGCCCTCTGAGACCCGTGGACGAATAGCGCGAGCTGGGTTTCGCACGATGGTCTTTTTAGAAACCCATGCTGATTCCTACTGAGTAGATTTCTAACCGACCGGGGTGGCCGAGCGGTTCTAGGCGCTACAGTCTGGAACCGCTCGACCGCTACGGTCGCAGGTTCGAATCCTGCCTCGGGCATGGATGTGTGTGTTGTCCTTAGGTTAGTTAGGTTTAAGTAGTTCTAAGTTCTAGGGGACTGATGACCTCCGATGTTAAGTCCCATAGTGCTCAGAGCCATTTGAACCATTTAGTAGATTTCTAGTCTCCAAAAAAGTCATTATGCTCGAACATAATACGTCTTCCAAAATTCTACAACTGATCGACGTTAGAGATATAGATCTATAGTTCTGCACATCTGATCGACGTCCATTCTTGAAAACGGGGATGACCTGTGCCCTTTTCCAATCCTTCGGAACACTACGCTCTTCTAGAGACCTACGGTACACCGCTGCAAGAAGGGGCGCAAGTTCCTTCGCGTACTCTGTGTAAAATCGAACTGGTATCCCATCAGGTCCAGCGGCCTTTCATCTTTTGAGCGATTTTAATTGTTTCTCTATCACTCTGTCGTCTATTTTGATATCTACCATTTTGTCATCTGTGCGACAATCTAGAGAGAGAACTACAGTGCAGTCTTCCTCTACTGACCATACGCTAGATTTCGGTGTACAGATGCAGGTCTCGATTTCGATCAAAGTAATGATCGTAAACTCGAAACCAGAAGACTGGCAGCAACCGTGAAATTTCCGCTTTGGGGCGTAGGAGGCACTCTCACGAGTCTAAAGAAGACACTGACCTACAAGATTCATTCGCTAACGCAAAGACACCATCACGCCCACGTTGCTTCTTTTATACCCAATGTCACAGCGAAAACTCATTAATTATCCACCTCCAGGGGGCATCACTCGCAAGAAGTAACGTGGTGGTGGCGACGTGGGAGTCAGGGTCGGCGCCCTAGTACATTCAAGGGTACTGCCATTGTCAGGCGAGGAGCCGCGAACATGAGCGTAGCATTTACAGGCACGTGATAAACAAGCCCAGGACGGTAGTCAAATCTTATTGCCAAGGCAATAAAAATGTAGAAAATATCCTAAATAAATGAATTGTCGAGTAAAAATTAGCTTTTGGTAGAATATAAACGATTAATACGTCACTTAGACTCAGGGCATCAATAATAATTTCAACGATAATATTTTGAACAGACTGTAAGGCAGTGAAAGAGAAAAAAAAAAAACATCGCACCACATAGGAATAATCCGAATGGAACGGAAGTCGGTAGATATGATGTGCATGTACAGACAAATAAATGGTTACAATTTCAGAAAATTTGAATGGTTTATTCAAGAGAAAGAGCTTCACAAATTGAGCAGTTCTGTACACTCTGGCCGTTATGCAAGCAGTTATTCGGCTTGACAATGAGTGATAGATTTGTTGGATGCCGTCCAGAGGGATATCGCGCTAAATTCTGTCCAATTGGCGCCTTAGATCGTCAAAATCCCGAGCTGGTTGGAGAGCGTTGCCCATAATTCTCCAAACTTTCTCAGTTGGGGAGAGGTAGGTTTGGCAAGCACGAAGACAAGTAGTAGAGACTCTCGCCGTGTGTGGGCGGCTATTATATTGCTGAAATCTAAGCCCAGGATGGCTTGCCACGAAGGGCAGCAAAATATGGCATAGAATATCTTCGACGTACCGCTGTGCTGTAAAGGTGCCACGGATGACAACCGAAGGGGTCCTGCTGCGAAAAGAAGTCGCACCCCAGACCACCACTGCTGATTGTCGGAACGTGTGGCCGGCCAGTCAGGCTGCTACCCGACCACTGTCTGGGGCGTCTCCAGCCAGGTCTTTGCTAGTCATCGGGGCTCATTTCGGGGTGGGACTCATCACGTCCGACAATTCTGCTCCAGTCAGTGAAACCCACCGATTTCTGTCCCATTCGGATAATTCTTCCTTCGTGTGTCGTTTACTTTTGTCTTAGAGAGTATTGTGTCATGAAATAATGTACACTACTGGCCATTAAAATTGTTACACCACGAAGATGACGTGCTACAGACGTGAAATTTAACCGACAGGAAGAAGATGCTTTGATATGCAAATGATTAGCTTTTCAGAGCATTCACACAAGGTTGGCGCCGGTGGCGACACCTACAACGTGCTGACATGAGGAAAGTTTCCAAACAATTTCTCATACACAAACAGCACTTGACCGGCGTTGCCTGGTGGAACGTTGTTGTTATGCCTCGTGTAAGGAGGAGAAATGCGTACCATCACGTTTCCGACTTTGATAAAGGTCGGATTGTAGTCTATCGCGATTGCGGTTTATCGTATCGCGACATTGCTGCTCTCGTTGGTCGAGATCCAATGACTGTTAGCAGAATATGGAATCGGTGGGTTCAGGAGGGTAATACGGAACGCCGTGCTGGGTCCCAACGGCCTCGTATCGCTAGCAGTCGAGATGACAGGCATATTATCCGCATGGCTGTAACGGATCGTGCAGCCACGTCTCGATCCCTGAGTCAACAGATGGGGACGTTTGCAAGACAACAACATACCTGCACCAACAGTTCGACGACGTTTGCAGCAGCATGGACTATCAGTTCGGAGACCGTGGCTGCGGTTACTCAACGACGAACCTGGGTGCACGAATGGCAAAGCGTCACTTTTTCGGATGAATCCAGGTTCTGTTTACAGCATCATGATGGTCGCATCCGTGTTTGGCGGCATCGCGGTGAATGCACATTGGAAGCGTGTATTCGTCATCGCCTTACTGGCGTATCATCCGGCGTGATGGTATGGGGTGCCATTGGTTACACGTCTCGGTCACCTCTCGTTCGCATTGACGGCACTTTGAACAGTGGACGTTACATTTCACTGTGCGGCTGGTCCCGGCGGTGGTTCGAGTCCTCCTTCGGGCATAGTTGTATGTGTTTGTCCTTAGGATAATTTAGGTTAAGTAGTGTGTAAGCCTAGGGACTGATGACCTTAGCAGTTAAGTCCCAAAAGATTTCACACACATTTGAACATTCGTTACATTTCAGATCAGTTAAGACCCGTGCTCTACCCTTCATTCGAACCCTGCGAAACCCTACATTTCAGCAGGATAGTGCGCGACCACATGTTACAGGTCCTGTACGGGCCTTTCTGGATACAGAAAATGTTCGACTGCTGCCCTGGCCAGCACATTCTCTAGATCTCTCACCAACTGAAAACATCTGGTCAGTGATGACCGAGCAACTGGCTCGTCACAATACGCCAGTCACTACTCTTGATGAACTGTGGTATCGTGTTGAAGCTTCATGGGCAGCTGTACCTGTAGACGCCATCCAAGCTCTGTTTGACGCAATGCCCAGGCGTATCAAGGCCGTTATCATGGCCAGAGGTGGTTGTTCTGGGTACTGATTTCTCAGGATCTATGCACCCAAATTGCGTGAAAATATAATCACATGTCAGGTCTAGTATAATATATTTGTCCAATGAATACCCGTTTATCATCTGCATTTCTTCTTGGTGTAGCAATTTTAATGGCCAGTAGTGTAATTAATTATCATCATGGTCACTTTGTTCACGATGAAATAAATTTGTCAAAACATGACATGCGACACGATTTTGTAAAAAAAAGAAGCTGCGCACTATCTAATCAAAACCGTCTGGACACCAGTTAATGCACACTAATATCGGGTTTGTCCAGCCTACACCTGAACTCTCCTGGGGACTCTTCCACTGCGGTGTCTGAATATCTGTGTGCGAATGGCAGCCCCTTTTTCCTCATAAGCCGAAACCAGAGAAGACACTGGTGTTGGATGTTGGGGTCTCGAGCGAAGTCGATTTTCTGACTACCCGAAGATGTTCCATTATGTTCAGGTAGGAACTCTGGCCATTCCATTTCAGGAATGTTATTGCCCACAAACCACTGCTTAAAAAAAATGAATTGATAGTATGGCATTGTTGGCCGGGAGATCAGCCACCATATTGCAAGTCCTTTTTAGGTGACGCCACATCGGTGATTTGCGAGTCATTGATGATGAAGGACACACAACACCCAGTCCCCTACCGGGAATCGAACCCGGGCCCCCTCGTGGTAGGCGCTAACGCTACCGCTACAGCCGGCCGGTGTAGCCGAGCGATTTAGGCGCTTTAGTCTGGAACCGCGCCACCGGTACGGTCGCAGGTTCGAATCTTGCCTCTAGCGTGGATGTGTGTGATGTCCTTAGGTTAGTTAGCTCTAAGTTCTAGGGGACTGATGACCTCAGAAGTTAAGTCTCATAGTGCTCAGCGCCATTTGAACCATTTGAGCTGCCGCTACGCTACAGAGGCGGACACCATTGCGTCAAAGATACTGCTTTATAATAGCCATCATCAACGAACTGTTCATCTACTGTACGCAATACACAATGTTGCGAAATGTGATGATATCCTTTTGTATTTAGTATTTTCTTAACCACAATCAGGTGATCACACCCTAACTATGAAAAACACCGCCATACCGTAACACCACCTCTTCCGTACTTCACTGTTGACAGGTAACGTTCTCTATTCTCCAAACCCAAACCGTTCCATCGGACTGCCACGGGGTACAGTGTGATTCATCACTCCCACTCCCTTGTTTCCAGTCATGCAATGTTCAGCGGCGTGACTCTTTACACGACTTCAAGCGTCACTTAGGAGCTGCTTGACCATTGCAACCCATTCTTTTTAACTCCCGAGTTGGATTGCTGGAAAGACTTTGGAACTCACGAGTGACTCTTTTTGTTGATTTTATCCGATTTTTTAGGACCACCTTTTTCAATGCTCAACCGTCCCTGTACTTGAGGTGTGCCTGTTGTAGGTTTGGCCGTGTTGGTTCCTTCGCGGTTCCACTTCAGTCACAATACTAACATCGGCGTCTTTAGAAGGTCTGAAGTGTCACGTATGGGTTTCTTTCTCAGCTGACATCCAATGAATAGTCCACATTCCAAGTCTCTCAGCTGTCCTTACCAACCCACTCACGTCGCTGTTACTGCTCCTCTCCTGACAACGCAGTACTCCCCGCCTCTTTTTACACTGGCGGGTCCGCCTATCGTGACATCTGGTGGTCAATTTCGGCTTACTTAGGGGTGTCCGGATGCTACTGATCAGACAGTATAGTACATGGATTAAACTGCTTGTAGAAATACGTCAACCAGCCACATTCTATAACTGTATTTATACACTGTTTGGGATTTTCACCTATCTCCCATTGTTGTAGTACATTTATTCTTTCTTCAGCCAGCTAGATGTACGTGAACCTGAATGGCGTTTTCGGATGAATAAAGATATCCAAGGGATGTCGGTTTGATTGATGAGACGTTTCCTATCTTTTCATTCGAACGCTCCTTATATAAAAAGTATGTGGTTCGCGCATTTCTTCGAGTAATTTAATTCAAAACCACTCCGCTTAACCAGCAGTATCACTGATATATCGAGTTACTGCTTCATTTCTTTAAATATTCTACCCTCTGTTCAGTATTTTCGTTAGATTTGTAGGGGTCCTTATACCGCAAAATTTCTTCGGTTTAGATATTATCCTGAGGTGTTTAAATCTCTAAAAGAAAGAAAAAACTTGTACTATTTTTCTTTTGAGTGAAAAAGTAGATTTCCTGCGCCCAGTTTTGAATACTGTGTCTGGATGACCTTTCTCACACTACATCACTTTACAGCGCTTCACCTATGGACCTGCTGGAAGGAAGTGAGAAATTTCTCTTTCTGGTGTTCCTCTCACGTTAAAATGCCTTTTATGCCAATGCATTTTTTCAACGTTTTCCAGTGAGTAGTTCCATCGCTGAGCTGCGTTTTGCAAGGCCGGGAAAACACCAGTATTTGACTTTTCTTCGGCAAGTATATTTCGCTGCCTCTTAGATATTATTTCGTGTTGTTTATATGGATGAGTTGCACAGTATTCGGCAGCTGTTGCTCTAACGTGTGCAATGTGAAATATTAGAAGAAGCCTTTTGGCTATAACCTTACAAGTAAATGAAGTCGTTTTCGGTCTGTTTTCGTTTATGTTCATTGGCTATTATCCACAGCTTAGTTTGCTGATAATTTTTCAGGCGTGAAGTAATAGCTCCACACCTCATTCATCGTAACAGATAGGTTCACAAAATCAGAGAATTTTTTAAAACAATCAAAGATTTGCCGCTCGTCGTAATGAATCTCCTGTCGCCCTTCTGGTGCCGTGACACTCTCCTGCGCGACAGACATCGCCTTTTTATTCCTAACTGACATCTTCGTCATTAGGGATGCGTAGTTTCACCACCACTACGGATTGTTCAGAAAACGAATGACCGCACGATGGGCCGGCCGGAGCGGCCGTGCGGTTCTAGGCGCTACAGTCTGGAACCGAGCGACCGCTGCGGTCGCAGGTTCGAATCCTGCCTCGGGCATGGATGTGTGTGATGTCCTTAGGTTAGTTGGTTTAATTAGTTCTAAGTTCTAGGCGACTGATGACCTGAGAAGTGCTCAGAGCCATTTGAACCATTTGAACCGCACGGTGGTCCACACTATCGTTGGGCTGTGGTATTTTCTGGCTCTTCTAGCGGATGATGAAGCATTGACTTCGAAATATACGAGATATACTTTTATGAGCTTAAAAGAAACGCCCCGCGACCACGAAACTCGGTATAAGCCATTCTCCACATGTTCACCCTTCGCTGTGATATATATTTTCCATTAACGTATCACTTATCGGAGACCTTGTTTGTGCAAGTCTGTTCAGGAAAATCATCTCGTCATCCCCTAGAAAGAAGAAGGCGTCACTGGGTGCTACGTCAGTGGAATACGGACAGTCACTGTACACCACCTCTCGAACGAAACACTGCCAGTTTCGCTCAGACGACAGACCATGCTCACGCATTACGAATGTCATTAATTAAGGCTGATGTGTCCAGACATTGTCACATCCGTTTATCCATTTGCTGTATTAAATTTATAAAATGTAGGAAAACAACGGAGTTACAATATATTTTATGGGCGAAACACAAGAGCGGATTTGATTTTTGTCTCTCTTGTTGACTGACATTTTGTGTAAGGTTATCGCGATTGTAGCTTATAGTCTAGAAAGTAAGTAAGTAAGTAAGACTTCGTCCTGTCTTGGCCCATCGCGCGGGATTAACCGAGAGATCTCAGGCGCTGTAGTCATGGACTGTGCGGCGTATCCCGGCGAAGGGTCGAGTCCTCCCTTGGGCATGGGTGTGTGTGTGTTTGTCCTTAGGATAATTTAGGTTAAGTAGTGGGTAAGCTTAGGGACTGATGACCTTAGCAGTTAAGTCCCATAAGATTTCACACACATTTGAACATTTTTTGTCTTGGCCCTACTGTTTATCTCGTCTAGTGCGGGGTCTACTTTTTCAGAATTTGACAAATTTTGTTTAACTTTGTTACGAAATAAGCGAGTGGAAGGGCTAAGTTGAGATGGATATTTTTCTTGAAAATGCATTACACTTTTATTTCAAAAACTCCCATTAAAGGAAAGTATTCAACTCCCTAACTTCCTGAGCAGCTAAAAAAGCAAAGACAATAACTTATGCAGGATGCAATAAGCAAAAAAATCAATGAAACAAATTTATCAGTCTCCAATTATCCATGCACGGATTAAGTCTCTATAAGATAAAAACCCATTTTACATAAACAGCCATACACGTTTACGAACAGTTAATAAAACGTATTACAACATTTCCCAAAACTAAATGCAGTAACCAATAAGACAGGAGCCGCTGCACTCAATCTGAAGACGCCATCTTGCCTTTGACCGGACACACTAACGGTTTCCTGAATCAGGACCGGAGACTTTCTGAATAACAAGTAAGCCACTCAGCACTTCTGCCCGTGAATCGAGGTACAACGGCTTCCACGACCCCGTGCAGGCGACCATCAGCACAGTGAATGACCAGAGGGTAGACACCGCCTTTGGTACTGGAGCTGCAAAACAAATGTCCAGCGGGGACTCCACGCGTGTGACCCCGCCTATAGTAGCTGCGGGTTTCCAGCTGGTCACAAGATGGAAGTGGTGCGGTGCGGCGGGCAGCTTACTTTTAATAGGAGGTGCCACAGTCGCCCCGGCAGCAGCGTCAAGACAACATAAGCGAGGGCAGCAGTGAGCGCCACCTGTCTGTCAATCGTGTAAACCTTCTCCTGTGTGTCATTGTGTTTTAAATGTTTGTGTATCCTATTTCCTGATGCGTTAATCTGGGGATCAGCCCATTTGTCTAAACGACCGTGAGAAACCACCTAGAAACAACGTTCGGGATGAAACCTCCTGACAGATTAAAACTGTGTGCAGGACCGAGACTCGAACTCGGATCCTTTGCCTTTCACAGGCAAGTGCTCTACCATCTGAGCTACCCAAGCACGACTCACGACCCGTACTCACAGCTTCAATTCTGCCAGTACCTCGTCTCCCACCTTCCAAACTTGCAGAACTAGTTTCGCAGAGGAGCTTCTGTGAAGTTTGGAAGGTAGGAGGTGAGATACTGACAGAATTCAAGCTGTAAGGACGGGTCGTGAGTCGTGCTTGGGTAGCTCAGATGGTTGAGTACTTGTCCGCGAAAAGGAAAGTTCCCGAGTTCGAGTCTCGGGCCAGCACATAGTTTTAATGTGTCAGGAAGTTTCATATCAGCGCACACTCCGCTGCAGAGTGAAAATCTCATTCTGGAAACATCCAGGATGGTTGGTGCGTAATACGCTGGGCGGGTTCGCTCCTGCTCTGACTCACCTCCCTGTCTCGCACACTCACGCGGTGCGCGTTACGCTGTATGCACAGGTTAATAAATATGTCGTCTTCAGTTATAACACACGCTAAAGGAAGAAAAGAGAGAAGAACTACGCATCAGGAAGCAATATTCGAACGGGACGGAAAATGGTAGATGTGCCGTACATGCACAGACAAACAAATGATTAGAGTCAGAAAAATTAGGAGATTTATTCAAGAACGTCATAAATTGAGCAAGTGAATAAGGCGTTGGCCCACCTCTGGCCTTTATGCAAGCGGTTATTCGGCTTGGCACACTGACAGTGTTTCTGGATGTCCTTTTGAGGGACATCGTGCTAAACTCTGTCCAAATGGCGCACTACATCGTCAAAATCCCGAGCTGGTTGGAGAGCCCCGCCCGTAATGAATGCTCCAGGCGTTCTCAGTTTGTGAGAGATCCAGCGACCTTGCTGGTTGAGGTAGGGTTTAGTAAGAACGAAGATAAGCAGTAGAAACTTTCCCCGTATGCGAGCGGACATTATCTTGCCGAAATGTAAGCCCATGTGGCATTGAATATCGTCGACGTACGGGTGTGCTGTAACGGAGCGGCGGATGATAACCAAAGAGGTCCTGAAACTTCTTGCCAGATTAAAACTGTGTGCCGGACCGAGACTCGAGTTCGGGACCTTTGCCTGGCAGAAGTAAAGCTGTGAGGACGGGGCGTGAGTCGTGCTTGGGTAGCTCAGTTGGTAAAGCACTTGCCCGCGCAAGGCAAAGGTCCCGAGATCGAGTCTCGCCCCGACACACAGTCTTAATCTGCCAGGGAGTTTCATATCAGCACATACTGCGCTGAAGAGCGAAATTCTGATTCTGCAAAGAGGTCCTGCTTTTGAAAAGAAATGGCACCACATACCATCAGTCCTGACTGTCGGACAGTATGGCGCAAGACAGTCAATTTGGAATCCCAACGTTGTCCTGAACCTCTGCAGATACGTCTTCCACCTGCATTGACTGGAGTAGAATTGTCCTGTGACGAGTCCCGGTTCGAACTGAGCCCCGCGGGATGTGTGTGGAATCCCATTTTCTCAATGCGTTCATGGATGTCTTTTGTAGTTCTATCTGCTTCAGTTTATCGCCTAGCAGTAAAAGAACGACACTGTCGTTAATTTTGCCTGAAAAGTATTTCAGACGAGATATACTAAACAAGCAATAATTGATGTTTAATTTTACTCACAAAATGTCCATCTTCTGAATCTCAGCGTCCTGTTCGACATTAGCGATGCAACCATGTTCGTAATGCCAATGAGCTGCCTTTCTCAGAGTCCTAAAGATGGCGATTAGCTGCATGTGCACGTCCTCTGGGAGTGATGTGTTGTGACCCACATCTGACAAGTTGTAGTAACTTCAGATGCATGCCACGGCTATCCTACATTGGTAACATTCTTCATCTGCAGCAATACCGTTTACCTGCAATGAAAAAGAAGTTCACATAAAGATGAAATTTTAGTCAACATACCCAACAGGCGTGGGAATACTAGAGCAACAGTTTGGTAATATTCGGTCAAGGTGTTTGTGGTGCAACACATTCCCATCAGCATAAATAGACAGTGTAACCGAAGTAAACTGTTTGCAGTTTCGCACAGTGGTGTACCAGAAGTCGAGGCGAACGATTTGATACAGGATCTCGGCCCACCGTGCGTGACCACCGCGCGAAGATTTTCAGTATCCACCCGCTCTCTCATGCCACAGGCCTACTGGGCTATTTAGTCCACGTTAATAATTCACATGAGGGGAACGAGAGAAAATAAATGCTTCTTTTAAATGTTACGCAAAAACTAATTACGTTTAGAATTCGAACTAAGCTTATCCCTTACAAGCGCATTAGTTTCCTACTAAGAAGGATATGCTGTCATGATTCACAATATTATGAGACAAAATTACACACGAACATCAATTTTACATTTTGTAACTGCAAGAACACGGGATTTTTAGTAGTCAGCGACGACTGAACCAAAATTTTGCGCAGCGCGATAGCACTTTGGCTCAGGTGGCTTCCGTAGGTCAATTTTAATCTGTCTCCTTGCATGACAGGCTGCAAGTGTCCCGTGTCACCTTGTTCGTTTCCATTTCACCTACACCACCACGCATTGGCTGCCAGAAGGACGCGTCTGGTCCTCTGCAAACTAGGTGGGCACGATGCACGCCGTCAGCTACGCCAATGATGACTCTTGCACGCTCAGTCTTGCACTCGGGGAGCGTGAGCTAGCGTCGGCGCTGTGTCCGTCGCTTCGTATAAGAGGGTACCAGGCGGCCGCACTGGCCCGTATGGCAGCAGGTGGCGTGAACAGAGTGCCACCTGTAAGTGCGGCGTGCTGAGGCGACGCGTCAGACAGTGCGTTGCCCAGCTGGACGAGTTCCAGAGAGGGTGCACCCTTGGGCTGTTGGAGGCTGGGTAGTTCTGCCGTCGTACTGCGCGCCACACCAGACTTACAGACACCACCATTGCGTGAAACTTCCTGGCAGATTAAAACTGTGTGCCCGACCGAGACTCGAACTCGGGACCTTTGCCTTTCGCGGGCAAGTGCTCTACCAACTGAGCTACCGAAGCACGTCTCACGCCCGGTACACACAGCTTTACTTCTGCCAGTACCTCGTCTCCTACCTTCCAAACTTTACAGAAGCTCTTCTGCGAACCTTGCAGAACTAGCACTCCTGAAAGAAAGGATATTGCGGAGACATGGCATATCAGCGCACACTCCGCTGCAGAGTGAAAATCTCATTCTGGAAACATCCCCCAGGCTGTGGCTAAGCCATGTCTCCGCAATATCCTTTCTTTCAGGAGTGCTAGTTCTGCAAGGTTCGCAGAAGAACTTCTGTAAAGTTTAGAAGGTAGGAGACGAGGTACTGGCAGAAGTAAAGCTGTGAGTACCGGGCGTCAGTCGTGCTTCGGTAGCTCAGTTGGTAGAGGACTTGCCCGCGAAAGGCAAAGGTCCCGAGTTCGAGTCTCGGCCCGGCACACAGTTTTAATCCCTCATGAAGGTTCATATCAGCTCCAACTCTGCTGCAGAGTGAAAATCTCATTCTAGAAGGAAGGGTGTTGCCAAATGAGTCATCAGATTTCATAAGACTGTATCTTCTATATGAGTGATAGATATTCGGAGCGGATTTTAATTTTTGTGTAGGACTGCAGAGGTTTTATTTTCAAAAGCACCTTCCGTTTTACAGCTGCGTATCTTTTATAGGTATACACATATAAGATGGAGTACTTTTTAAGGAGAAGTTTTGAGTCCAAGTTTCGATTTACGCTTCACATCTGTTGCATGTGCCCTCCGCCGGACGTGCGACAAACATGCCGACTATATTCAAATAATTTACGGGTTTGCTGCCGGGTAACGTCGTCGACCCCCGCCGATATTTCGACAGGAGCACACCCTGCCATTCTCAAGGCACAACTGCAAGGAGGAAGCAATGTGCAAGGGAATTTAATACCTCTGTTCACAGAGGAGAAACAAGGAAGATACAACACACAGAACAAGCAACCGTAGAGTCAACACACAACCAAAGATAACCGACATCAGGAATATCGATGTTGTTGTTGTTGTGGTCTTCAGTCCTGAGACTGGTTTGATGCAGCTCTCCATGCTACGCTATCCTGTGCAAGCTTCTTCATCTCCCTGTACCTACTGCAGCCTACATCCTTCTGAATCTGCTTAGTGTACTCATCTCTTGGTCTCCCTCTACGATTTTTACCCTCCACGCAGCCCTCCAGTACTAAAGTGGTGATCCCTTGATGCCTCAGAATATGTCCTACCAATCGATCCCTTCTTCTGGTTAAGTTGTGCCACAAACTCCTCTTCTCCCCAATTCTATTTAATACCTCCTCATTAGTTATGCGATCTACCCATCAAATATTCAGCATTCTTCTGTAGCACCACATTTCGAAAGCTTCTATTCTCTTCTTGTCTAAACTATTTATCGTCCATGTTTCACTTCCATACATGGCTACACTCCATACTAATACTTTCAGAAACGACTTCCTGACGCTTAAATCTACACTCGAAGTTAACAAATTTCTCTTCTTCGGAAACGCTTTCCTTGCCATTGGCAGTCTACATTTTATATCCTCTCTACTTCGACTATCATCAGTTATTTTGCTCCCTAAACAGCAAAACTCCTTTACTACTTTAAGTGTCTCATTACCTAATCTAATTCCCTCAGCATCACCCGACTTAATTCGACTACATTCCATTATCCTCGTTTTGATTTTGTTGATGTTCATCTTATATCCACCTTTCAAGACACTGTCCATTCAGTTCAACTGCTCTTCCAAGCTCTTTGCTGTATCTGACAGAATTTCAATGTCATCGGCGAACCTTAAAGTTTTTATTTCTTCTCCATGGATTTTAATACCTATTCCAAACTTTTCTTGTTTCCTTTACTGCTTGCTAAATATTCAGATTGAATAGCTTCGTGGAGAGGCTATAACCCTGTCCCACTCCCTTCCCTACCACTGCTTCCCTTTCATGTCCCTCGACTCATATAACTGCCATCTACTTTCTGTACAAATTGTAAGTAGCCTTTCGCTCCCCGTATTTTACCCCTGTCACCTTCAGAATTTGAAAGAGAGTATTCCAGTCAACATTTTCAAATGCTTTCTTTAAGTCTACAAATGCTAGAAACGTAGGTTTGCCTTTCTTAAATCTTTCTTCTAAGATAAGTCGTAGAGTCAGTATTGCCTCACGTGTTACAACTTTTCTACAGAGTCCAAACTGATCTTCCCCGAGGTCGACTTCTACCAGTTTTTCCATTCATCTGTAAAGAATTCGCGTTAGTATTTTGCAGCTGTGATTTATTAAACTGATAGTTCGGTAATTTTCACATCTGTCAACACCTGCTTTCTTTGGGATTGGAATTATTATATTCTTCTTGAAGTCTGAGGGTATTTCGCCTGTCTCATACATCTTGCTCACCAGGTGGTAGAGTTTTGTCATGACTGGCTCTCCCAAGGCTGTCAGTAGTTCTAATGGAATGTTGTCTACTCCCGGTGCCTTGTTTCGACTTAGGTCTTTCAGTGCTCTGTCAAACTCTTCACGCAGTATCATATCTCCCACTTCATCTTCATCTACCTCCTCTTCCATGTCCATAATGTTGGCCTCAAGAACACCGCCCCTGTATAGATCCTCTATATACTCCTTCCACCTTTCTGCTTTCCCTTCTTTGTTTAGAACTGGGTTTCCATCTGAGCTCTTGATATTCATGCAAGTGGTTCTCTTTTCTCCAAAGGTCTTTAATTTTCCTGTAGGCAGTATCTATCTTACCCCTCGTAAGATAAGCCTCTACATCCTTACATTTGTCCTCTAGCCATCCCTGCTTAGCCATTTTCACTTCCTGTCGATCTCATTTTTGAGACGTTTGTATTCCTTTTTGCCTGCTTCACTGACTGCATTTTTGTATTTTCTCCTTTCATCAGTTAAATTCAGTATCTGTTCTGTTACCCATGGATTACGACTAGCCCGCGTCTTTTTACCTACTTGATCCTCTGCTGCCTTCACTATTTCATTCCTCAAAGCTACCCACTCTTCTTCACCTGTATTTCTTTCCTCCATTTCGGTCAATTGTTCCCTCATGCTCTCCCTGAAACTCTGTACACCCTCTGGTTCTTTCAGTTTATCCAGGTCCCATCTCCTTAAATTCCCACCTTTTTGCAGTTTATTCAGTTTTAATCTACAGTCCATAAGAAACAGATTGTGTTCAGAGTCCACATCTGCCCCTGGAAATGTCTTACAGTTTAAAATCTGGTTCCTAAATATCTGTCTTACCATTATATAATCTATCTGAAACCTTCTAGTATCTCCAGGGTTCTTCCATGTATACAACCTTCTTTCATGATTCTTGAACCAAGTGTTAGCTATGATTAAGTTATGCTCTGTGGAAAATTCTACCAGGCGACTTCCTCTTGCATTTCTTAGCCCCAATCCATATTCGCCTACTACGTTTCCTTCTCTTCCTTTTCCCACTGTCGAATTCCAGTCACCCATGACTATGAAATTTTCGTCTCCCTTCACTACCTGACTAATTTCTTTTATCTCATCATACATTTCATCAATTTCTTCATCATCTGCAGAGCTAGTTGGCATACAAACTTGTACTACTGTAGTAGGCGTGGGCTTCGTGTCTATCTTGGCCACAATAATGCGTTCACTATGCTGTCTGTAGTAGCTTACTCGCACTCCTATTTTTTTACTCATTATTAAACCTACTCCTGCATTACCCCTATTTGATTTTGTATTTATAACCCTGTATTCACCTGACCAAAAGTCTTGTTCCCCCTGCCACCGAACTTCACTAATTCCCGCAATATCTAACTTTAACCTATCCACTTTCCATTTAAATTTTCTAACCTACCTGCCCGATTAAGGGATCTGACATTCAACGCTCCGATCCGTAGAACGCTAGTTTTCTTTCTCCTGATAACGACGTCCTCTTGAGTAGTCCCTGCCCGGAGATCCGAATGGGGGACTTTTTTACCTCCGGAATATTTTACCCAAGAGGACGCCATCATCATTTAATGATACAGTAAAGCTGCATGCCCTCGGGAAAAATTACGGCTGTAGTTTCCCCTTGCTTTCAGCTGCTCGCAGTACCAGCACAGCAAGGCCGTTTTGGTTAGTGTTAAAAGGCCAGGTCAGTCAATTATCCAGACTGTTGCACCTGCAACTACTGAAAAGGCTGCTGTCCCTCTTTAGGGACCACATGTTTGTCTTGCCTCTCAACAGATACCCCTCCATTGTGGTTGCACCTACGGTACGGCTATCTGTATCGTTGAGCACGCAAGCCTCCCCCCAACGGCAAGGCCCATGGTTCATGGGGGGAAGGGGGGGGGGGAGAAACATCGATAGTGGCTATTAATCAACAGGTGAGGTAGCACTAATTCTGTCCCTCTGTTTTTTGCTGAGAGACAGAGCCGGATTCCAATGAATGACTCTGATATTTTAGTCAGTTTTGATGTGGTTTCTCTTTTCACTCGCGTTCCTCTCTCTGATTCGTTGCAGCTAATTGAGGTTAAGTTTGGTGTCGAGTTAACAAATTTGTTTCGACATATGCTGACTTCCACTTACTTTTTATTCAATGGTCAGCACTACGAACAGACTGATGGAGTTGCAATGGGAAGCCCGTTGTCACCTATTGTGGCCAATTTGTTTGTGGATGACTTTGAGAAACGTGCATTGGAGTTAGCGACCTTGAAACCTGCGTGTTTTTTCAGATATGTAGACGATACGTTTATTGTTTGGCCTCATGGTAGTGAGAATTTAAACCGGTTTTTGGAACACCTGAATTCAGGCCACCCGAATATTCAGTTCACTATGGAGGTGGAAAAGAATGGATGCCTTCCCTTCCTTGATATGCTGGTCAGAAGGAAGACTGATGATACGTTGGGACGTTCTGTTTCTAGAAAGCCTACACACACTGACTTGTATCTGCGAGCTGAAGGTTGTCACCATCCAGCTCAGCGTGAAGGAGTACTTCGTACCTTGATTCACAGGAACCACGTTATCTCAGTCCCTAAAAGTTTGGCAGCTGAGCTATCATATCTCGAAGTCACCTGTCGTCAGAATGGTTATAGTGAGAGGCTGATCAAACGTGTGTAGCGCTATCAGCCTTCTGTGCAACGGGTGAGTGACGATAGCAACGAAGTGGCACCTAAGTCTACGTCCTTTTTGCGTTACGCAGGAAGCATTTCCAACTGGATTGGCCATATTTTCCGGAAATATGATGTGAAATGTGTTTTTTGACCACCTTCTAAGATTAAGGCCCTGTTGCCGTCCGTAAAAGATGATCTTGGTTTGCTTAAGGCTGGTGTCCGTCGTATTCCTTGCAGTTGTGGCATGTCATATATTGGTCAGACAGTCAGGACTGTGGAACACCGGTGTATTGAACATAAGCGTCACACACGCTTACAACAGCAGAGAAAATCCGCTATCGCAGAACATTGCCTTGACACTGGTCATCCTATGGAATACAACAACACGGAGAATCTGGCTTCTACCTCCAGCTATTGGGATAGTGTTATTAAGGAAGGTGTTGAAATCAAACTATCAAACAACCTTATAAACATAGATGGTGGATTTTGTTTAAATGCTGCTTGTAATCCGGCTCTGCCTCTCATCAAAAAACAGAGGGA
Source organism: Schistocerca serialis cubense (assembly GCF_023864345.2). NCBI lineage: Eukaryota > Metazoa > Arthropoda > Insecta > Orthoptera > Acrididae > Schistocerca > Schistocerca serialis. The sequence goes on from NC_064645.1 coordinate 454,810,071, forward strand.
CAGTGCTACCTCACCTGTTGATTCATAGTCATTATCGATATTTCTGATGTTCGTTATCTTTGGTTGTGTGTTTGTAACCTCCCCCTCACTTATCGACCTTAATGACAATGAAAAATTAAACCACGTGCACCTAATGGAAATCTAGGAAAAGCAATCGTCACCGAAGTTAATTTGTCGGTAAAGAGGAGGAAAGGGTTACATCTAAATGAAAAGAAAAATGCAAATGAAATTGATGGAAATTAATTTTGAGAAAAGGGTAAAATTAATAAAGAAAGTAAATGTGCGGTCGTTACGTTAACAATTAATTGGCATTAATTAGATATTTGAGATTTGGGGAAAATTACGGTCGCCAGTCCTATGGACAACTACAATAATAACTGAAAATGAAAGATTAATGCACATATAATTAGCACTAAAAGCATGGCAACTGAAGGTTGACATGTGTTTTGTGAAAACTGAATGTTTGTCAGAAGTAATAAATTTCGCTACACTCTGACTTAATTTAGCAAAAGAATTAATAAAACTGGAAAACTGAAAGTTAATTTAGTGACTGAAATTAATAGTGAACTTTGTTTCTGAAGCACTACGAAATTCTGTAAAATAAGGTTAGTCTTGGGCTACCTCAACAATTATTTCAAAAGCTACTTGAATCTACGCAATTTAGAAATAAGAGATTTAACTTTGAACTTGAATTAAATGATTCTGAACAATTAACAATAGTAAAATTTAGTGCGTACCAAGCTGAGCTGCAGTCACAGGTAAGCTAAAAGATGGTAACAAAACTCGCACTCTTAATTTCTGCTTGTGTAATCTAAATATTGTAGCCAGCTATGTATACTTTAACTGAACTTTGAAATTAAAGCAGCGAAATGGAATGATATTACTTTAATGCTGGTGTATGAATTTCAACGACACTCGGGTTCATTCCAGAGAAGGAAGGGACCCTGCTGGTTAATGCAATTGGGACAATGAGCAACAAAGGCTCATGCTAAGTTGCTGTATTTTTGTGATGCAACAGTTTGAAAAGCTGAGGTCTGCCATACAGTCCTAAAACTTTACGTGCTTCTAGTCTTCCTTGTTGGTTGATTGAAGGTTTGCAGTCGTCGATCGGGGAGGTGGACAGTCATTCATTGTCGGCCGTGGCTGTTGAAGAAGCTGGATGTTGGCGCGCCTTCTTCTCGACACGGTCACCAGGCGAAACGGGCTCTCGATGTGCGCCAGCTAATGCTTCCCGTCCGCGACACCGTGTCAGAACCTATCATAGCAAGTCGAGCGCAATTACAAGCTGCCAAATCCCGAAAGCGCGGCAACTCGCGGGAGCGTCATACAATACACCTGCTCCACCGCCCTACTCCAGCCAGACTCTCCTCTGCCCGCGCTCCATGCGCCAGAGTTCACACTGCCAAAGATCCTAAACACTGTGGTTCTCCACACGACCTATCGATGTAATAGTTCGATAGCATAGTTTTCCCTAGGCCAGACTCAGTCAAAATACAAATAATATTTACAAAGCACACCAAGTCTACATCGACACACCCACCCACCCACACACACACACACACACACACATATATATATATATATATATATATATATATATATATATATACACTCCTGGAAATGGAAAAAAGAACACATTGATACCGGTGTGTCAGACCCACCATTCTTGCTCCGGACACTGCGAGAGGGCTGTACAAGCAATGATCACACGCACGGCACAACGGACACACCAGGAACCGCGGTGTTGGCCGTCGAATGGCGCTAGCTGCGCAGCATTTGTGCACCGCCGCCGTCAGTGTCAGCCAGTTTGCCGTGGCATACGGAGCTCCATCGCAGTCTTTAACACTGGTAGCATGCCGCGACAGCGTGGACGTGAACCGTATGTGCAGTTGACGGACTTCGAGCGAGGGCGTATAGTGGGCATGCGGGAGGCCGGGTGGACGTACCGCCGAATTGCTCAACACGTGGGGCGTGAGGTCTCCACAGTACATCGATGTTGTCGCCAGTGGTCGGCGGAAGGTGCACGTGCCCGTCGACCTGGGACCGGACCGCAGCGACGCACGGATGCACGCCAAGACCGTAGGATCCTACGCAGTGCCGTAGGGGACCGCACCGCCACTTCCCAGCAAATTAGGGACACTGTTGCTCCTGGGGTATCGGCGAGGACCATTCGCAACCGTCTCCATGAAGCTGGGCTATGGTCCCGCACACCGTTAGGCCGTGTTCCGCTCACGCTCCAACATCGTGCAGCCCGCCTCCAGTGGTGTCGCGACAGGCGTGAATGGAGGGACGAATGGAGACGTGTCGTCTTCAGCGATGAGAGTCGCTTCTGCCTTGGTGCCAATGATGGTCGTATGCGTGTTTGGCGCCGTGCAGGTGAGCGCCACAATCAGGACTGCATACGACAGAGGCACACAGGGCCAACACCCGGCATCATGGTGTGGGGAGCGATCTCCTACACTGGCCGTACACCACTGGTGATCGTCGAGGGGACACTGAATAGTGCACGGTACATCCAAACCGTCATCGAACCCATCGTTCTACCATTCCTAGACCGGCAAGGGAACTTGCTGTTCCAACAGGACAATGCACGTCCGCATGTATCCCGTGCCACCCAACGTGCTCTAGAAGGTGTAAGTCAACTACCCTGGCCAGCAAGATCTCCGGATCTGTCCCCCATTGAGCATGTTTGGGACTTGATGAAGCGTCGTCTCACGCGGTCTGCACGTCCAGCACGAACGCTGGTCCAACTGAGGCGCCAGGTGGAAATGGCATGGCAAGCCGTTCCACAGGACTACATCCAGCATCTCTACGATCGTCTCCATGGGAGAATAGCAGCCTGCATTGCTGCGAAAGGTGGGTATACACTATACTAGTGCCGACATTGTGCATGCTCTGTTGCCTGTGTCTATGTGCCTGTGGTTCTGTCAGTGTGATCATGTGATGTATCTGACCCCAGGAATGTGTCAATAAAGTTTCCCCTTCCTGGGACAATGAATTCACGGTGTTCTTATTTCAATTTCCAGGAGTGTATATCCAGGGTGTTACAAAAAGGTATGTTATGTGGACAAGTGTCTGGAAACGCTTAATTTCCGTGTTAGAGCTCATTTTAGTTTCGTCAGTATGCACTGTACTTCCTCGATTCACCGCCAGTTGGGCCAATTGAAGGAAGATAATGTTGACTTCAGTGCTTGTGTTAACATGCGACTCATTGCTCGACAGTACTAGCATCAAACGCATCGGTGCGTAGCATCAACAGGTTAGTGTTCATCACGTACGTGGTTTTGCAGTCAGTGCAATGTTTACAAATGCGGAGCTGGCAGATGCCCATTTGATGTATGGATTAGCACGGGGCAATAGCCGTGGCGCGGTACGTCTGTATCGAGACAGATTTCCAGAACGAAGGTGTCTGGACAGGAAGACATTTGAAGCAATTGATCGGCGTCTTAGGGAGCACGGAACGTTCCAGCCTATGACTCTCGACTGTGGAAGACCTAGAACGACGAGGACATCTGCAATGGACGAGGCAATTCTTCGTGCAATTGACGATAACCCTAATGTCAGCGTCAGAGAAGTTGCTGCTGTACAAGGTAACGTTTACCACGTCACTGCATGGAGAGTGCTACGGGAGAACCAGTTGTTTCCGTACCATGTACAGCGTGTGCAGGCACTATCAGCAGCTGATTGGCCTCCACGGGTACACTTCTGCGAATGGTTCATCCAAAAATGTGTCAATCCTCATTTCAGTGCAGATGTTCTCCTTACGGATGAGGCTTCATTCCAACGTGACCAACATGTGTGGGCTGACGAGAATCCGCACGCAATTTTGCAATCACGTCATCAACACAGATTTTCTGTGAACGTTTGGGCAGGCATTGTTGGTGATGTCTTGATTGGGCGCCATGTTCTTCCACCTACGATCAATGGAGCATGTTATCATGATTTCATACGGGATACTCTACCTGTGCTGCTAGAACATGTGCCTTTACAAGTACGACACAACATGTGGTTCATGCACGATGGAGCTCCTGCACATTTCAGTCGAAGTGTTCGTACGCTTCTAAACAACAGATTCGGTGACCGATGGATTGGTAGAGGCGGACCAACTCCATGGCCTCAACGCTCTCCTGACCTCAACCCTCTTGACTTTCATTTATGGGGGCATTTGGAAGCTCTTGTCTACGCAACCCCGGTACCAAATGTAGAGACTCTTCGTGCTCGTATTGTGGACGGCTGTGATACAATACGCCATTCTACAGGGCTGCATCAGCTCATCAGGGATTCCATGCGACGGAGGGTGGATGCATGTATCCTCGCTAAAGGAGAACATTTTGAACATTCCTGTAACAAAGTGTTTGAAGTCACGCTGATACGTTCTGTTGCTGTGTGTTTCCATTCCATGATTAATGTGATTTGAAGAGAAGTAATAAAATGAGCTCTAACATGGAAAGTAAGCGTTTCCGGACACATGTCCACATAACATATTCTTTCTTTGTGTGTGAGGAATGTTTCCTGAAAAATACAATAGATGGAAATAGGAGGATATGTCTTTCCGGCGTTCCATGTTGACTCTGCGGTTACTCGTTCTGTGTGTGGTATCTTCCTTGTTTCTCCTCTGTGAACCGAGGTATTAAATTCCCTTGCACATTGCTTCCTCCTAGCAGTTGTGCCTTGAGAATGACAGGGTGTGCTCCTGTCGAAATATCAGCGGTGGTCGACGACGTTACCCGGCAGCAAACCCGTAAGTTATTTGAACATTCAAGTCGGAGAGAAAATGGTTCTAATGGCTCTGAGCACTATGGGACTTAACTGCTGTGGTGATCAGTCCCCTAGAACTTAGAACTACTTAAACCTAACTAACCTAAGGACATCACACACATCCACGCCCGAGGCAGGATCCGAACCTGCGACCGTAGCGGTCACGCGATTCCAGACTGTAGCGCCTAGAAGCGCACGGCCACACCGGCCGGCTCGAAGAGAAAAGTTAAGGTCTCACATCGCGACTATAGTCAGCCTTGCACACTCGCTTCTGCACTGGCTCTCGAGACGCTGTCAGGACGTGACTAGCTTGTGTACCCGGCAGGTGGCGGCGCGGAGCAGGCGGCGGCGGGTGACGTTCGGCGGGGAGAGCGTCAAGGCGCGCAGCCCGGAGCCCGACTGGCGGCCCGACGACGTCCCGCAGGCCGCTGCCGGCGGCGACGAAGACGAGGAAGACGACGACGCCGATGCCGACGACGAGGACACGGAGGACTTCTCCGGCGACGAGGGCGACGCCGCACAAGGCAGGCAGCCCGCAGAGCCGGACAACGCCCCGGGCTCGACGGTGTCGGAGAGCGGAGACAGGCTGATGGCGGAGGTGGCGGCGGCGGCGCAGCTGCCGGTCAAGGACGCGCCCGACACGAGGGACGAGGACTACGGCACGGGTGACGACGAGGCCAGCGAAGCGTCCAGGGCGACCGCGGTGGCGGGGGCTGCCGGAGGCGAGGAGAACGCGGACAAGGTGGAAGAGACGGACACAGACTCCGGGAAGGCCGCCTCGGCCACGCTGGACACCGACAGCCTGGCCGGCGACGAGGTGGCGCGGGCCGCTCCGCCGGCTGCAGAAACGGCCGCGGCCTCTCCGGACGGGCGACAGGCGCCTCCCCGGAGGAGTCACATTCCGGTACCCGTAGCCAGGCAGCAGGGACGCCCCTCCAGGCCCGCGTCACCCAGTGACGAGCACCACGAGGTGTCCGGCGATGGCCTGGAAGGAGAGTCGCAGCAGAAGTCCGAGGTGTCGCTGGAGCGGCGCGACGGAGGCGGGGGGGAGGTGGAGGAGGAGTGGGAGGAGGACTGGACGCAGGCGGGTATCGTGTCACCCGGCGTCATAGAGGACATCAACAACGCGGTGAGTGCGGCCGATTTTCATAACCTTTCACTCTCCTTTCCTTTCCAATATAATAGTTTATATTCATATTGTTTTATTATTCACATGTAATTTGAAACCTTATTTACAATGCCAAATAGAGGAATCTAGTTATGTTCAATCTACAGGCACATACATAGCCTCCACATTGCATGTGAGAGAATCAGACACTTATTTCCTTTATTCTAACTACAATTATATTCTTTTTATTAATTATATTAACTTTGATAACTACTTATCTCTAACAATTGAGGATTGGTATGTTATCTCATACTTAAATTTAATTTTTAAATTTTGAATAGAGGAATCGTATTATGTTTAAACATAGCTACCTGAAAACTTCCTGTATCTAAGATTGTCTATGCAAGATATTTTAATATTCATTCTGCTATTATGTTTCATGTGAAATTCTAATATCACTTATAATCTCACATAGAGAAATCGAGCTCAGTTTAATTTTTGGGGCACATGTTTAGTTTTGTACTCTAAAATTGCATCAGGGAAAACTCGGTTCTCTGTAGATACCATACAGTTTAGAACTCTTATTCTTTGTTTTCCTTTGTGTATATATTTTTATATCTATTATGTTTTATTTTATACTTAATTAATTATTTAGTTTTTATTAATTATTTTGCATATAAACGTCACTCAGTGTATTAAAGAGTGTACCAACACACAGAGCAACAGCCAGGACAGAAACATTAGAAAAGGTCCGCCTCCACGTGGCAGGGACGGTAACGGAATGAGGAGTTGTCAAGCTAACATAACTTCCAAGCAGCCATTACGGCTAAGAGACCTAACACTGCCTGCCTTGTCACTTGTTTTAAGTAGCACACGGCCCACCTTAATAGCCCAGGTAGTGGGCTACTCTGGAGTATTTAAATGATAAAAAAAATGGATCTCCTTTCCTTAACGAGGCAAAATTTTATTCCACTTCGCCGAGGTCTACTGTGTATGTATACCGTTTCCATGCCTACCCAGCTGAAGTGAATGGTTTACATCCCAGATGTCCCTCCCGAGAACAACCAGACGGATTTTCTCTGATATTTCGCTAGATATATGAAATTTCTTTTTTGTACTTGCACGATACTTGCTTTCCGCAAAGCCTTGGCAGGCATCCTCAACTTGAAAACGGCACCTGTATCTTTTGTTGAACACGCCAACGACCGTTTGCCTGAGAAAATATCGGTACAAAATTTACGATTACTGGTTGACTTTAAGTTGAAAGTTCGAATAACTTAACTGGAATGGTAACGGAAATAAGACGTTGCTGTGAGACAAAGAATTTTATATAACTAAAACATTTTATTTAATAAAATCATGAAAATAACTTGACTGGAATACTCTCTTTCAAATTCTGGAGGTGGCAGGGGCAAAATACAGGGAGCGAAAGGCTATTTACAATTTCTACAGAAACCAGATGGCAGTTATAAGAGTCGAGGGACATGAAAGGGAAGCAGTGGTTGGGAAGGGAGTGAGAGAGGGTTGTAACCTCTCCCCGATGTTATTCAATCTGTATATTGAGCAAGCAGTAAAGGAAACAAAAGAAAAATTCGGAGTAGGTATTAAAATCCACGGAGAACAAATAAAAACTTTAAGGTTCGCCGATGACATTGTGATTCTGCCAGAGACAGCAAAGGATTTGGAAAAGCAGTTGAACGGAATGGACAGTGTCTTGAAGGGGGGATATAGGATGAACATCAACAAAAGCAAAACGAGGATAATGGAATGTGGTCGAATTAAGTCGGGTGATGCTGAGGGGATTAGGTTACGAAATGAGACTCTTAAAGTAGTAAAGCAGTTTTGCTAACTGGGGAGCAAGATAACTGATGATGGTCGAAGTAGAAAGCATATAAAATGTAGACTGTCAATGGCAAGGAAAACGTTTCTGAAGAAGAGAAATTTGTTAACATAGAGTATAGATTTAAATGTCAGGAAGTCGTTTCTGAAAGTATTTGTATGGAGTTTAGCCATGTATGGAAGTGAAACATGGACGATAAATAGTTTGGACAAGAAGAGAATAGAAGCTTTCGAAATGTGGTGCTACAGAAGAATGCTGAAGATTAGATGGGTTGATCACATAACTAATGAGGAGATATTGAATAGGGTTGGGGAGAAGAGGAGTTTGTGGCACAACTTGACTAGAAGAAGGGATCGGTTGGTAGGACATGTTCTGAGGCGTGAAGGGATCACCAATTTAGTATTGGAGGGTAGCGTTGAGGGTAAAAATCGTAGAGGGAGACCAAGAGATGAATACACTAAGCAGATTCAGAAGGATGTAGGCTGCAGTACGTACTGGGAGATGAAGAATCTTGCACAGGATAGAGTAGCATGGAGAGCTGCATCAAACCAGTCTCAGGACTGAAGACCACAACAACAACAACAACAACGAAAATAACTCCTTGATCACTCACTTTACTTAATGGTACGGTTATATAGAATGCTGGCCTGTCATCAGTGATACAAAAAATAGCAATTTTATGCAACCTGACTATGTCTCCTAACTAAGATGACTATAGGACCCATCACGCAGAGCGTCTATACTCACCAGAGTCTCAGCAGGGAATTCCTAACCGTCTCCCCCCGTCGGGGGTCCACACACGGTGACTGGAAGGACTCAGAGAGTCCGCACAGCGGCTATTTGCCAACCTACCGGGGCTTGCTAACGCGCGGCGAACTCTGTGGTCCAATGCAGTCGCTCTCTACTTGATACAATGTTTGGCTAAACTGCATCTCCACATTCAGAGAACCCACAGCCGACAGCCCACGCATACGTCAGCAGACGACCCGCATTCACATCTGCAGACTACACTAAGAATGATAATATAATTCCGGATTAAAATTTCCTGAGTATCGGAAGGGCACCCAGGTATGTTTTGAGCATGTGACGCTTGTAACAAGCCAAGCAGCGGCTCACATGGAGCGTTTACACACTATGTACCTAGATTAAGCCCAAAATAAACGCTCAATACTGAGGAAAAGATTTCTTACACTTTACAAACAAAATAATTTTTATATCTGAATTTTACGTGCCATTGATTATAACGGTCCAAAATTACTGCGAATTCGTGTTATCGACATGTATTAACGGGTACAGTAAAACACGGAAAATAACCAGTACTCAAGCAGCGATTGAGTAGCGTTGCTGCGTTGCGGTTAGCTGTCATCGCGAGCCAGGTCGGCCGGTGCTCTCCTTCTAGAAGCAGCCTGCTCGTTAGTTTCGGCACTTTACTGTCGCTGTTATCAAATATAGATATCATGAATATCGCACTAGACTAATTAGGGACCACTCTATAGAATGGACACGAAAAGTTCCACAGTAAGGTTCATTTTATTTTTAACTGGAAACAAATGACACAAGCTATACAATGCAAAAATGAAATGCATATGTCTGCCTAAACACTAGAGAAATTGCTCATGACGACTCTTAGGAGAAACAATCTGTCACCGAAACAGCTTGCGACCTCAATGATATACCGGGTGATCAAAAAGTCAGTATAAATTTGAAAACTTAATAAACCACGGAATAATGTAGATAGAGAGGTAAAGATTGACACACATGCTTGGAATGACATGGGGTTTTATTAGAACAAAAGAAGTATTGCTAGACGCGTGAAAGATCTCTTGCGCCCGTCGTTTGGTGATGATCGTGTGCTCAGCCGCCACTTTCGTCATGCTTGGCCTCCCAGGTCCCCAGACCTCAGTCCGTGCGAGTATTGGCTTTGGGGTTACCTGAAGTCGCAAGTGTATCGTGATCGATCGATATCTCTAGGGATGCTGAAAGACAACATCCGACGCCAATGCCTCACCATAACTCCGGACATGCTTTACAGTGCTGTTCACAACATTATTCCTCGACTACAGCTGTTGTTGAGGAATGATGGTAGACATATTGAGCATTTCCTGTAAAGAACATCATCTTTGCTTTGTCTTACTTTGTTAAGCTAATTATTGCTACTCTGATCAGATGAAGCGCCATCTGTCGGACATTTTTTGAACGTTTGTATTTTTTTGGTTTTAATAAAACCCCATGTCATTCCAAGCTTGTGTGTCAATTTTTACCTCTCTATCTACATTATTCCGTGATTTGTTCAGCTTTCAAATTTATACTGACTATTTGATCACCCAGCAGATCGCCATACCCTACGTGCAAACACGTCGGAGGGTTATCCCTGGTTCCGAATAGGGTAACACACTTTTAATAGTTGCAATGGCAACAGACTCAATGGTCACTGAGATGGCCTTCCTATGTTGTTACTGTGAACAGCTGAAAGCAAGCGGAATCTACACCCTAACCTGTCCCGTCGAAACGTAGCTCTGCCGAATCTTTTAATGATGGTATCCTCTACGCTAATAAACTAGAGAAGTGAGATAGTGTCACATTCGGATTTCTGTACGGGCAATACTCAGGAGCATGTTGTGTTCGGGAAAAGCAAAAAGCCTATGGGTAGGAGCTTACAATGTTGGATTCCTCAACCAGACAGGTAGGTTACAGAATTTAGAAAGAAAATGTATAACGAGAAGTGGGAAATACTCATCTCGGATGGGAAGAAGAACAGAACTTCTAGTCTGGCGATTACAACATTATCATCAGACAGAAGGAATGCAGGAGAAGGTCCAATCATCAGCTTCCGTGTGGGTGGCCTTTATACGGCCGCAACTACACCACAAAAATCCCTATGTTAAATTGATTTCCACTCCTCGGTTTTTTGTTAGATGTACGAGGAGTTATAAAGACGATTTTTTCTTATCGAGGTCTGCTATTGTGGTGGCAAAAATAACATAGTTCAATTCTTTTTTTAAAAAAAGACGTTGGTGCCTCTTTCTCCGGTTACACTAGTTAACAAATTTAAACTTTTTTTCTGCATTTGATTTGAAAATGGGTGGATTTACCCAATTTTGGTGTGCTGAATACACTGGTAAAATCATTTTTTCTCTGTGACGTCACATTTCCTAGATACACAGCAGAATAAAAAATGGTAATAGCGAAAATTGACACAATTAAGTCAAACAAAAATACACATTCAGAACGTTTGAAATCAATACTATTTTGTATGTATATATGGACATGATACCAATAAAAGGACCAAATTAGTTCAGAAGATATTTTCATCTTTAATCGTCCTTGGTTTTGGAACAAAGCGACCACGGAGCTCTTCTTTTATTTGCCGTTTCATCACTCTCCCTACCAAGACCCCAGCAGTAGTCACTCGTCATCGAAGGGTTCCAGCGGCCTTGGTAACGCTATTCCATGGTAAGAATGTCTTGGTGAAGGCGTTCACCATACTCATGGCTTACGGCTCCCAAATTTTCCGGGAAGAAATCAATGTGAGAATGTAAAAAGTGAACTTTAAGCGCCATTCTACACCCCATGTTCTTATAATTGTTCAACAGATCGTTCACAGTGGTAACATAGTTTTTGTCTTTTCTGTTGCCCAAAAAGCTCTTCACAATTGCTTTAAAAGAGGACCAAGCAGCCAACTGGATATCTCTGAGTTTGGTATCAAAGGTTGGATCTTTCAGCAATTTTCTTATTCGTGGTCCAACAAAATACCCTCTTTCAGCTTTGCCTCACTTAATTTGGGAGACGTTTCCTCTAAGTGATTGAAGGCCTCACCTTCTTTATCGACAGCTTTTACAAAGTTCTTGATAAGGCCTAGCTTGATTTGAAGGGGAGGCAAAATGATTTTATCGGGCTCAGCCAATGGGGTATTCTTCACATTTACGTTTCCAGGGACATATGACTTCCTTATAGGCCATACCTTGCCTGTATAGTGGTTCTTTGTGACATGGCTGTCCCAAAGGTACAAAAAGCAGCAATATTTCGTGAATGGCTCAAATGGCTCTGAGCACTATGGGACTTAACATCTGTGGTCATCAGTCCCCTAGAACTTAGAACTACTTAAATCTAACTAACCTAAGTACATCACACACATCCATGCCCGAGGCAGGATTCGAACCTGCGACCGTAGCAGTCGCGCGGTTCCGGACTGAGCGCCTAGAACCGCTAGACCACCGCGGCCGGCTATTTCGTAAATCCAGCCTGTAAACCTGTAAGGAATGCAACAACTTTGAAATCGCAGCAAAGCTGCCATTCATGATTCTTATATTTGATTGCCTCTAGCAGCAAAGCCATGGTTTCATAAGTTCCTTTCATGTCTCCTGCTTAAGCCAAACGTACCGATGGAAATGCATTGCCATTATGCAGCAGTACTGCTTTCAAGCTGGTTTTACTGGAGTCAATAAATAGTCGACACTCCTGTGGATTATGTTGCACATCTAGCTGCATCATCATGCCATTGACATCTCTACATACACACACTGGATACTGTATATTGAGTTACTGAGCGATGGAAGCACCTCTTGATCTGAAACAGGAAATTTTTGTCGCTGGAGCTAAAAGGTTCCGTTGTTGCAGCCTCGACCCCAAACGTTCAGCTTGCTATTTCGGAACTTTCATATCGCGAACCAAATCGTTCAATTTCTTTTGAATAAAGATCTGAGGCGTAGTGTCATGATATTGAGGGCAGTACTCTTCTATATGTTCAATACTTTCTGATTCACTTGACACGGTGCCTGGTTCCGTGGCTTTCAAGGTACAGGCAGGAAAAGGCATACCCTCATCATGGGGCACAGGTAGATGCACTGAAGATATATTTGGATACTTTATTTTATGTCTAGTTTTGCTTGAATGTCCCGAAATATTTGTAAGACAGAGGTAACAGTCTGAATAATGGTCTTTAGGATCACACCACACCATGGGAACAGCGAATGGCATGGCTCGGCGTTTTCCTTTCTACCACTCGGTGAAGTTGTAGTACAGGTTATGCAGGTAATATGAAGTGCAAAATTTTTATCTTGATCACCAACAGGACAATCAAAATACAATTCATATGTCTTTAATCAAATCAGTGACTGGTTTTCTTTGGGCTTTTGGAGGGAATTTCCCACACACATAAAAAAGTTGTTGGGGTGGTTTAGATAGCAACGAGATCTACTAGTTGCTATTTTTCTTAGTGTAAGTTTTAAACACAAAAAGTTTGCGCTATCTTTCACAGAAACACTCACTGAGGATCGCTTCCACTCTACTGGATTACCACACCAACCATTTACTGCCGATTTGTAGATCTTCTAGCTCTCCTCTGCAAATCAAAAACAAACAATTAAACATCAAAACAGAACAATAGCAAAAAGCAAAATACTGAATACGAAAAATAAAAAAAATCTTTAAAAACTCAAAAGTGGTACGCGCTAGAACATTTTGAAAGGTATATTCGGATTCTACACACCAAAATACATAGTAGTTGACGTATCACATCGCAGATGCAAAATGGCTGTTGAGTAGTGTTATTAATGAAGTTACGAGAGTGCGTCACTGTTGTTTCATGAGACCCTGGTTACCATTCATGTAGGTGAAAACAGATTACAAACATTTTTAACGTATGAAAAGTAATTCGATACGAATAAATTAGCCGCCTCAACCTATATAAATTCAAATGTGTGTGAAATCTTACGGCACTTAACTGCTAAGGTCATCAGTCCCTAAGCTTACACACTACTTAACCTAAACTATCCTAAGGACAAACACACACACCCATGCCCGAGGGAGGACTTCAATCTCGGCCGGGACCAGCCGCACAGTGCATGACTGTAGCACCCTAGACCGGTCGGCTAATCCAGCGCGGCTCACCCTATATAAAGAGGAGGAATGGTCAATATTCAGATATGTGACAGTAGTGATCATTGCAAGCAAAGAAGTGTGTTTTAAAATGCATATTTTAAGAGCTATGAGCACGTCTTCGTATTCAGTGTTGTGAAATCAATCTCTTCTACTGAAAAAGTTCCCATAGGTCTTAAGGTGTGCATTTTAGAGCCCATGTTGACCGGACTACTCCTGGGACACCCTGCGTACATAGATGAGCCAAAATCATAGTCCACCGCGATATTAAATTTCACCTGGTGACGTTGCGGCTACGTGGATCGGTTGTTGTTGCTGTTGCATTGTTGTTGTTGTATGCCTAAGCGGGCGCTTCACCTCCTTGGACGTCTCCCGCAGCCGGAGACGAAACGTTATGGGAAAGTTTTACATGTCGACCTCGGCCTGTCATCCCGAAAGTTTTAAGTGAAACAGTTTCCAACATTGAAAGTTGTGTATCAATAAAAACTGAACTCATACCAATATGCATCCAACAGCTAAGCGCAACGGAATACACACTCGTATCTACACAAGAAATAATTCAGCAGCAAATCTCAGCTCGTGGTATTTTGCATTAAACAGCGGTGCGCAACGAAATTCAATATCTTAGCTGCTGAATTAATACAGAGGTTGTACAAAAGTACAGAAACACAGCGAGATACACATGCTTGAACATAAATGCAGTTGCTAGCTAAGCCTACAAGTTGCTCCGTTGTATTTGACCACGAACGGCACCTTTGCAACGACATTACTACGTAACAAGTGTGAGCCGTGGCCAGAACAGTGTTCTGTGTATTTGAGACGGCATTGTGTCGCAGGTAAGCGAATTCGACCGTGATGGTAGTACAGTGAGTGCTTCCGTAACCAGCCGGCCGGAGTGGCCGAGCGGTTAAAGGCGCTACAGTCTGGAACCGCACAACCGCTACGGTCGCAGGTTCGAATCCTGCCTCGGGCATGGATGTTTGTGATGTCCTTAGGTTAGTTAGGTTTAAGTAGTTCTAAGTTCTAGGGGACTTAAGACCACAGCAGTTGAGTTCCATAGTGCTCAGAGAGCTTCCGTAACCAGCGTAGCCGAAGTGTTTGGGATTTCAAGATGCACCATATAGAAGATGTATACTGCATGGAGGGAAAGCGGAAAGATGTCTTCCGCTAAGTCACAAAATGGACGGAAGTGTGTTTTGAGTAATCTCGACAGACGGTCATTGAAGAGAATTTTGGCGAAAAAATAAAAGGACGATAGTTGCAAAAGTCCCTGCAGAACTAAATGTCGCACTGACGAGCCGTATCAGCAACAAAACAACACTAAGGGAGCTCCATAAGCTGGGGCTCGCAAGGCGAGCTGGAGTTGCGAAACCGCACATGAGTGATGCAGTTGTCCGTACCGGGAAAACGTGCTGCCCAAGTCATAAAACCTGGGCTATGGAACAGCGGAATAATGTCATTTGGTTGGATGAGTCTTCTTTCTCACTGTTTCCAATTTCTGGCCGAGTTTACGACCCAAGGCTGAAACATGGTGGAGGTTCGGTGATAATCTGAGGAGGCATATCGTGGTATTCCATGGGCTGCATGGTTAATCTGCATGGTTGCATTACTGACAAGGCTTGTGTGAACATTTTGGCTGATCAGGTCCATCCCATTGTACAATATTTGTCCCCCTATGGTCATGATGTGTTCCAAGGTGGGCGCCACCGTCACCGAATCTCAACGTTATCGAGACTTCGCGGTCTACTTTGGATACAAGATGCATGATCGCTATACACCTCCACCGTCGTTAGCTAAGCTTACCACTATTTCGCAAGAAGAATGGTATAAGATTCTCTTGGAAAAGCCTTTCAGGTACGTATCCACCCATTGCGAGACGAATGGGACTGATTTGAGTGCCAACAGTTTCCCTATATCGTACTAGTATTAGGCACGCTAATATGCTGTATTTGTAGTGTTCATATTTTTGTCTAGCCTCTGTAGTTAAAGATCAAGGCCCATCAGAATCAAATAATGACACGATTAATTGAAATTTGCTGCTTCACCATCCTTTAACAAAAAACGAACATCGGTTGACGTTACTGGCTCTTCTGGTTCCAATTTAATTTTTCCGTACCAACCATGTGTGAAACGTTCGATACCTACTACGCGGAAAAAGAGGGCAATTTGTCACTTACTTGTAATCTTGTTAATAGAGCGGCTACCTCTGGGAGGAAAATGTTGAGTAATAAGTAGCAAACACTGGAACAAAGACATTCAGGGGCAGCGTAATACTCATAGTCGTACCGTAATAAGTTCGTGACAGTAGCTATTGATAACTAAATCTATCCTCAAATTCCGCATACTAGAGAAACAAGAAATTCAACATTATTGTTGTAACCGCGACCGGAACGAAAGCGCGGCGGGACCGAACGGGAGCGGTCTGCGAACAAACAAGACGGACGAATGGGAAAGAATGGACACGCACGACGACAGAGGATCGAGCAAGACACCAAGAATAACAACACGCAAGAAGCAAAGGGGTGACAAGCGAAAACCTCACGAAATCAAAAACGTCCACTAGTACACGGAAATAAACAAAGTAAACACGATGTCTGGAAGCGAGATATCGAGATACTCACGCGAATATCAGACTGCCTCGATGAGTTTTTTTTTCTTTTCTTTATTGATTTTCAATTCCCCCGAAGATGGCGGGCTGGCAGCAGCTTAGTACGCTGCTCTACAGCCTACAGACTTTTGTAAAAACGGAAGAAGAAAAGAAACAAGAAAAACAGGCGACAAAACGGTGACTTAAAGTGTAAAATGGCGGAAAAATGCGGAAAGTTAAAACAGAAAGCAAAAGGGGTTGGCAATGTTAATAAAATACACAGGAATCAGGCAAGTAACGTAGTAGACACACAATTAAAAAACATGGCGACAGTCTGGTTTCTGTTCGCAAGAGATTAAAAAATCACACCCAGCGACAGTATGATGGCCGATCGCAACACTTCCCAAAAGACACAACACGGAACACTCACTGTAAAACACTGCACGAAAATGGTGGCACAAAGATGACACTCCCGAGCCAAAGGCAGATAGGGGGAGGGGGGGAGCTGGAGGAGGGGGAAAAACAAGGAGGGAGGAGAGGAAAAAACGAAAGGGGGCGGACCAAGGAGGGAGAGGACTCATAAGGGGGGAGAGGGGCAGGGCAGACGGGAGAGGGAATGAGAAGAGGCAGAGGAGGGAAATGCAAAAGGACTCGAGGGAGAGAAGGGGGCAGAGAGAGGGGAGGTGGGGAAAAAAGAGGATGGAAGGGGGGTAGAGGGAGCCCGGGAAAAGGACAGAGGAAAGGAGAGGGAGTGAGGATCAGAGTTGATAGGAGGGATAAATGGAGGGAGAGAGGCCATCATCTGGGAGGGGGAGTTGATGGAAGCCACCTTGGGAAAAGAGATGAAGGGTGTAGAGATGGAGGGTAGGGGGGACACAACAGTGAAGATGTGGCAGGGGGTGGGGACGGGAGAGGAGAGGAGCAACCAGGGAGTGAGGTGGATCAAGGCGGCGGGAGGTGTAGAGTATGCGAATATGTTCTTGGAATAGGAGCAGATGGGGGAAAGGAGTGAGGTCATAGAGGCCTCGCTGAGTGAGAGGCAGGCGCTTAAATACATAATAGGATACGTCGCTATTGGCCGCTGGGACCACGTGGAGCACAGTGGCACCCTCACATTATACGCGGCCCAGGAGCGCGCTCAGCCACTGCTTACAGCATGACGGCTGCAGAGACCTCTCTGTTGGTAATCGAGGCCCATGCCGTCGGGCGCGGATTCGAAACCCGCGGCGCTCGGTA
The DNA here is from genome assembly GCF_023864345.2 of Schistocerca serialis cubense. Classification (NCBI taxonomy): domain Eukaryota; kingdom Metazoa; phylum Arthropoda; class Insecta; order Orthoptera; family Acrididae; genus Schistocerca; species Schistocerca serialis. The sequence continues at coordinate 454,827,477 of NC_064645.1, forward strand.
CCAGAATTATGGTTCAAATGGCTCTGAACACTATGGGATTTAACTTCTGAGGTCATCGGTCCCCTAGAACTTAGAACTACTTAAAACTAACTGATCTAAGGACATCACACACATCCATGCCTGAGGCCGGATTCGAACCTGCGACCATATCGGTCGCGCGGTTCCAGACTGTAGCGCCTAGAACCGCTCGGCCACCCCGGCCGGCCCAGAATTATGACTAAACCGAAAGCACACTGAGTGATGGATGGTACGGGGGCACGTAGAAAATACAGAGACTTTTCTCTTCCACGGAAACAAACAACAGCCTGCCATTTGTAATAAGATTCGTAACTACAGTAGAAACATTGAGTGTAAACTCAAGTAATGTTCACTTCACAGTCAGAGTGACATTAATGTGACCACCTCTCAAAAGCCTGAATAGCTTTCTTTTGCAGCGCTGACCGCTGCGACACCTGCAAGAGGAGTGTCAAAGAGGCACTGGAAGCTTTTGGCGGGGATGCACCCTGGCCAGCTGCGCTGTGTTTCTCGGTTGAGAACCCGTGGCGTGCTTGGTCGAGAGCGTCCCACAGATCTTCAACCGAAGTTAAATCCGGTAAATATGCTGGCCAGGGGAGCACGGCAAATTCATTGTGGTGCTCTTCGAATCACGCACGTGACACGTTGCGTTGTCCTGCTTGTAGATGCCGACGTGCAGAGGAAAAACAAACTGCATGTAGCGGTGGACACGGTTCTCAAACACGCATACTTGTATCGATCCATTGTACCTTGCAGAATGACAAGATCTCCCAGGGAGTGCAACAAAAACTTTCCCCAGACCTTCTCCAGTCTGGAGCCTTCAGGCGATTGTTGCTGGATGTTTGATTCCAGAAGTTTCACGACGTACACGCGAACGGCCATGTGTCCGATGGAGCATAGAAGGTGATTCATCTAAAAATCCTACCTATCGCCTCTCAGTGGACGTCCACTTGCGGCACTGCTGTGCAGATTTCAGCCTTTGTCACTGACGAACAGCGGTCAACATTGGTGCATGAACCAGGCGGCTGCTGCGGAGTCCCATATCCAGCAACGTTCGTTGAGGAGCACCTAGATTCATCTGGGCGGTCAGTTGCTTACCGTCCGCCCCCGGTAGCTGAATGTTCAGCATGACGGATTGTCAATCCTCTGGGCCCGGGTTCGATTCCAGGCTGGGTCACGGAATTTTCTCAGGGACTGGGTGTTGTGCTGTCGTCATCATCCTATCATCCTCATTGACTGCAGGTCGCCGAAGTGGCGACAAATTAAAATACCCGAACCCAGCGAACGGTCTGCCCGATGGGGGGCCCTAGCCATACAATTAGATAAATAAAAGGTTGCTTACCATCTTTACGTCTATTCGCCCGTACACATCTCTATAGAGGTCGTTCACCCCTGTTCACAGATGCCTCGGCGCCAATTTTGTACAGAACCATTTTCCCATGCACAATATACTTTAACGCAAACAGTTTACAAACTTAGCCGTTTCTGAAATGCTTTCACCCTTGTCCCGAAAGTCAATGATCATGCCCTTTTGGACGTCAGATAAATCGCTCTGTTTCCGCATTACAACGACTGCACTGTTTTCCGCGTCCCCTTGGTTCAAATGGTTCAAATGGCTCTGAGCACTATGGGACTCAACTGCGGTGGTCATAAGTCCCCTAGAACTTAGAACTACTTAAACCTAACTAACCTAAGGACAGCACACAACACCCAGCCATCACGAGGCAGAGAAAATCCCTGACCCCGCCGGGAATCGAACCCGGGAACCCGGGCGTGGGAAGCGAGAACGCTACCGCACGACCACGAGATGCGGGCTCGCGTCCCCTTGACACGCTTTATATAACCTCCACTGCTTGTACTGCCACGCGCCGCCCTTTGATTGGCTATTGTACGGATACGCCGAACGTAGGCAGTGGTCACATTAGTGGACTATGTATAACTCGAAATCTGTGCGTTTCTCACAGAGCATAGACATAGCACTCTAAGAGTACGGCATCTGTGACTCACATTTGGAATCAATCAAACAAATACTTGATTGTAACCATTTCGAGATGCATGAAACGGAGTGATCACATAGGCTCAATCTTAAGTAAAGCAGATGGTAGCCCTCGGTTCATTGGTAGGGTAATGGCAAAGTGCCGTGTTTCTAAAAAGGAGATTATTTACGACACAGTCATCCTAGAACATGACCCGTACCACGTAGGACTACCAGTCGATATGGAAGGAACGTAGACAAAGAAGGGCAACACGAATTACCTCAGCTTCATTCGTCCCACCGGAGACGGACTGAACATCTACATCCACATACATATTCCGTAAGCCAGCGTACGGTGACTGGTGGTCGGTACCCAGTATCACTGCAGGTCATCTCTCCTGCTCCACTCGCAAACAGAGCAAGGGAAAAACTACTGTGTATATGCCTCAGTATGATACCTAATTTCCTGTACCTTATTTCCGCAGTCCTCACATGAAATGTACGTCGGTGGCAGTAGAATCGATCTGCAGTCAGCTTCAGATGTCGGTTCCCTAAACTTTCTCAATAGTATTCCTCGAGAAGAAGGTCGCCTTCCTTCCAAGGATTGCCATTTGATTGCTCCAAGCACCTCCATACACTCGCGTGTTGTTCGAACCTAACGGTAAAAAGTTTAGTAGTCCGCCTCTGAATTACTTCGATGTCCTACTTTAATCCGACCAGCTGCGAATTACAAACACTCGACCTGTTCTCCAAAATGGGTCGCACCAGTGATTTGTAAGCTGTCTCCTTTACAGATGACACTTCCCTGAAATTCTCCGAATAAACTGAAATCGACCTTCTGACTTCCTTACTACGTCCTCACATGCTCGTTCATTTCATATAGCTTTGCAACGCTACTGCCAGTTATTTAAACGATTTTACTGTGTGAAGCGGGACGGTACCAATGCTGTTTTCGAATTGCATGGGATTGTTTTTCCTAATGATCTACATTAACTTACACTTTTATACATGTATAGCAAGCTACCATTCATCACACCAATCTTCCTACACTAACTCAAAGGCGACACCTTCCTGTACTCCACAGTATCCCTGTCCGCCAGTTCATTCATGTATACAGAGAATAAGAACCGGTCCTATTACACTTACGCAAATGGCCTTGCCGCAGTGGTAAAACCGGTTCCCGACAGATCGCTGAAGTTAAGCGCTGTCTGGCTGGGCTATCACTTGGATGGGTGACATCCGGTCTGCCGAACACCGTTGGCAAGCGGGGTGCACTCAACCTTTGTGAGGCAAACTGAGGAGCTGCTTGACTGAGAAGTAGCGCCTCCGCTCTCGTAAACTGACATACGGCAGGGAGAGCGGTGTGCTGACCACATGCCCCTCCGTGTCCGCACCCAGTGACTCTTGTGGGCTGAGGTTTCACGGCGGTCGGTCGGTGCCGCTGGGCCTTCATGGCCTGTTCTGTTTAGTTTTTTCCTATCATGCTTTTCTGGGGCACTCCTGACGATAACCTTGCCTCTGACGAACAGGAGACACACATCAGTTATCCCGCAAAAGCCTGGTTACAAAGTTTCAAGAAACAGTAGAAAGTAACTGGGGGATCTAGGAATGTTGAACAACCTCATCTCCCGCCTCTCCCCACAAAATCGCTCACGTAGGAACCGCGAAGACAAGACCATTTACAGAATCCGAAAACGCAACTAAGTGACCATTGTTCCCGCGCTCTGGACGCGAATTGAACGGGAATGAGTCTTAGTTCGTGCTACAATGGCAGTACCCTCCGCTATGAACTTCACAGTACAGACATAGAGGTAAACCGTTAACGGTCGAGTAGTGAGATTTGTGATTTTCTAACTACCCACAGTGTGAAATTTGCTGAGCTGGTAAACATTGAGGACTGTATGCGTGCGTGGCGCGCTACGAAGTCCTCGGTGGTATAACGCACGAGTTTTCTTGGAGCAGTCGGAAGGAGTGGAGGGGTAACGGTGAAGTGGTTGCGCGCACAGACGTCACACCGGAAGCGGAGGCAATCGTGCGTGCATCGATCGGCGAGTGCGTGCGCCCGGCCCCGGAGAATGGGTTTCTCGACGCGGAAGGGACTGGCCTGGCCCGTAGTGTGGCGCTGGAATAAGTGTGAGGGTGGGCGAGGGGGAGGCAGAAAGTGGGCCACTTCCGCGGCGAGCGGTCGGTCGATAAGGGTCAGTGCACCCGCCCTCTCAACTTGCTGCCAGCTGGAGAAGACAGCGCAAAGATTTCCAGCTCACGCTACCCAATGTGCAGTACGTTGCGTGCACCAGGCGTCGCATTTTTCCCCCGTCGCGACTAACGCTTTTATCTATCTGTTTTTCGCTGCACTGCAACCCAGAGACCCAAATAGTACTACTAATCATTTCACTACGAAACACAAGACAAAAAGAAATAGAGCAAATTAGCTCGTTTCAAAACGAAGGAAAACTAAATTTTAATTTCATAGTTTTTTTTTTTTTTAACTTGGTATTGAACAACTAGGATCATGTATCTACTTTAGTTCTTCTCCTTTCCCTGTTGTTTCCTATTTTTCCAGTTCTCCATCCCCTCCCCAAACAGTCTTTTCGTTTCTTCTGTTCATATTGTCGTCCATTTCTTATTTACCGTACCTTCAAAGCCCTCTTAAGTTTAGCTCTTGGTTCTTAAAAAATTTCTTTCTTTTATTTCCGATTCTTTGCTGTCGTCTCTTTCCAGCTCTTTTCTTATTTCTTTAACCGCTGCTACTGTTGGTTTCTTTTTCCAGAAGCACACGACTATTTCCTTCGTTAGCCTGTTCTCCTTCATTCGGTAGAGTTAGAGATGCGGACAGTGCGCCTCGTAAATATGTCCGCTGCTTGACAAAGGCTCACAGAAACTTGTTAGAAGAGTTAAAGTGATGACAGTTCGAGATTTTAACAAAGACTGGACATTCATCGTTGATGATAGTTTTTGTCAAATGGAGAAGACTGAAAACTTTGCCTAGCCTCGTCAACTGTTACTCTGCGCCATTCTGTAACTGCTCCCTATAGCATAAGACATGCACTGAAGAACCAAAGAAACCGGTACACCTGTCTAAGATCGTGTAGGGCCCACGCTAGCACGCAGAAGTGCCGCAACAAGACGTGGCATGGACTCGACTAATGTCTGAAGTAGTGCTGGAGGTAACTGACACCAAGAGTCTTTCAGGACTGTCCATAAGTCCATAAGAGTACGATAGGCGGAGATCTCTTCTGAACAGCACGTTGCAAGGCATCCCAGATATGCTCAATAATGTGCATATCTGCGGAGTTTACTGGCCGGCGGAAGTGTTTAAACTCAGATGAGTGTTCCTGTAGCCACTCTGTAGCAATTCTGGACTTGTGGGGTGCCGCATTGTCGTGCTGGAATTTCCCAAGTCCGTCGGAATACACAATGGATATGAATGGATACAGATGATCAGACAGGATGCTTACGTACGTGTCACTTGCCAGAGTCGTAACTACACATGTCAGGGGCCCCACATCATTACAGAGCCTCCTCCAGCTTGAACAATCCCCTGCTATCATGCAGGGTCCACGGATTCATGAAGTTGTCTCCATACACGCACACGTCCATCCGCACGAAATTCAAATTGTTTGAACGAGACTCGTCTGAACACGAAACATGTTACCAGCCATCAACAGTCCAATGTCGGTGTTCACGGACCCAGGTGAGGCGTAAAGCTTTGTGTCGTGCAGTCATCAAGGAAACACGAATGGGACTTCGCCTTTGAAAGCCCATATCGATGATGTTTCGTTGAATGGTTCGCACGCCGACACTTTTTGGTGGCGCAGCATTGATGTCTGCAGCAAGGCTTGCTGTTCCGTCATTTTGAACGATTGTCTTCAGTCGTCGTTGGTCCCGTTCTTGAGGTATCTTTTTCCGGCCGCAGCGATGTCGGAGATTTGATGTTTTACCGGATTTCTGATATTCACGGTACTGTCGTGAAATGGTCGTACGGGAAAATTCCCACTTCGACGCTACCTCGGAAATGCTGTGTCCCATCGCTCGCCCGCCGACTATAACAGCACGTTCAAACTCATTTAAATCTTGGTAAGCTGGCATTGTAGCAGTAGTAACTGATCTAACAACTGCTCCAGACACTTGTTATCTTATATAGGCGTCTCCGACCGCAGCGCCGTATTCTGCCTGTTTACATATCTGTGTATTTGAATACGCATGCCTATACCAGTTTCTTTGGTGCTTCAATGTTGTATTATATACATCAGAAGATGCAACTTAAAAGTTGCGAAAGCGGTTGTGCGAGTCTGTAATCGATTTCAAGAAGTATACCTACAGCGAGCTATTGGACGTTTCATTGAGTTTTATATTTTAATAGTTTTAACACCAGTATGTAAACACTTGTTATACTGTGTAAATTGGTGAATCAATTATATACAGTTTCTTGAGCTGTGACTGCCCTAGTTTAAAAAATACTTTTGTTTTCGTAGATGTACATTACTTGTTGTAGATATTTTTTGTCACACCATATGCTCTTTTTATTTTATAAACTCTTACATCTATTGCACATTTTTCTAGTTCATTCCATAATAGTTTCTCCATGATATTTAAATGTTCTTACACGATCTGTTTGCATGGAGTTTGCTAGTTGTTTTTATAATTGTCATGAATTTTTTGCTCCATGTTTAAATTTTGACGCCGGCCGCCGGTGGCCTAGCGGTTCTAGGCGCTTCAGTCTGAAACCGCGCGACCGCTACGGTCGCATTTTCGAATCCTCCCTCGGGCATGGATGTGTGTGATGTCCTTAGGTTAGTTACGTTTAAGTAGTTCTAAGTTCTAGGGGACTGATGACCTGAGATGTTAAGTCCCATAGTGCTCAGAGCCATTTGAACCATTTTAAATTTTGAGACCAATACTATTCGCTTTCTTCACCAGAAAATATAAGTAACTGCTTCTGTCAGATTTTCTGAAAGTATTGCAAATCGTTTGCAAGCCAGGCAGTATATCTTAATTTAATTTGTTTTCCTTTCTATACTTATTCGTTAATTTTCAGATCTTTTTTACTGTAAATCCCAGATCATTACAATATTTTTAGAAACGCATTGAAACACCAAAGGTGATAAGTCGTCTCATTATCTGACGCCAGTTTCTACTTCACATAGCTGACATACTTCTCCCGTAAATTTAACTTTACATACCGCATTTGTTACAGTTTCACGAACTATGTTTGCTAATTTTGTTTTAACAGCAAACTCTCTAATGGTTTTGTCAATTATTTCTCTGTTTACCGAACAAAATGCTTTCTTTAATTCAATAAATGGTGTTATTATAGCTTTTCTGGTCAACATTCTGCTGCGAATTATTGATTTTTCAGTCAAAAATCTGTTTTGTGTAAGAGCTTCCTTTTTAAAACCACTCTGGTATTCTTCCAGTTGTTTTCTATCTTTTCTATCTTGTACTTACCAGAAAGATGAAACATATATTATGAGTCTGATTTATAGTCTACAATTCCTGAAAATAAATGGTGTTATTATATAAATAATTTAATTGCTTTCAGTATTTCGAGGCCACAAGTCAGACTCATAATAAACGCAGTTAATGTTGTTGTAATGTATAAAATAATGTGCACCTGTAAAATAGCTGCAACAAGCCAATATAATTCTCCTGTTCTACATAATACTACCTACACACAAATGGTAGTAGACTGGTTGCATTACGGACGAACTGATCATCGTGGCTTAGGTCTATTACTGCCCTGCCGCTTCTCGACCTTGCATTCTGCCCTTACGTTGTGACAAGTTCCACGAAAATCGATTATCTCAATCGAAGCAGACGTGCAGTCTACTTCCGCAGACTTAGTAGCCCACTGCTGGGAACAAAAACGGCGGATCTCCTCCGGAACTCACGCAGAACGAAGTTCACAATTTGAAACGTTCCTTGCGTCCGTCCCACGCAGCATCTCGGGGTCGCGAGAAATCACACTCGCGGCCGCTAGCAGAATGCACAGCGTTCTCTTATACGGCGATGAGCGGCGCGCAGTGCCCATGACGCTTCATACTGCTCTGCAGATTCAATCCGGAACCCTGTTTCGCGGACGCGGATTAATTATCACACGTAAAATACGTCTAACTACGGTCTGACCCACGAGTCAGGGTTAAACTTGCCACAGCCACCACCTAAAGCCCTGTAGCCAGCTAACTACTTCCGGGAACATCCCTAGATGCGACTACTGGACTGCAACATGTACAACACTAACAGGTCATACACCACCTGCAACTGCCTTCCAACGACAACTCCACAGCGATACAAAGTGAATACAGTTTAAAGTCAATAACAAAAAAGCCACTAAAAGCACCACGCTCAAATTTGCAAGGACACAAATGAACTGTACTGACATTACGTATCTCCAGCCGAGTCTGTCTTTTTTACCCAGCACCACGCACAGAAAGCTAACCCACTTACGCTCCACTCTGTGGCCTCTTTCTACCGAGAAACTCCATTCTCAGCAATCAAACACTCGGAAGTGCCGAAGCAGAGCAAGGGAACGCACTTTCGAGTACTTTGTAGACTTCCAGTGCTGCAAACCTAACCTTGTTACTAATGCCGACTTCCGAAACGATGACCACTTTAAAACGCAAACTTGTCACCTCAGTCCTACGAAGGCTACCGATCGACACACGATTTAGTAAGTTCCAAAAAATACTCCCAGAAATGTTTTTAACATACGTGCGTTTCAGTCAACCAGCCTTAGTAGCCGTACCGAAGTAATTCCATTGGCTTCTTTTGGATGATGTAGCTCCTCTCATTTTCCGTGCTCGTTAAGAAACGAAGGACTCTATCGCCCAGAGTTTGCTTGACGATTGCTTTCCGATGTAAGCTTAATTGTATGATTTTCTGAGGATGGCAAATTAATTTGCCAAAACTAGTCAAGAAGGTACTTTAATAAAAATATATGCAGCTGGTGACTGATTATTCTCAAAATCGTAAAGAAACACGGAAGAGCGATTCTGCCGTAAGCAAGACACTGTTTTTTGGAATTTTGGAAATTTGTGGTAAGTTCCTATTGGACCAAACTGCTGCGGTCATCGGTCCCTAGGTTTACTCACTGCTTAATCTAACTTAAACTAACTTGCGCTAAGGACAACACACACACCCATGCCCGAGGGAGGACTCGAACCTCCGACGACGGCAGCCGCGTGAACAGTGTCAAGGCGCCCGAGACTGCACGGCTACCCCGCGGGGCCGACACCGTTTTTAGTTTTGTTATTACCCAGAAAATTTTCAGCACTTCATGTGCCATCTTCAGCGTAATTTTTATTTAGGGTAAATCAGGGTGATATGGTGAACAAAAAATTTGGGCCTCGTAGAAGACAAGAAATTGTTTATTTACACAAAATAAAAACACTCTCCTTTCACAAAATACATAAGTAACACATTAACAGTACCACATCCTCTTTAAGGCACTACAAAAGTTAAACAAAAACAATACTTATTTTTATCAATATCACAATTTCACCCATGTACATGGGCGAATGCCCTTTGGGTGAAATGGTGAACTTATTTCCCCTGCTTTTTGCCACATACGTCACACATAGATTCATATTTTGAACAGTCTTCATGCAGCCAACGTTGGCAGCTAATACATTTGATCCAATCCACATCCTTTTTAGTGCAACTGTACAGGTCACCGCACCCTACACAACAACATTCTTCATCATCCGCGTTGTCATCATCGTCTTGCAATTGGATATTCAGCGATGAGTCGGATTCAGTGTCAGTGGTAGACGCTTTTCGTTTCTTAGGCGGCTTCTTTTTGATAATTCCTTTGGTAGTTTCTTTGGCTACGGTTTTTCCATTGGTTACGGTTTCTCCTTTGGTCCTCTTTTTAGCATTTGCTCTACGCTTAACTGACTCATTTTGTCGTTTTCTGTCTTACAGGTTGTCGATGTTTTCTGGAGAAGTCAAAACCCCACCTAAAGCTCTGGACTTCTTCTTTGCAGATGCAACTTTATCTAGGATAGGTATAGGCGAAATATGGTCCAAGAGTTTGCCAGGGGTTATTTGAGATTCTTCAGTTGCCACTGTCGAGGTCATACCTGTTGCTTCTTATGAAGACTGCATGTTTTCCTGTGGATTTTCCGCCCGTTGCGAACAGCCCAGTTGTGGTGAAGCTCGTATGTGTTCAAGTCCCTGATCGTTATCTACGTCTGCAGTTGCTTCTTCCGAGGGATTAGGTATCTCCTGCCAGTGCGAACAACTTGGTCCAGGTAAAGTAGGCCTGTTTTCATGTCGTTCGTTGTTTTCCTGATGTTGATCTGAAGCTGATGTTAAAAACGCGTATTCGGGGATGACATCAGGATTAAAAGGGATGATTACTGTGCTTCTGAACCCCGATATTGCATTCTCTGTCGTAGCTGCTTGTACCCATGCCTTTGTAAGCAGTCCTCCGAACACTAGTCAGGAAATTTTTCTATTTGGATACATTTTAATGTACGAATTGCAAGCATTGGCCGGCCGCGGTGGTCTCGCGGTTCTAGGCGCGCAGTCCGGAACCGTGCGACAGCTACGGTCGCAGGTTAGAATCCTGCCTCGGGCATGGATGTGTGTGATGTCCTTAGGTTAGTTAGGTTTAAGTAGTTCTAAGTTCTAGCGGACTGATGACCACAGCAGTTGAGTCCCATAGTGCTCAGAGCCATTTTTTGCAAGCATTGTAATAACAGGATTTCAGAGCTTTAAAAACATGCTCTGTCTAGCGGCTGAAGATAGCGTACGGTGTGGCTGGGTAGACAGAGCACAATTATGTGTTTTTCTTCTGCAAACTCTAACGCATCCACGCTGCTGCAATGATCGCTATGTCCATCCATAATAAGCTCGACTGTTCCATCAGGCTTCCTCGGTGCAAAATGGTTCCTTAACCACAGAAGAAAAATATCAGTTGTAACGTACGCCGACTTTTGTGACATGAAAATCGTGGAATCCGGCGGCATACCGTCCTTTTACTTAGCATTTTCATTTTTTCCCTTCAAATCACAACCTGGGGGTAAAAACATGCCCTCTCCATTGCTCCAAGCTATTACAGACATGGTTTTACACTTATCACCGGATGTTATCGCTGGAACGCTCTTAGACCCCTTTGCTGCCAACACTTAACCTGGTCTATTATTCAGCTGAAGTCCGGACTCATCTACGTTGAATATATTTCCCGGCTTATCAAGGAGGTTATGCTCTACCAACATGTTCTGCAGCAATGAAAAATAGTCTGAAACGTTTTTAGTACTTACACCCCTTCACTGTGCTTGTGAAACTCCTTCCGATTTGCGGATAGAGAGTTCCGGATTTCTTTCTAAGAATAAATGTAGCTAGTCCATTCCAGAAATTTCCTTTTCTCAGTTAAATTTGTGATGTTGGTTATATTTCTCAGCTACTTTATATGCCATGGTACGTACGTCTGTCCTTGTCGGTTCAAATCCGAAGTTTTGTAATTTTATGATATGTTTTACCAACTTTTTTTCACATTCTTGTGTTAGTACAGGCGGCCCACCTAAAGCTTTTTTCGTAAAGCACCCGTTTGCTAATCGTCTCTTGAGCGTTGACCATGGAACGTGAAACTCCTTTGAGGCTTTATTCAGGCTAATTCCATTTTGCACCGCTTTTATGGCATCATTAAGTTGCTCCTCTGTGCAATCAGCATGGCTGGATCCTTTTTATCTTTTGTAAAACGTAGGCATCTTTACCTTGAACAATGGCGGTAGTTAGAACATTTACTTTTTCAATCATTGACAAACCAAACCGTACTCGCAAAAAATATATAAAAACTAATTTTTAAATTAATGATTGTATTGAGACGTCGGATAAAACAGAATATAACTCTCGCATGGGGTAGGAAACGCTAACATTTCGTGACTTGTCAAAAGCCCTGGTTGGGATGTACCTAAATAAAAGCTTTATACTTTACATATAAGAAAAGTCCTTCACCGTATCACCCCTGCCCGAGCTCACCATTTCTCCCATTTGCTATGGGTGGAACGGTGAATAGCACGGTAAGAAGTTCAAAACACTATACGCAACGATTTATACGTTATGTAGTACATAAGCAGTATAAGAAGGCAGAATATATAAAAAAATACCCCGCGGACTACGCTACCTAAAGTAACATCTACAAATGCAAGCAGCATATAAAAATTATTTAGCATAGAAAACAGTTTTGAACAAAGTACTTACGGTTTTTAAAACGGAGCTGGTTTTCAACACGTGTACATTGCACAGATGATCAGAGTGTTGGCATGCAGAAATACAGAGACATCTGTTTAAGCAGTAAAGAATTAAAGCAATTCACCATTTCACCCGATTCACCATATCATCCTGACCCTATTTTCCGTCTCACATGAAGTTGTTACTTGTGTGTGCTGATGAGTATAAGTCTAACATACATTCTGCAGCTTTTGATGCTGCGGTCTTGTTTCCTCATAGGCTTATTTCCCATGTTTGTGGCTGTTGAAGCACTTATTTTGAAGTGTCGGCAGAAGTGCCAACACCGTGTTGTTTCAGGAAGCCGAAATGCACGCTATAAGCTCACGCAGGATGGCGTGAGATCTGAAACAGGATACATAATGAATGCTATAAAGAAAAGTACGTAGCTTCTGGACTACTTAACTTTAATCCATCATTTGTATATCGCTCTTGACGATACAAGTTAGTCTCTTTAGATACATGCAATATAATGCTAATGGCGCCTTGCTAGGTCGTAGCCATTGACTTAGCTGAAGGCTATTCTATCTTCTCTGCAAATAAGCGAGGCTTCGTCAGTGTTGCATCGCTTGCTAAGTCGTCCGTACAACTGGGGCGAGTGCTAGTAAGTCTCTCGAGACCTGCCGTGTGGTGGCGCTCGGTCTGCGATCACTGACAGTGGCGACACGCGGGTCCGACATGTACTAATGGACCGCGGCCGATTTAAAGCTACCACCTAGCAAGTGTGGTGTCTGGCGGTGACACCACATATTTTGTTTATGTAGTCATTTCTCGCTGCTACACGCGGATTTAATACAATTTGCCAGCGAAAATAAGGTTTCTGCCGACATTTCCTTCGTTAGCGTGTTCTCCTTCATTCCGTAGAGATAGAGGTGCGGACAATGCGCCTCGTAAATATGTCCGCTGCTTGACAAAGGCCCATAGCTGGTGGGAAACCCCCGCCACTACGGGAGAACCGCCCACCTTCTAGCCAGGCAACGTCGTGGGCCCCCTGTACAACTCATTTAGGAGTGAAAGGTCGGTCCATCGCTTAGAAGCTGGTGAAACTTTCTTTTCCCAGATACCGAGTCTGGCGTAGACAATAGCCGCAGGAAGACTATAGAGGCAAGATCAGGAAACTATGTATGATAGAATGTTTCGAGCAGTGGAAGAAACTTGAGTGAGCTCACAAATGGCCCTTCCATTGAAGGTGACAAGCGTTAATTGGAAGTATTCCGTAGATATACACTGACTGTCCTCCAGGCGTCACGAAAGGCAGACCCGCCATTTTAAAAGGAGGCGGTGAGTGTTGTGTTGTTAGTAGGGAGGCAACAGCAGCGGGAGAGCTCAGTGACATGGAACGTGGGCCGGTCGTTGGATGCCACCTGAGTTAGAAATTGTCAGGGGCGTTTCAGCCCTTCTAGAGCTGCCCAAGGCGATTGTTGGTGATGTGACTGTGAAGTGCTACTTCAGTCTAGTAACTTATTTCAGGGTTACACGAAGCACTGTCCACTAAAGAGTGCAACAAGCAGTTTGCCCCATTTTCTACAGTTTTTGTTGTTGTTAGACACGAAGCTGTGTTTTGCGGAGAATTTGTAAATATTTTGCATTCTATACATTTAAGAGCTGTATAATACACACAGAAAATTGGAATAGAGATCAACATAAACATCATTTCCGCTTTTCTTATTGCTCATGAAAACAACACATTGCATGTTCTACCACCACACAGCGAGACCTTGAGAGGTGGTGGTCCAGAGTACTGTACACACCGGTACCTCTAATACACAGTAGCACATCCACTTTTATTGATGCATGCCTGCATTCATCGTGGCATAGTTTAGCAAGGCACTGTTGGTCCAGATTGTCCCATTATGGCGATTCGGCTTAGATCCCTCATAGTGGTTGGTGGATCACGTCGTCCATTACAACAACCCTTTTCAATCTATCCCAGGCATGTTCGATAGAGTTCATATCTGGAGAACACGCTGGTGACTCTGAAGGAAGTCACTCACAAGATGTGCACGATGAGGGCGCGAATTGTCGTCCATTAAGATGAATGTCCCGCCAGTATGCTGCTGATATGGTTGCATTCATGCATGGATGCATTCACATATCGTTACGTTGCCTTCCATGACCACCAGCGGCGTTCGTTAGTCCTACATAATGCCATCAGAAAAAAAAGGAGTGAATCTCCACCTTTCTGCACTCGCTGGACAGTGTTCAAAATGGTTCAAATGGCTCTGAGCACTATTGGACTTGACATCTATGGTCATCAGTCCCCTAGAACTTAGAACTACTTAAACCTAACTAACCTAAGGACATCACACCCAGTCATCACGAGGCAGATAAAATCCCTGACCCCGCTGGGAATCGAACCCGGGAACCCGGGCGTGGGAAGCGAGAACGCTACCGCACGACCACGAGCTGCGGACCTGGACAGTGTGTCTAAGGCGTTCAGCCTGACCGGGTTGTCTCCAAACACGTCTCCGACGATTGTCTAGTTGAAAGCATATGCGACACTCATCGGTGAAGAGAACATGATGCCAATCCTGAGCGGTCCATTCGGCATGATGTTGGACCAATCTGTACCGGGCTGCATGGTGTCGTAGTTGCAAAGATGGACTTCGCCATGGACGTCGGGAGTGAAGTTGTGCATCATGCAGCCTATTGCGCACGGTTTGAGTCGTAACACGACGTCCTGTGGCTGCACGAAAAGCATTATTCAACATGGTGGCGTTGCTGTCACAGTTCCTCCGAGCCATAATCCGTAGATAGCGGTCATCCATTGCAGTTGTAGCCCTCTGGCGACCTGAGCGAGGCATGCCATCGACAGTTTCTGTCTCTCTGTATCTCCTCCGTGTCCCAACAACATCGCTTTGGTTCACTCCGAGACGCCTGGACACTTCCCTTGTTGAGAGTCCTTCCTGGTACAAGATAACAATGCGGACGCGATCGATTCGCGGTATTGACCGTCTACGCATGGTTGAACTACAGACAACACTAGCTCTGTACCTCCTTCCTGGTGGAATGACTGGAACTGATAGGCGCTGCTCATGCATGGTTGTTTACATCTTTGGGCTGGTTTAGTGACATCTCTGAACAGTCACAGGGACTGTGTCTGTGATATAGTATCCACAGTCAACGTCTATCTTCTTCAGGAGTTCAGGGAACCGGAGTGAAGCAAAACTTTTTTAATGTGTGTGTATTACAGTCTCGTGTTTGGAACGTATTGTTAATTCTTCAGCTACAGAATTTTATGGTGAGTAAAATGCGTCATGTTTTAGAACTATTTATATAACATGTACAGCGTTAAGCCGTACTTCATCGGTCGTGCACGTTCTTATACTTTGAAACAGAAGGAGCTCTTTTGCGACGGAACATGTAATACTTGAAAATGAGCTGACTTTCTTTCATGTCTGGACAGAATTGCGTCTCTTAAAATTGGAATGTTGGTTTCCCGCAGCTTCTTTTTCAAAATATATTTAACTTGTAACTGATTTTTGAAAACACTTTTACTTAATTTGATTCCAGTTACTGATTATTTATGTGTAGTAGAGTAATAATATAACAGCTGCACTATCAATTGCAGCACTGTGAAGGCGCTTTTAAATTTCAGTCGAATCTTTGTTTCTAGGTACGTGATCATGTTGTACCTTGCAATATGTTTTCACGCTTCGAAAAACCTTAATTTTTCGTAGTAATTTTTCTAATTTCAGGAGAGGACTGCAGGACATGAAATGTGAATGCCATCATTTAAAAATGCGGTAAGAAGGTATATTAAACTTTCATTATAGGCCTGGGCAGAGGCGAAAGCGTGAAAAGTGCACCAAGGCACAACACTGTCCCCCTACTGACGGACTGACTGTAAAAAATCCCGCGAAAACAGCGGAAGGAATCACTGGAGAGTACAAAATGCTACCAGCAGTGCGTCCAGCACCGTGACTGTGCGTAGGGGGGGAGGGGGGAGAGGGGAGGGGGTAAAAAGAACGAGGAAGGATGCTCGAGCAGCTCCTTGTAAGCCTCATATTCCTGTTGTCAGTGCTAAGCGAGGCTTGAGGTGCTGCAAAGAGAGGTGCCACTGCAGGCTGCATGAGTGGAGACAGTGATTTCTAGTGGTGAACGTCACCTGCTATCAATGAAGTACGGAGGTAACAGTGTTACCGTATGGGGATGGTTTGCGTGGCTTCGGACTTGAGAAAACTCAAAATGTGGGGGGATATTCAGCATTGTGTACTCCGAACAGTAGAGTAACAGTTCGAAAACGGTGGTTGTCTTTATCAGCATGACAATGCACTCTGTCATGAAGCAGCAACTGTGAGGCAAAGGTCTGTGGACAATAACATTCCTGAATTGGACTGGGCTGCCCAGAGTCGAGGCCTGAATCCAGTGGAACACCTTTGGGATGAGTTGGGGCGTCGACTTCGCTCTGGAATCCAGCGTCCAACCTTCTCTGGTTTCGTGTCTTGAACAAGAATGGGCTGTCATTGCTCCGCAGAGATTGAGACTCCTGACTGATAGTGTCCCCAATAGAGATCAAGCTGCTATAAAGAAGGAGGTTGGACACCCTGCACCACTCTAGTATCCACTAGCAAGTGTCTGGATACTTTTCATCTGGCGTTGTACAAATTTTCGGTACGAATGTCGTTTATTTTGTGTCAGACGTCATGGACGACATTTTACCAGCGGAGCCCGAGAATGCACTATAGTTAACCTTTTTTTCCAGCACCACTGAGCTAATCGAAGTTCATGGAATTTGTCATAGCTCAGGCAGGCATAGTTCAACAATCGTGCACTAATAGGCCGCGACAAATAATAATGCCATCAGCCTTGTTTATTTTGTGTCGAGACATCGGGATATACATGTGTAGAGCGATCCTTCGCAAGATGATGGTGACGATGATGATTTGGTTTCCGCGATTATCAACGCCCATACAAATTCCAAATCTTTTCCAGTCTCGCTACTTTCCTAAATGATGATGAAACTACGAGGACAAATAATACCCAGTCCCCGGGAAGAGAAAATCCTCGATCCGGCCGAGAATCGAAACCAGGACTGCGTGATCCAGGGCCAGCAACGCAAGCCACTAGACCACGAGCTGCGGACACCTTCGCAAGAGAATGCTGATTTTGACTGAAGTGTTTCTTATTTGAAGCTATATTGAAAAAGGTGGTTCAAATGGCTCTGAGCACTATGGGACTTAACATCTGAGGTCATCAGTCCCTTACAACTTAGAACTACTTAAAGCTAACTAACCTAAGGACATTACACACATCCATGGCCGAGGCAGGATTCGAACCTGCGACCGCAGCGGTTGCGCTGCAAACTGAAGCACCTACAACAGATCGTCCACAGCGGCCGGCTATTGGAAAATAAAGAAATTTGTAAGTAGGCTGTTTAGGTTTTTATGTTGGTAACGCCACGTAGCGCTCTGTATGAAAATCACTGGCTGTGCTGTGTGCAGTCTGTGGCTGGTTTGCATTGCTGTTTGCTATTATAGTGTTGGGCAGTTGGCTGTTAACAGCGCGTAGCGTTGCGCAGTTGGAGGTGAGCCACCAGCAGTGGTGGATGTGGGGAGAGAGATGGCGGAGTTTTGAGAGCGGATGACCTGGATTGTGTCCATCAGAGACAGTAAATTTGGTAGACTGAATGTCATGAACAGATATATATATATATATATATATATATATATATATATATATATTATGACTTTTGAACACTATTAAGGTAAATACATTGTTTGTTCTCTATTAAAATCTTTCATTTGATAACGACGCCTATCAGTAGTTAGTCCCTTCAGTAGATGGAATCTTTTATTTAGCTGGCAGTAGTGGCGCTCGCTGTATTGCAGTAGTTCGAGTAACGAAGATTTTTGTGAGGTAAGTGTGTTCATGAAAGGTATAGGTTATTGTTAGTCAGGGCCACTCTTTTGTAGGGATTTTTCAAAGTCAGATTGCGTTGCGCTAAAACTATTGTGTGTCAGCTTAGTGTTGATCAGAATAGGTAAAGAGCGAAATGTCTGAGTACGTTCAGTTCTGCTCAGCTGCTTGAAAATCAAATAGCGTAATAGTTTTATAAGGACAATCATTCATTAATTTTTCCAAGGGGACGTTTAAATATGATATTCAATAGATGAAATTGTGAGAATGATAAAAAAGCCGATATTGGGCGATCAAATACGGGAATATTAATGTGTGTTCAGATATGGAGTACACTGTTCAAAATATATTTTGTATTCTGGAAACGTAATACGAAGCAGCGTAACACGACTTGCTATGTGAAGATTTAAAACAAATTTAATTTCATTTAGATATTTAAAACTCCGCTTTATGCAAAACAGAAAACTGTTTTGAAAGCAGTGTTTTATTTCATGTGGGTCTCGTTTCATTTCTAAAGTCACGTTAATTCTGGAGATGAAATTGTACGAGATGCATTTACGCGTTTTTGTGACTTGACAGCAAGTGTTTTCTGTCTCGTTGCACGTCGTCGGTATGTTCCCTTTGATGGTTGCAATTATATTCATTGTTTTTCAATTCATTCTCACTTAGTATCAAGAGTCTGCGTACTGACAACGAAATTTAGGGAAAACTTCCGTCCCCACGCTCATCGAGAGACGGCCACTAGATCAGTCAGAACAGAAAAGACTCCAGGCCTCACATACGGTGGTGGAGGAGTCCTAAAGATCTCACAGCCAGTCACAGTGGCTAATGAAAAAGTACGAGTAAATTACAAAGGAGAGAACAGTTAGGTTAGGATGACTGTAAAGAAGTGGAAGGAAAGGTGCATTAGAAACCCATATAGACACTGGCCTTTCATACAGAAAAGCAAAGGAGGAAAAGGTGCCAGAAAAACATCTCACGAAGAAAGTCATAGCTTCATCATATCTAGCAGATAACACAAGATCTAAAGTTAACAACATACTATGAGCCGTTCGGTGTGGCCGAGCGGTTGTAGGCGCTTCAGTCTGGAACCTCACGACCGCTGCTGTCGCAGGTTAGAATCCTACCTCGGGCATGGATATGTGTGATGTCCTTAGGTTAGGTTTAAGTTGTTCTGAGTTCTAGCGGACTGATGACCTCAGATGTTAAGTCCCATAGTGCTCAGAGCCATTTGAGCCATTTGAACATACTATGAACTGAAGAGACTTGCAAGTGATGTGTGCAAATATACAATGGGAAATGATGCCGAAAAATAATGGATTGACAATAAAAGAAAAAAGAGGCGACATCTTTGACATTACCGTAGTATGAAACTTCGCACAAACGTTAAGTAGAGTTTCCATTCTGATAAAATTTTGCTGCACTTTTTGGACTACAGATCAAAATTATTACCTATTTTTTCAAAAATGAAAAATGTTACGTAGAATTGCCAAAACTTATAGTTCCCCTACCAGATGACAGAACATAATGCAAAACAGATACATCGACTCTAGTAAGAGTTAACGTAGATCGCTGTCACTGCAAGCCAGAGAGTGCGTTACACATTGAATCGCGACGGAGGAAACGTAAGCATAGTCTCGTTACAACTATCTTAATATTTATCGGTCACGAGCGACTAGCGTCTACAGTATCTTTGGTAGCAAAGACGTCGTTAGCGCGGAACTCATTCGGCAAGGAAAAAGTCCAGACTCCTCGTACTGTATTTAATTGCTAATCGGGCCAGACCGACCTGGCCGAGCGGTTCTAGGCGCGTCAGTCTGTAACCGCGCGACCGCTACGGTCGCAGGTTCGAATCTTGCCTCGGGCATGGATGTGTGTGATGTCCTTAGGTTAGTTAGGTTTAAGTAGTTCTACGTTCTAGGGGACTGATGACCTCAGATGTTAAGTCCCACAGTGCTCAGAGCCATTTGAACCATTTTTGAACAGACCGACCGCCCTGTCTTCCCCTGCAAGTGGCGACACTAGGTGCGGTGTGGAGGGGTGCGGCACCAACACACCGCTCTCCCGGCCGTTGCTGACTCTCTAGTCCTCGGAGCCGCTACATCTCACTCAGGCAGCTCGTCACTTAACGTCGCGAGGCTGAGTACACCCTGTTCCCGTCCTCCCACAGAGCAAAAATCACCGGCAGCGCCGGCAGTCGAACTCGTGTCCTCCTAGCAGGAGCCAAGACATACACTAAGCTACCGTGGGAGGGTGAATACAACTTCTACCGAGTTTTTTTCAGGTGTATTTCTTGAATAATTAGAACTCTAAGTTCCTGTAGTACTCCCCCGGGTTCCACAACGAGATTTTTGGGATACTGGAGACTGTAGCATCGTCCCTTATGTTTGTACGAAAGATAAACTTTGCTGTTCCAACCGACTCCAAATCCCAGTCACACATCCACTTACGTGCTGCAACGCGACATGAATGTTTGTCTCATTAAGAACGGCTTTCTTTACAAGAGCAGCAAATTCTCCATTGCTTCTTAAGGCAGAAACCGCAGTAGTCTTTCGTACATAACAGGAGACTAACACACGACAATTCCGTCAGACTACCACACAATAGAAGCGCCTGCTTCAGTTCTAGCAATAGTCTCCACGAGAATGTCAGCTGGAGTCTGGTAAACTAGCATCTTTATATGACACGTCGAAGAAGAATTTCGATGCAATGCTTTGTGGCCGACCTAATGGTGGACGTGCCACGACAAACCTATCCTTGTCCAAACTGCACATCAGCGTAGCTGATAAGGTACCAAATTTTCCGGTGCACCGCAGGTTTGGATGTGGCTCACCCCAAGAATTATCATTAACTCCTGTTTCAGATAGCACTGGAGGAAAAAATAATCAGTTTTATCTTTTATAATTTGTGTTAGAACCCTCGCCGTATTATTTGATAGTAACAGTTATAAAGTGTGATTTTATTCGAGATGCATGATGTGTTTAGGGGTCTATGCTCTCCTCTCAAGATATTTACATCTGTTTCTCATGATGAAAGAAATTGTTCGTAATCCAAAACATGAAACTAATTCGCTGTTCGCGTGTGTCTTGAGAATGTACAGCACATTGCGAGAAGGTTATGAAAATTGTAGCGAGAGTTCTGACGACTTCTGTTCGGACGTTTCTGTTTGTTTGTCCTACGTATTGGGACTGAGAAGAGTTAGATGCGAGTTGGTATATTCCAGCATTGCTGAATTTGTCTGAGGTTCTTTTGTGTGCTCTTAGTCTTTGTTGAACTGTGTTGTTTATTGTGAATGTTATTGGGATTCCTTGCTTTTTAAATATGTTTCCAGTTCTATGTGCTGTTTTATTTTGTATGTTAGTGTGTACAATCTGTTTCTTTTTCCTGATGTGGTGTGGTCTGCTGTGTTGTCCGTGTGTTCTGCCTCTGTGTTTTCAGATTCTTTGGTTGTGCTATTGAGTGGTGGCCCCTATTATTATCTTTTATTTTTACCTTGTTGTTGAGCTTGTTTGTGATGTCTGTTTTATAGTCTTTACAAGAGCAGTTTGTCTGATTATATTTAATTACTGTGGTACTTTTCTGCTTTAAGAAACGTTCTGTTTTTTCAGTAGAGCATGTGTGTGAAACAGGCGTATTTCTGAGATTCGGGTGGTTGGATGAGCTGCAGACTTGTGAATGTGGATTTCTGTAGATGGAAAACTCAAGTCGGTTGTTGTTTCTTGTAATTGTAAGATCCAAGAAATTTAGTTTCTTATCTTTTTTTCAATTTCCATTGTGAAGTGGATTTGCGGGTGTACTGTGTTGATGTTACTGAGTAGCTCTTCTGTCCTTTTTTCTGTTTCATCTGTGAGATAGATTATGTCAGCCAAAATCGGTATCACTGTATTATTTTGTATCCTTATTGTTTTTCAATGTTCTTGGTTCAAATGGCTCTGAGCACTATGCGACTTAACTTCTGAGGTCATCTGTCGCCTAGAACTTAGAACTAATTAAACCTAACTAACCTAAGGACACCACACACATCCATGCCCGCGGCAGGATTCGAACCTGCGACCGTAGCGGTCGCTCGGTTCCAGACCGTAGCGCCTAGAACAGCACGGCCACTCAGGCCGGCTCAATGTTCTTGAATATTACATTCTCTATACATTTAGTGTTTAAAAGCAGTTATCATCCAATGAAATTAGTACCTGACAAACTACGTAACTTAGAGGGTCTCGGGAAAACACAAGAAGAGCTCCAGTCACACAGTCACAAAGGGTGCCGGCCGAACGCAGGAAGAACGTAGATACAGGAACCATCGGTGTAACTGTTGTAAATTGCCGTAACTGTGCTGGGAAAGTACGAGAGCTCCAAGCGCTAAAAGAAAACACTGATGCTCAAGTCATTATAGGCACTGAAAGCTGGCTAAAGCCAGAAATACGTTCAGACGAAATTTTTGCGAAGAACCAAACGGAGTTCCGAAAGAATAGGCTAAACACAGTTGGCGGTGGCGTGTTTGTTGTTGTAATAAGTAGTTTACCTTGTCCCAAAATTGAAGTAGATAGTTCCTGTGAGTTAGTATGGGCAGAGGTCATTCTTGGAAACGGGAACAAAATAATAACTGGATCCTTTTACCGATCTCCCAATTCAGATGGTACAATTGCTGAAAGGTTCAAAGAAAACTTAGATCTGATTTCAAACGCGTACCCGACTCACACAGATACTGTTGGTGGTGACGTTAATATGTTGGCGAAAATACATGTTTCATTCCGGAGATACGTACTAAACGCCGTCCGAAATTGTCCTAAACGCGTTCTCTGAAAATTATTTTAAGCAGTTAGTTCATGAGCCCACGTGAATAGTAAACGTATGTGAAAACACACTTGATCTCTTAGCAACAATTAATCCTGAGTTAATTACGAGCATCAAAATGGATACTGGGATTAGAAAACACAGGGTTGTCGTAGCGACAATGAATATTGTAACCCCCAAATCCTCCAAAAATAAACAAAAAATATACCTATTCAAAATAACACATAAAAATTCACATGACGCCTTCCCGAGAGACAATCTACACTCCTTCCAAATTAACAATGTAAGTGTAGACCGGATGTCTCTTGAATTCAAAGAAAGAGTATCGGCAGCAATTAAGAGATTTATACCAAATACATTAACAAACGAATGAGCTGATCCCCCTTGGTGCACAGAACGGGTCAGAATACTGTTACAGAAACAACGAACAAAATTTGCCATATTAAAACAGACGCAAAATCTCCAAGATTGGTGATCTTTTACAAAAGCTCGAAATTTTGCACGGACTTCAATGGGAGATACTTATAATAGTTTCCACAACGAAACCTGGCAGAAAATCTAGAGAGATTCAGGTCGTATGTGAAGTATGTTAGCGGCAAGAAACAAGCATTGCCTTTTTTGCGCGATAGCATTGGAGATACTATCGAGACAGTGCTGCCAAAGCAGAGTTACTAAACACAGACTTCCGAAATGCCTTCACAAAAGAAGACGAAGTGAATATTCCAGAATTAGAATCATAGAAGTAAATATCCTCGGAGTAGTGAAGCAACTTAAATCACTTAATAAAAGCAAGTCTTCTGGTCCAGACTGTATACCAATTAGGTTCCTTTCAGAGTATGTTGATGCATTAGCTGCATACTTAACAATCATGTACAACAGTTCGCTCGACCTAAATACTGGAAACTTGCACAGGTCACATCAATATTCAAGGAAGATATTAGGAGTAATCCACAGGCCCATATCATTAACGTCGATATGCAGCAGGATTTTGGAGCATATACTGTGTTCGAACATTATGAATTACCTCGTAGAAAACGGACTATTGACACACAGTTAACATGGATTTAGAAAACATCATTCTTGTGAAACACAACTAGCTCTTTATTCGCACGAAGTGTTGAGTACTATTGATAAGGGATTTCAGATCGTTTCCGTATTTCTGAATTCCCGGAAGGCTTTTGACACTGTACCACACAAGCGGCTTGTAGTGAAATTGCGTGCTTATGGAAAATCGTCTCAATTATGTGACTGGATTCGTGATATCCTGTCAGAGAAGTCACAGTTCGTAGTTGGTTGGTTTGTGGGATTAAAGGGACCGGACTGCTACGGTCATCGGTCCCTACAGTTCGTAGTAACTGACGGGAAGTCATTTAGTAAAATAGAAGTGATTTCTGGCGTTCCCCAAGGTAGTGTTATAGGCCTTTTGCTGTTCCTTATCTATATAAACGTTTTGGGAGAGCAGCCGTCTTAGGTTGTTTGCAGATGACGCTGTCGTTTATCGACTATTAATGTCATCAGAAGTTCAAAACAAATTGCAAAACGGTTCAGAAAAGGTATCTGTATGGTGCAAAAATTGGCAGTTGACCCTAAATAACGAAAAGTCTGAGTTCATCCACATGAGTGCTAAAAGGAATCCGTTGAACTTCGGTTACATGATAAATCAGTCAAATCTAAAGGCCGCTAATTCAACTAATTACCTAGGAATTATAATTACGAACAACATAAATTGGTAGGAGCACATAGAATTTGTTGTGCGAAAGGCTAACTAAAGACTGCGTTTTATTGGCAGGACACTTAGACTATGTAACAGATCTACTAAGGAGACTGCCTACACTATGCTTTTCCGTCCTATTTCAGAATACTGCTGCGCGGCGCAGGATCCTTGCCAGACAGGATTAACGGAGAACATCGAGAAGGTTCAAAGACGGGCAGCACGTTTTGTATTATCGCAAAATAGGGGGGAGAGTAGGGGAGAGAGGGTCACTGAAATGATACAGGATTTGGGTTGGACATTATTAAAACAAAGGCGTTTATCGTTGCGGCGGAATCTTCTCACGAAATTCCAATCACCAACTTTCTACTTCTAATGCGAAAATATTATGTTAACACCGATGTTCATAGGGAGAAACGATCACGATGATAAAATAAGGGAAATCAGAGCTCGTACGAAGAGATATAGGTGTTTGTTCCTTCGGTGCGCTATGCGAGATTGGAATAATAGAGAGCTGTGAAGGTGGTTAGATGAACCCTCTGCCAGGCACTTAAATATGATTTGGAGAGTACGCATTTAGATGTAGATGTCGAAAAACTGTATCCATAACACTACCGCAGTACCAGCAGTATAAAGCTGACATACATAAGTTCTGTTTTTCATTTTTTTTATAGCATCCACACGTACAGTTGCAGATGTCATGCTGTATGCCAAAGAAATGGCTAGAAAAACACAAAAATATGCGGGAAACAACGGCAACAAACGTAAAGACCATGATGTGACGTAAAGCACATAAGAATTAAGGAGGGCACTGGAGATGGCGGTATTGTCGAGAAACCAGTTGGGAAATAAATACGTAAATGAAAAACTAAAGTGTTTTGCATCAAGGCGGACCCACAGTTCGATATTGTTGTTTTTATGCATACACGGTCCAATGAAAGAGATTCAAGATAAAATGATGAAAGATAAGCTCCCAAGGTTCGGATTAAATAAAATCACTGATTCCATATGACTGGATTTTTACTACAATATTTATGCATACTCAATAATTCTTCTGTAGACGCCTCCTTTCAGTTTATTGGGACGTGTATTTATACTTACATTCTTACGTGCCATTGAAGACTACGGGCTACTTATGCCAAACCATTCCATGACAATTTCTGACGAATATCTAAAAGTTGGAAATGACAGAGGTGAATGGTTAATTGACTTCTGCAGGGAAAGGCAGCTGATAGTGGCAAACACATGGTTCAAGAACCATAAGAGGAGGCTCTACACTTGGTAATCACCAGGGGATAAACATAGAAACCAAATCGATTTTATACTGGTAGAAGAAAGATACAGGAATGGAATCAAAAAGGTGCACACATTACCAGGTGCAGATATTAATAGTGACCACAACTTACTTATGGCAGAAATAGAAATAAGAATGAAAAAACTGAAAAAGGCGACAATGGTGAAGAAATGGGATCTAGAGAAGATAAGGTCCAACAAAGAACAAATTACAGAAATGCTGTCTCGGGACTTTCTAAACACATTACGAGACAAAGAAGCACCTGATAATGCCAACGAGTACTGGAATATGCTGAAAGAAGGAATCATTAAAGCAGGACAGCAAAATATAGGATATGTAAAAGGGAAAAGGTCAAAAAAACCATGGGTCACACAAGAAATGATTTCCAAGATGGAGGAGAGAAGAAAATTGAAAAACAAGAACACTGAAGATGCAAGAAAGATATACCGAAGGTTAAATAACGAACTGCGAAGAGAAACAGAGCAGGCTAGGAAAAAATGGCTAAAAGAGGAATGTGATGAAATTGAAGAACTGGACAGGAAAGGAAGATACGACTTACTATACAACAGAGTAAAGACTATGACATGGGAACAAAACAGAGCAGGAAGTGCTATTATGGAAATTTTGAGTAAAGACGAAGAGGTAGTGTATAAAGATCGTGACGATGTCCTCCAGAGATGGGAAGAATATATAAAAGAGCTATATGACACAAATAGCAAACTAGAAACTCTGGAACTTGAATCACACAACAGTGTAAGTGATGAAGAGAAAGGACCGACCATCATAATGGAAGAAGTAAAGTCTGCCATTGCTGCAATGAAAAATGGCAAAGCAGTAGGTACAGATACAATACCGGGAGAAATACTAAAATGCTTGAACCACAATGGAATAAGAGAAATATTGAGGTTATGTAATAAAATATACGACAGTGGTGAATGGCCTGAGGACTTTTTGACAACAGTAATGATTCTATTGCCGAAAAAACAAGGAACCAAGAAATGCAGCGAGCACAGGACAATCAGCCTCATTTCACATGCAGCCAAAGTGATGTTAAGAATAATCAATAAAAGACTTGAAAAAGTAATAGAGGAGAATCTCGGCGAGGAGCAGTTTGGCTTTAGACGGAATACGGGCACCAGAGATGCAATAGGGCTCCTACGAATCTTGGGAGAAAGGTTTATTGAAAAAGGAAGAGACCTATATATGTGCTTCATCGATTTAGAAAAGGCATTTGACAATGTGGTTTGGGACAAGCTGGCGACTATTATGAGGGAAAAGAGAGTGGACTGGAAAACCAGAAGACTTATAAACTCATTGTACCTTAATCAAAAAGTTTCAGTTAAAGTGAGAGGAGAAAGTACAAACTGGATCAGACTAGGGAAAGGAGTAAGACATGGATGCTGTTTATCACCTACTCTTTTCAATCTGTACTTGGAAAATATGATTGACCAATGCTCATTAGATGACAAAGGAGTAGAAATTGGAGGAAGAAGAGTAGGGTGCCTGAGATTTGCTGATGACATGGTCCTTCTAGCCACAGGGGAAAAAGAATTACAGGATTTGGTGGACACCATTGCAACTAACGGAAAAAAATATGGAATGAAAATTAACACAAATAAAACAAAAGTATTGGCAATAGGAGGAAATAAGGAAATAAAAATTGTGCTGAATGGAGAAACACTAGAACAGGTGCAAAATTTTAAGTATCTTGGAAGCAGGATAGACACCGACTGGAAGTGCACCACAGAAATTAAAACAAGGATAGCAATGGCAAAAGAGGCGTTTTATAAGAAAAGGAGAATCTTCTGCAGCGGTATGGACAGAGAACTCAGAAAGAGACTCATAAAATGTCTTGTACGGAGTGTTCTTCTATATGGCGCTGAAACATGGACTATGAGGAAAAAAGACAGAGAAAGGCTGGAGGCTTTTGAGATCTAGACATGGCGGAAGATGGAAGGAATAAGTTGGATGGACAGAGTAAAAAATGAAGAGGTACTGAGAAGAGTGGGAGAGAAAAGGCAGTTACTAGATGTAATAAAGATAAGAAAAAGAAATTGGATTGGGCATATATTAAGAAAGAATGACGGACTGATAAAAACAGTTTTAGAAAGTTATGTAGAAGGGAAAAGGAAGCGAGGAAGGAAGAGATTCCAGATACTGGATGACATGATGGACGGTACAACATACAGCAGCCTTAAGAAGGAAGCAATGGATCGCAGAAAATGGAGAGGCAAAGAACCTGCTAATATAGCAGATAACTGATGATGATGATGATCTAAAAGTTATCATTATAACTAGTGTTTACAGTATATAAATGCATCAATGATATGTTTAGTTGTGCTTGTTTAACACCATACCTCTGTCGCTCAGAACAAATAAAGAAGTAACACAAGACCATGAAACCAGCCTGTGTGCGAAAGTGTGGACTACTGCTGTTTGTTACGAGAAAATAAGGAAACGAGAAATGGAATCTAGCTTTCTGAGAATATTGTCCAGTCACGGTAGATTCAGTCTTTTGATCGGTTTGATGCCGTCCGCCACGGATTGCTCTCCTTTGCCAACCTGTTCATCTCAGAGTAGCTCGTACACCACACGTCCTCACTTATTTCTTCTGTCTTCTAGAGTTTTTGCCCTCTATGGCCCCCTCCAAAGCGACGAAAGTTATACCTTGTTGTCTTAACAAATACTTTAGAATCCTGTTCATCTTTCTGATCAGAATTTTGCGTGTATCCCATACCTCGCTAATTCTGTGGAGAACGACTGCATTTACCGTATTAGTCCACCGCTCTGTAGCACCACTTCTCAAACGCTTCGGTTTTGTTCTTCTTCGGTTTTTTTCTCAGCGCGTTCCTCATTTCCAACTATCAATGCTCCAGACGTAAATTTCTGAAGTTCCTTCATTAAAGTAAATTAATGTCTGTTTTGATAGTGCCGGCCGCGGTGGTCTAGCGGTTCTAGGCGCGCAGTCCGGAACCGCGCGACTGCTACGGTCGCAGGTTCGAATCCTGCCTCGGGCATGGATGTGTGTGATGTCCTTAGGTTAGTTAGGTTTAAGTAGTTCTACGTTCTAGGGGACTGATGACCGCAGATGTTAAGTCCCATAGTGCTCAGAGCCATTTGAACCATTTGTTTTGATAGTGGTAGACTTCTTTTAGCAAGAAAAATGCCCTCTTCGCATGTGCTAGTCTGCTTTCTACATCCTTGTTTCGTCCATCACGTGTTGTTTTGCTTCCAAGGTAGCAGCAATCATTCACCTTGACTATTATACGGTGCCCAGTTTTGCGTTAGGTTTATAGCTAATCTCACTTCTGCTACTCTCGTATTTGTTTTGCATGCTATCAAGCCATACTCAATGCTCAGTAGACTGATCACTCGATTCAACAGGTCTTGTAATTCTTCCCCACTTTCACTGGGATTACCTATGTCATCAGCGAATGCTACCATTAACACGGTTTCTCCCTGAATTTTAATCCCCTCCCTGAATCTTTCTTTTATTTCCACAGCTGATTGTACGATATATAGACTGCACAATAGGGGCGAAAGATTACATCCTTGTCTTATAATCCTCAGTCTTGTTCTTACAATCGTATAGATAACGTAGGATTAATTTATTAGTGTTTGAATAGAGTTCCAGACTCAATCACTCCGCAGCAGAGTGTGCGCTGATATGAAACTGCCTGGCAGATTAAAACCGTGTGCCGCACAAGACTCGAAGTCGGAACCTTTGTCTTTCAGGGGCAAGCGCTCTCCCGACTGAGCTACCTAAGCACGACTCACGACCCTTCCTCACAGCTTTACTTCCGCTAGTACCTCGTCTGCTACGTTCCCTTTCCACAGAAGCTCTCCTACGAAACTTGCGTAACTAGGACTTCCGGGAGAAGGGACGTTTCGGAGGCGCTCGGAGCCTGAAGGATGTTTCCAGAATCAAATTTCGACTCTGCAACGGAGTGGGCACGCAGACTTCTGTGAGGAAGGTAGGAGACGAGGTACTGGTCAGGTAAAGCTGTGCTTGAGTAGCTCAGTTGTCAGAGCACTTGCCTGCGAAAGTCGAAGATTCCGTGTTCGAGTCTGGGTCCGGCGCATAATTTTAATCTGTCAGTAAGTTTCAGTTGTAGAGTTATCTGTCTTCCACGAGATTATTTTGTCACAGTTTTCTCTCAACAGTCAGTGAGATGGCATAGTGGCTGAAACACTGGCGTCGCATCCTAAAGAGCTGGATTCAGCTTCCCAATCAACCATCCAGATGTTTTTTTTTCTCTCTCTATATCACTTGAGGTGAATTAAGACATTGCATATCCAGGACAGTTTTAGTGTCGAACATTGTCCTGGTGAATGATTGCTCCATCTTTAATGACATCAATGTCGACGGCGTGCTAATCTATAATCTCTCCTTCCTTTCTCACGGAACAGTATCTATATATCTAAATTAGATCCGCCTTTCGAATTATGTCGACGAGGAAGAGAAATTCCAGTCAGAAGGACTTCTCTATATCATTCCTTTGTTTATGACGCATAACGATTTCTGAGAGCGAACCGTCATGTTCCGCATGTAGTGTGAGTTTGAACACCTCGAGCGCTAATTAATACAAAAAATCTAATAATCTAATTACTCGTAATTTAATAGCTTTTTCAAGAAAACTCCCTCATCTTGTAGTCCTTACACAATGTATTCGCTACTACTACCAGATGTCGTACAAGTCACCTGGTCTTTTTTCTCTGTCATTCCTACAACAAGGACTTGTTGTCTCCCGTAATCCTTCCTTCTGTTCATTCCCCTTGTACCGCATTCTAGTCCTCCATGTTCGCTAGCACCTTTTTTATGTTTCAAGTTTGATTTTGTCCTTGTACTACCATAATGTGGTTCCGCTGCATAAGTTTATGCAAAATTCTCCTTATGTAACCACTTTTACTGCAGGTCCCGTGATGATCAATGCTAAAACGATTTATAATAAGATTTAATAAATCCGTACGCTTTAGACAATTATGTGTATTAGAGGCAAGAATGATCGCTGACATCAAAGACTTTTTTATCCTACATAGTAAACATAGTATTTAACCACTAACACTGTTACACAAATGTAGTCATCGTTGGTACCTGCATCTGACAATGCCGATGAAAAGGTTCTTACCAAGCAGCCAGCTAGGAAATGGAGCTGGAATAAATTAATGGCCTTTAACGTACTTGTGTTCTACTCCTCTCTCGAGTAAGAATACGTGGCCGCTATAAGAATCGGTTCTCCCATTTCCGTTACGGCGATCGGCTGGGAACCGCAATCCCCAAGAGCCAGCGCGTAACCGGCGTTGCCCCCCGAGAGTGGCGGCCGGTCCTTGGACAGAGAGAAGGGTCGTCGCTCCCCTCGCGGCCCGGGGGCAGTCCGGTTCCCACGAGCCACGTGAATAGCGGCAAAGGCCCCTCCAACTGAGACCGACTACGGTGAGAGCTTATCACGCGCTTAAAGTGCGACCGACAGCGGCCTGTGACGACCGGGTTCTACTTTTGGTAGTGCCCATTCGCTCCTGCATTCATCTAATTGCTGTGTGCAGGCTTCTGCGAGAGTATAACGGAGCGCACTCGCTTCTGCACCTTAGAGATTTTCGTTTCTTCTTCCTCGCGTGCAGTAATTTACCTACGCTAATAACAGAGTCACAAGACTTACCGTTGTAACACAGACCTTTTATAAGGTTAGAGTATTAAACCTGGTGTATCTGCATTGTTGTTGTTGTAGTCTTGAGTCCAGAGACTGGATTGATGCAGCTATCCATGTTACTCTATCCTGTGCAACCCTCTTCATCTCCGAATAAATACTGCAACCTACATCCTTCTGAATCTGCTTAGCGTATTCATCTCTTGGTCTCCAATTTTTACACACCGCGCTTCCCTCCAATACTAAACTCATCATCCCTTGATGCCTCAGAATGTGTCCTGCAAACCGATCCCTTCTTCTAGCCAAGTTCTGCCACAAATTCCTCTTCTTGCCAATTCTATTCAATACCTCCTCATTAGTTATGTGCTCTACCCGTCTTATCTTCAGCATTCTTCTGTAGCACCACATTTCGAAAGCTTCTATTCTCTTCTTGTCTAAACTATTTATCGTCCATGTTTCACTTCCATACCTGGCTACGCTCCATACAAATACTTTCAGAAACGACTCGATGTTACCAAATTTCTCTTCTTCAGAAACGCTTTCCTTGCCATTGCCAGTCAACTTTTTATATCCTCTCTACTTCCACCACTATCAGTTATTTTGCTCCCCAAATAGAAAATTCATCTCCTACTTTCAGTGGCTCAACCCTCTCTGCCTCCGTTCCCAATCGCTGCTTCCGTTTCAGGCCCCTCCACTCTTACAACTGCCACCTCGTTTCAGCACACCTTATAAATAACCTTTCGCTCCCTGTATTTATCAATGCCACTTTCAAAATTTGAAAGAGAGTATTCCAGTCAACATCGTCAAAAGCTTTCTCTAAGTCTACAAATGCCATAAATGTAGGTTTGTCTTTCCTTGACCTATCTTCTAATATAGGTAGGGCCAATATTACCTCGCGTGTTGCAAAATTTTCTACGGAATCATAACTGATGTTCCCCGAGGTCGGCATCTACCAGTGGAAACTCTTCCGTGAAGAATTCGTGTCGGTATTTTGCATCTGTGACTTATTGAACTGATAATTAGTTCGGTAATTTTCACACCTGTCAACACCTGCTTTGTTTAGGATTGGAATTATTATGTTCTTCTTTAAGTCTGAGGGTATTTCGCCTGTCTCATACATCTTGCTGCATTAAATAACGGAAAAATTTGTTACCTAGCGCCATTTCTCGTAGGAGCGATGTTTCTTTTTCTGTTTCTTTCTCTTCTTCGCAATGTTAATACACCATATCTGTCCCTGCTTCGTGTGAGATTCTGGCTATCGATCACTCCGGTGACTCCACAAGCAGATTTCTGTAAGGTGAACTCTGATCCCATTCACTAAATTATGGAGACCTGGGATACTTTCTGAGTATTTTGTAGTCAGAACGGCGAGGTCTCTGGTGGCTCATTGCAGGGAACTTGCGTTTCATCTGGTTTTTTATCCACATTTGTGTCTGTACTTTTGTTGCGCTGAAAGTATTTGCACAACAGCGCAGATGTCGACGATGTGTGCTGTATGGTTTGTTCGGAATGCTCCATACACTCGCAGTACAACGGTGGTGCTCTCTATACTCTTCGCAAATCAGCTTGCGTTCAGTACGGCACGGTTCTCTTTAGGGTATTGTTCTTTCGACAGTGCTAGTTGTGCGTTTCCAGAGATACACAGCAGTGTCATAGATAGATTTATCGATGAAGAATTGGCCGATACGCATCTCTTGTGTGTGTTCACTAAATGCTATGCCGAGTTGTCCCCACAGCGACAGCGCCTGCATTTCGGTACTTCTGCATCTGCAAATTTTGCAGATCTTTATCAGTGAACCTATACATTCTGCTGTGTACCAGTGTTAACGTTGAACTAACACTGACGGAACATGAAACCCGACGCAGCCGACGCAGTGCAACCATGAGGGCAAAGAGTAGAAAGAGCGTTAGCGTTGCCAACAGCAAGTGTCTTCAGTGAACAGAACGAGTCTGTTTCCGAACAAGACATGCAGCGCGTACCATTACAAAGTGCGCTGTTGTGCACAGTGCGGATACAAATCGGTTACAGTTTTAAGATCAGAGCACAATGTTAACCAGTATTTTTCTGTGTATGAAGGCAGATATTGTTGTTAAATAACACACTCATTTCAGGAACGTATAGGAAATTTCATCTGAGTATGCTCCATGTTGTGACTTGGCAAGACTGCCAAGTCACTATGAGAGGAAGCCGAAAGGCACGCGCTTAAGCTCACGCTGACTGGCGTGAGGTCTGGAACAGGACAATGTCTTGAGAATTGCAAATAAAGTACGAAGATCTTGGAATACTTAACTTTAATCCATAATTGGAGAACATCGCTGTTGACGGTACATGTTTTATAATTTCAATATTAACTGGAATGGCGCCTTGCTAGGTCGTAGCAAATGACGTAGCTGAAGGCTATGCTAACTATCGTCTCGGCAAATGAGAGCGTATTTGTCAGTGTAGCATCGCTAGCAAAGTCGTCTGTACGACTGGGGCGAGCGCTAGGACGTCTCTCTAGGCATGCCGTGTGGTGGCGCTCGGTCTGCAATCACTGACAGTGGCGACACGCGGGTCCGACGTATACTAACGGACCGCGGCTGATTTAAAGGCTACCACCTAGCAAGTGTGGTGTCTGGCGGTGACACCACACTCCAAGTTATGCTATTTACACTCTAGACGCAAATATGCTTTGTGCACATTGGTCGTGGAACTTCGTTATTCTGCGAATGTACCTTACGGTAAAAAGAGATTACAACAGAGGATATCAACACAAATATATTTATAACGGAAAAAAATGGAGGAAGGATGGGGGTTGGGGTGCGAGGGTGGCGGAGGGGGAGGGGAGCGTGACTCAGGCTGTCCGCCGGTGTCTCCCAGGCGAAAATCGAATCCTTCCAGCGAAGCGAGTGCCTCAGGAGGGACGTGATTCAGCTCTTCTATCGAAAAAGTGAACTCTCGTAGAAAGTAGCTGTTTTCTGTGTGTCCGAGAATTTTCTCTTTAGCGTCAGAGTTATAGTTATGGTACTCCAACCAGCAACGCCGACAGAGAGCAGGGACACTTGTTTCGCGACCTCAGCGTATGTTGAGTTTCGTCCAGTTGTAGACGGGGATGTTGAAGCTAACGATCCTTTAACAAGGATCACGGATATTGATAAAACCCTGATCCAGGCTATTCTTGTCTCCAAATTTTATCAGGAATAAAAGACGTATCAGTTACTTCTTGGCCCGCCTTCCAGGCAGTTTGTGAGACTTCACACTCACTCCTGCGCTTCCTACTGCTTTTGCTGGATGGGAATTTGGCAACAACATTTCGCTCAACGCTCCTCTGTAAGGGCAGCCACTGCCAGGAATGGAAAGCAGCGTAAAATGTATGATTTTTGCTGTGTGTCGCAGCTGGACATCAACCAGTCGAATGCGTTCAGGGCAGCATTCATCTGGCGAATGTGCTATTTATTTTCGTGGAATCGGCTACATAGCGAATGTCACAAGACTACCAGCTGTTACGTATTTGCTTATTCCAATAAAAGTCAATTTCCTTGCAGTTTTTTTTTTGTAAATTTTGTTTATCTCATTTTTGTACTATCGATATCAAGACAGTACTGCGGCAGGTACTTGAAGATAAGACAACACTGTCTTGAAATCGGTAGGGCGTATGTTCGATAGACATCAAAGTAAAACAAAAAGGAGTACAGCTGCAATGAAATCAACTTTCATTGTAATAAGCATACTGTTCGTTACAGTGGCATGAGTGCTAATGAACGAACACTATAAATTTTCTCTTTGACATAATGATTTACTTTTAACACCATATTTCGCACTTGATTGGCTACATGTTTCATAGCTCATCTGAACGATTCTTTCAACGATATGATGTGGAACGAGTCCGTACATATTATTATTTTCGGTCCTATTCATACAACTACGCTTAATTTTATTTTTTATTTATTATTTTTTTATTTTATTTATTTTTACTGGCTACCAGTTTTTAAGTAGGAATTCGTCAATGGAATAGAAGGAGTTGTCCAGGAGAGATGATTTTAAATTAGATTTAAAACTTGGTTCACTAACTGTCAGACATATTATGTTATTGAGCAAATGACAAAAAAAAATTTGTCGCTACGTATTGAGCTCCTTTCTGAGCGACTGACGGCTTTATACATGGGTAATAATGGTTATTTTTTCCTCTAGTGTTGTAGGTGCATACATCACTGTTCTTCTCAAATTGTAATGGACTACTTATGACGAATGTATGTATCGTGACATCGCAGTTAAAATGCCTATCTCCTTGAAGAGGTACCTACATGGCCTTCATATGTGAACACCACATATTATTCTTACTGCTCGCTTTTGTGCAATCACTACTTTCATTCTAAGTGATGAGTTACTCCAATAGATTTTCACATACGACATTACTGAGTGGAAGTATTCAAAATACGCCAGGAGGTTGATAGGATTGTTTCCATCATTAAATAATTATACAGACAGCAAAAGTAACTGAACTTAATCGTTTGGGAAGTTCACTGATATGCTTCTTCCAGTTCAAGTTTTCATTATTATCTACCCCCAAAAATATGGAGCATTATACCGTATTTACTGACTCCTGCTCATGTGCTACATCAATTGCTGCTATGACTATTTATTGCACAGAACTGAATGCAGTGCGTTTTTTACAATTTTTAGGGAGAATCCACTTTCGGAAAACCCTTCAACAATTCTTTGGAAAATATAATTTACTAACTCTTCCGTTGCTTTCTCTCTTATGGAATTTATTATTAGTATCGCCTGCAAAAAGCACAAATTTCTTACTCCCATCATCAGATGACAAAGCACCTTTCATAGTACTAACTGAAATTCCTCCATGTTTTAGTGGTTATCAAAGCGCTAAATGTTAGACTGTGGACTGAGTCGCAAGTACGAGTACATATTTTGTGGTTGAGAAAGTAGCCTATGCCTTTTTCCCGAAGGAAACACCGTTCAGATTTTTGCTCCTTATTCAGAAATTGTTAACCGCTTTACCTCTGCTACTATCCCTCAGCATCACTTTACGGAAGAGCTAAGTGATATCCTCTCTCACGTGGAATTTTTCCTGTTATCATACCGATAATTTTTGATAAAGTAAATGTTCTAGCTGTGTGACCCAGGAGGT
The DNA here is from genome assembly GCF_023864345.2 of Schistocerca serialis cubense. Taxonomy (NCBI): domain Eukaryota; kingdom Metazoa; phylum Arthropoda; class Insecta; order Orthoptera; family Acrididae; genus Schistocerca; species Schistocerca serialis. The sequence goes on from NC_064645.1 coordinate 454,864,129, forward strand.
CTCCTGAGTGTCCTAACTGACGCCTTTTTAGAATTCCTCACCTCTGTCGGTAGGAAACGGTACCCCCACAGGATCACTTTGTTGCCCGACTGTCTGTTAAGACTGCTTTTTCTGAGTAACTGGTGGAGGTATCAAGTTGAAATTTATCTCACATGCTAAGGTCTCCGGTTCCTTAGCGGTTTAACAATTTTAAATAATCCTTGGCGGTTTAAAAACGTTAAAAATGCAATGAAAAGATACGGCCATTTATGTCACATAGTTTGATACTCGCAAAATCGCTTATCAAAACTATCGGTGAGTTATCTGCGTCCGTAATTAAATTTGTACGGAAACCTCAGAGTACGGCTCCTACTCAAACTCGGACGGTTCTTTTTATTTTTTATTTATCGCTGGTCTGATTGGAATATGAATAACACAGAACATACACATTACAGGCAAGACTAAGAACACTAAGTAAAGATCCGACAAGATTCACACAAATAATGTAGGCACACGCTGTAAACGTGCAAATCGGTGTATGCAGAGAGCAAATATGTAGAAACTTAAGCGAGTAATACAACACCTAGCACACCATCATCTCCTAATGTTATAGGAACAGACCTCCAAATCCTGCAGCACAGTAACAACCCGTATCATTTGTTAGCAACACAGTCAGAAACTGAAATACTACAGGGTGGAAACTTATGTCTCTGTCTCTGTCTCTCTGTCTCTCTCTCTCTCTCTCACTCTCTCACTCACTCACTGACACACACACACAAGCACACACATACACACTCACAAATACACACACACACACACACACACACACACACACACACACACACACACACACACACACACACACACACACATAGAAAAAGGAAGAGAGAGAGAGGGGTAGAAAGAGAAATTAGGTGTTGATCCACAGGGAGTAGTTATTACGAACACCTATTGCACAAGAAAACATACTTTCTTAGCCTCCTAGATAATAAGACTGAAATGCAAAACCTAGGTAATGTAAAATAAAAAGTTATGAAACGTAGATAAAAAAGAGAGTTGTCTTATGTAGTAAACAGAATGTGTCACTATGAACCCGCACGCAACTGGGTTAAAAGATGAGCAGATCTGTTATAAATAACTTTTAAATGACACTAATTTGGACTGTGGGTGCCACTTAAGCACGTACGGAACAACTATAGCATGCTGAAATCGTAAGTAGGATGTGGCGTCTTGGCAAAAAGAGTAGTGATTAATAATGTTCACAGAGCAATGCGCTCTACCGTAAAATCTCCACCAAGACAGAAGCTACTACCGACACGAATTTTTTCTTATCAAATTCCAAGATATATTACTTAAGCCACACCAACTAGAACTGTACCAAGAACATTAATTTTCCCATCGCAAAGCAGCCGAGTGAGTTTGCCAAGGGGTTCTAAAAGCTTTCTCTCAGGACCGCAGAACGTAGGAACGGGGCAACCAACTGGTTTTAACAACCGGTTGGCCAGTTTATTGTGTTTTTTGTTCAGAAGCTTCCTTCAGTAGAATGAAATAGCAGAATGAAACTGGCCTCTGACAGTTATATAAATATTTTCACTCACTCTTCAGATCTGAGTGATTACATTTAATGTGACGCAACCGATTGACATAGGTCTCTGATCCTTACGGCAGTTATAATAATATTTCCACTCAGCCTCAAGGTTTCAGTGACTTCATTTACGTGCTTTTTCAGCCTTTTCGGTTATACATGAACAATGACTAGGTCTCCCAACTTTTTAAAGACGAATAACGCATATCATTTTAAAAACGGTTCAAATGGCGCTGAGCACTATGGGACTTAACTTCTGACGTCATCAGTCCCCTAGAACTTAGAACTAATTAAACCTAACTAACCTAAGGTCATCACACACATCCATGCCCGAGGCAGGATTCGAACCTGCGACCGTAGCGGTCGCGGTCCCAGACTGTAGCGCCTTGAACCGCTTGGCCACCCCAGCCGGCTATCATTTCAAGCACAGGTGAATAAAAAGTATATTTCTATAGACGAAGTATATATTTTCAAAATGTTTGTATATATTTACATTAACACGAATTGTTAGTTTTTTTTTGGCATTAACTATGGATTTTTGGTTGGTTTTAAAAAGTTAATAACTGGTGCTACATTATAACTTTATTTTTAAATAAATGAGCAAATACGTATTTAAATTTATTAAAGGTCTGTCGCTCTCCCATCACTGTGTTTCGGTAAGTACTGAGGTGATACGAATAGCCTGCATATAAGCCACAATTTTTTGACATAGGTCTCTTTCATCACTCGTTAACGTTCCTTGAATTTCAATAATTAATACAGCTTCATAATACGAATCATTCTTGTAGATACTATATGTCGCATTGAGTTTATATGATTTCTTCTATTCGCAAGTCACTGATCGTTTCAACATTCTCTTCCAGACACAAAGTTCACTACTGACATATGTAAAAGCCTATTCATAAGCACGATGAAAAACTGAACAACAAGCTTTATTGGCAGTCAATGAAAAGCAAATATCGGAACGACGATAACAACGACTGTAGGCGATAATAGAGTGCATTTAGCAACAATGTTTGAACAATGTAAAACAATCGAATGTTTCCGCTCGGAAATGATTGCGGTGGACTGCGTCGACTGCTATCATTCGGTTGCTCCCACAGACTGATTTCACTCGAAACCAATGACTGAAGAATCATTCCAAAGATACGTAAAACTAAAACCGAACTGATTTCTTTCGGCTGCTCCCGTGATTAGTTTCTTGCAAGAGAATGACTGAATAACTCAATCGTCACGTAAACCTACAACCGAATGAGTAGGTTGATTCCCAACAATCGACAGAATCGATTGTCTTCATTCGGTTGTTGCTGTCACTAGCGGGAACGAGGTCAAAAAGTAATCACCAGCCGTAGAGACCTGGACTAAAACACTTAGGCTTATATCTTGTACCGTCTCCGAATGTACTTTATATACTATCTAGTCTGTTATGACAGTGAAGACTACTCCAACCAGTATGTTGATGGATAAAATGAACCACACGGAACAGTAGACTATGTTAATGATTAGTCAGAAACGCTGTTTTCTCCACTAAACAGAATTTTTCAATACGAAATACTGGTTCAAATGGTTCTAAGCACTATAGGACTTAACATCTGAGGTCATCAGTCCCCTAGACTTAGAACTACTTAAACCTAACTAACCTAAGGACATCACACACATCCATGCCCGAGGCAGGATTCGAACCTATGACCGTAGCAGCAGCGCAGTTCCGGACTGAAGCACCTAGAACCACTTGGCCACAGCGGCCGGCACGAAATACTGGATTCACTTCCTATGTCTCAGTGGTAATCGTAATTTGCACACGTACAATATATTCTCACTTTACATCATACTACACAATAAAAATCTACGTACTACAGTTGTTACGCAACAGATAAATCGAGAGCAGTAAAGGAAGTTACATTAGGCTGTGATGTATAAACCTTACGTGTGAGTAGAGAAGATAACCATCGAGACACTAATGTTAAAATTTGGTTTAAGCTGTATACGTTACTAAAACGAATGCGAAAAATATTCCCGTTAGACATTCAATATCTTACACTTCAAAACTGCTTGATAAACATTAGCTGCTTTCTATCTTCTTTTAACTTTATATATGGAATACTAAATGATATTGAAATGTTATTCGGTGTGAATGGTTTGCCGAATACTTTTGCCAAGTAATGAACCCAAAATTTCACTTTTCACAATTTTTGTATTACGTAACATTCTACAGTTGATCAATTATAAATCTGTCTTTATTTTTCTATGTGTAATTACAGATCAGTTCTTTCTTAAAGTGATAACTTTCTATCGCTTTTACTAAGTTTAATACTGAAGCTACTACAGTAGTTGTAAATTTTGTAATCATAAAAAAATAACGTACAACTTTATATTGTAACCTCTGACTTCCAGTAAATACCAGAGAGAATACAGAGCCATACCTTGTAATGATGAAACCTCGCTGGTGCTGCGATAACATTTGCCATCGCTGGTACAGTGAGAAAAAATTGACGATCTCGGTAATGCCTATTTCCAAAGTTTAATACTAGTAAACATCGAATAAAATTTCAATGTGCTCAGGTTTTGGGTGGGAGTCCACCGCGAGGTAGTCCGTGATATGCTGAAAGTCCAGCAATGACGGTAGGATGACAAAATAGGAATTTTATGACCAATTAAGGTCAGACACGGCTAATACAGTCAACAGTACACTTCCGTTTCAAGTTTATTGTATCAGAGTGTGAACATTCCTTTTAGTTCACAGGCACAATACGGAAAACGCGCGAATGGCCTATGCAATCGGTCATTTTCTGTCTGTTTAAGCTTCAGTTTGTTGTCCTCACGAAAGTCTCTTTTCAATACAGCTATGAAGAACAATTTTGACACACATTAGCATTTAATTAAGACAGTTCACCGTTCTAATCAGTTCAAATCCACGAGCGTTATCTTTTAATAACCTTCGGTCTTAGCACAGCAGCAACCTCCATTTACATAATAATATGGCTACGAAGTTACTATACAACAGCCTTCACGTCACGTTCACTTACCAAGTGGAACCAGAAGGATTCTACGGGACTACTTCCAAAGCTACTCACAGTTCAAGCTCAAACCCGTTACCAAAGTGTCCCACAATAAAGTTACTCGTAAAATTTCCTCGTCGCGCGACTGCATACGCTGGTGCTTCCTAAAACCGACACGGAAACTCACATTGTCTTGTTTCAAAAACAAAATCTCATCAGTCTTGACTTGAAACAAGACAATGTAAGTTTCCGTGTCGGTTTTAGGACGCACCAGCGTATGCAGTCGTGCTACGAGGAAATTTTACGAGTCACTTTATTGTGGGACACTTTGGTAACGGGTTTGAGCTCGAACTGTGAGTAGCTTTGGAAGTAGTCCCGCAGAAGTCTTCTGGTTGCACTTGGTAAGTGAAGGTGACGTGAAGGCTGCGGGATAGTAACTTCGTAGCCATATTATTATGTAAATGGAGGTTGCTGCTGGGCTATGACCGAAGGTTAGTAAAAGATAACGCTCGTAGATTTGAACTGATTAGAACTGTAAACTGTGTTAATTAAGCGCTAATGTGTATCGAACTGTGATATATATATATATATATATATATATATATATATATATATATATATATATGAAGCATGTTGTGCTTCAGAAGAGTGTTGAAAATTAGGTAGATTGATGAGGTAAGAAATAGGGAGTTTCAATGCAGAATCGGCAAGGAAATGTACATAAAGGAAAACACTGACACGAAGAAGGAGCAGGATGATACGACATGTAGTAAGACACCAGAGAATAACTTTCATGCTCCTAGAGGGAGCTGTAGAGGGTAAAAACAGTAAATGAAGACAAAGACTGGAGTGCATCCAACAAATAATTTGTGATGTAGGGTGTTAATTCTACTCTGAGATGAAGAGGTTGGCATGGGAGAGGAATTCGTGGCGGGTCGCATCAAACCAGTCAGAAGACTGATAATATGATATTACATACAAAATAATGATTTCACATCAAATTGTAATCACAAACTACACAATATCTTCATCTATGTCTACATCTACATAACTACTCTGCATAGTTAAGTGCCTGGCAGAGGGTTTCAGGGAACCACCTTCAAGTTATTTCTCTGTCGTTCTATTCTCTAAGAGGGCGCTGGAAAAACGAACACTTAAATCCATCTGTGCGAGCTTTGATTTCTCCCATTTCATTATGATGATCATTTCTCCCTGTGTTAGTGGGCACCAACAAATTATTTTCGGAGAAAGTTGGTGATTGAAATTTCATGAGAAAGTACTACGAAGAACGCCTTTGCCTTAATGATTGCCGTCACAATTTGCGTATCATATCCGTCGCACTCTCTCCCCTTTTTCGCGATAATACAGAACGAGCTGCACTTTTTTGAACTTTTTCGATGTCCTCCGACAATCCTATTTGATGCGGGTCCCACACCATGCAGTGGCACTCCAGAAGGGGACGGATAAGCGTAGTGTAGGCAAACTCCTCGGTAGACCTGTTGCATCTTCTAAGCGTTCTGCCAATAAAAGAGAAAAGGCCGCTGGACCTGATGGGATACCAGTTCGATTTTACACAGAGTACGCGAAGGAACTTGCCCCCCTTCTTGCAGCGGTGTACCGTAGTTTTCTAGAAGAGCGTAGCGTTCCAAAAGATTAGAAGAGGGCACAGATCACCGCCGTTTTCAAGAAGGGACGTCGAACAGATGTACAGAACTATAGACGTATATCTCTAACGTCGATCAGTTGTAGAATTTTGGAACACGTATTATGTTCGAGTATAATGACTTTTCTGGTGACTAGAAATTTACTCTGTAGGAATCAGCAAGGGTTTCGAAAAAGACTAGAAATCTACTCTGTAGGAATCAGCATGGGTTTCGAAAGAGACGATCATGTGAAACCCAGCTCGCGCTGTTCGTCCACGAGACTCAGAGGGCGATAGACACGTGTTCCAGGTAGATGCCGTGTTTCTTGACTTCCGCAAGGCGTTCGATACAGTTCCCCACAGTCGTTTAATGAACAAAGTAAGAGCATATGGACTATCAGACCAATTGTGTGATTGGATTGATGAGGTCCTAGATAACAGAACGCAGCATGTTATTCTCAATAGAGAGAAGTCTTCCGAAGTAAGAGTGATTTCAGGTGTGCCGCAGGGGAGTGTCGTACGACCGTTGCTATACACCGTATATATAAATGACCTTGTGGATAACATCGGAAGTTCACTGAGGCTTTTTGCGGATGATGCTGTAGTATATCGAGAGGTTGTAACAATGGAAAATTTTACTGAAATGCAGGAGGATCTGCAACAAATTGACGCATGGTGCAAGGAATGGCAATTGAATCTCAATGTAGACAAGTGTAATGTGCTGCGAATACAAAGAAAGAAAGATCCTTTATCATTTAGCTACAATATAGCAGGTCAGCAACTGGAAGCAGTTAATCCCATACATTATCTGGGAGTAGGCATTAGGAGTGATCTAAAATGGAATGACTATATAAAATTAATCGTCGGTAAAGCAGATGCCAGGCTGCGATTCATCGGAAAAATCCTAAGGAAATGCAGTCCGAAGACAATGGAAGTAGGTTACAGTACACTTGTTCGCCCAGTGCTTGAATACTGCTCACCGGTGTGGGATCCGTACCAGATAGGGTTGATCGAAGTAATAGAGCAGATCCAATGGAGAGCAGCGTGCTTCGTTACAGGATCATTTAGTAACCGTGAAAGCGTTACGGAGATGATAGATAAACTCCAGTGGAAGACTCTGCAAGAGAGACGCTCAGTAGCTCGGTACAGGCTTTTTTTAATGTTTCGAGAACATACCTTCTCCGAGGAGTCAAGCAGTATATTGCTCCCTCATACGTATATCTCGTGAAAAGACCATGAGGATAAAATCATAGAGATAAGAGCCCACACAGAGGCATGCCGACAATCTTTCTTTCCACGAACAATACGAGACTGGAATAAAAGGGAGAACCGATGGAGGTGCTCAAGGTACCCTCCGCCACACACCGTCAGGTGGCTTGCGGCGTATAGATGTAGATGAAAAAACAATCTTTGGTTTGCTTCCCCATAACATTGTCTATGTGATCTTCTAGTTTAAGTTATTGTAATTCCTAAGGATTTAGTTGAATTGGCAGTCCTTAGACATGTGTAATTTATCATGTACCGAAATTTAGCGGATTCTTTCAGCACTTAATTACATAACTTCATACTTTTCATTTAGACGTATAAAAAAACAATACAATCTACAGTCCATCACAAGATATTGACAACATAAGGTAAGTTGAATTGGCAGTCCTTAGACATGTGTAATTTATCATGTACCGAAATTTAGCGGATTCTTTCAGCACTTAATTACATAACTTCATACTTTTCATTTAGACGTATAAAAAAACAATACAATCTACAGTCCATCACAAGATATTGACAACATAAGGTATATACGCTATACAATAAAACAGGAGGATGTGCAAACGATTGAACTTGCAGTATAATGCATGTATGTTATTAAAAGTGATTTGCGTTTCAGGTCCTGTCGTATAATTATTTACGGAATATGTTCTAACTTGATCAAACTTCTTTTTAAATTCTTAAACTTTCGAACGAGAGACCCTCGACAGAGACTGTCGAGAGACTATTTCCAGGGCAGAAACGTACAGGGTAAGCCTTTTTCAGAGGAATATGAGTATTGCTGTCCTGTTTTTTTTTATTATCTTTGGTTTTATCAGTTGGCGTTAGTCTCAGATTTATTTGTTTTTGTCAGGTTGACTTAAATTATTTTATTACTTATTCTTCTGTTCGACTGGTGGGGAATCAAAGATCGGATGTGCGATTTAGAGGCGCCTCAACTTTATTCTAAAGTATGGCTTGTGTCTCCAGAGGGCATTCAAGATAGCGACACGTTAATTAGATGAATTGGGATAGAAAACTAATTTTCCAAGGAACACAAAGATATACGTTCTTTCTAGAACGGGTTTCATTAACGACGAGAGCAAATTACATTGTTTGATGATTCCAGAATGAATGGGAAGATTCCAGGTTCGAGCCGTGATCCTAGAAATAATTTTAATCTGTTAAGACGTTTCATTGCTAGATGATCACGGAAGACTTTAATTTGCAGAGGGGCAAACACTGACTACGCTGACAAGTTTCTGGAAAAGATGGCGATATGATTTGATGCATCTCAGCTGTTTGTGTAGGGAAACAAGCCAAATGCAAAATGGCTCTGAGCACTATGGGACTTAACATCTGAGGTCATCAGTCCCCTAGAACTTAGAACTACTTAAAGCTAACTAACCTAAGGACACCACACACATCCATGCCCGAGGCAGGATTCGAACCTGCTGCCGTGGCAGTCGCGCGGTTCCAGACTGAAGCGCCTAGAACCGCTCGGCCACTGCGCCGGCAAATGCAAAATGAGTCACTAACAACACGAGTACATGCAAATATCGCAAAAGATTCTGCGAGTAATGTTGAAAAATTCCTACTTCCAGCAACTCAGTCACCCAAACCAGATGACTGAAATTGTGTACTGTATTTCACAGTATTCCGGTATCAACGCAGTCGAGTATTGTGGGATGAAGTCCCATCTGAGAATTTTTTTTTTGTTTTGAGAATGGCGTGTCGATATGTTATACAAACGTTAAAGCAACCCAAGAGAAAGTTATTATCATGAATTACTTAGAGAACAGCAATAAAGAAGGAAGTATTTACCGTCGTTTCTAAGGTCCACATTTATTATGAGGTAAATAGTTTCATATACTAACGACGTTTTTCTTATTTCGTGTCATATATATATATATATATATATATATATATATATATATATATCAAAATATGAGGATCGTGGAGGGATCCTTTGCCGTTGTGTTCACACATGTGTCAATGTCGTACCCCTCCGCCACACGAGGGTGCGAAACCTCCAAATATGTAGTTTATATCTATTGTTCTATATACGCTGCGCAACACTGTTAAAAGATCAATTTACAGAAACCCCTAATCCTCTCCCATTACGACACATAAGTGTGAAATTTGTCTCAGACATACTTATAACCTTCCGGGTTACATCGTGGCACTCTGCAAACTCAACGACGCTTCAAACATCAAGGTGTCGACACGTGCGAAAGAAAGGTCAGAGCTCAGAAGTTCTCGCGAGGTGTAAGGTCCGTTAATGATGTCACGTTGGAACCAAATTTCACGACAATTCTGCCCAAGGCTACAGTGCACGTGTCACATGACAGGAAGGTTACACAACCCGTCTTACCCACATTACCTTTCTTTGACGCCTCAACGATGGAGGTCCTAACTCCCAGCGCTGAAATCACGCGGTTTTCTTATGAGTGGACGAGCAAACCATTTCGTACAGCTACTCAGAATCGATATGAATAGGTGTTATCGGGCGGCATAAAGGCCATCAGTGAAACACTGTTTGTCTTGTGGCGTTGATTCCCACACATTTCGCGGCCGAAAACAACAGTTTACTGTGCGATGAGGAGCAGAACGATGTTCTTTACAATAATGACACTGCTGACATCTTCTCTAAGGACATCACCGACAAGCAATCCCACTGAATGTGACTACACCCCTTTACAGTACGATACGACCGAAAATTATCGATCCGGTGTATGGGGTGGATCCACTAGTGACTGTTCAAAATCATTCGACGAAATTTGAACGTGATCCGAAGCAGCAAAGGGTGGTTGTGATTTTTCAGCCCTCCTGTTTCGCGCCCCCCTGTGGCGTGATCAGGGAGTGGTGCGACATTGACACGCTTGTAAATACAATGGCAAAGGGTGCCTCTAAGATCCGCAGTTCAGCAGTCCCCTCGGTGGTGCCCGTCAACATTTACTGAGAATTTTAAAACTGTACCGTTACAGTGAGTACTGCTAAACTGGGGGTTCTCGGAGGTACCTTTCACGTTGTATTCACGCATTTGTCAATGTCGTATCCCTCCGTGATCACGTTACGAGAGCACGCAGAACAAGAGGCCTGAAAAAGCATAAACCCTTTGCTGCTCTGCATCCCGTTGAAATTCCGTCGAATGATTTTGAACGGTCCGCAGTGGTTCCACTCTGTAAAAAAAAAAAAAAAAAAAAAAAAAAAAAAAAAAAAAAAAAAAAAAAAAAATTTGCGGTCGCACTGAAGACGATCACGTTTAGTAGGGACGCTAGGCCACGACATCCTTGTTGAAGGGCTGAAGCATCAGGGAGATGTCAGCGTACCAAAGATTGTCGAGAGCGTCTTCCAGTTACTCATCGCACTGCAAACTGTCGTTTTCGACCTTGAAATATGTGGGACTCAACGCCCCAAGGGAAGTGGTCGTATCATTGACGTTCTTTATGGCGTCCGCTGAGGTCGTTCCGTGCCGATTCTGACCGGTGGGGTGTCTCAAATGCTTACCTCGGTCATCAATAAGAAAACCGCGACATTTCAACACTGGGCGTCGCGGTTATCACCTCCATCACAAAGGCGTCAAAAGAAGGCGTGAAATGTGGATAAGAGGGTGTGTGAAGACCTTTCCATCGAGTGACTCGTCAACGGTGTCGCTGAGCCGAATTTTTGGTGAAATTTGATGCCAGTGTTTCTTCAATAACGGACCTTACACCTCGCATGAACTTCTGAGCTCTGTCCTTTTTCCTTCTCACGTGTCGACACCTTGCTGTGTGAAGTGTCGCCGAGCCCGGGGATGACGTCACAGAACACCGCACTGTTGCAACATTGCAGAGGAATGCTGCTGGCACATTTTAGCAGGATTCCAAACTTAAGCGCTGCAATGGAAGACGATTACAGGGTATCGAAAAAGTGATCTTTCAATTGTGATGCACAGTGTATGTTACAAAAATGTCTGCATATAAGTTCCCACAAGCTGATACGCGTAAACAACCGGTTCGACTTCAACCAAACACATATCACTTTGTGTCTGGAAAGAAACACTGTGGTAGTAATATCCACCTACGGTTGGTCGCACTAACGCATGGCTTCCCTGTAGGGGAGGGAGGGGATGAGAAGCCGTGGCATGTGAAAATATTGAATGACGACTGATATTTGTACCGAATCCTTGGTTTTTGGGGTCGCTAGGCTCTTCAGAGGATAGGGTGAGGCTGGAAAGCCAGTAACACATCACCCCCCGCTGCTGTGACTGAAGCATTTTTTACCAAACTAGGCATACGTATCACTTGCAAACTGGAAAAAAATGTGCTGATAGTTGGCTCCCCCTAGCATCCCTATACCTCAGTGTAGGGGTGTAAAGGGCTGAAATAAAAGTATAACTCAGAAACACCTAAATCAGTTTCAACCAAATTTGATATGTACATGACTGTTGTTCTCATTTAAATTTGCTCATATTTTAACTGACTTGCCTGGGTTCTTGGCGAAACATTTTCCTTATTACGCAAGAAAACTAGCTTTTTTCCACAGCATTTAATTTTAAACGACGTAGGTTATACCTTTTAGTTTTATTTTCTAGGAGTCAAAAAAGTGTGTTTTCTTGTGCAATAAATACTCGTAATAACTATTCACAATGGATCAGTGTTGTGAGGTCATCTGCTAATGTGGAGTGTCTTTTCACTTTTAGTGTTCCTAGATGTTGTATCGTATACTTAAAGCCATAGTTGGAGTAAAATATCCTTACTGCCTCTAGATATGGAGATAGCGATCAGAAGAAGCTACTACATGAAAATATTCTAAAACGACCCGTTCATATTTCTTTTGTGTAGTCTGTTTAACTAACTTACAATTCTTGAAAAGTACGAACTGTAATTTATCTGTTATTTGCGCTGTTCAGTGTGGCAACCACATCCGGGGAATTAGCACTGCAGCGATCCAACAGTTTTGTTAACGTGTCTCAGGACTAGATATAACACCACACGTAAATTAATCATCCTCTCTGGAGACATGCGGTTTAAAATGGCAGATACTTAGACATAGACGTGTACAGTACATGTGACATAGGCGTACGCGGGGAAAGACCCAATTTAAGAAGCTAGTATGAGTATACAAATCACATACACCATGTGATCAAAATATTCTGACACCTGGCAGAAAATGACTTACAAGTTCGTAGCGTCCTCCACCGGTAATGCTGGAATTCAATATGGTTTTGGCCCACCCTTAACCCTGATGACAGCTTACACTCTCGCAGGCATACATTCAATCATGTGCTGGAAGGTTTCTAGCGGGATGGCTGCCCATTATTCACAGATTGCTGGACTGAGGAGAGGTATCGATGTCGGTCGGTGAGGCCTGGCACGAAGTCGGCATTCCAAAACATGCCAAAGATGTTGTATAGGATTCGGGTCAGGACTCTGTGCCGGCCAGTCCATTACAGGGATGTTATTGTCGTGTAACTACTCCGCCACAGGCCTTGCATTATGCAGCGGTGCTCAATCGTGTTGAAAGATGCAATCGCCATCCCCGAATAGCTCTTCAACAATGGGAAGCAAGAAGGTGCTTAAAACATCAATGTAGGCCTGTGCTGTGATAGTGTCACGCAAAACAACAAGGGGTGCAAGCCCACGCCATGAAAAATACGACCACACCGTAACACCACCGCCTCCTAATTTTACTTTTGGCACTACACACGCTGGCAGATGACGTTTATCGGGCATTCGCTATATGCACACCCTGCCATCGGATAGCCACATTGTGTACCGTAATTCGTCACTTCACACAACGTTTTTCCACTGTTCAGTCATCCAATGTTTACGCTCGTTACACCAAACGAGGCGTCGTTTGGCATTTACCGGCGTGATGTGTGGCTTACGAGGAGCCGCTCGACCATGAAATCCAAGTTTTCTCACCGGCCGCCTAACTGTCATACTACTTGCAGTGGATCCCGATGCAGTTTGGAATTACTGTGTGATGGTCTGGATAGATGTCTGTCTATTACACATTATGAACCTCTTCAAGTGTCGGCGTTCTCTGTCTGTCAACAGACGAGGTCGGCCTGTACAATTTTGTGCTGTACGTGTCCCTTCACATTTCCACCTCACTATGACATGGGTTCTAGGCACTTCAGTCTGGAACCGCGCGACCGCTACGTTCGCAGGTTCGAATCCTGCCTCGGGTATGGATGTGTGTGATGTCCTTAGGTTAGTTAGGTTTAAGTAGTTCTAAGCTCTAGCGGACTGATGACCTCAGATGCTAAGTCCCATAGTGCTCAGAGCCATTTGAACCATATCACATAGGAAACAGTGGACCTAGGCATGTTTAGGAGTGTGGAAATCTCGCGTACAGACGTATGACACAAGTGACACCCAATCACCTGACCACTTTCGAAGTCTGTGAGTTCCGCGGAGCGCCCCATTCTGCTCTTTCACGGTCTTATGATTACTGAGGTCGCTGATATGGAGTACCTGGCAGTAGGTGGCAGCAAAATGCACCATATATGAGAAACGTATGTTTTTGGGGGTGTCCGGATACTTTTGATCACATAGTGTAATACGCGGTGCTGACGTTGTACGAATATAACGAGGTGGAAGCCTTTAGTTGCTAATGAGTACTTCTAACATCCCCCCTCCCTCCCCTCCTGAGCCACCGACCACAGCCGCGCCGTTTAGCAGCCTCTGTGACCCGGGGAATATGTATGGCGTGCAGGCGGCCCTTGCTGTCGTTTGGTTTCGTGTCTCGCCGCGACTTGCCGGCTTGCCACCGCGGAGCCGATAATCGCAAGGCGCCCCGGATTAGTATGCGGTCGCTGGTGCCGCGGTGACCCGGTTGCGCGACCATTACGGCGTAATCAAGCCAGTCGTATCCGGCCGTCTCGCTTCTCCGTTCCCTGAGAAAGCTGCCCATTAAACGCCAGTCCGGTGCACCCCGCGAGCGTGCATCTACCTTCGCTCACGTTCATTTTAGCGGTGGCTGTTGATGACAAAAAGACTCACGTTTCATTATATTTTACACGAAATATTTCTTATTTTCCTTATATTAATGCTTGGACTTTTTGTACAGTCAAACACCAAACAAGATCAACGTACTTTTATTTGCCATACCTGTGACCCACGCAAGGTGAGTTTCGAGCTTCACTGAATGGTATCACAGAACAAGTAAGAAACGCGAAGTAGAAAAATGAAAACAAAGTGCTCGTCTTGAAAACAGGCTTCACTCGGCACATATCACCTTGCCGATGTTAAATAATACATCTGGAAACAGTTTGGCACCTTTCTGAACTGATCAAAGTACTTCTGCCATGCATCTGTTACAAATCTATCAGGGACATTTCAGCCGTTCCCCAGCTGCCAAGTCGACTATCGGTGACAACCACAGCTAAACCAAAATCAGGAAGACGTCCTGTACCGATGGTCACCGGCAGTCGAGAATTTAGAGGCTTGTTGTAAGAATCGCAAGAAAGTAGCGGAAGGAATCACTCCACAGTTCCAACGGGTTACCAGCAGTCCAGATGACGCAATGAGTCAAGAAGAATGGGGCAGCTCCTTATAAACCACACATTTCTGCAGTTAGTGTTCAGCGACGCTTGAGGTGCTGTAAAGAGAGACGCCACTGGACAGTGGGTGACGCGAAACAACTGATTTGGAGTGATGAACCACGCTGTAACCTGCGACAATCCAATGGAACGGGTTGGGTTTGACGAATGCCTGGAGAACTTTAGGTGCCATCCTATAGTGAAAAGTCAAAGAAACCGGTTCGCCTGCCTAATATCGCGTAGGGCCCACGCGAGCACGCAGAAGTGCTGCAACACGACTTGGGATGAGCTCGACTAATTTCTGAAGTAGTGCTGGAGGGAACTTACACCATAGATCCTGCAGTGCGGTCCATAAATCCGTAAGAGTGCCAGGGGTGGAGATCTCTTCTGAACAGCATTTTGCAAGGCGTCACAGACATGCTCAATAATGTTCATGTCTGGGGAGTTTGTTGGCCGGCGGAAGTGCTTAAACTCATATGAGTCTTCCTGGAGCCACTCTGTAGCAATTCTGGACGTGTGGGGTGCCGCATTGTCCTGCTGGAATTGCCCAAGTCCGTTGGAATGCACAATGGACATGAATGGATGCAGGTGACGAGACAGGATGCTTGCGCACGTGTCACCTCTCAGAGTCGTATCTGCACGTATCAGGGGTCCCATACCACTCCAACTGCACACGCCCTACCCCATTGTAGAGCCTCCACCAGCTTGAACAGCCCCCTGCTGTCACGCAGGGTCCATGCATTCATGAGGTCGTCTCACTCACCAACAGTCCAATGTCGGCGTTGACGGACCTAGGCGAGGCGTAAAGCTGCAGCAATTTGCGGAAGGGTTGCACTTCTATCGTGTTGAACGGTTCTCTTCAGTCGTCGTTGGTCCCATTCTTCTAGTATCTCTTTTTAGTCGCAGTGATATCGGAGATACGATGTTCTGCTGGATTTCTAATATTCATGGTACACTCGTGAACAGGTCGTACTGGAAAACCCCACTTCATCGCTACATCGGAGATTCTGTGTCTCATGGCTAGTGCGCCGACTGTAACACCACGTTCAAACTCAATTACATCTTGATAACCTGCCATTGTAGCAGCAGTAACCGAATGGCTGCACCAGACACTTATTGTCTTATATAGGCGTTGCCGATCTCAGCGCCATATTCTGAGTGTTTACATATCTGTATTTGAATAGGCCATGCCTATACCAGTTTATTTGGTGCTTCAGTGTATGTAGTACCTACAGTGAAGTTCAGATGTCGTGGTGCTACGATATGGGGGTGTTTATGATGGTTTGCTCGTGGTCTTGTTTTTAAGACAATACTAAATGCGGAAGGATATGAACGCATCTTACTGCAGAGGGACAGTTCGGAGACGATGATTGTTTCTATCAGCATGACAATGTACCTTGTCATAAAGCATCGTCTGAGAGGCAATGTTTAGTGAATACAAACATTCCTGAAATGGACTGGTCTGCCCATTGTCCCAAACTGAACGCAATGGTACAGCTCTGAGTGTGATTGAGAGCGTCGACTTAGCTTCAGACCCAAGTGTCCGCTGCCTCCTCTGGTTTCGACTGTTGAAGAAAAATGGGCTGCTACTTCCTCACTGAGAGTGACACAAGCGGAGTTGAAGCCGTGAGTAAAGGCGAAGGATGA
The DNA here is from genome assembly GCF_023864345.2 of Schistocerca serialis cubense. Lineage (NCBI taxonomy): Eukaryota > Metazoa > Arthropoda > Insecta > Orthoptera > Acrididae > Schistocerca > Schistocerca serialis. Next base: position 454,880,757 of record NC_064645.1, read on the forward strand.
ACACACCACATGATAACCTCCACTAACTTACGTCGGGATACTTTTTCTCAAACAGTGCACACTAGTGCTTCTCTAAGTGAAAAAGGGTGCTTGAATTCATTCCCAAAAGCAAAGAAAGAATACTTACGCTGGACATTACAATTCTAAAATTAAAGCTTACAGCCATGATACAGCGATACAGTTCCTAACAAGTCTAAATATCGATCTTCATGCTCGTCAAGCTCTCGAATTCCAGATCAGAACTTATTCTTCTGATACGTTTACACAGTGATAGAAATAATCACCACGTTGTTTACGATGCACAAAAATTGATAATATTGTTCCCAGTCTTTCTACAGGAAGTCAACTTTGTTGGATAACTGCATATCATAATTCAAGGAAACCGAAATAAATGTTTCGAAGAGGGCAACAGAGGAGAAATTATTCATTGTGGAAACTCAACTGCGATTTGCTACGAAAGGTAATACCTTCAGTCATGAAATACAAAACTGCAAGAGCCTTCCAGAAGTAGAGGAAGTATTTGTGTACAAACAATTTACACCCTTTGTTAGCAGTATACCGCTGTCTGCTAATCGCCTGTTTCAAAATTACCATGACACGTCTGAGCTTCAGTTCCACCGCATCGATCTCACATCGTACCGGCTGTGTGCACGTCGTGAAGAGCAGAACGGCAACCACTTGTTCGCCGGATGCATAAATGATTATTCAAATGTTATTTTCCGACAACCTCTCTCTGCTAGTTGCAAATATATATTGTGTCGAAAGTCAGACCCGTTAGTACCGTATTCCTGTTTGTGAAACCCTTCTTCAGTGCCGGCCGCGGTGCCCGAGCAGTTCTAGGCGCTTAAGTCCGGAACCGCGCGACTGCTACGGTCGCAGGTTCGAATCCTGCCTCGGGCATGGATGTGTGTGATGTCCTTAGGTTAGTTAGGTTTAAGTAGTTCTAAGTTCTAGGCGACTGATGACCTCAGAAGTTAAGTCGCATAGTGCTCAGAGCCATTTGAACCATTTTTGAACCATCGTGACCGGAGCGCCCTCTCGTGGTACGTTTACTAATTCTTGTTATATGCCCGATGTGCCACATCAGTTTGTAAACATTTCTTATACCAATCTGTATACATACATTTACACGCGCCGGCGCCTGTAACTTTGGCGCTCTGTAGGTTCGTTAGATGACGTTTCCGGATATGGATTGCTATGAAAAACTTTATCTACTAAGCCCCCTCTACAGCCTCTAAAAGTGTGTAACATGGATTGTGAAACACCCTGTATATTTAGAAACTCTTCTAATCTATTTCATACTAAAAGTGAAGTGAAAGTGACGAGAACAGTATCGAAAAATAGCGTGGTTTATCTGTTCAGCGAACATCGTCAGTTAGATGCACTAGCAACTGATAAACAAAGTCATAAAAATGCTAGTAACAGGGCTAGAGGCTGACTTTACCAAAATATCGTTTCCACGAGAGGTAGAGACGGAGGGTAGAAGAGTCGCTGCCGAGTTTTAATGCGGGGGAGCGGTTACTGCTTTCACGAGAGCGACAGAACATGTTTGATCCTCTTTGGATCGATGTATAATTCAGAGAAAGGTGTGGTCATCAGATTAATTCTATGACCCAATGCGGCGTCTGTAGGCTTCACGGGCGAATAAGCAGGTGACCATGCCGTTGGCGTATAATCACTTAATTACGAGGGATATCCACAAAGTACATTACGTTTTGGAATTAAAAATAAATAAAGTATTGGAAATTTTTTTTATTATATACAGAAGAAAGCCACACTTAAATACTACTTTTCTACATAGTTGACATTTAAATTAAGGCACTTATCGTAGCGATGGACGAGCTTGGAAATTCCTTCGTCGTAAAATTCGGCCGCCTGTGCCTTCAACCACGCCTTCAACTCCTCGGCTGGCATAACGAGGCTGGCTGCGCTCGTGGCAGTCCTACCGTGGAGGAAAACACCCTGGCAGGACCCGGAATCGTTCGCGGGTCCCCGCGCTCACCATCCAGCTACTTAGCCGGAACTAAGGCCGTGAGACGGCGGTCAATCAGCGAGGAGCGCGCAGTAGTGTCTAGATTTTAAACTAAGTTGCCCCAGCTAAAACCTGTTATTCTGAAAAGCCCAATTACTAATTGACTTATTTGAAGATAATGGTTTCGAGTGAACAGTCAAAGCTAGGCAAACTTTAAATTCCTATCCGTGGCTGGTAACGTTTGACACGAATTGTCAGTGATGTTTATTGTGTAAGGCATGGCTATGAGCTACGCAAGAACTGCCGCAATGCCAGTAATTTGTTAAGATAGTAAGCTATTTTCTAGAAGCATCACTGCAGGAAGTCGACATGTGGTACTGTGAGATGCTAATATCGAATTCTAAAGCTCACTTACAATTTTTGCCAATGTGCGGGCAGCATAAACGAACTTTTATTCTAAAAATTACAACAGGTAAGTAAGACTGAAGTGAAGTAACAGTTGGGTTTTTGTAATTTTTCATTTATGGTACGTGAAGTTCAAAAATCGAATATCAGTCAACCAAAGCAAATCGATGCAACTGTCAAAAATTCTCTCAAAATCGATTTTTAAGTACTCTGTGCAAACGTAAGGTCGATTTTGCAACGGGGTAGTCGCCCTCTGGTGGAATGAACGCTCGCTACTTTGGGGACCTGTGTTCGATTCCTGGTCGATGCAGGTTTTTAAATAAAGGTGCGTCTTCTACTAGCATTTACATGAACCTTAAGACACAAAAAGAAGGAAACAACGACAGCCATCGAGTCTGGACCACCAAAGTGCTACGCTGCCTGATGAAATATCGACCTTACGTTATGGCATTAAAAGCGATTGGAAAACCTCAAAACGGACTTCTTCGAGAATTTTATAGAGTTGCATCGAACCGTTCTGGTTAAATGATATTAGATTTCTGAGCTCCACTTTCCACAAATGTACAATGAAGCGCCAAAGAAACTGGTATAGGTATGCGTATTCAAATATAGAGATGTAAACAGGCAGAATACGGCGCTGCGGCCGGCAACGCCTATATAAGACAACAAGTGTCTGGCGCAGTTGTTAGATCGGTTACTGCTGCAATGGCAGTTTATCAAGATTTAAGTGAGTTTCACTGTGGTGTTACACTCGGCGCACGAGAGATGAGACACAGCATCTCCGAGGTAGCGATGAAGTACGAGTGTACCGTGAATATCAGGAATCTGGTAAAACATCAAATCTCCCACATCGCTGCGGCCAGAAGAAGATCCTCCAAGAACGGGACCAACTATTACTGAAGAGAATCGTTCAACGTGACAGAAGTGCAACCCTTTCTCAAATTGCAGCTGTTGTAATACTGAGCCATCAACTAGTGTCATCGTGCGAACCACTCAACGAAACATCATCGACATGGGCTTTTGGAGCCGAAGGCTCACTCGTGTACTCTTGATGACTGCACGGCACAAAGTTTCACGCCCCGCCTGGGCCCGTCAACGCCTACATTGGACTGTTGGTGACGGGAAACAATTTTGCCTGGTAGTACGAATATCGTTTCAAATTGCATCGAACGGATGGACGTGTAAGGGTATGGAGACAACGTAATTTATCCATGGACCCTGCATGTCAGCAGGGGACTGTTCGAGCTGGTGGAGGCTCTGTAATGGCGTGGGGTGTGTGCAGTTGGAGTGACATGGGACCCCTGATACGTCTAGATACGACTCTGACAAAGTGACACGTCTGGTCATCTGCATCCATTCATATCCATTGTGCTTTCCGACGGACAGTTCCAGCTGGACAATACGATACGCCACACGTCCAGAAATGCTACAGTGTAAGTCCAGGAAAACTCTTCTGAGTTTAAACACTTCCGCTGGCCACCAAGTTCCCCAGGCATGAATATTATTGAGCGTATCTGGGACGCCTTGCAACGTGCTATTCAGAAGACATCTCCACCCCTGTACGCTTATGGATTTATGGACAGCCCTGCAGGATTCATCGTGTCAGTCCGCTGCAGCACTACTTCAGACATTAATCGAGTCCATGCCACGTCTTATTGCGGCGCCTCTACGTGCTCACGGGGGCCCTACAAGATACGAGGTGCATTCAAATTCTAAGGCCTCCGATTTTTTTTTTCCGGACTGGAAAGAGATAGAAACATGCGCACTGTTTTAAAATGAGGCCGCGTTCATTGTCAGTACGTCCCAGAGATGGCAGCACCGTACGGCAGATGGAATTTTACCGCCAGCGGCGAGAATGAGAACTGTTTTAAATACTTAAAATGGCGACGTTTCCCTTGCTTGAACAGCGTGCAATCATTCGTTTTCTGAATTTCCGTGGTGTGAAACCAATTGAAATTCATCGACAGTTGAAGGAGACATGTGGTGATGGAGTTATGGATGTGTCGAAAGTGCGTTCGTGGGTGCGACAATTTAATGAAGGCAGAACTTCATGTGACAACAAACCGAAACAACCTCGGGCTCGCACAAGCTGGTCTGACGACATGATCGAGAAAGTGGAGAGAATTGTTTTGGGGGATCGCCTAATGACTATTGAACTGTTCGCCTCCAGAGTTGGCATTTCTGTGGGTTCTGTGCACACAATCCTGCATGACGACCTGAAAATGCGAAAAGTGTCATCCAGGTGGGTGCAAAGAATGCTGATGGACGACCACATGGCTACCCGTGTGGCATATTGCCAAGCAATGTTGACGCGCAACGACAGCATGAATGAGACTTTCTTTTCGTCGATTGTGACAATGGATGAGACGTGGATGCCATTTTTCAATCCAGAAACAAAGCGCCAGTCAGGTCAATGGAAGCACACAGATTCACCGCCACCAAAAACATTTCGGGTAACCGCCAGTGCTGAAAAAATGATGGCGTCCATGTTCTGGGACAGCGAGGGCGTAATCCTTACCCATTGCGTTCCACAGGGCACTACGGTAACAGGTGCATCCTACGAAAACGTTTTGAAGAACAAATTCCTTCCTGCACTGCAACAAAAACGTCCGGGAAGGGCTGCGCGTGTGCTGTTTCACCAAGACAACGCATCCGCACATCGAGCTAACGTTACGCAGCAGTTTCTTCGTGATAACAACTTTGAAGTGATTCCTCATGCTCCCTACTCACCTGATCTGACTCCTAGTGACTTTTGACTTTTTCCAACAATGAAAGACACTCTCCGTGGCCGCACATTCACCAGCCGTGCTGCTATTGCCTCAGCGATTTTCCGCTGCCATGGAATCATGGCGTCAGCATTGTGAAAAATGTGTACGTCTGCAGGGCGATTACGTCGAGAAGTAACGCCAGTTTCATCGATTTCGGGTGAGTAGTTAATTAGAAAAAAAATCGGAGGCCTTAGAACTTGAATGCACCTCGTATTAGGCGGGTGTGCCAGTTTCTTTGGCTCTTCAGTGTATAGAGGGCGCAGAAATCCATCTCTCGTGGCCTCTCATTGTAAGACAATCGTGAGAAAGAAAACAGAGATTAAATTTAATCTTTTTCTTTCTCATATCACAAATGCTCGCAATTTCTGCCTCTAACACATCTACAAATTTGACGTCGTTGAAGAATTAATGCCGCGACCTCTCGAAGCTCATAGCAGCGGCTTACTCAGATAAAACTGCACTGCCAAACATGCCTCTCACCCTTTTTTTTTTTTTTTTTTTTTAATTGACGTATTTCTGCCCCATCGTCGTTGTCTGCCGTTTTATGGCTGTAACTGCACAATGTTGCGTTACCGAGAAATCGTTATCTGGATCCGTCGTCCCATACTCTGGTCTGAACTTGGTGTGAATTGTCTTTTTCCACCCGGTACGACGGAGCAAATAAAATACGACAGCCCTTGTAGGAAGCAAGTGTAATGTACCCGAAGATAATAAGGCCGTTCTGATAATGTGGCCAAGTGACGGACATACTTCATTCGGAAAACGACAAATCACACTGCCGTGGCCTTCGCGATACGTCAGCGGAGGTTCCATAGATTTCTATTGTGAGCGAGTGCGCAGAACGCCACCCAGCAGCCATTTCGCGGAGATCGTCTGGTTTGTGAAACTCGCTTGTCCTTTACGTCTAGCAAAACTGCTCTAATAGCCGTGCGCATTGGCCCTCTGCCTCTGGCATTTGGGAACATTAACCTCCCCCGGCTGGATTATCCCTGAAGACTGCTGATATGGCCAGCTGTGGGTATTCTTCAGGCGGTTTCCCGGATCCAACTAGGTAAATACATAGTGGTTCCCTCCTCCCGCCTCTGATACACGATATGTAAACGTTTATACAACGTTCTCACAGTCAAACAAGAGTCATACTGTAGAGGAGACAGATGCAGCGCACAAGATTCTAGCCAGGAGAGGGAAAAAGACGAAGATTTATTTTCAATAGTTTCTAATTTGTGTAATGTGGGATAACAAAACAATTTAGGCTATGTAGTTGATTCCCTTCCAATCTTTTATTCTGGTTCTAATAACTTTCTTTAATTTTCTGTAAGCAATAACTTTATTTCCAAGACTACTTTCCGAGGAAGCAACTAAGCTGTTAATGTGACTACTCATGTTCGCAATCAGCAAGATCGCCAGACGATTCTGGTAATTGGGATGTACTGGAAGCTGATGGAAATTTGTCCGGTAACAGTCCTTTCACAGAAACGTTGCGGGTTATAAAATGCGCTAACAGTAGACAAACCAAGGATTGTTTGATGATAGAAAGACCTTACGAAAACTGACAAATTCCACATCAAAAAAGAATCTTGAGTTCGCCAATCACGTTAAAAAGCAATTTTGTTTCAAGAGCACTTCGTCAAAAAAGACTGAGAGCTGGTATTGTGCTATTCGCCGTGTAGATGAAGTGAAAGATTGAGGCTTTGTGGAATTCTCGTTAGATATGTACACCAGGAACCTGTTGGACTTGCCAATGAATATATACATCTGTTCGTGTGCTCAAAATATTTTGACGGAAATTCACGTAAAGTCAAATTAAAGAAATTATTGCTTCTCATATTTTATTCAGTTTTAATTAATTTCGAGTATTTTAGGAGTCAGTAATACCTTTTCTACTTTGGTAACTTGTTTCACTTTATTATCGTTTGTTGCAAAGTTCAGTTTCTACAAAATGAGATTTTTCTTTTGAAAAGACATTAAGAACTGGTGACTATATTTCCTTTATCGAATTACGATAGGGCAGAAATGTAGACTTTGAGAAAATAAATATTTATATGATTGTTATGGAATTTTCTTTAACTGGTTGCATATTTTGAAGCCAATACTTCTGTCACCTATTCCTAGCTTCTTGCCCGTAGCTCACGCGGCCGAAGAGAATTGATCTACACCAGAACTGTTAACAACAGATCCTCAATGCGTTTGAGAGACACACAATCATGTAACACGAACTTTCAGTGAGGTGTACATGAAAGCAACCTTTGAAACAAAGTCTTACACTGCAGTCTCATCCCGTGAGTTCCCAGCAGTTCTGTTACGAGAAAAAACTTGACATTTATTTATTTACTTTGCCTTTTCAGTGTCTTGTTAAACAATTAACGCATGGTCTGCTGTGATATCTAGTACCGTCCCAATTCACTCACAACTTCTAAGAATTTTGTCGTTTCGCGAAGACAGTTGGACGTACTTGATTTCTTCCGACTCGCTCACTTTCCGTCAAAGATGTTTTAGCCCAGATATTCCTAGTCTTAGATGGCTAAATGGTGTACCCCACTTTTAGCAGATTTCGGAGCATCATACAGTCCGGACACAGTTTTCATCCCCCGGGAAGTTCCAACCAGTGCTCACTTAGATGCAGAAATGCAGAATGAACATTTCTCTTGGGAACATCCCCCCCAGGCCGTGACTAAGCCAGTTCTTCGCTTATCCTTTGTTCCAGGAATGGTAATTCCGCAACCTGCGCAGCAGAAGTCGTGTGCAGTTTGGGAGGTGGGAGGTTAGGTACTGACGGAAGTCTAGCTGTGACAGCGGGTTCAGAGTCGTGGTTAGGTAGTTCAGTCGGCAGAGCACTCGCTCGTGAAAATCAAAGATCCGAGGTTCGAGTCCCGGTCCGGCACACAGTTGTAATCCGGCAGGAAGTTTCAACACAACATTTTCTGCGAGCATGCTACTGTTCGTGTACGTGGTCAAGATGTTAGTGCAGACGCTAGCGACGTGCGAATAGATACTCTGGCGCCCGGCTTGATGGGCTTACACAAAATAATTTAAAATTTTATTAAATTTAGGTAGGGCAAATCTGTGGAACTTGCGTTGTTGTGGTGCTTACTGGATTCATCTCTTGGTCTCCCTCTACGACTTTTACTCCCACACTTGCCTCCAGTGCTAAACTGATGATTCGTTGATTTCTCAAACTGTGTTCATCAACGCATCTCTTCTCTTAATTAAGTTGTGCCACAAATCTCTTTTCTGTCCAGTTCCATTTAGTACCTCCTCATTAGTTATGCAATGTTGCCCTCTGAATGTTTCGTTTCCGTACAAGCCTGAAAAGACAAATGGCTTCAGAAATGACTATCTTAACTTAAATTTATATTAGGCGTCAACAAACTCCGGTTTTTTAGAAATTCTGCAACCTTCAGTATTTCGAAGAGTTTACACCACTCAGCATCGTCAGAAGCTTTCCCTAAGCCTACAAATGCTTTAAACGTTCCCTTTCTTTAACACTTTGAGTACCATGCTCGTAGTATTACGTTGTCTTCAACGTTAGAAAGAATACCATGCCCCTAACATTCCAGAAACAACACTTTCATGAAGATTGCCACGGTGGATTGTAAGATAAGTCGTAGAGCCACTACTGACTCGCTTTTTCCTACATTTGTCTCAACCTCAAACTGATCTTCTGCGAGTTTTTCCTCTGCATATAATTCATGTCAATATTTTCCAAACGTCACTAACTGAACTGACAGTTCGGTAATATTCACACCAGTTATCGCCTTGTACTGTGCTGTGAGTGAATCGGGATGGGAGCTAACGGTGTCTCCAGATGTGAAGTGGCTCCTCCATCTCGTAAACATGGTGCCTGAGAATACAAGCTGGAAAATTCGTTGAGAAAAGGACGAGGAACTGTGAATAAAAACTGAGACTGAACAGCAACGCAGGATGAGAAACTGCTATCTAATCCTACGAGACACTAACGCACTGACTTGTATTGTACAGCCTTGCATGTATCCTGTGCAGTTAAGTGCCACGAGACTCAAAGTCCCGTTCCGGGGGTAGATACAGCGACTGAGGCAGACTGAGATCGGAATCTTCAGTGGCACCAGCGGCACCGCCTGTACAGGCTAGCATGACTGCCCCTGAAGCGATCGCGCGCTATCCTCCAGGCCATCGCTTCTTCCAGTAACTTCTGTGCTGCCGGTCACATAACCCACACTACCCTTACCACAAAAGCACAGTTCCTCCTGGTTCCTAGGGTCCCTGCTGGCGTTAGGTTACTCCTATACTGGAACACCTTGTGCGACATTATACTTATAGCTATACACTCTCAGCGCTTCACGTTACTCATTGGTGACATGTACGCAACAACCTGCTTTCTTTGGAATCGAAATTATTACCTTCTTATTTATGTCTTCGCCTTGCCATATGTCTTGCACATGAGGTGAGGTAGTTTTTTCATTGCTGGCTCTCCCAAGACGCCGGCCGGGTTGGCCGAGCGGTTCTGGGCGCTACAGTATGGAACCGCGCGACCGCTACGGTCGCAGGTTCGAATCCTGCCTCAGGCATGGATGTTTGTGATGTCCTTAGTTAGGTTTAAGTAGTTCTAAGTTCTAGGGGACTGATGACCATAGTAGTTAAGTCCCATAGTGCTCAGAGCCATTTGAACCATTTTTTTTCTCCAAAGGCTGTCAACAGTTCTGACGGAATGTCATCTATTCCAGGGACCTTGATTCATCTTAGGCCTTTCAGTGGTCTGTCAAATTCTTCTCGCAGTGTCATACCACCATCTCATCATTATATATATCCTCTGTCATTTCTATAAATTGGCCTTCAAGTTCATCTCCCTTGTATAGGCCCTCTATATACTCCTGCTTTTCAGCTTTTCCCAGTTTGCTTAGGACTAGTCTTCCATCTGAGCCTTTGATATTCATACAGCTCCAAAGATCTCCTGTTTCCTTTAGGCGATATTTAACTTTCCACTTGTTATTAATGTTGGATGTTGCTATAGTCTTGCATTTGTCCTCTAGCCATCCCTGCGTTACCAACTTACTCTTTCTGTCAATCTCATATTTTAGATGTCTGTATTCCCTTTCACCTCCTTCATTTCTTGCCTTTTTATATTGTCTCCTGTCATGAATAAAATGGTTCAAATGACTCTGAGCACTATGGGACTTAACTGCTGAGGTCATCAGTCCCCTAGAACTTAGAACTACTTAAACCTACCTAACCTAAGGACATCACACACATCCATGCCCGAGGCGGGATTCGAACCTGCAACCGTAACGGTCGCGCAGTTCCAGACTGAAGCGCCTAGAACCCCCCGGCCACACTGGCCGGCTTCATGAATAAAACTTAGTGCTTCTTGTGATGTAAAGATTTCTAGTAGTACTTGTGTTTTAGCTTGTTGATCCTCCGCTGCCGTCTCTATTTCATTTCCCAAAGCTACCCTCTGATCTTCCACTGTATTTCGTTCCCCTATTTCAGGCAATCATTGCCTAATGCTCCCGTCGAAATTCTTTAAAACTGCTGGTTCTTTCAACTAATCCACGCCCCATCTCCTAATTTCCAAACTTTTGCAATCTCTTCAGTTTTAATTTTCAGTTCATAGGAGATTAATTATGTCCCGGGTTCGATTCCCGGCGGGGTCAGGGATTTTTTCTGTCTCGTGATGACTGGGTGTTGTGTGATGTCCTGCAGTAACTAGTTATTGTTTGTTGTGTCATATCTTTCGAGATTCGAACCCGGGTTCTTCGAGTCCCAGCCAGTTACCTAGGCCGGTGCGCTATCAGGGCTGTCGCAGAATAGCGTTTACCATGTGGGTACAGAAGCGGCAGTTATATAAGTTTCATTCCTCGATTTCTGGAAAAGTTTGCGTTTGCGGGCCCCATACCCGATGATGAAAAATGCTCTATTTACAATTATCTATTGATCCCTCTAATTTTGAGTAGATTGCTCTTCACAACCTTTAGAGGTGATTTTCTCAAAAACTAGGGGGTGTTGACCCAAAATAACTTAGATTCCTTCGTTTTAGGTTGTATACAAGCGACCTGCCAAATTTGAGCCGAATCCTTTAGCCGTGTCTGAGGCCTTCCCCTTGTGAGTGTGAAATTATTGGTTTGTTTATTTATTTGCTGACGAATGAAATCAGTTTTCACACACACAGGATTCTTTTCAATTTCATGTAAGTGATGTGGCTTTGAGCTGAGTAGCACATTTAGAACGTCAGTTCACATTCCCAGGTTTGTATTTACGATAACACACATACAAGCGGAGGCTACTCACTCACACAATAGTCATTAATACGGATTTAACTGGGAATATCACAAATGTGTAGCAACGGCGAGTTATCACATGTTACTGTGTTACCAGTAGGGTTCTTGTAGGCTGGCTCTGAGCACTATGGGGCTCAACTGCTGAGGTCATGAGTCCCCTAGAACTTAGAACTAGTTAAACCTAACTAACCTAAGGTCATCACACACATCCATGCCCGAGGCAGGATTCGAACCTGCGACCGTAGCGGTCTTGCGGTTCCAGACTGCAGCGCCTTTAACCGCACGGCCACTTCGGCCGGCAGAGTTCTTGTAGTATAGTACCTCTGCGTACGTCGTGTTAAAGTTTCGTCCTCTTTACTTCCTTCAGTATACAGCGTATGTGAAAATTTGTTTCGTGTCGGAAGCTGTTCTTCGTTAACCCTAATTAATTTCGGACCGAGTTACGACTTAAGCTTATGTTAGCTGTGAATTGTCAAATACGGTACAACACTTCCGGTGTTGAGGTGGCGGTATAGCCATTGGGCAAGATCCGAAAGCCAACAAATTTAAAACAAACAAAACAATGCGGTGAATACGAGTGGGACTCGCGCACTGAGGTTTCCGTAAGAACTTAATTACGTATAGGGACAGTTCATCGATTCTGGCAATCGAGGAAATTGACGATTTTTGTCTGTTACTGACATTGATACTGGCAAGATATTGGTCCTAGGGATTTCAAAATGCTGCAAAATTTTAGTTTCAAGTTTGACGTCGGATAAGAAATGACAACAGAAATATCTTTCCTGTGATAAACCTACAAATTAACATTTTTCGGATTTTTTCCTCTTCCATTTCTGTGAAACCTTACTTCTTCCAAATTTCACGGTGCTATGTCAACGGGGAGTACCCCATAGCTTTTGATAAGCGAGTTCGTGAGTATCTAAATGTGTGACATAAATGGCCGTATCTTTTGATTGCATTGACTTAGAAGCTGAGGTGGCAAGGGACCGTAGGCCTCAGTATGTGACATAAATTTCAGCTTGATCCGTTCTTGAGAAAATAGGATTTTGAACAGTCAAACAGACGGACATTTTTTTCCATTTAAACACTTCAGAGCAGCACACCACCTGGGTTACTAAGGTGGACCGTGTGCTACGTAAGACAAGTAACAAGCCAGGCAGCGTGTAGGTCTCTTTGCCGTCATGGCTGTTCACAAGTTAGGTTAGCTTGGCAAGAGCCCATTCCGTTGCCCGCCCTGCCACGAGGAGGCGGACCTATTTCTAAAATTTCTGCCCTGGCTGTTGTTCTGCGTGTTGCTGCACTATATAATACTATAAGTGATGTTTGAAATTAGCATAATTAATAAAAACAATATAATTATGCAAAATATAAAAGAAAATAAATATAGACAGAGAAGTTTCTAGAATTTATAGTGTCAAATAAAACCAAGTTCTCACTCATGCGATTCTAGACTGCAAGGCTCTGCATGTGCCCTGAAGTTGAACAAAACTAGATTTCTCTATATGAGATTATAAATGAAGTTTAAATTTCACATTAATCATAAATGCAATATGAATATTAACATATAATGATAGAAGTTCAAGATAAGTGATAGTGATAACTAAAGCCAAAATTCTTGCATAGGCAAGTAGCTAAAAGTTGAACATATCCAAATTCCCCTATACAAAATTAATTTTAAAATTTTAATTTAAAGATCATATATCATTACAAATCAACAGTGGTTAGAGACAAAGGCTTACCAAAATTAGGATAATTAATAAAAACAATGTAATTATACTAAGTATAAAAGAAAATAAAAATAGACAGTGAATTTTCTAAAATATATGGTGTCACCTGAAACCAAATTCTCACTCACGCAATTCCAGAATACAGAGGAGGTGTATGTGCCTTTAAGTTTAACGTAACTAGATTTATCTGAATGAGATTATAAATGAGGTTTAAATTTCACATGAATAATAAAAACAATATGAATATTAACATATAACAATAGAAGTAAAAGATAACATTTGAAAGTTATTAGTAATAACTGAACCCAAAATTTTTATACAGACAAGAAAATGGTTCAAATGGCTCTGAGCGCTATGGGACTTAACATCTGAGGTCATCAATCCCCTAGAACTTAGAACTACTTAAACCTACCTAACCTAAAGACATCACACACATCCATGCCCGAGGCAGGATTCGAACCTGCGACCGTGGCGGTCGCGCGGTTCCAGACTGAAGCGCCTAGAACCGCTCGGCCACACCAGTCGGCTACACAGACAAGAATAGATACACAAATATTCAGGTAGCTAGAAGTTGAACACAATCAAATTCCTCAACACAATATTAAAAATTTAATTTAATTTAAATGAGATATCATTGCAATATTAACAATGGTCAGGGGCAAAAGATGAACTAAATGCAAACAATGTGTTGAAAATCATTAAATAAAACTAGAAGTAAATAAACACAATAAGTGGTTTAATATTAGGGGAAGGCGGGGTAAGACGGGCAAGACTGGGAGGTGGGGTAAGACGGGGAAGGGCTATAAGCTACAGTTAGTGTATTGCCATCTGTGGATAGCTACGTCAATATCATCAATTCACAGGTCCCAGTGTGTTGACATTGTTGAACCTTAGTTTCGCGGCGGTTTCTGTGAGCTTTGCAAGGTACGTACAAATGTTATACTGATTTGCAATGTTTTAGACCTTTCGAGGTCCTAAAACATGTGTTTCGTGAACATTTGTCCAGACTGTATAGCACTGAATAGTACGTCTTATTAACAGTAAACAGCTGTGTCAGTAGACAGTGTTCACTAAATAGTGTTCATGTAGGCGTAACATAACCTGACAGCATGGTAGGGGGCAAGACGGGGTGGGGCAAGATGGGGAGGTTCCCCGTGTTGCCCCTACTATTTGTATTTGTCCAACCATTACGTTCTTATCGTCTCATGTGTTTACCTCGCTGCAGGTTTTGAACACGTACATTATACGTTGAATACAATTGTATATAGAATGGTATTCGTTATTCAAACGTTTCCTAATTAATTACAAAGTATGCCTTAGGCTATATGGCGAATAAAAATACACAAAACGTGCAAAGTCAGTATTCTTGCTATGCTTTAACGACTGACTATTGGAAATATGGTATTTACTATATAATATAGATTACCAGGAACCATCTGATTCAATAGTACGTTCCAAGTGTTTTTTTTTTTTTCAGATGGTTCGCAAGTATCGGCGACAAACGTCTAGGCAAGATTGGTCATTGGAGTCAATGGAAGGCCCTGTAAATGCTGTTATAGAAGGTCATATGGGTTCTTTCAGGGCTGCTCGACAGTTCAACGTGCCACAGACAACGATTGAACGACATGTGGCAAAGAAACGTGATAATCCTGGCTATACAGCTGTGAAAAGGTTAGGACCAACCATTCGTGCGTTTACCCCAGAACAAGAAGAAGAAATTAAAGACTACTTAACACAGATGGAAGGGCATTATTTTGGCCTAACACTTAAAGAACTTCGTGAGCTTGCTTTTCAGCTAGCTGAACGAAACAACATCAAACATCCATTTAATACTGCAGCCAAATCTGCTGGAAGAGATTGGTTAAATGGGTTTCTTGCACGAAATCCTACCTTAACGATACGAAAACCAGAGGCCACGTCAATCGCACGAGCAATGGGGTTCAATCGAGTTGCTGTAGATCGGTTTTTCGATCTGTTAGAAAGGCAATTAGACACTATCAAGTTTACGGGAGACAGAATTTTCAATTGCGATGAGACTGGTTTAACAGTCACTCCAAAAGGTCACACAAAGGTGGTTGCTTTGAAAGGGCGCAGACAGGTGGGAGCAGTTACTTCAGCAGAAAGAGGCCAGACTGTGACTGCAGAAATCTGTGTTTCAGCGTCGGGGTGCTACGTACCACCGATGTTAATTTATCCTGGAAAACGAATGCAACAAGCGTTTGAGACTGGCCTGCCCCCTGGTGCCTGGGCAGAAGTCCAAGAAACAGGTTGGATGACGAGAAAACTATTTTTGACTTGGTTTAAGAAGTTTATTGCATTTACTGGAGCGTCAAAGGAAAGACCAATACTTCTCATATTGGACGGTCACAAAACGCACACGAAGAATTTAGAACTGATAGATGTGGCCCGTGAAAATGGGATTGTCTTGCTGTGTTTGCCACCATACTGCTCACACCGTTTTCAACCATTGGACGTGGCATTTATGAAACCTCTCAGTAAATTTTATGAAGATGAAGTAAGATCGTGGCTTCGCACCCATCCTGGAAAAATTGTTACGCTGCATCAGATAGCAAGTTTATTCGGCGAAGCCTTCATTGATTCAGCTACAATGTCCACGGCAGTGAACGGGTTTCGGAAAACAGGCATTTGACCTGTAAACAGAAATGTGTTTCAAGAAAGTGATTACCTTCTCTGTTGAACTACAGACATTCATCAAACTCACACATCTGAAGTTACAGAAACGGAAGACCAAATACCAGAAACGTTGCCAAGATGTAAAACACCTGAACAATTAACAACTGACGATCAAGCCTCTGTTTCGTCTAACTTTGAGATTACTAGCCCTAAAATGGTGTTGGCTATTCCAAAGGTGGATAAAAAACCAAAAGGAAACCATCTAACAGGCGTGAAAAACCCGTTGTTTTAACCGAATCTCCTTATAGGAGTGAACTATCTGAAGAAATTAAACGAAAAGGAGTCCCCAAACGTGCTGCATATAAACGAAAACTCTTCTCAAAGACGTTTAATAAACCTGGGATACCACCAAAAGGACACAATGACAATGAAAAAGTGACGAACGTTACTGACGTCTCAACCACCCCTTCATGTTCATGGGATAATAAACTGAGGTCGAATGACAATGAGGAAGAGAGTGAAGAATGTTTATACTGCTATGACTTCTCTGAAGGAGGCTGGATACGGTGTATTAGCTGCGGACGCTGGGCCCACGACACTTGAGCAGGGATAGAAAGTGATGATGACGAGGCTGTCCACACTTGTGTACTATGTGAGAGTAAGAGGCCTAAACCTGATTCTACAATTCGCAGAACCATGTTTCAAAACCTTATCGTCACATGATTTCGTTATTCCAGTCCTTATTTAAGCTATAGAGATGAATTCATGCTAGTTCCCCATCTTTCCCCGCATATGGGGCAAGACGGGGAGTTGGTAGTTTATGTTTCAAATCGAGATATTTCTAACTAAATGTAACAAGTTTGCAGGTTTCTTTGCAGGCTATTGTAATTCAATGGTTAAGTAAACAAATGATAATCAAACCTACTTGAATTTGTTTATTTTTGTCCCTTTTGTAAGGGTTTAAAGTTAGCTTCCCCATCTTGCCCCGCCTTCCCGTACATTGGACAACAATTCATAAGAATTCCTTTTCCTTAATAAATCTTGAATGTTTTAATGCACAGACCGACAGCAAAGTATCCGTGTAAGGGTTCGGTTTTCACCACCTGAGGTACGGAACCCTGAAAAAAAGAGAAGACGCTAGGTCGGTCTGAGTGAGAGACGGGTGCGTGTTTTCTGCAGGAGGACTGGCGCGCGCGGCTGCGCGGCGTGCGGGAGCTGTCGTCGGCGGCGTCGCTGTCCCGCGTGCGGCCGCGGCAGGTGGCGGCGCTGCTGGCCGCGCTGCTGGGAGACGGCGGCGCGCGGCCGGGGCTGGCGGCCGACCGCAACGCCAGGGTCGCCGCCGCCGCGCTCGACGCCGCGGGACGCCTCGCCACGGCAGCCGCAGAGCAGCAGGCGGGGGCGGCGCCGTGGCTGGCGCTGGCGGTGCGCGGCGTGGGGCGGCGCGCCGGCGCCGGCAACCAGCTGGCCGTCAGGGTGGCCGCCGCAGGGGCCGCGCGACGCCTCACCGCGCTGCCGGGCGCCGCCCCACACGTGGCGCGGATCGCCGTCGAGGACGCCGCGCGACAGGTCAACGCCAAGGTCAGCCACGAGCCTACTCTGTGCCGGGGGCGGGGGGCGGGGGGCGGGGGGGGGGGGCTTATCAATTTGTCGTTTGTATGCAGGTAAATGTCTCAGTTACGAAAATCCCAGCAAATCGCCGATTCTGTAAACATTGGAACTCCCGTATTGCCGGGCTTGCTGCTAAGGCTGCGTTCACACTGCGCGTGGAGCCGGACCTGTGTGACTACCAGGTGTAGAAGGGTCAAACCGGAATTTCCCGATAGACGATGCTACCCGTCAGTGCAGGGCCCGTAAGACCGCGTATGCAGCGCCATCTGCTTCCTGTAACGGCTGACGACAAATGTCAATACACAGTTCCATACATCGATATCTGTTTCAAACCCGTAGACACGTCGAGTTTTGTGCCTACGAACTACAATTTGGGGCAGTATTGGTATTCTGTGATCATTTGAAGAAAATCGAATCCTATAGAATGCTTGTCGAAACGTGCTCTTGGGAAAATATACTCTTCCTGGCCGCTGTAGCCGAGCGGTTCCAGGCGCCTCCGTCCGGAACTACGCTGCTGCTACGGGCGCAGGTTCGAATCCTGCCTCGGGCATGGATGTGTGTGATGTCCTTAGGTTAGTTAGGTTCTAGTTCTAAGTCTATGGGACTGATGACCTCAGATGTTCCATAGTGCTTAGAGCCATTTGAACCAGGCTCACCGGCATACTGGCCCTCATCCTTAATCCTCCAGGTGGATTCGAACCGGCGGCTGACAGACCTGCCCGAATACCAGAAGTAACATATTGAAAGCATGATGTATAAATATTCACATTTAGTATGATGTAGACGTGATCCCGCCAGGGTTAGCCGAGAACGCTAACGCGCTGCTTCCTGGACTCGGGTAGGCGCGCGGCCCCGGATCGGATCCGCCCGGCGGATTAACGACGAGGGCCGATGTGCCAGCCAGCCTGGATGTGGTTTTTAGGCGGTTCTCCACATCCCGCTAGGTGAATACCGGGCTGGTCCCCATTTTCCACCTCAGTTACACGGCTCGTGGACATCTGAACACATTCGCTCTATTCCATGGATTACACTCGACGCTGACAATTGGGGTACACTATTTCCGTCTCGGCGGGGGGTACGGGGTGGCGGCAGGAAGGGCATCCGGCCTCCCCTTACCCAAATCGGGACTGCGGGACAAGGCTCAAGCGATAGATAGGTAGACAGTATGATGTAGATGTCAAGTCCCATAGTGCTTAGAGCCATTTCAACCATTTTGAAACATACTCTTTCGAGTGGTTCAAAAAATTCAAAAGTGGTGATTTTGACGTGAGTCACGACGAGCGCTGGAAAGCACCAAAAAGTTCGAAGACAGCGAAATGCAGGCCTTATTGGATGAAGATGATACTCAAACTTAACAGGAATTCGCGGGAAAATTGACTGTGACGCAGAAACCCGTTTCTCTTCGGTTGAAAACTATGGGAAAGGTGCAGAAAGTGGGAAAATTGGTTACGCATGAACTGTATGAAAGACAGCAAGTAAATTGAAAGACCACTTATGAAGTGCTGTCCGCCAAACACAAAAGAAAGTGGTTTCTCCATCGAATAATGACAGGTGATGAAAAATGGATAAATTTTGAGAATCCTAAGCGTCCTAAATCGTGGGTGAATCCAGGCAAACCATCGTCATCCACTGCAAGACCAAATCGCTTTGGAAAGAAGATAATGCTCTGTGTTTGGTGGCACCAGAAAGTTTTTAATCTATTATGAGCTGCTAAAACCTGGTGAAACCGTTAACGCCCCATCACACAGCAAAACGGGTCAGAGAAACGATCGAGGCGTTCAATTCGGAAATGCTAGGGCATGCGGCCTGTTCTCCAGACTTGACTCCCTCCGATTATCATCTGTTTGCATCACTGGGACACGCTTTCGCTGAACAGCGCTTAAGTTCGTCTGAAAATGTACGAAAATGGTTCGCTGACTCGTTCGCTTCAAAAGAAGACCTGTTTTTTTGGCGTGGCACTCGTAGTCCGCCGGACTGGTGGGAGAAATCTATAAATAGCAATGCATATTATTTTGAATAAAATATTGCTTATCAGTTTCAAACAACAGACGTGTAATTATCGCAACGAAATTCCGGTTTCATACTGCTACACCTGGTACCGTGTGTACCGATACGGCCTGTACCTAGCCAGCTCAAGCCTCTCCCGTGGGTGTTCACGTTGCGCACCGTGTCCGGTACGACGAGAAACGGGAAAATCCATGTGTCCGATTTTCATGTTGTGAAACTTCTTGGCGAAGACTACGCCACATCGTTTTATGAACTTGCTATTTCCTTAAAAGCTTTACTTTCCTCGTGAGAAAAAAAGCCCCTACTTTTCGTTTGTACAATTTTTTTAATTCCATAATGTGTCTGAATCGATTTTGAAAAAACAATAAGCGGTTAAAAAATCTGATTTTTGCACGCTTGCTACTGTAGCATCTTATATTGTTATTAAACTATTTACCTTTCCATAAGACGAAACAGTCATTGTGAAATGACGCTATTCGTCAACCACGTGCGCTTGATTTTTAAATCTTCAAAAGAAAATGTTTGATAGTGAGTAGCTTACTGTTAGATACGTTTTAGACCACACATTATTGCGAGTGAAACGTGGCTAAAGGCACAAAATAGTTTTTGAAATGTTAGTGACACTGATGTCTGTGTCCATTCACAAGCAAATGGAAGTTACTGAGTGGCGTCAATGCCGCGATAGTAACCCTACGGAGTTGGCGCGGGTTTAGCTTGCTTTAGTGTAGTATCAAACACTGCAGGATGTAAGAATCGAGTAACTAGCTATCATTTCACGCCTAGGGTCGGCTACTCGTACTATTTTAATGACTCATGACTAGAAAAATCCAAATATGTACGAATTTTTCTCTCGACAAAATCCAATTTAACGGGACAATCACCTGCTACGGTTTTACAGTGGACCACACCTCACAGCATAAAAGGTAAACAGTTACTTGATATCAAATGGTTCAAATGGCTCTAAGCCCTATGGGGCTTAACATCTAAGGTCGTCAGTCCCCTACACTTAGAACTACTTAAACCTAACTAACCTAAGGACATAACACACATCCATGCCCAAGGCAAGATTAGAACCTGCGACCGTAGCAGCAGCACGGTTCCGGACCGACGCGCCTAGAACCGCTCGGCCACAGCGGCCGGCACTTGTTATCCACATCCTGAAATGTACATTTCTTATTTAGAAGCAGAAGAGAAGAATAATTTAAGATGAATTTGCTATCGATAGACTCTAATAATATTCTACTCAATTCCTTTCTAGTAGGAGATGAAAAACGGCAGATGCTGAAAAATGTAACTACATCTATAGATGTTCTATTTCTAAGTTTGTGTTATATGCAAGATGTTCTTTTTGACAATTTTGATTTTAGAGTTCTGAGGAAGTGTACTACCACATGGTGTTAATACTTACATGCTTCAGAACGACACTATATCCACTTTCGAACAAATTGCCATAGCTCTTACGAACAGTATTTATTCTAGGAAATTACCGCAATAAATCCAAAGCTATGTGTAACTGCGTTTCAATGGACGTTTTTCTGGATCGTTCGATGATAACATTATTAAGTTGTCCTTGTCCCTAAGCTGCTTCCATTTTGATTCTTCCACTTTAACTGAAAGAAGAATGCACGGAATCACCGTAGCCCCAAACACTGCGGGACAAGTAAATAAAACAGTGTCGAGTGATGTGTTGGATTCTGCTGCAGTTCAAACCAGTTCAGAGGATGAGATCCCTGTGTCGCTCCATTTTCTTTTTTTCCGTGTTGTTTTTTTGTTTTTTTTCCTGTTTGTTGGGCTTGTCCCCGGCAGCAAGGGATCTTCACCGCTATCCAATTAGAGCCACCTTACGTAACAATGACTCCATTTTTTCCGTTGGTTTTGTTTTCACATCATTGTGACTCGTCGAAGTTCGAACCACAAAAGAAATGCATGGTTTTGGACTCACCTCACGAACGTCGACTGACCTTTAGGAGAGTTTTTCCTTACATGAAGAACTAAGAAACATCGGTGAAAAAGTTTTATTCACAATGCAAAACGAGTAACAACGCATTTCAGTGTCAACTGAAGAACATTCGAGACAAAAATTTCAAAACAGAACTTATTTTGACGGAAATACAACATAGTAAACAAAGTTGTGTACAACGATGAACTAAGCTGAGTTGATGTAGTAAAAACCAGTCACACCCTAAATCATAAAGTAATAATAAAGAAAAACTTCCACATACAAAGGCAACAGCAGAAGGAAAACAGGTTATAAATGAGTACACTACGCTACACAAAAACACACTGTTTAATACATTAAAAAAACTTTTCAGGAAAGACAACACATACAGCTAAAAATCCACACACACACACACACACACACACACAAGCGCACGCGCACACAGACGCACAGAAGGAGAGAGAGAGAGAGAGAGAGAGAGAGAGAGAGAGAAAGATAGAGAGAGAGAGAGAGAGAGAGAGGATCGAGAAAGACAGAGTGTAAACAAAACTCAAATTCTGTGTCAAACTCACCTGAGATCAAGTGAACGCCAACTGGGACATTACTCACAATTACAATATTTACAATAGGTTCTGGCAAAGTGAAAGCGTTCGTTACAGACAGAGTCTGCAAAATATGTGTAGTATGTGTGTGTGCTCCTCAGTAACTCATGGGATCAAAACCGAAAACGGACCTGCCAAATCATAACGTAAGAACAGAAAATATATGAGCGAAATATCTTGGCACATCAAAACTTTGTTTAAACACAAACTAAATTCATATAACGTTTGGCTGCAGATGAAACGTTACCTTTACATCTAATCTACAAATGGACCTGCAGAAGAGTGTAATGTAAAATAACGTAATGACGAAAACAAAGAAAAATGTCCTTCAGGCCTAATTTTCGTAGATTAGTTACTCAAAATATGTTCACAGATTTTCGTAAAGGAAACCCACAGATAGTGGCGCAGAGGTGATGAAACATGTTTGGGTCACATAAAAGAACAATGTTTTAATAGGATTAAAAACAGCCGACCAGTTGCAAAGGATAAAGTAATCTTTACCTAGGTTTCGATAGATTTAAATCTATCTTCTTCAGAAGGCGGCAGTATTACATTAACATGGAGTGATATATCATTGTCGTTTTTACAAACATCTGTAGAGCTCCATTAGTCCAAATAAAATATAGCCCTGAGAATAGGGTTTATCAGACAAATAAAAATAAGTACATGGAAGTTGGAGAGCGCATAAGCGACGAAGATGTTTGTAAAAACGACAATGACATATCACTCCATGTTAATGTAATACTGCCGCCTTCTGAAGAAGATAGATTTAAATCTATCGAAACCTAGGTAAAGATTACTTTATCCTTTGCAACTGGTCGGCTGTTTTTAATCCTATTACGTGGAACCGTTGCTGTTGCGCAGCTGTGTTTAAAATACTGAACAATGTTTTACGTAACAAGGAGACCTTACATCTGCTGTGGGTACATAACACGGTCAGTTGGAGGGGTGACAGGACGCCGTTCCTGTCTGACCCAGTAATCCCCGTGGAAGAAGTAAGGGTACTTCAACTGTTTCCGTGTAGTGTATGCCAACGTTCTCGAATGGTTGCGAATCGCGTTACTTAGGGAGGACTTGCGGATCAGCACGGTATTTACATAGTCGTTTGTGGAAAACGGCCTAAAAACCACATCCAGGCTGACTGGTGCACCAGCCCTCATCCTTAACCCTCCAGGTGGATTCGAACCGGGGGGCTAACAGACCTGCCCGAATCCCAGAAGTAACTCATTGAAAGCATGATGTATAAATATTCAGATTTAGTACGATGAAGATGTGAAGGCGGGGCGCTGGTGTCAAAATTCTGAACACCGGTCTTGTGAATGATTAACTAATCCGATAGTAGTTCCAGTGTGGTTCTTGTGTTGGAGACAGTGTGTGAAGTCCTGGCTCGTTAGTAGTGCACGCTGTGACACTCGGCGACCACTGAATAACTGGTGACAGTCGCAAGAAGTGATACCAGCTGACGGGAAGTGCTTGGTTCCGTGCTGTGACAACTGGCCGAGTGGAATTGAGCGTCCGCTTACGTCAGTGGTTGGTGGACGAATACTCATTTTCGAACTGTTATCTGATGTCAGGCGGAAGTAAAATTTAGTCCCCGTAATCAGTTTCCCCCGTGGCGTCAGAGCATACTGTGGCGCCTGCAAATGACTTACAGGGGAATGTCTTGCTGCGAAGTGACGTCAAAATTTTCGACTGTTATCGAGGTTCGTGATGGCGCGTCACATCCAGAGGCCGGGGAACTGCTTTCTCCCCTCGATATTATTTGTGACAAGCAAGAATACTACTGCTGTTGCCGCTCGTTTGGTTTGATGAAACTTAAGCTGTGGTTTTAGGTTCGTGCCGAAACAAACCAACGGAAATCGTGACATATTAGCATGTAAACAGTCGTATATTTGTGACAAGCAACAGTGTGAATGTCAGTGCCGCTCATTTCATACACAGCAATTCAAGCTGTGCTCTTAGGTTCCCGCCTGACCACATTCCTGGAAATCACAACATAATCGCAAAAGACAGCCATATATTTGAGACAAACAAGAATAGAAATGTCGTGACTGAAGTTGCAAAATCGAAGACACTGAATGTTGAGAGACGGGACTCTTATATGTAAATTAAAATGGTTCAAATGGCTCTGAGCACTATGGGACTTAACTTCTGAGGTCATCAGTTCCCTAGAACTTAGAACTACTTAAACCTAACTAACCTAAGGACACCACACACATCCATGCCCGAGGCAGGATTCGAACCTGCGACCGTAGCGGTCGCGCTTTTCCAGACTGTAGCGCCTAAACCGCCCGGCCATCCCGGGCGGCTGTAAACTAAAAATGTAAATAATATTGCAGAGCACGGTTTTATTGTATTAACGTCTTCTGACATTATCTTTCCTGTTATGACGTCCTCACGACTTTTACTTCCAATGTGTCATTAACTGACATTTATTGTAACAGTACTTACCACGAGCTACATGTATGTGACAAACGTTTAATGTGATGTTGCCTTGAAAAGCCATACTACCGGTAACATGAGTGTTGTAATACAAAAACAACGAAACACGTATATTCATGATATCGTATGCTAAGCTCTTCGCTTATTGATTGCTATCGAGTGTAGTGCTCGCATCGAGTTTTAATGGAACACACGTCATTTTGAGTCACTTCCGAGTTCCCAAGTAGAGTCGGGTGAAGTGAACGAGTCCAGATTTATCGTGGGAGCATAATATATGGTTCCTGTTAGTGCGTCCTTTGTGGCAACTGAGCATACACGTGTGGTGCCCATTGTATGTATGTACTGTATGTTAACGGGGAGCCTAGAAACGACGGAGAGGCTCCGTCCCCGCCACAGCCGCAGTGGTCCACAACCCCTCGACGACTACCGCAGTCCACTTCACCCCTCCGCCGCCCCAGGGTTATTGTGCGGTTCGGCCCCCGGTGGACCCCCCCCCCCTCCCCCACGCCAGGGAACGTCTCACACCAGACGAGTGTAACTCCTATGTTTGCGTGGTAGAGTAATGGTGGTGCACGCGTACGTGGAGAACTTGTTTGCGCAGCAATCGCCGACTAAGTGTAGCTGAGGTGGAATAAAGGGAACCAGCCCGCATCCGCAGAGGCAGATGGAAAACCGCCTAAAAACCATCCACGGACTGACCGGCTCACCGGACCTCGACACAAGTCCGCCGGGTGGATTCGTGCCGGGGACCAGGCGCTCCTTCCCGCCCGGAAAGCCGTGCGTTAGACCGCACGGGTGGGCTGTCGTTCCCACACTGGAGTCTGGCTGCAGACAAGGTAGTTGGAAACAGCCTGAAAATCCAGCAAGGGTGTTGCTGGGTGGGTTGTGCTGAGAAATAACTATTCAGAGGAAAAGTCAGTAAGTTGCCCTGTTTCCGAATTACTTAGTACTGGAGTTAGGCAGACCGTTGCGAGTGCGAATTGGAACGGCACGCCACAGACGGTGCCGCCAAATTAGTTCTTCGACTGCTTTCCTAAAAGCGACCAATACGGCGATACAAAAATTGGACACGGGCCGTTCGAATTTGCGGACGCAACGGCCCGATCTTTGAAGGCTGCTTCTGATCATCCTGTGTAGCTGCGTGCCGTATCTGAAGGCAGCAGCTTCGAGCTGACGAGCAAAAATTAAAGCCTGTCCTGAAAGAAAATTAGAATTAATGTCTATCTTTTATGTGGGCACTGCCGCACGTTGTGAAGGCATTCCTAATTACGCATATAAATATTTTTTTTCGTGATTTTCTTTAGATTTCTATGCTTTTTCTTTTGTTCATATGGGCATTTCTAATTGTGATTATTCTACTGTGGTTTTTAAATGTAAAGATGTAATTGTGACTATTTCGTTTGCCAATGGATAAATATGTTTCTTGCTTTGTACCTGTGGTAAAGTTTGTAAAGTTCTCTTTTGGAATATTATTAATTGTGAAAAATGTAGTCAATAACAATTATAAAGATTTACGATAACGATATAACATCTATAAACAGGGGACAGCGATAGTGATATCGATAGTCGAAAGGTTGTTGTGTAGTAGAGGGGATGGTAGATGGTGTGTCTGTGAAGCGTGCGCGGAAAAAATAGTACTGTGTTTTACGAAAAGCATACGTAATTGTATGGACAGTGATACCAAATTATCAGATTGTTAATTCTCTTTACCACTGCGGTATGTAATGCCATCGCCAGCGAACTTTAAGAGCAAATAAACCGGACTGTGAAAATGCCGCTAACAATACTTTGTTGTGGCCGACACGAACAGTGCTTTCATGCTAATGAACTTTGCTAGTATTGGTTTTGGGTGGTGGAACTGTTGTCTGTCACATTCTATCAAGCCGTGAAAGTGAAGACCTTAACTAACTATGCAATATAAATGACTTTCAGTGACGTTGTCGAAGTTTGAAATGCGAGAACAGAGTGGACATTGTTTACGGTGTGCTTCACACACAATAACAATTCTGTGAACTGTGTATTTGTGGCTAAGACTATATGAATGTGACGAACTGTGTAATTATGGACGATAGCGATACGGACAGTGCATAAAGTGTAAAAACGATCGATGTCTACGTACTTTGAAAGAGAGGGCATGCCAACAACGGTCGTATACTGCCGTCTTGTGGTTTGTTAATCACGACGGGGTTAATGATACAGCTGTGCCGGAATTTTATTTGCGTTTCGCCGGAGAAGATTAACCAGCGGAACTGCCTGCATCCCGCTCTCATCATCGTAACCCGCCGACATCGTGCTGCCCAACGCAACGCTTCGTATGCAACAAAAAGTTAAGAGATTTCGCCGAACGCTATCCCCTGACCTAGAAACTTTCTTTGTCTATTAAAATAAATTCTTTGTTTAGTTTATGTTTGCTTTCTGCTAACGAAAATAAAATTACAATCAGTGAATTAAAAGTTGCCTGGTAGTCATTGTTGAAACACCGGTAAATATAAACTTCTTCCTCTCATTAGAACTAATTCTCCTTGCATGTGAAAATTATTGTAGTTATTTTATGTAGTTTTATGTATTGTTATGAGACTAGATACATGACAGTGACTAATAAGAGTATTTTGTAGCGAAATATGGCTTCGCGAGAAAATTACGGCGACCGCCATAATTGTTTGCGTTCTGACCAATAACGTAAAAGCTGCTATTCCCGACGTGAGCGTGACTTATAAACGTCAGCTGTCAAATCACGTAGGGACTGTTTACCCAGTAGTAAAAGTTTTTGATATTGTATTGCTACGAGTCGTAGTATTAAGAGACACTGGTTATACTCAAAAGTGGGTAGATGTATGGTGAAACCCCCCAGTGTTCATGCGATTGTTAACAGTATTGAGTGTGATTCACGAAATTTTGTCACTTTTTCTAATTCCTTTCAGATATTGTCTTAGACGTCTTTGAAGTTTCAGAGAATATACAGGGTGTTACAAAAAGGTATGGCCAAACATTCAGGAAACATTCCTCACACACAAAGAAAGAAAATATGTTATGTGGACATGTGTCCGGAAACGCTTACTTTCCATGTTAGAGCTCATTTTATTACTTCTCTTAAAATCACATTAATCATGGAATGGAAACACACAGCAACAGAGCGTACCAGCGTGACTTCAAACACTTTGTTACAAGAAATGTTCAAAATGTCCTCCGTTAGCGAGAATACATGCATCCACCCTCCGTCGCATGGAATCCCTGATGCGCTGATGCAGCTCTGGAGAATGGCGTATTGTATCACAGCCGTCCACAATAGGAGCACGAAGAGTATCTACATTTGGTACCGGGGTTGCGTAGACAAGAGCTTCCAAATGCCCCCATAAATAAAAGTCAAGAGGGTTGAGGTCAGGAGAGCGTGGAGGCCTTGGAATTGGTCCTCCTCTACCAATCCATCGGTCACCGAATCTGTTGTTGAGAAGCGTACGAACACTTTGACTGAAATGTGCAGGAGCTCCATCGTGCATGAACCACATGTTGTGTCGTACTTGTAAAGGTACATGTTCTAGCAGCACAGGTAGAGTATCCCGTATGAAATCATGATAACGTGCTCCATTGAGCGTAGGTGGACGAAACTAAAATGAGCTCTAACATGGAAATTAAGCGTTTCCGGACACATGTCCACATAACGTCTTTTCTTTATTTGTGTGTGAGGAATGTTTCCTGAAAGTTTGGCCGTACCTTTTTGTAACACCCTGTATACACAATTTTGTCAGTTCAGGTTAATTTCAGAGCAGTTTCTCGTGAATATTAGAGTTTTCAGTTCATAAACAAAGTGGGATCGTGACCAATTGAGAAGTATAACAAAGAGTGTGGTTTTCCAACTAGAATTTTGAATGACTTCACAGTTCAGATTTTGATAATTATTTTTGCTGTGGGTTGAGGTCATCACAACGTAGAGGGCGCCTTAAGGAGCGCGCGCGTTGCTTTTCGTTTCCCGCCAGGCCCGCGAGTCGGCGCTGCTGGTGGCGCTGTACGCGGCGACGCTGCAGCCGCCTCCGTCGCCACCGCCGGAGGCGGACGCGCTGCTGGAGGCGGCGCTGGAGCTGTCTCTGGACGGGCGGCGGCGCGTGCGCCAGGCGGCGCTGGAGCTGGCGGCGGCGGCAGCGGCGCGCGCCGACCCCCGGCGCCTGGAGGCGGCGCTGCGGGGGCTGGCGGAGAGCCGCTCCCCGGCCGCCGCCGCCGCCGCGCGCGCCCGCCTCACCCGCCCCCAGCTGCCCGCCCCCGCTCCCGACGGCCTGCTGCGCTACGGCCTCCACCTGCCCAGGGGCGCCGCCGCCTTCGCCGCCCCGCAAGGTACCCTCTGCTCTGTCTGCCGCAGATCTGAAGATCGCTCACTTTTTCATAGACTATCTACAGTAGTACGGATTAATAAACGACCTTCGCAAAGAGGGTCCACACACTTTCCAATCTATAAATCAGATGCACTGCAATGTTTTGTGATTCAGAGAGTCAAATATTATACACATGTATTAAAACTATGTAACTAGATGTAACCAGCTTACGTTATTTGATCAAAAATATCCGGACACCCTATGTAACGCGAAATTTAAAATTTTTCCAGCGAACTAAATGTTCGAAGGGATTTCAACATTGCAGCCGGTCGACGTAAGCTTCACGATATTTCAACTGGACACCTGCCAGTCGTCTTCACATGAGCCACGGAAGACTGACGAAGACGTTCACCGCTCCGCCCCCTATAGCGTGCTGATAGTATTCCCGCGCGAGGATCAGAGCCAGAGTGACACATTTTGTTAAGACTGCCACTTTCAGCAAAATAACGGAGAAGGTCAGTCATGCTATTGTTAAGGAGAGAATCTGTTATACGAGATGAAATTGGATGCCATTTCAGAAGAAATGTTCCACTTATATCTGAACGTTGCAGCACTTCTCTCTCCTGTATCCTGGGATTGGTTCGATGGAGTGCCTCCAGCCAAGTTTGATTGGATACGTAAGGATGCAAATTCTCGGCAGATGTTAAAATTTGATCGTTTGGTGCCACAACAGACGTCGTCACAGGGAACAGCTGTACGAAGTTCCGTTGACAACTTCACGGAGTGTGGTATGGCCTATATAGGACAAACAACACGCTCAGTGGATGAACGCTGCACGGAACATAAACGTTGCACTCAACTTTTCAACGCAGCAAGTCTGCAGTTGCGGAACATTTTATCTCCACAGCCGTACAATTAAGTCTAACAAAACAGTATCTTTCTGGGACTCCATTATAAAGGAATTCGTTGAAATATGCATCGCGGAAAATCTAATGAATCGTGACAGATGCTACCAGCTGAATGATGCGCGGAATCCCGTCATCTCCGACATTTGCTCCAGACGATGACTGCGCCGAGCGGCAGTAGTCTCAGCGCATTATATGGGGCAGATCGGCTAATGTATTCGTTGACACCGCCTTCCTCGCCCTTTATCCTACCCTTCAACGGTCCCAACGTACCCTTCAAACCCTCCTTGACCAGTTCACTGCTCGGTGCAACCAGTAGTTCCTCTGTGTCAACCCCTACAAGTCTCAGGTGATCATCGTAGGCCGCACCACCTGCTCCTTCCATCTCCATGATTTCTACCTCACCATTTATGGCTGTCCTATCCACCTCACTCCTACCCTCAAATACCTTGCCTCACCCTCGACCACCAGCTCACCTGGACTCCTCATCTCCTTACAATTCAACACAAAGCTCGCAACAGATTCCACCTACTGAGACTCCTGTCTGGCCAGACATGATGAGTGCATCCTCCCACCATCTTTCACACCTACAAATCCTTGATCTACCCCATCCTCTGTTATGCCAACGTTGCTTGGATTTCCGTCCCTCCCAGGTTCTATAAAGCGTTCCAAATCGTCGTACGCCATGCACTCCACCTCGCCTTCTCCATCCGCCTCCCGTCCCACACGCGCATCCTCTATGACCTCATCCCCTTTCCCCACCTTCTCCTTTTTCTTGAACACATCCGCACCCTGTATATTGTCTGCCGACTCGATCCCCCTCACCCTCTGGTGTCTCCCTTCCTCTCCACCCCCAGCCTCGTTGCCGCCCATTTACCATTGTGTTCCACTCTCTCTCTTCATCTCCACACCCTCCACCTTCTTTCCCAACGCAACTTCCAGCATGTACCCCTCCCGGATGATGAACTTCGCCCTGACGTCTACCCTTCCTACCAACTCAAACCCCACCTTCCTCGTGCCTCCTCCCCCTCCCTTCTCCTGAGCGGCTTCCCCCTTCTACTCCCCCTCCCTCTCCTGTGCTCTCTTTCAGTGTCTCTGCACTCCCTCCTGCCTTGTCTTCCCTCTTCATCTCCCACCCTGCCCGTCTCCTGCCGTTTGGTGCGCCCCCTGACCCCCTCCTTTTCCTCTTCCTCCCGCCCCCCATTCCCCCTCCCCTCTTTTTTCCTCTTCTCCGACCTACAGTCCTCTGGCTGGCCCCTACCAGCGGTTTTTATTCTTTGTGAGTGTTCCCTCGTTTCCAGTGGTTTTGTTTTCTTAAATGTCTTGCTGTGTGTGATTTTTATACTGTGGCCGACTTTTAACGTGTGTTTGACTCCAGTGATCTTAAGTACGCAACGAATTGCCATCTGTGTTCTTTTAACTTTATGTCGACTTTTTAATTGTCCCCCAATGTCCCCATATTAGTGTATATTTTAACTCCCATCATCTCCATTTCTGTATTTTTATGTTCCCCTTTTTCCCCCATTTTTTATGTAAGAGCTCCCCTTGTATTTCTGTTAAAGCCATTTGGCTGAAGAGTGGTGGGCTGTGCCACTGCCAGCCCTTCCTTGCCCATGTGGTGCAGGGTAATGAAATTACAATAAAGGAAAAAAAAGTATTTGTCACTCTTCGACAGCTCACCTGAAGATGGCTGGCAGGTGCCCAGTCGCAATATTGTGGAGTGAAGTTTATGGCAACCGGCTGCAATCCTGAAATCTCTTCGAAAACTGTGTAATGCTACATTCACCACCAAATACCACGACCGGCAGACTCGGCAGTAGAAAAGGAGGCGGAGATATTGTGCCACCAGCAGAGAAATAGTAACAGCAGAATGTATTGCTGCGGAAAGCTCAGTGACTGCGAATGTGGACTAGTCATCTGTTGTCACCTGAGTAACACATATGACAGGAATATTTCAACACTTCAGAACCTCCTAAGTCGATTGTTTGTAATGCCATAGTGAAGCAGAATCGCGAATGGAGAATCACAGGTAAAAGGAGACGAGGCAGTCCTCGTGTAATGACAGAGAGCGACGGTCGAGGTTTATCAAGGAACGTTCTAAGAAATCGCATAAAATCAGCGGAACGACTCAGTCGTGAGTTTCAGAGTGCTGCCAGCCCACCAGTCCAGCCGACATAATAACTGTGCGTGAGGAGTTAAAAATAATGGCGTACAGTGGTGGAGTAGGTCCCCATAAGAAACACATTTCCGTCTTCAGTGCTATGCGACGATTGAGGTGGTCTAAAGAGCGAAGCCACTGCACAGTGGATCACTGGAAACGAGCGGCTTGGAGTTACATATCACACCACACCCTGTAGTAATCCGATGGAGTGGTCTGAGTTCGGCAGCTGCCTGCAGAACATCACCTACCATCAAATGTACAGCCTGTAATGAACTACAGATCAGCTGATGATATACTATGGCTGTGTTTCTCATACTTACGATATGATACCCTTATTGCGCTTACGAAAACGCTAAATGCTGAAGAGTCTGACCACAGTTTACAGAATTCTGCACTGTGTACAGTAGAGGAACAATTCGCAGACGATGATTCTTTTCATCAGCATGGCGGTGCACTATGTCATAAAACGCAGTCTGTGAGGCAATTGTTTGTAGACAATAAAATTCCTGAAATGGACTGGCCCCACCTGAATCCGATGGATCACGTTCGGAAGGAGTCATACTGCTCAGCGGTAATGGATTTTTTAGTCGATTAATCATTAGCGGAAAAATGCTGCTACTGGAACAAAAAAAGGCGAATATGCTCCTGTTTAAAAGACTCTGAAAAGCTGGGTATCAGCAGCCTAATTCTACATTCCTCAACAACTTGGAAGTATTTTCCAAAAATTTTGCCAAGCGAATATATTCGGCACTCTTTTTAACAAACAAAAAATGAAATGATCATATGGCATTGTTGGCCGGGAGGCCCCATTCGGGGAAGTTCAGCCACTGCAAGTCCTTTTTAGGTGACGCCCCATCGGCGACTTGCGAGTAAATGTTGATGAAAGACACACAACACCCAGTCCCCTGCCGGGAATCTAACCCGGGCCCCCTGCGTGGTAGTCGATAACGCTACCGCTTTTTTTTCCATTTTGTTCGATATAGTTCGTTGCGTTTGGTCTGGGCGGACGTCACAAGACATCCATTCAAGTTGATCTTTGATGCCTTGACTCAGTTTTTTTATTACAGAGAGCACGCAGCCCTCTGACCGAACACGCTGAGCTACCGTGCCGGCATCTGCTGAGCTGCGGAAGCGGACTTTAACAAGTAACTCTCTTGTCACTCCCACAAGCTCCCCTACCCGTAACTCGTTCACACCCACTAGTCTAACACTGTGAGTCGCTCATACCCACCCATTCCCACTTGCGCATTCTCACTCAGCCCAGTTCACTGTTGTTGTCTTTTTGTGTCTCTGTAACTGTCGCTGTCCCCCATGTAACACACACAGTCGCCTTCGTTCTGTCCTACGACTACTCCTTTCTCCTCGCACTGTCACAGGCTCCCTCTTTGTCTCTCTAACTGCTGCTGTCTCACTCATTCCATGCCACTGCTCCTGTCTCTTCTCACTGTCACTATTTCTCTCTCTTCCCCTTTGTTATTGTCATAGACTCTGTCTCTCGCTCACTTCTACTTTTTCCATCTCTTTATTCTTCTCCCACTGGCACTGTCTCCATCACTCTTTTCCTAGCACTGTTCTGTCAGCGTCAACTGTATTCCAGTGACGCTGTGTCCCTCTCTTTCTAACACGTTGCCATCGTCTCCTTCGCTCTTTCTACAACACAACCACTGTCTCCTAGTGTTTATTAGTTTTACGTCTCTTTCCCACTGCCACTAACTGCTTCACTGTCAGTAGAAAACAGCGCGAATAACTTCGCAGGCCGAAATTTTTGGGAAAATGTTTAAAAGTGCTGAGTAAGGTAGAATGAGGCAGCTGGCACCACATTTTTAAGAATCTTTTAAACAGGAACCCAGTTTATCATAATCTTTTAAACAGGAGCATATTCGCCTTTTTAGTGACCCGATAGGGGCATTTTTCCTCTTCCCTGCTTTTCCCTACCACAGCAGGGCATGTCACTCAGATGAAAAGAATTTGATAGGTCAGTAAAATTTTGATACTTGTTGGCACAGTAAAACTGTGTGCCGGACCGAGACCCGAACTCGGGACCTTTTCTTTTCGTGGGCAAGTGCTCTACCGACTGAGCTACCAATGCACGACTCACACCCCCTCCTCACAGCTTCAATTCTGCCAATATATCGCCTCCTACCTTTCAAACTTCACAGAAGTTCTCCTGCGAACCTTACAAAATGACACTCCTGGAAGAAAGGCAAAGGCCTCGACTTCGAGTCTCGGTCCGACACACAGTTTTTTTAATATGGCCGCAAGTTTCATATCAGCGCACACTCCGCTGCAGAGTGAAAATTTCATTCTGAAAATTTTGATAGCCTGCTTGGGTGAAATTGAAATAGTGCAAAACTAAGTTAACACCTCAGACAGGATTTTAAGTTCACAAAAATTTTGCGTGTGCCTCAGTACTACAACATGGCGACCCAGAACCCTTCAGATGATAACGGAGACATTTTACAGCCTATTTCTAGGTGCTGCGAGACTTTATAAACTACGTTCTCTCCTCAAGCCGGATTTTTAAGTGCGCATTTTACGTGTACAAGTAGTTCAAGGTTGAACCTATGTATTCTGGAAATGGATGAAGATGTCAAGGAAATTTTCAACATTGTTCGAGATCTGGATCTTATCAATATGTCGTAAGAATTTGAGCCATTTGCACTGCATAGCCATCTTGGAATCCACTGCTCGGATTTGGTACTCAAAAGCCATATGTTTCTCGATTATGGATAAGGATTTTTGAAAATGGGAAGACAGTACTTCGAGATTAATGTTCAGAGACTATACTGTTTAAAGCTCCGCAATTTGCTATGATTGGTTATTCAGATATCCGCGGTTGACGGCCAAGAAATGGAATAAAACCATTTTCTCCGTTTTTCTCAGGATCCACCCATGACCTACACTGAAGCGCCAGAAAAACTGGTACATGCATGCGTACTCAAATACAGAGATACACTATGTGATCAAAAGTATCCGAACACCTGGCTGAAAAGTACTTACAGGTTCGTGGCGCCCTCCATCGGTAATGCTGGAATTCAATATGCTGTTGACCCACCCGTAGCCTTGATGATAGCTTTCACTATCGCAGGGATACGTTCAGTTAGGTGCTGGAAGGTTTCTTGGGGAATGGCAGCCCATTCTTCACAGAATGCTGCACTGAGGAGAGGTATTGGTGTCGGTCGGTGAGGCCTGGCACGAAGTCGGCGTTCCAAAACATCCCAAAGGTGTTCTATATGATTCAGGTCAGGAGTATGTGCAGGCCAGTCCATTACAGGGATGTTATTGTCGTGTAACCGCTCCGCCAAAGCCCGTGCATTATGAACAGGTGCTCGATCGTGTTGAAAGATACAATCGCCACCCCCGAATTGCTCTTCAACAGTAGGAAGCAAGGAGGTGCTTAAAAGATCAATGCAGGCCTGTGCTGTGATAGTGCTACGCGAAAAAACAAGGGGTTCAAGCCCCCTCCATGAAAAACACCACCACACCAGAACACCACCGCCTCCGAATTTTACTGTTGGCACTACACACGCTGCAGATGACGTTCACCGGGTATTCGCCATACCCACACCCTACCATCAGATCGCCACATTGTGTACCGTGATTCGTCACTCCACACAACGTTTTTCCACTGTTCAATCGTCCAATCTATACGCTTATGAGCAGCCACTCGATCATGAAATCCAAGTTTTCTCACCTCCCGCCTAACTGTCATAGTACTTTCAGTGGATCCTGATACAGTTTGTAATTCCTGTGTGATGGTGTGCGTAGACTGCTGCTACAATGGCAGGTTATCAAGATTCAAGTGAGTCTGAACATGGTGTTATAGTCGGCACACGACCGATGGGACACAGAATCTCCGGCGCAGCGATGATGTGGAGATTTTCCCGTACGACCATTTCACGTGTGTACCGTATATATCAGGAATGCGGAAAAACATCAAATTTCCCACATCGCTGAGGCCGGAGAAAGATCCTCCAAGAACCGGACCAACTACGACTGACGAGAATCGTCCAACGTGACAGAAGTGCAACCCTATCCCAGTCTGCTACAGATTTCAGTGCTGCGCCATCAACAAATGTCAGCGTGCGAACCGTTCAACGAAACATCATCGATATGGGCTTTAGGAGCAGAAGGCCCACTCAAGCACCCATGACACAAAGCTTTACGCCTCGTTTGGGCCCGTCAACACCGACATTGGACTGTTGATAACTGGAAAGATGTTGCCTGTTCGGATGGACGTGTGCTGGTATGGAGACAACCTCATGAATCCACGGACCCAGTATGTCAGCAGGGGACTGTTCAAGCTGGTGGAGGCTCTGTAATGCCGTGCAGTTGGAGTGATATCGGACCCCTGATAAGTGGATATACGACTCTGACAGGTGACACGTACATAAGCATCCTGTCTGATCACCTGCATCCATTCATGTCCATTGTGGATTCCGATGGACTTGGGAAATTCCAGCAAGACATTACGACACACCACACGTCCAGAATTGCTACAGAGTGGCTCCAGAAACACTCTTCTAACTTTAAGCACTTCCGCTGGCAACAAAACTCCTCAGACATAAACATTACTGAGCATATCTGGGATGATTTGTAACATGCTGCTCAGAAGAGATCTCCACTCCCTCGTACCGTTACGGATTTATGGACAGCCCTGCAGAATTCATGGTATCGGTTCCCTCCAGCAGATATTAGTCGAGTCCATGCCACGTGTTGTTGTTGCACTTCCGCATGCTCGCGGGGGCCCTACACCATATTGGGCAGGTGTACCAGTTTCTTTGGCTCTTGAGTGGAAATGATGCCTTCACAAACTCCTTAAGGCGCTCGGTGAACCACATATAACAGAAAAAGTACCAAGTGATTTACTGCATTTGCCTAAGCTGGAGAAAGTGTGTAATATTTAAACTTTTACCTTGTGCTGTAGGATAGTGACAATAAGGCGATGCTTCTGTTTGGTATACCAATGGTCGCTAGCCCAAGTGCTGTCCAGAATACTTGACCCTATTTTTGTATCAGCGGCAGAATCCGGGGGTTGAGCCCTGGCGCTTTGGAAGATACTGCTTAGCTATCGGTAATGACATACAGTAACGAAAGTAACAAGTAACGAATATTTTGAAACAGGTATATGTGTCGAGAATGACGAATAGAAACGGTATAAAATTTAGCTGTTACTTTTTCATTCCTTGTTCATAGTACCGAAAAAGAATTGTATTCACAGTGTGCTATCACAGTCTAACATAACAGTCGCGACACTCACTGCTGTAAAAGTTGTTACCGTTTGACAGATGGAGCGACACTAGCGCTCCAAGCGCCGAGTAAGGTGAACATCAGACGTGTCGTAAGCATAATGTTTGTTTTGCATCCATTTCCTACGTAATTTACGAAATATTTGAGTTATTTTCTTGCCTTCAACGGTTTGTGTAGTATCAGAAGGAATATATGTTTCTAAAAATGATTCTAAAATAAGCGCAAGTATGGATAAAAACTATGAATCGAGTGGCAAGCTACAACACATTCGTGAAGAAACAGTTGTGACGTTGGATAGAATTGCAGCTTACGTCGTTGATATCAAAAAAATATAAACACATAGCTTCACACGTAAGAAGCACAGACATGTACCTCTACATGCAAAAGTGATCGACAGCTCATTTATCGTTCGGTAGGCCTACTGTGTTTGACATTGTCGCCTGTTGCCACAAGTACGATCTTAATCTTTATATTATCCCAAGTGGTACAAGCAACTGCCAAGTAGTGGGTGGAATATGTTGAAAACATTATAATGAGCTGATAGCATTACATTTCACGCAAAACCAAATATTTGAATAATTTTCAAACAATCTGTCAGTGAACAAGGAGCTAATAAAATAATGTCATCACACGAAGGAAGCAAGGAAAATTAAGTAAGTAACAACAGAAGTGAATGAAATACATACCATACATTACGCTTTTGTAAGAGACGAATAACTGCACTTAATGTAACCACTTCACCGTCAAAGCAGGTCTGTGTTGACGATTCACACGAATCTGGCACTGATACATGGAGAGCTGAACTGGCTGCTTCTGTGTCATAGGACTGCTTTACAGCTTTAGATGGATTGTCGAATCTTTGTGGCAGTTTCCTCTTCATCATAAGTTGAGGTGGTTTATTTGGGATGTCAAACAGTTTGGGTACTGCATTCCACACGAATTTATTATTGTCTGCGTTCATGAACTGGTTTTGTTCGAAATGTAGAGAAAAAAACCTAATATTATTATACAGGCAAACTGGGTATTTTTTCATAAGGTCTTCTCGTCCGATATTAACTAGCCATTTTCTGCTCCTAAAACGAAACATTAATCATTTATACACATGTAGATTGCAAGTGAATCCTGACGATACAGTTTAGTAACATGATAGTATATACCTCTCAGGATCCTTAGGAAATCTAAAAAAAAAAAAAAGACAGCTGTGGTGTCTTCCTCCTGTTGTTGCTGCAATTTATTGCGCTACAAACGCTCCCGGTTGTAAGAACCATTGTACCAATCAAAAGAAACAACCACTATTGGCTTTCAAGGTCGCGCCGAACTCACAGTTTGTTACTGGCCGCTTGGGGCGCTGCTGGCACGGTAGGCAACAAAATCGAGGCGAAGTGTCGCGACTGTTATGTTAGATTGTGTTACTATGTAGAGAAGCTTGTACTGTATGTCAGTGGTCGGCCGCTGCTGTGCAGGGGCGGACGTGTCGTGGATCCTGTCGGGCAGCGGGGCGCTGTCTGCGGGCAGCGTGCGAGCGCCTGCGCAGTCCACCACGGCGTCCAGCAGCGGCTCCTCAGACTGCGGCGCCGGAGCAGCCGGACACAACCCCTGGGCAGACCGCCGGCGCACCCTCTCCTGGGCAGTGAGTACCCGCCGCGGCGGCGCAAACCTATTACTCAACTACTGGCGCTCCTATCTACAAATGTCGGACGTTTATCACAGTGGAGGAATCAAGCTGATCACCAGGCCTTTACGAGTGGTACTCTCGAAGCCTCGCAAAAATCTGTCTCAAGAACTTGTGAGACCGACTCCAGACGTTTACCCTACAGTGAGGCACATTCACCACAACGATGGACGACCTGCCTGAGCTTTTGGACGTACACTACTGGCCATTAAAATTGCTACACCAAGAAGAAATGCAGATGATAAACGGGTATTCACTGGAGAAATATATTATACTAGAACTGGCATGTGATTACATTTTCATGCAATCTGGGTGCATAGATACTGAGAAATCAGTACCCAGAACAACCACCTCTGGCCGTAATAACGGCCTTGATACGCCTGGGCATTGAGTTAGAGCTTGGATGGCGTCTACAGGTACAGTTGCTCATGCAGCTTCAACACGATACCACAGTTCATCAAGAGTAGTCACTGGCGTATTATAACGAGTCAGTTACTCGGCCACCATTGACCAGACGTTTTCAATTGGTGAGAGATCTGGAGAATGTGCAGGCCAGGACAGCAGTCGAACATTTTCTGTATCCAGAAAGGCCCGTACAGGACCTGCAACATGCGGTCGTGCATTATCCTGTTGAAATGTAGGGTATCTCAGGGATCGAATGAAGGGTAGAGCCACGGGTCGTAACACATCTGAAATGTAACGTCCACTGTTCAAAGTGACGTCAATGCGAACAAGAGGTGACAGAGACGTGTAACCAATGGCAGCCCCATACCATCACGCCGTGTGATACGCCAGTATGGCGATGACGAATACACGCTTCAAATGTGCGTTCACCGCGATGTCGCCAAACACGGATGCAACCATCATGATGCTGTAAACAGAACCTGGATTCATCCGAAAAAATGTTTTGCCATTCATGGCCCAGGTTCGTCGTTGAGTAATGCAGCGTCAAGGGTAACCGCAGCCTTGGTCTCCGAGCTGATAGTCCATGCTGCTGCATACGTCGTCGACTGTTCGTGCAGATAGTTGTTGTCTTGCAAGCGTCCCCATCTGTTAACTCAGGGATCGAGACGTGGCTGCACGATCCGTTACAGCCATGGTGATAAGATCCCTGTCAGCCTGTCATCTCGACTGCTAGTGATACGAGGCCGTTGGGATCCAGCACGGCGTTCCGTATTACTCTCCTGAACCCACCGATTCCATGTTCTGCTAACAGTCATTGGATCTCGACCAACGCGAGCAGCAATGTCGCGATACGATAAACCGCAATCGCGATAGGCTACAATCCGACCTTTATCAAGGTCGGAAACGTGATGGTACCCATTTCTCCTCCGTACACGAGACATCACAACAACGTTTCACCAGGCAGCGCCGGTCTACTGCTGCTTGTGTATGAGAAATCGGTTGGAAACTTTCCACATGTCCACACGTTGTAGGTGTCGCCACCGGCGCCAACCTTGTGTGAATGCTCTGAAAAGCTAATCATTTGCATATCACAGCATCTTCTTCCTGTCGGCTAAATTTCGCGTCTGTAGCACGTCATCTTCGTGGTGTAGCAATTTTAATGGCCAGCAGTGTAGTTGTGCACATAGGGAACTCGACAAGTGTCCTCGCCCATTGGGTGCCATTCGAAAAGCACACCGAACTGAAGCAGCAGCGGAAATGTTGCATACGATACTGCAGTGCCTGTGTTGTTAAGAAGCGCGATGCGATGTTCCTTCGGACACGCATGCACTTCAGTATCGTATTTTACAATCAAATGTCATCCACTATACGGGAATTACATAATGTGTGTACGAGTGCAGGTTGTGACGCAGGAACGACTACATGTGGAAGTTTTTGTCTGGCAGTGAATCGTGCACGGATAGCCAAAGGGGTTAAGTTGACCGCTCGCGAAAAGTGGGAAATCCGGGTTCGTGTCCCAGTCCGGCGCAAATTTCCCTATCGTCATTCCATTATACAAGTGATAATTGTCCGTATTCGCAACTGCGAACACATTTTCAGAATAGAAAATGCCTTTTAAGCCACATAATCACGGTAGACGAGTAGGTGTTTCACTGTGAAAAAGGAGCAAAGCATGCAGCTGAATCACGTGGATTCATCACCGCCGCAAAAGGTGAAGATCCAACCATTAGTAGGCATGATGATGATGCGTAGTTTTTGGTACTTTCGTGGTGTAGTACTAACAGATTACGCTCCTAAAGGGCAAAACCGACCCAGCAGCACAGTACCCACATCCACTGACAAGGTTACAAGATACTTCTGAGACCAAGGGCCGCGGGCAGCGGTCCAAGGCGTTGTGCTGCTCCTTTGGGCTATGAATTTTTCCATACGGATTATCCTGATAAGGCCCCAAGTGACTCCTTCCTCTTTCCTCGAATGAAGAAACCACTGCTTGTTAGAATGACGACGAGGCGTTTCTCGAGGTGTATCGTTTCCTAAATAGAAAGTATGTAGACGTCTGCAACCAAAGCGTCTGCCAAATCATCCGTCGTAGGGAGAATGTCTGGCCCTGTAGGGTGAAGACGCAGAGAACCCTAACTCCGTCACCAACTTTCGTGTTCGCAGCTCATTTTTTTTCGAGATGAAAATTAAAACCTTTTGATGACCTGTCGTAGTCGTTCTACAGAGCCGAGGGAGCTGGTTCAGTGTTCAACGCATGAAACTCACTCTAGAAATCAGCAGGTTTCAAACGCATCCAGATTTAGATTTTGTGACTTTCCACTACTTTCCGCCTAAAATCGCTTAAGTATAAAACACTTTTTAGCAGATTCAATTTTTTTATTACAGTGGTGGCAAGCACAACTGGTGCAAGAAGATAATATTTATACGCTTCAGCTGGAATGCTGTGACACCACAAGAGGATCATCTCAACCATAAATGAATCTCTCCCTATTGTAGACCTGCTCGTAGCACTTCAACTTTCTTATCCATTCTGCAGAGAAACACCATTTGACTCTCTAACAAAATAACATGAAGTAACATTGTCTTCCATTGTGGGATACAAGTGCATAAAAATTGTCTCGTAATTTTCATTGAATCTACAGAAAATTCAATATTGACCAAAATGTCAGATACTTAAACATTGGAGTAATAATCTCAATTAATTCACCTATGTCGTCCTATAATGAACATAAAACCTACTTCGTTTAATTCATTTTTTCTGCTTTCATAGCTACAAAAATAATCTCTTCCTATTTCGTTTTATTCAATACACATAAAAATGCGACGTGTACCAAAAACAATAATTCAGTTACAGACATTGCCTATGTAATATCTGGCAAAACATATGGGTGAATTTAATGCGCACATCCGTTATGTATGTTCACCAAAGATGAAATTTTATCATATTATAGAATTTACTAAATAAAAATTTTTAATAGTAAAAAACTTTTAATGTCTAGACCACAATTTTCTTATCACAATTAGAGTAGATAACTAGTTTCGGTTGCTGTCTGCAACCATCTTCAGATCGTTGAAAACATGAAAAGGCGGTGAATATGCATTGGACAGCATCATCAGCTGTAGTCATTCAATAACATGCATTCGCAAATACCAAGACAATAATATAATTTAACTGGAAAACATCAAAGTGAGCAAGCCAAGTTGAAGACCGTAAACTCGTAGGACCACGGTGACGTAGGAAAAAGTCCAGTTGCATTACCGTCTTCCTGACAGATTAGGTCTTCAACCTGCCTTGCTCACAATGGTATCTTTAAACTATGTACTGTTATTGCATGACTACAGCTAACGATGCTTTCCAATGCGTAGTTACCGCTTTTTCATATCTTGAACGGTCTGAAGATGCTTGCAGATAGCAACCAAAACTAGTTATAATACTATAATTGTGATACAAAATTGGCGGTCTATTTAAAAAGAATTATTTAATAAACCACATTAAGCCCACCGTCTCCTCGTGACAATGTCAGGCTTCACTAATATTATATATATTCTACAAGGTTTTTGCTCCAATTGGCACTTTATTAACTTGTTACATAAATTTACGACGAGCTCGTTTCGTCAATTTTCACCATATCGTATATCTTAATAGGTGTTTGCTTTACGTCTAAGATGTTACGGCGTGTATTAAAATATTGCATCCTGGAGCACCTTTTTAATTACCTGTCGTCTTTTATGATGTTGGTAATTCTCCCATGTGATCACTTTTGTAATAATACTTACATATGTTAGTGATCACGCTTATAATAACAGTCATAGATGTTTGACAGCCTGCTCTACCGATGCTTATATGTTTACAATGATTATTATTCACCACACAGTTTGGCCCATCAGAGAGAATACTTATAGATAACATTTTATATTTGACATCACCATAAATTCAATTATTTTTTAATTTGTAGGTGCTCAGATGATGCAAAATGTAATAGGTGCTGAATACTTCGTGTAGACTCCACCTCAGTCATCAGAAACATCGCTGTCTTTCCAAAGATTCTGCTATTCACGACTAGACGTACCGGTATCGTTCTTCTCAGCAGTGTTCAGTAGTGGATGAGTTTAAATTAAAAAGAAAAACCTGAAGAATGAAAAATTAATTTTTTATCACAGTTTTTCGTGTGCAGGAAATATCTGCATACATTTAACTAAAATACATTTAGAGAGCTATCGTATTTTTCAAATCATCCTCAAAAAGACCTGAAAAAGTTGTACCTTGTACACTTCTCTAGCAAGTGCTGCTTTCCGGCGAAATTTCTCACAGCATTATTTTCCATCTGTGGTTTGTCGAAGAATACCTATGGCCATCAGAAATTCTATACCACTTAAGCAAGCCTAGTAGTTTCCGACCACATTATCCTGCACTCT
Organism: Schistocerca serialis cubense; assembly: GCF_023864345.2. Classification (NCBI taxonomy): domain Eukaryota; kingdom Metazoa; phylum Arthropoda; class Insecta; order Orthoptera; family Acrididae; genus Schistocerca; species Schistocerca serialis. The sequence continues at coordinate 454,924,225 of NC_064645.1, forward strand.
CACACTGTAGCACGCTCTATGAACTTGGGGACGCCAACACATCAGCTTCCAGCCTCAAACAACATCGAGCAGTCCGTCCCTACTGCGGACGCTGACTTCTGCTTCGGTGACGCCAACAAGTCCCCTCCCGCGGTGCGGTCACCCGTCCGATCACACTCAGGTGGATGTACAATTTATGTCCCAATTCAGTTCCAAACCGGGTGATTACTCCTGTAAACACCCGTCTTTACAGACTCAGAAACGACATGTTCAAAATTCATTATTTGAGACAACTGACGCTGCGTGATCGGCACGAAGGAAAATTACAATGCGTTTTCGGTACAGTCAGTTACTGGTCGGCCGCTTCTTCTGTTATATGTGAACGATCTGCCGTTTTATAGCAAAGTAATTCTTAATCAGTTTGTTCTGCAGGTATTAGGAATATTGCTTTAAACCAACCAAATAATCGGCAACAGAGAAGATGTGAATAATGCTTTTTTGTTAACGCCCTGGCTGATTCCGCAAAAATGAAGCACGTATCACGCAGTTTTGCACTGTAGTACATGTTCATCAATATAACGAAAGGAAGATGTAAATGTAGTCGAATTTTATATAATTTTGAGATATACAGGGTGATCCATATATCGTGACCGGGCCAAATATCTCACGAAATAAGCGTCAAACAAAAAAACTATAAACAACGAAACTTGTCTAGCTTGAAGGGGGAAACCAGATGGCGCTATTGTTGGCCCTCTAGATGGCGCTGCCATAGGTCAAACGACAACAAATGGGTTTTTTTTTAAAATAGGAACCCCCATTTTTATTACATATTCGCGTAGTACGTAAAGAAATATGAATGTTTTAGTTGGACCAGTTTTCTCGCTTTGTGATAGATGGCGCTGTAATAGTCACAAACATATGGCTCACAATTTTAAAAGAACAGCTGGTAGCAGGTAGGTTTTTTAAATTAAATACAGAACATAGGTACGTTTGAACATTTTATTTCGGTTGTTTCAATGTGATACATGTACCTTTGTGAACTTACCATTTCTGAGAACACATGATGTTACAGCGTGATTACCTGTAAATACCACATTAATGCAATAAATGCTCAAAATGATGTCCGTCAACCTCAATGCATTTGGCAATACGTGTAACGATATTCCTCTCAACGGCGAGTAGTTCGCCTTCCGTAATGTTGGCACATGCATTGACAATGCGCTGACGCATGTTGTCAGGCGTTGTCGGTGGATCACGATAGCAAATATCCTTCAACTTTCCCCACAGAAACAAATCCGGGGACGTCAGATCCGGTGAACGTGCGGGCTATGGTATGGTGCTTCGACGACCAATCCACCTATCATGAAACATGCTGTTCAATACCGCTTCAACCGCACGCGAGCTATGTTCCGGACATCCATTATGTTGGAAGTACATCGCCATTCTGTCAAGCAGTGAAACATTTTGTAGTAACATCGGTAGAACATTACGTAGGAAATCAGCATACATTGCACCATTTAGATTGCCATCGATAAAATGGGGGCCAATTATCCTTCCTCCCATAATGCTGCACCATACATTAACCCGCCAAGGTCGCTGATGTTCCACTTGTCGCAGCCATTGTGGATTTTCCGTTGCCCAGTAGTGCATATTATGCCGATTTACGTTACCGCTGTTGGTGAATGACGCTTCGTCGCTAAATAGAACGCGTGCAAAAAATCTGTCATCGTCCGGTAATTTCTCTTGTGCCCAGTGGCAGAACTGTACACAACGTTCAAAGTCGTCGCTATACAATTCCTGGTGCATAGAAATATGGTACGGGTGCAATCGATGTTGATGTAGCATTCTCAACACCGACATTTTTGAGATTCCCGGTTCTCGCACAATTTGTCTGCTATTGATGTGCGGATCAGCCGCGACAGCAGCTAAAACACCTACTTGGGCATCATCATTTGTTACAGGTCGTGGTTGACGTTTCACATGTAGCTGAACATTTCCTTTTTCCTTAAATCGCTTAACTATCCGGCGAACGGTCCGGACACTTGGATGATGTCGTCCAGGATACCGAGCAGCATACATAGCACACGCCCGTTGGGCATTCTGATCACAATAGCCATACATGAACACGGTATCGACCTTTTCCGCAATTGGTAAACGGTCCATTTTAACACGGGTAATGTATCATGAACCAAATACCGTCCGCACTGGCGGATTGATACGTGATACCACGTACTTAGACGTTTGTGACTATTACAGCGCCATCTATCACGAAGCCAAAAAAGTGGTCCAATTAAAACATTCAAATTTCTTTACGTACTACACGAATACGTAATAAAAATGAGGGTTCCTATTTTAAAAAAAACGCAGTTCATATCCGTTTGACCTATGGCAGCGCCATCTAGCAGGCCAACCTGAGCGCCATCTGGTTTCCCCCTTCAAGCTAGACTAGTTTCGTTGTTTGTAGTTTTTTCGTTTGACGCTTATTTCGTGAGATATTTGGCCCGGTCACTATAAATGGACCACCCTGTATATTGATGAGAACAACAACTTGGAAAACGTATTCTGGGTTACTGGGTATAATTAGAGTTTCTTCCATCTGTAAAAAGAATAACACAATATTTTGTTGAGATACATATCACTAAGGGTACGTAATTTTAATTCACTGAGTTACAATGAGAGAATATGTAATTACAATGGTGTGAACGCTTCACATACATCAGTAATGTATGTATACATTCACTTTAAACATTTTTTTAACTCAGCCACTACACTACTTGTTGTGGTCTTTCTTTCGACGATTTCTTTCTTTCTTCTTGCCTCCTTTGCTCGTGTAATCATCTGCACATCTGCGATTGCCTCATCTAATTTCACTGTCTGCCTTTGTGTCCGACTCAGTGAGGACGCTCGGAATATTTTCACGCTGTTAGTAACGTGGATACCTCCTGTCTTGAAGTTTACTGGGTTTATTAAATTCTATGTGAGGTCGTGACGTGCCAAAATTCTTATAAAGCACAATTCCTCTTCCTTTTGTCATATTCTTTTTTCAGAGGGCATTTTAATAAAACTTATTGAGTCAGAGTTGTCTTTAATGGACAGAGAGCTAAGAGACTTAAACAATGCCCCATGCATCATGCATCGTTCGGGTAATCAATTAACATAAATAGTGTGGTTGTTCACCACATCAGAGTCCCTTTTTCGGTGAAAAGAAACTTCCTGGTATACAGCAAATTTTAACTAATCTGTGAACGCGGTTCATGGTAAATGACGCTCTTTCCTACTTACTTTGAATATTTTTCGTCATTCATCGGTTCCTGCTCCATACAAAGGCATTGTCCACCAAAATGGCTGTAGGTCTGAAGACGGTCGTGTGATTATCGAAACCGGTCACCGTTCAATAAACGTGTTTTGCGATCTAGACTTATTTTCAAAGATTACTTTGAATAACTGCTACTTATCGAATTGATCGATCACTCGATCGAATTACACTGCTGTACTCTGGAACCAACCATGCGCGCTGGACATCTCAGTCGTGTCTTGGTTACGCAAGTCGCTGGCGCGACTCGCAGCCAGAGTGACATCTTTTTGTAGTGCGCGGCGTATCGCGACTTGCAGCGATAACGCAGAGCCGAGGTCTGCAACAGCCGCGGAGTAAACACAGCCAGCAGTGCTTTTTGCTACGCAGTGCGACCTTCCACCTGCTGGCGCGCCCACAGCTATCACCTAAATATGGCTGCCAGACTTAACGGCAGCACCGTGCCTCATCCGCAGAAAGAAAATCGTTGAATAATAGCACGTTGATTGCTTCTCAAAGTGGTCGAACATTGCCCATCTATTGTTCCGGTTGACTTCTTCCGGGTGAGCACTACAGCATCGATTTTAAATAAAACAGCTTCGTCTGCAACAGTCTGTTATTCTCGATCAGTAAGTACTTCATTTAGTACAACTAGCTAGTTTTCGGTGAGTCGTCATTGTGTTTGCGTCCACATACATAACAGCACACCACAATTAAATTGAAGGAATCCTGCTTAATTCTGGTGTATTATCATGTTTGAAGGTGTACTGGTATGTTGTACTGATAAGACAAAGAATGAGGAGATTCTCCGCAGAATCAGCGAAGAAAGGTACGTAATGAAAACATTGACAAGAAGAAGGGCAGGAGGATAGGACATGTGTGAAAACATCATAGAATAACTTCCCTGGTACTAGAGGGAACTGTAGAGGGTAAAAACCGTAGAGGAAGACAGAGATTGGAATACATCCAGCAGATAACAGAGGACCTACGGTGAAACAAGCTCTCTCAGATGAAGAGGTTGGCGCAGCAGAGGAAATCGCAGCGGGTGAGAAAAAAATGCTTGACAGTGAGCACACGCAGCAAACTAGCTGGAAGCGCTTATTAATGTACTAATCGGAAATAACAGCCTGTTGTAAATGAGGCACTTCAGAGAAATAACAGACACAAACGTTCAAACCTATCAAGCAAAAGAAAAGTGGAAGAAGAGGCAAGACTCCGATCATTAATGATAAAGATAGAAAGATGATAGCTGACAAACAAATAATCATAGAAAGATGGGCGAAATACTCTACTAGTCTAACAAACGCGGAAGAACCAGAAGAGATGTTTCGACAAACAGAACAAGAAAAGAACTATTAAACAGTTGACATTACTGATGAGGATAAGCAATAGGCAGTAAATACTCTGAAGCAGAGGAACACGCCATGAGGTGATCAAACATCAGAGATGATCAATGAAGGGGGTGAAGAGCTCGTTAAAGAGTTGACAAGACTAGACAAAATGATATGGAAGGAGGAGGAGATACGAACGGAATGGAAGCTAGCTATGGTTGTAGAAGTCCATAATAAGAAAAGCAAAACGGACTGTAATACCTAAATAGGGATCTCACTGCTGAACACAAGCTACAAGGTCTTATCCTTGATAATATAGGACAAACTAAAGACATGAACTGAGGAAATAGTAGAGCATTACCAAGCAGGCATCAAGCCAGAAAAATCTACGATCGACTGTACTTTTATTATGAGACAGGTATAGGAAAAGTATTGGGAATTTTACAAACCAATGTTCGCCATGTTCCTAGATTCCTCAAAGGCATGCAATGGTATCCATGGAGTGAACCTGTACATCTGTCATATACCAACAGTACGCCTGACGGATCGGCAACCCTGCGGGCGCGGGGAATACACGGACATGCATATGTCGCAGGCGTCGCCTCCCAGGCCTGCGACTGCCGGTGAGTACCGCATCGCAGCCGAGAGACGGCGGGGTAAGCGCGACCACAGCTGCTGTTCGCCGGGCAGGCACCTGCACCCCTCCGCCTAATCACGTTCCAAGGACACAGGTCCACAAATACACTTCTCTGGCACCTGCTGTTTATAGCGACGCATCTCCACCCGTCAGCAGTTCTCCGCCGATGCTCAGACAGTCTCGTGTGTCGGCTAATACTAGTCCTGCAATCAGAGTCAGAGCTGTACTTCGGACCTATCCAACGTCGCTTCCGAGAGGTACCGTTGGCCAGCTGCTGCCGAGTATACTCCCCTTCCTACCACTGGAACACTTTGTCGGATTAGTCTCTAAGCCCAACCATCTTAATTATCTTAGTTCTTCTCCAGGTGAACGCCTGATAGAGTTTGGTACTAAGTTTTGTTATAAGAAGTCTCTTGTTTTGTCATTGTTCTGTTGCGTTCCAACAAACTTTTGTCTTGTTTCATTTGGAACGTGTAAAAAAGGGTTCAAATGGCTCTGAGCACTATGGGAGCTAACATCTGAGGTCATCAGTCCCCTAGATTTAGAACTTCTTAAAGCTAACTAACCTAAGGACATACACACATCTGTGCCCGAGGCAGGATTCGAACCTGCGACCGTAGACTGAAGCGTCTAGAACAGTTCGGCCACAACGGCCGGCTGGAGCGTGTTATTTCATAGGCGTCTCAATATGAGATACAGCAACATCCTTAGGGAGTTTGGATTACCTGAGAAATTAGTCAACCGGGGAGAAGCATGTACAATACAGACGAAAGCTAAATTAAGGTATCGAGAAGGAATGCAAAGGAAGTGAAAGTACGAACTGAGGCACGATAAGTTGACGCATTGTCACCCAAATTACTTCACCTTGTTCTTGAAAAACTTGCACGCGAGATGAAAAGAGCAGGAAAGGGCATCAATCTCAATCGAAATCTGCAGATGTTAGCATGTGGACAGACCCAGAACTAAGTAGGAGATGGGAGAGATGAAGCTGAAGATGGTTGAGAACTTCAAGTACTTAGAATCATACTTCAGCTGGCGGGATAATATCCACCTAGACGTAAACCAGATCATAAAAGAGCCCACAACCAAACATAAAATCAAAGGTAATCTCAACGAAAGTTATAATGAAGGCGTGTAATACAATAACGGCCCAGTGCTGTTACATGGCATAGAATCGCTGAGTACCAGAAAAACTGATGATGTTTGAGAGAAAGATCACGATAAAGATTTTTGAGCCAGTGAAGGAAGAAATAGGGTGGAGGGGACGAAAAACTGAAGAAATATACGCTATGATAAACCGCCCCAATGTTATACAAAAAAGCAGATGTTATGCGACTACATTGGGCTGGACATGTTCAGAGGATGGCAGATGATGCTAAACCAGAAAAGTGTTAGTGGGAAGGCCAAAGACGAAGCGCCCACGCCAGGACAAGACCGCGAACAAGATGAGAGGACGGACTACGAGAAGACCTGCAACGTCTGTGGATCACGGGAAACAGCATGGGAGTTGCACAGGGCAGGATCTGTTGGAGGCAGTCTGTAAGGGCGGCGCGTCATCAGCGAGGTCCGTGATCGCCGATTAAGTAAGGAACTTAGTTGGTCGTTAAATTGGTTTTACGCGTTAGCTTTTGTTTACCGTCCAAAAAATATGGCACAAATCTTGCACAAAAGCTTACTCATAGTTTCTTCCTTTTCTTCTTCTTCTTCTTCTCTTCAGGTATTAGGCAGGAATTGCCTGTTACGGTACCCATCTCTGTCGGAGTCTTCCTCTGTATATTCTCCCATGGCACTTAATAATTTCTTGTCTTTAAGGGAAGTCTCTCACTCTCCATTCTTTGTAGATGTTCGTTACATTTTCTTCTGTAATCTCGAATTATATCATTAAGGCTAAAGATTTGCAGTTCTTCTCTAATATCTTGATGTCTTAGCCTGTCTTCTCTTGTGATACCTTTAACACCTCTAAGGAATTTCGTTTCTTGTGCCTGAATCCGGCTTTCTTACTTCTTGGTAATCACCCAGGACTCATTTCCATAGAGCAGTGTGGGAACTGTAACAGTATTGTAAAATTTAATTTGAGTGTCTTTCCTGGTTTTTTTAGGTTTATGTTAATTGTTCCGCTTTTTTTTATTTTTTATTTTCTTTGTCGTCCGTCTACTGACTGGTTTGATGCGGCCCGCCACGAATTCCTTTCCTGTGCTAACCTCTTCATCTCAGAGGTAGCACTTGCAACCTACGTCCACAATTATTTGCTTGACGTATTCTAATCTCTGTCTTCCTCTATAGTTTTTGGCCTCTACAGCTCCCCCTAGTACCATGAAAGTCATTCCCTCATGTCTTAGCAGATGTCCTATCATCCTGTCCCTTCCCCTTATCAGTGTTTTCTACATATTCCTTTCCTCTCCGATTCTGCGTAGAACCTCCTCATTCCTTACCTTATCGGTCCATCTAATTTTAAACATTCGTCTATAGCACCACATCTCAAATGCTTCGATTCTCTTCTCTTCCGGTTTTCCCACAGTCCATGTTTCACTACCATATAATGCTGTACTCCAGACGTACATCCTCAGAAATTTCTTCCTCAAATTAAGGCCGGTATTTGATATTAGTAGACTTCTCTTGGCCAGAAATGCGTTTTTTGCCATAGCGAGTCTGCTTTTGATGTCCTCCTTGCTCCGTCCGTCATTGGTTATTTTACTGCCTAGGTAGCAGAATTCCTTAACTTCATTGACTTCGTGACCATCAATCCTGATGTTAAGTTTCTCGCTGTTCTCATTTCTACTACTTCTCATTACCTTCGTCTTTCTCCGATTTACTCTCAAACCATACTGTGTACTCATTAGACTGTTCATTCCGTTCAGCAGATCATTTAATTCTTCTTCACTTTCACTCAGCGAATAGTATCATTGATATCCTTTCAACTTGTATTTTAATTCCACTCCTGAACCTTTCTTTTATGTCCATCATTGCTTCCTCGATGTACAGATTGAAGAGTAGGGGTGAAAGGCTACAGCCTTGTCTTACACCCTTCTTAATACGAGCACTTCGTTCTTGATCGTCCACTCTTATTATTCCCTCTTGGTTGTTGTACATATTGTATATGACCCGTCCCTCCCTATAGCTTACCCCTACTTTTTTCAGAATCTCGAACAGCTTGCAGCATTTTATATTGTCGAACGCTTTTTCCAGGTCGACAAATCCTATGAAAGTGTCTTGATTTTTCTTTAGCCTTGCTTCCATTATTAGCCGTAACATCAGAATTGCCTCTCTCGTCCCTTTACTTTTCCTAAAGCCAAACTGATCGTCACCTAGCGCATTCTCAATTTTCTTTTCCATTCTTCTGTATATTACTCTTGTAAGCAGCTTCGATGCATGAGCTGTTAAGCTGATTGTGCGATAATTCTCGCACTTGTCAGCTCTTGCCGTCTTCGGAATTGTGTGGATGATGCTTTTCCGAAAGTCAGATGGTATATCGCCAGACTCATATATTCTACACACCAACGTGAATAGTCGTTTTGTTGCCACTTCCCCCAATGATTTTAGAACTTCTGATGGAATGTTATCTATCCCTTCTGCCTTATTTGACCGTAAGTCGTCCAAAGCTCTTTTAAATTCCGATTCTAATACTGGATCCCCTATCTCTTCTAAATCGACTCCTGTTTCTTCTTCTATCACATCAGACAAATCTTCACCCTCATAGAGGGTTTCAATGTATTCTTTCCACCTATCTGCTCTCTCCTCTGCATTTAACAGTGGAATTCCCGTTGCACTCTTAATATTACCACCCTTGCTTTTAATGTCACCAAACGTTGTTTTGACTTTCCTGTATGCTGAGTCTGTCCTTCCGACAATCATATCTTTTTCGATGTCTTCACATTTTTCCTGCAGCCATTTCGTCTTAGCTTCCCTGCACTTCCTATTTATTTCATTCCTCAGCGACTTGTATTTCTGTATTCCTGATTTTCCCGGAACATGTTTGTACTTCCTTTCATCAATCAACTGAAGTATTTCTTTTGTTACCCATGGTTTCTTCGCAGCTACCTTCTTTGTACCTATGTTTTCCTTCCCAACTTCTGTGATGGCCCTTTTCATAGATGTCCATTCCTCTTCAACTGTATTGCCTACTGCGCTATTCCTTATTGCTGTATCTATAGCGTTAGAGAACTTCAAACGTATCTCGTCATTCCTTAGTACTTCCGTATCCCACTTCTTTGCGTATTGATTCTTCCTGACTAATGTCTTGAACTTCAGCCTACTCCTCATCACTACTATATTGTGATCTGAGTCTATATCTGCTCCTGGGTACGCCTTACAATCCAGTATCTGATTTCGAAATCTCTGTCTGACCATGATGTAATCTAATTGAAATCTTCCCGTATCTCCCGGCCTTTTCCAAGTATACCTCCTCCTCTTGTGATTCTTGAACAGGGTATTCGCTATTACAAGCTGAAACTTGTTACAGAACTCAATTAGTCTTTCTCCTCTTTCATTCCTTGTCCCAAGCCCATATTCTCCTGTAACCTTTTCTTCTACTCTTTCTCCTACAACTGCATTCCAGTCGCCCATGACTATTAGATTTTCGTCCCCCTTTACATACTGCATTACCCTTTCAATATTCTCATACACTTTCTCTATCCGTTCATCTTCAGCTTGCGACGTCGCATGTATACCTGAACTGTTCCGCATACCCGGCTGAATTTACTAAGCTTAGTTTCAATATCTCTGCTGTAGCCATGTGTCATTTCACATCCGAGGTAATTTAAATGGTTTACTTGCTGTAAAATCTTCTGATCTATCACTATTTTGGTTCTGATTGGTTCTTTCCCCATGAACGCCATTGTCCTAGTTTCTTAAATTTCCATGTTAAATTTTGCACTCATCTGTTGTAGCAAGTAGATTCCTTTCTGAATTTCTTCTTCCTTATTTTGTGCTAGAATCACTGCAGTATCAGCATACAGTAGATTATTTAAATGAATGTTCCTGTCTAGGTAGATGCCTTTCTAAAATTCTGATTTCCATATATGTATTATTTCATTAATGTAGATCTTGTACAAAGTTGAAGAGATGCAGCAGCCTTGTCATACCCCTTTGTTAGTTGGTACCTCATTAGTTGTTTTGCCATTGAGATCTAGAGTGGTATTTGTGTTTTGATATAAACTTCCTATCGCATTTACTAGATGCTTTGGATATCCGCGATTCGTCACTATTTCCCAAAGTTTCTGTCTATTGACATTGTCAAAAGCTTTTTTAAAGTCAATAAAAGCAATGTGTGTTTCTTTATTATACTGTCTCTCCGTTTTTCTATTATTTGCTGTAGAATAAAAACTGCACCTATTGTGGAGCGTCCTTTCCTAGAACCCATTTATTCCTCATGCAGTACTGCTTCTGCTAATGTTTTTAAGTCTTATGTTTAAAATCTTAGCATACACCCTGTATGGTGAGTCCAGTAAACTTATTTCTCCATAATTACTGCATAGGCTTTTATCGCCTTTTTTAAAATTGATATCACTCTATAGCTGTTTTCCAGTCTTTGGGAATACTCTTCTTCTTCGAACATTCGTTGAAGGGATGTAGCAGTCGTTGCTCCATATTTTAATAATTCAGCATTAATACCATCTTTTTCTGTTGCTTTTCTGTTCTTAAGTGATGTTAGTGCAGATGCTGTTAATTCGTCAGACTGTATTTCATCTAATCCTTTCTCGTCTAGTTGTTCAATTTCAGTTTTTTGTGATGTGTGATCATACCACAATTCGGTGTAATGATTTATCCACTGTTCTTCTTCAATACTATTTATTTGTAACTTATCTCTTTCTGTTGTGTTTAAGGTTTTTAAAACTTTATATGCCATTTGTCGTCTTCCGTGTATATCATATTCGATATTAGAAATAAACCTATCCCAGTGTTCCTTATGTGCTTTCCTTACTATGCATTTAGCGTTATTTCTTTTCTCCTTATAGTACTGTTTGTTCTCAATAGTGGGATTGCTTAAGTATTTTATATATGCATCTTGTTTTTCTTTGACAGCTTTCATTACATCCTCATTCCAAATTTTTGGCCTTTTCTTTTCCATATTCTTTTCTTTTTACCGAGAGCTTCTCCTGCTACTCTGCATACAGTATTCTTCAGAGTTTTCCATTCTTCTTCTATATTGTCTTTAGTTTCTAAGTTTGGCAGTTCTTCATATAATCTCCTTAGGTACCGGTTCTGATACCATCCTCTTCAAGCAAGTATACCTTATAAACGCTTTGATCTTGTTGGTTTGTTACTTGTTTAGTTATTTTCTTCCATTTTGTAAAAAGATCTATTCTAGAGATAAGTAAGAAATGATCTGATCCTATATCTTGTCCTCTATAAACTCTTGTATCCCTTACTCGGCCGCCGGCCGAAGTGGTCGTGCGGTTCTAGGCGCTGCAGTCTGGAACCGCGAGACCGCTACGGTCGCAGGTTCGAATCCTGCCTCGGGCATGGATGTGTGTGATGTCCTTAGGTTAGTTAGGTTTAACTAGTTCTAAGTTCTAGGGGACTAATGACCTGAGAAGTTGAGTCCCATAGTGCTCAGAGCCATTTGAACTTACTCGGCCCGCTAGCTTATCTGTTACCAAGATGTAGTCCATTAATGATCTAAGACCTCTGCTGGCCCAAGTATACTCGTGTATATCCTCTTTCTTCAGAAACGAATTTGGGATTTGTAAATTGTTATAAGAGCAAAATCTCTTAGTGATTTTCCATTTTCATTACACATTGGTTCTCCAAACGGACCTATAACGTTTGTTACTAGGATATTTCCTATTCTGGCATTGAAATCAACCATCATAATAATCCGATCAGTTGCACTGTATTTACTGAGTTTCTGTAGTTCTTCATAGAAGCTTTCAGACTCATCTTTTTCCGTTATTCAGGTGAATACACACTTATAAAGATGGCGTTACCCCTTATCAGTTTCAGCCTGACTGTAAATATTCTTCCCTTATGTATGTACAATCTTGAATGTCTTTTTCCCATTTTTTATGCAGGAGTAGTGGTTCACCTTTGCTTGCTCTTTTATGTTGTTCAACACAACTATAGAGCATAATGTGAGCCCCTACATATTTATTTCCTCTTAATTTCCTTTTAGTTTCTGTGAGTGCTACAGCATCGATATTCATGTCGCTTAGTATATTTACTAGTTCTACCTCCTTTTGAGAAATTCCTCTCACTTTTCAGGTTGCTACTTTGATGTGTCCATTTATCGATTTTCGTTTCTCCTTTTTCATAGCCTTGTCATTTACATTTGGGACCGCCCTGTTTCCGAGGCTCGTTTGGGTACTGGGAGTAGTCTATGTTTTCTGAGAGTTGGTTACCAGCCATGTGCTCAGCCCCCTTTCTAGGAGGACCGGGATTTTCTTTCGGCGTTATCTTCCTTAGCCGATATGTTCCGGTTATTTAAAGGCGCCGGAAATAAGTTCGCCTTTCATCCTCTCCCATTGGCTTCGTAGCCTGTATCCATTGTTTGTAATGCATTGTGTAGGGGCCCCACGACTCATGCCTTCTAGGATGTGGCAGTATGGTTTGTTGCCAAGGCTGCATTGAAATCCTTGAGGTCTGATTGATTTCTCAAGTTTCAATGGACATTTCCCAAAGTTTTGTTTCTGAAAACAGCTATCGGCAGCCTGAGCAGGCTTCGGGGTCCTTTGCCAACCATTGATTGTTGGAGAATGAAAGATACCCTCAGGTCTCGAAACCTAATACCATTGGTGTCGAAAGTGTAAGAGTTGGCCAAGGGAGACCGATAGTAAAGAAACCAGAAGATGTCTGACACAAGTAAGTGGAAGTAATCTCAGACTTAGCTAAGGGTCCATGTGGTTGCCACCGACGTACTCCCAAGACAGGAGTCCCCTGGGGGACTACATTTTGTGTGGAGTCTCACCAACTTTCTTCAGATGTGTTAAATATACACTACTGGCCATTAAAATTGCTACACCAAGAAGAAATGCAGATGATAAACGGGTATTCATTGGACAAATATATTATACTACAACTGACATGTGATTACATTTTCACGCAATTTGGGTGCATAGATCCTGAGAAATCAGTATCCAGAACAACCACCTCTGGCCGTAATAACGGCCTTGATACGCCTGGGCATTGAGTCAAACAGAGCTTGGATGGCGTGTACAGGTACAGCTTCCCCTGCAGCTTCAACACGATACGACAGTTCATCAAGAGTAGTGACTGGCGTATTGTAACGATCCAGTTGCTCGGCCACTATTGACCAGACGTTTTCAGTTTTTGAGAGATCTGTAGAATGTGCTGGCCAGGGCAGTAGTCGAACATTTTCTGTATCCAGAAAGGCCCGTACAGTATCTGCAACATGCGGTCGTGCATTATCCTGCTGAAATGTAGGGTTTCGCAGGGATCGAATGAAGGGTAGAGCCACGGGTCGTAACACATCTGAAATGTAACGTCCAGTGTTCAAAGTGCCGTCAATGCGAACAAGAGGTGACCGAGACGTGTAACCAATGGCACCCCATACCATCACGCCTGGTGATACGCCAATATGGTGATGACGAATACACGCTTCCAATGTGCGTTCACCGCGATGTCGCCAAACACGGATGCGACCATCATGACGCTGTAAACAGAACCTGGATTCATCCGAAAAAATGACGTTTTGCCATTGGGGCACCCAGGTTTGTCGTTGAGTACACCATTGCAGGCGCTCCTGTCTGTGATGCAGCGTCAAGGGTAACCGTAGCCATGGTCTCCGAGCTGATAGTCCATGCTGCTGCAAACGTCGTCGAACTGTTCGTGCAGATGGTTGTTGTCTTGCAAGTGTCCCCATCTTTTGACTCAGGGATCGAGACGTGTCTGCACGATCAGCTACAGCCATGCGGATAAGATGCCTGTCATCTCGACTGCTAGTGATACGAGGCCGTTGGGATCCAGCACGGCGTTCCGTATTACCCTCCTGAACCCACCGATTCCATATTCTGCTAACAGTCATTGGATCTCGACCAACGCGAGCAGCAATGTCGCGATACGATAAACCGCAATCGCGAAGGCAACAATCCGACCTTAATCAAAGTCGGAAACGTGATGGTGCGCATTTCTCCCCCTTACATGAGGAATCACAACAACGTTTTACCAGGCAACGCCGGTCAACTGCTGTTTGTGTATGAAAATCGGTTGGAAACTTTCCTCGTGTTAGCACGTTGTAGGTGTTGCCACCGGCGCCTACCTTGTGTGAATGCTCTGAAAAGCTAATCATTTGCATATCACAGCATCTTCTTCCTGTCGGTTACATTTCGCGTCTGTAGCACGTCATCTTCGTTGTGTAGCAATTTTAATGGCCAGTAATGTAATATCGTCTCTATTCTGGAATTTGTGTGACGTCGTCTGTTTTGTACACCTTTAATCACCATTTATTCCAATAGCATACTGTACGATTTCTCGATGTGTTCATTTGTGCTCTCCTCCAACTACGGCCACGTTCGAATTCAGGGGCCCATTTCGTAAGTGTTTAAAATGAAGGAGCAAACTGCTTATTAAGCGTCTCTAACGTAGGTCGAAATTTCAGTGAGAGTAAACATTTTAAAAAATTGTGACGTTAAAATATCTCAATTTATCGTTTTAAGAATGCGCGGCAATTAACACTTGACTTGCGGCATTGTGCGACGTTTAAAGACTTGAAAAAATTAATTTGAAACTTTAGCTTTTTTCGGCGTATCGCGTGTTCATTTATGTTACGAGAAAAAAAATGTCTTCGACACTCACTGATATTTAGACAGAACTCCTCGTCATCTGTAAGGCAGAAATACAACGAGATGCCAGCATGTATGGCAATTTAAACGGCGAGTGGGAGGGGCTGCACCGACGCGAAAACCAAAAGACCGTACTGCAGAAAGCAACACACATAGCATACAACTAGCGGCATCACGCAACCAAAGACAATCAACGTCAGACGTTATGGAGAGTGGAATACTAACCAACATCTAACGATCGAGTAGTGCTTTGTCACTCTTTGTTTAACCAGGGCGGGAGGAGAGAGAGAGAGAGAGAGAGAGAGAGAGAGAGAGAGAGAGCAACATTACAGGCATAATTTAAGCAAAAACCTCCCTTCTTTTTATAAGGCCACTTGGCCACTTGCTAGTTTAACCCTTTTCGTAATAACATTGTACCAGTAATTGGAAACACACACCAGGATGACCGGTAAAACAGCAATATTCTTCAGTCACAGATTTGCCTAACATTTGTAAGAATGTGTGACGGTTATGCTCTAAACACTGGTCCTGCAGGGTGCTCTGACCGATGTGCGACATGCCAAAACTTTACGAGAGGAGACATCCGCATTACGTAAACCCCGATTGTCCTTCACAGACCCTGGCACTACTTCAGATGGTGGTCCTAAAACTCACTAGTGATTCGTTAGAATATGAATAATTCTGTTGGAAACACTGATTCATAAGGCAAAAAACCTGTAGACTCCGACATCTTTCATTACTCTCATCAGTCATCCGATACACAGTTTGTCATTCGCTCAAAGCGCGTCTGACGGGTCTTCCAGAACACCCATTCTGATGAAAGATAGCCTCAAGATAGGCTAATTCAGTTAACAAACTTTCAGTATCAGGGATGACATGAGATCTATAATTGTAAGTACTCTCCGGACACTGCTCACATACGTTTCTGTTAGATGTCATTCGTGCAAAAATCGTTATGTACTGCTCATTTACTATGTACACAGTAATGTTAGCTCACTGGCGATGTGTGATTAGCCGTAAGAGAACGATCAGGGGGGTGACATGTATGCAGAAACAAATAAATAAATTCACTCTAAGACAAAAATACCACGCACCACGAAGGAATTATCCGAAAGGGACGCATATCGGTAGATGTGACGTACATCTACAGACAAACAAATAATTACAATTTCAGAAAAATTGGACGATCTATTCACGAGAAATCTCTTCACAAACTGAGCATGTCAGCCTTGCGGAATTAGCTGAGCGGAGTCATGGACTGTGCGGCTGGTCCCGGCGGAGGTTCGAGTCCTTCCTCGGGCATGGGTGTGTGTGTTTGTCCTTAGGATAATTTAGGTTAAGTAGTGTGTAGGCTTAGGGCTGGCTCGGAGCACTATGGGACTCAACTTCTGAGGTCATTAGTCGCCTAGAACTTAGAACTAGTTAAACCTAACTAACCTAAGGACATCACAAACATCCATGCCCGAGGCAGGATTCGAACCTGCGACCGTAGCGGTCTTGCGGTTCCAGACTGCAGCGTAGGCTTAGGGACTGATGACCTTAGCAGTTAAGTCCCGAAAGATTTCACACACATTTGAACGTTTGAACATTTTTGGAGCATGTCAAGAACGCATTCGTCCACCTCTGGCCTTATGCAAGCAGTCATTCGGCTTGGCACTGCTTGATAGAGTTGTTGGACGTCCTAAGGGATATCGGGATAAATTCTGCCTAATTGGTGCGTTAGATCCACAGAATCTCGGGCTGGTTGCATGGTTCTGCCCATAATGCTCCAAACGTTCTCAATTGTGGAGAGATGCGACGAGTTTGCTGGCCAAGGTAGGGTTTGGAAAACACGAAGACAAGCAGGAGAAACTATCAATGTGGGTATCATCATCCTTAAATATAAGGCCGGCATGGCTTACCACGAAGAGCACAAAACAGGAGTATGATATAGTGCTGTGCTGTAAGGGTGCCGCGGATGGCAATCAAATGGCCTTGGAATATCACTGACTGGAGTTGAAATGAGACCCGATGACCCCCTGAGACTTGTCTCGAGACGCACCGGACAGCTGTGGGATACCAACCTGTTGCCCGCCATATGGCCCTACAACTAGGAGTGATGGTTTGGGGTGCCATTTCATTTCATGGCAGGACCAATTTGGTTGTCATCCGCGGCATTTTTACAATGCAGCAGTACGTCTACATCTACATATGCATCTACATGGATACTGTGCAAATCACATTTAAGTACCTGGCAGAGGGTTCATCGAACCACCTTCACAATTCTCTATTATTCCAATCTCGTATAAGGCGCGGAAACAACGAACACCTATATCTTGCATTACGAGCTCTGATTTCCCTTATTTTCTCATGGTGATCGTTTCTCCCTATGTAGGTCGGACTCAAAATCATTCGGAGGAGAAAGTTGGTGACTCGAATTTCGTGAGAAGATTAGCGAAAAACGCCTTTGTTTTAATGATCTCAATCCCACATCCTGCATCATTTCAGTGACACTGTCTCCCCTATTTCGCGGTAAGGCAAAACGTGCTGCCATTCTTAGAACTTTTTCGATGTTCTCCGTCAATCCTATCTGTTAAGTATCCCACAACGCGCAGCATATTCTAAAAGAGGGCGGACAAGCGTAGTGTAGGCGGCCTCCTTAGTAGATCTGTTACATTTTCTAAGTGTCCTGACAATAAAACGTAGTCTTTGGTTAGCCTCCCCCACAACATTTTCTATGTGTTCCTTCCAATTCAAGCTGTTCGTAATTGTAATTCCTAGGTATTTGGTTGAATTTACGGCCGTTGCATTTGTCTGATTTATCATGTAACCGAAGTTTAACGGATTCCTTTTACCACTCATGTGGATGACCTCACACTTTTCGTTATGTAGGGCCAATTGCAAATTTTTGCACCATACAGATATCTTTTCTAAATCGTTTAGCAATTTGTTTTGATCTTCTGATGACTTTTTTAGTCGATAAACGACAGCGCCATCTAAAAACAACCTAAGACGACTGCTCAAATTGTCTCCCAAATCGTTTATATAGAGAAGGAACAGCAAAGAGCCTACAACACTGCCTTGGGGAACGCCAGAAATCACTTCTGTTTTACTCAATGACTTTCCGTCAATTACTACGAATTGTGACCTTTCTGACAGGAAATCACGAATCCAGTCACATAACTGAGACGATATTCCATAGGCACGCAATTTCACTACAAGCCGCTTGTGTGGTACAGTGTCAAAAGCCTTCTGTAAATCCAGAAATACGGAATGAAATCCCTTGTCGATAGCACTCAACACTTCATGCGAGTAAAGCGCTAGTTGTGTTTCACAAGAACCTTGT
Organism: Schistocerca serialis cubense; assembly: GCF_023864345.2. Lineage (NCBI taxonomy): Eukaryota > Metazoa > Arthropoda > Insecta > Orthoptera > Acrididae > Schistocerca > Schistocerca serialis. The sequence continues at coordinate 454,942,526 of NC_064645.1, forward strand.
TTTCTCAATCCGTGTTGACTGTGTGTGAATATACCGTTTTCTACGAGGTAATTCATAATTTTTGAACACAATATATGTTCCAAAATCTTGCTACATATCGCCATTAACGATATGGGCCTGTAATTTAATGGATTACTGCTACTGCCTCTCTTGAATATTGGTGTGACTTGTGCAACTTTCTAGTCTTTAGGTGCGATCTTTCGCCGAGCGAGCGGCTGTATATGATTGTTAAGTGCGGAGTTCTTGCATCAGCATACTCTGAAAGGAACCTAATTGGTGTACAGTCTGGATCAGAAGACTTGCTTTTCTTAAGTGACTTAAGTTGCTTCACTACTCTGAGGATATCTTCTTCTACTTTACCCATGTTGGCAGCTGTTCTTCATTTGAATTCTGGAATATTTACTTCGTCTTCTTTTGTGAAGGAATTTCCAAAGGCTGTGTTTAGTAGCTCTGATTTAGCAGCACTGTCTTCGATAGTATCTCCATTGCTATCACGCAGAGAAGCCATTGATTGTGTCTTGCCGCTAGCATACTTCACATACGCCCAGAATGTGTTTGAATTTACTGCCAGGTTTCGAGACAAAGTCTAGTTTTGAAAACTGTTACAAGCTTTTCGCATTGAAGACCACGCTAAATTTCGAGCTTCTATAGAAGAATTTTGAGAATTTTGTGTTCGTTTAAATTTGTCAGGTTTTTTTCGTTGCTCCTGCAACAGTGTTCTGACCCGTTTTGTGTACCAAGCACGATCAGCTCCGTCGTTTGTTAATTTATTCGGTACAAACCTCTCAACTGCTGCCGAATTCTTTGAATTCAAGCCACATCTGGTCTGCACTTACATTGTTAATTTGGAAGGAGTGGAGACTCTGAGGAAGGCGTCAAGTGAATTTTTATATGCTTTTTGGAAAAGGTATATTTTTTGTTTATTTTTGGAGGATTTGATGCTTCTTATTAGCTCAGGATTATTTGTTGCTAAGAGGTCAAGAGTATTTTCTCAACCGTTTACTATTCGCATGGGCTCTTGAACAAACTGCTCGAAATAATTTTCGGAGAATGCATTTAGCACAATTGCGGATGATGTTTTATGCGTACCTCCGGATTTAAAGATGTATTTTCGCCAACATATCGAGGATAAATTAAAGTCACACCAACTACAATTGTATGAGTCGGATACGTGTTTGAAATCAAACTCAAATTTTCTTTGAACCTTTCAACAGTTGTATCATCTGAATTATGAGGTCAGTAAATGGATCCAGTTATCATTTTGTTCCGGTTTCCAAGAATGTCTTCATCCGCCAGTCGAAATCTGGAAGCATCTGTCTCATGGAGCAAGGCGGCGAAGTACCTAGGTGTCACCCTAGACCAGAGACTCTCCTGGGCGCCTCGGATCCGAGACGTCACAGGCAGAGCCGCAGGGCGCCTCCGCGCTCTCTACCCGCTGCTGGACAAGCAGCCGGCGCTGCCGCCCCAACCCGGCATCACGCTGTACCTAACGCCGGTCCGACCAGCAGCTGTCGTGTGGCGAAAGGCCGCAGATTCACTCATCGCAGCGCTGCAAAGCATCCAGAACCGAGCTCTCAAGAGCGCTCTGCGTCTTCCGAGCGAATAGTCCACTCGTCTGCTGCACGAAGACACAGGCGTCCCCCTCCTGCAGGACAGATTCAGGGTTTTCCGCAACCGATTCGTCCGAGAACTGAGCCACCGACTGCATCACAGACCAACCACACTTTGGCCTGACTTGCTGCGAGAACAATTTTCTCGCAGAAAACACGGGAAATCATCACAACATCACACAAACCCAATTCGTGTAGGTAAGGTTTTGATTTCCTTCCCATCAGGAACAGCATTTTCGTGCTTACATTGGTCAACATGCCGAGGAAGGGAAGCTCGGCAAAGAAGCGTCAGTGTCAGGGTCTCCGGGCAGGCCAGCGCATTTCAGGAACATTATTTTCCGCAAACCATTTCCTCACAGACGTTGCGTTCTGAGAGCCAGCATAGTCATGCAGACACAAACAAGACTTGTCTACGAGCTCTTCTTCTACTGCGTGCAGTCGCACTACTGTAAAATGTGTTCATATGCTTCCGCATCTGTCATTTTCTTATTTTTCTTATGCGTAAAAAGAGGAGCACACTCTAAGCTTAAATTCCCCTCCCTCCCCCCCCCCCCCCCTGCCTACCGTAAACACCACCTCCTCTGGAAGAATGGGTTGTTTTGAAAATACGCCTTATGCAAACACAATTAGTTTATTTATTTATTTTTATTTACTCAGACATGTTTCGACACCTATGTGTCGTCATCTTCTGTGGGTCAAATTTTTATTTCTTTACATTACATCGCTAAATGAACTACATTACTATACCCCGGTTTTGTGTTCTTTTTCGTAGTTTTTTTTGGCAGCATGTCATCTGCAAAATTTTCCGTCCTGTTTCGTGTCTGTCGTTGGTGTCTCGATCAGCTGCTGCTCGGTGCACTGTTTCCACACAGTTTTTCACAAGAGTTTCGCTCACTAGTTCACCTCCCATGCACTGCGAAACGTGATCTGACCAGACAATTCTGACTCCACACTCAGTGAGATAATCAGTGAGATGCTCGCTGCTTTTTCGGACAGTACTTCCACAACTGCATCATCTGCAAAACGCCTGAGGTTGCTGGTAATAAATTGTCAGGTCATTACTATTCAATATGAAAAACAACACTTGCTTGCAGCATGCATGAGGTTACTCTTCTACTTCGGTGGATGACTCTTCATCATCCAAGACAACATGCTGCGTTCCCCTCTACCAAGCAATCTTTATGCCAGTCACCAATTTTGTTTAATACAACATACGATCTTATTTTAGATAATAACTGTGGATGTGACAGAGAGCCAAATCCTTCTCAGATTCAGGTAAATACTCCACCTACCTCATTTCCTTGGTCGATAACTATCAGTATGTCACGTGAGAAAAGTGCAAGTTTAGTGGTAACCTGACGTTTGACGTCATCAGAGAATGCCAAATGCGTATGACCCATGTGAAACGTCATTGACGCCTGTAGTTGAGGTACTGCCCTCTAACGACATTCCGCGTTCTGACCCCCTGACTTCTCGCCGGTGATTCATCCAGAGAGAAGTCACACAACGCTGAAGCTCGATACTTCCTCATACGCCCCCGGATGGCTTTGCTTTGAATGTCTACATATTTTACTCCTACCATTATTTCTGGTGACTCAAGTACATCTGTAATCATTTGCGCTGGCCTTCCTGCAAGCTATTCGTGTACAGTATGATGTGGCGTCTACACCATCCAGCAATACTTGCTCATAAAAACATTTCAGAATTTACCACTTACGCTAAAAGACTATAATTTATCTTTATGCTTCGAAAATGTACGTTTTATCCACAGCAGAACCCACCATATCATCTAGCCTATTTCCCCACACATAACTATTACGTTCAGGTCCTTGAGATGGATCGAGTGATGACATTTCCGTAAAATGTACAATAGGGGAGAAGTTGATTATAAGTAAATCTTTTTCAGATTTAATGCAAATGATTAATTATCAGACACTTCCAAACAGAAATGTGAATGTAAGAAATGCGACAGGAAAATTGGATGTGAAATGTTTATTAACAGGAAATTACTTGACGTTTTAACCACTTGCTACTCTCTTATCGGAATGCAGGTCATCATCACGAAGTGAAGTGTAAAGCTTACGATCACACTGCGGAATATTTTTTTAGAGATAAAAGCGATTGCGATAACGTGTCGCAACGATTTACGCTTTCCTGTCACGCCGCGAGCTGCTCTGACGTGCATCTACAGCGCCGCCATCTATCCGGCAGCGTGACAACCACGAGAACGGTGGATCGATTTCAGGCTGGTAGGTGGCGCCGCCACAGTAATTACTGCAACTTCCCGAACCCAAATGCCCCAGTTTCAGAGCGCTAAACGAATTTATGTTGCTAACGAAAGCTAAGTTTCCTATTTTTCGTAACCACGATAATAACGAGTGATAACTTGAAAACCGGAGAAGTTTGTGAAAGGTGACGGCAAAACAGAGATGACACAAACTAAATAAAATTACATAATAACGAAATAAAATTACATAATAATATGCCTATCGAAGTCCCTCTACTTTCGATGCCTTTCCCTTATGCCTTGACCCGAGATCCATAAAAACTATTTCGTCCATTTCCCATCAAACCATAGACGACATCCATGCACACATAGTAAATTCGCAGTCCACCACTCGCCCATGAGACTCCATGAAATTGTTTTCACCTGAACCGTTAAATATCACTTACACATCGCAAACTGGAAATAAATCGCAATTGTCCAGATGCGCAATACGTATTCTTTAATTTCAGAAGGACATGGTTTATGAAACTTTGCAAATCGACATTCCTTTCGTTAACTGTACAGCCGTAGAGTCATTTATCTTAGGTAGTTTCCGTACTCGTGCCCCAGCATGCAGCGATGATAATTGGAATAATGACAAACAATAAATTAGTGCAATAAATTATTTACTACTGTAAAAAAGGAGTTGAATGTCCACTAAAACAGTACATATATGTGCATAAATAATTACATTCAACCATACTTAATGCAAACTATTTGGCCTTTGGTCAGCAAAATAGGTTGAACTCTCATGATCATTCCTTGCATTCAAAATTTGCTTTAAAAAATTCCCACAGATAATTGTATGAACGTAGTTCTGTGTCCCGTAGAGTTCTTTTTTTTTTTTTTTTTTTTTTTTTGGGATTCTTTGTCAGTAAACGTCCAGAAACGTGGAATCGACAGTGAAATGAAGAATTCTTAACGTACACGTGTAATCGATTAAATGCACTGAAATGAAACGAAACAAATGGATCAGCAGGTATGAAATCAGTAAAGATCTAATTATGTGATATGATACCTGTGGATATATGCTGAACCTGAAATGTGATGCATATGTAGTGACTGCTGAAAATTTGTGCAAGGCAGGGATCCGAACTTGACTTGTAACGGAAGACTATTTAAAGAATATTGAATCATTCCTAACAACAAAACACTTTTTGCAACCAAAAATGTTGCTAATATTGAGAAGACATATATAGAGTGTAAGTAAACGACATACTTCGACGGCTTGTGGACGATATCTTGAGGATCAAACCTAGGACGCGAATCCATGAACATAAATGTCTTGCAACGAGGCTACAGAGCGCCGACGCTAGGCTAACCTTCCGGCAGTTGACGTCAGTTCTTGGGCGGTGTGCTACGTAACCGTCAAAAGCGACCAACAGCGAGCGGCATCTGCATAAGCGACACTCCGGTGACAAGCACCGGCATCGGGCGAAAAGTTCGGGTGTCCCTGCGTGTGAGCCACCATCTCCCGCTGCGAGATCGCTACTTACAGCCGACCAGCTGTTTCTATGAAACGGTACCCCTATACTGCAGGATACTGTAGCTCGAGAGTAAGACTGCAAAATTAGCTTTACTTAGGTAAATAAAGCGAAGACGAATGCTGTGCATGAAATTTACAAAGGCAGGAATCTTCAAGGAGAATTTCACGTTTTATATCATCAACTACGAAGCTCAACAGACAAGTTATTCGAATACACGTGTATTAGTAGATCATCAATAAATTACGGACGTACGTTTTTTACATGCATCGCTAAGTGTATTTTAAAGTATTGCTATAGTACTTGATTTTGAGGTGTATACACACCTATCCCAGTGTATCAGACACATTACATTCCTAATGAAATACAATTAACAAACACGAAATTTTCCTGATCTTTGATTGTTGGGAACGTAATTCATCAACAGTCAATGTTAAGGCCAAATGTTTCAATTAACATAATAGCCTGCATAAATAAAGCATACAAAATCTTTGAAAAGAAAGCCAAACCTTTTGTGAAATGATTTTTCTAAGAGAATGAATTAAGAAAGTATTAGGGAAACATTTGATGCACCCATTTTCTGCACATGACTTCGAGCATTATTCAACGGCATGTCAGATGATTCTCTGCCTTATTTTATTTCCTTTAGACGAATCGTTTCACAAAATATTTGACCAATTTCTTTTATTTTTTATTTTCAAGTTTCATTCAGAAACCATGATCTTATTGACACTTCATTTGCTTTCCTAACGTCTTCTGTTCTCGAAAATCCTAAATTTAGCACCTGATTCAAAGGAAACCTTTTTGACAGTTAAATATCACACCAATGTATATTTCTACGTGCAAAATAGTTGAACAGATGAACTCTTTGACACTTCGTGTACATATTTCAGTTTCTCCTCAACAGACTAATTAAATTTCCCTTATTACCCTGATTACTTTCAAGCAATTAAATATTTTCATGCAAAACTGTACCTCAGCCGGCCGCGGTGGCCGAGCGGTTCTAGGCGCTTCAGTCCGGAATCGCGCGACTGCTACGGTCGCAGGTTCGAATCCTGCTTCGGGCATGGATGAGTGTGATGTCGGTTAGGTTAGGTTTAAGTAGTTCTAAGCTCTAGGGGACTGATGACCTCAGATGTTAAGTCCCATAGTGCTCAGAGTCATTTGAACTATACCTCACGCTGGCCACTTTGATGCCCCGTTTGCCTGTTTCTCTCTCTTTGTTTGGCTATGAAAATTCTGGGAAAACCTGATTGTGTAATTTATAGGCAATCTTTGTTTTCGACCCGCTGAAACATTTGACAAAAACATATCCTTTCTGCGTGATTTCATTTCCAAAAAACCTCGTTTCGATATCTTGAACCGTTTATGAGATACGACGACTTTCACGACCACTTGATCCGTGACGCGCACGAAGCGACCCGTCCGCGGATATAACAAGCAATATCTCGAGAATGAAAAGCGATTTCATTCTGCTCTTAACTTTAAATGCATTTTAGATACATTGTTTACGCGCAAGCGACCCGTCCGCGGATATAACAACTAATATCTCGAGAATGAAAAGCGATATCATTCTGCTCTCAACTTTAAATACATTTTCGATGTATTGATTACATTTCATAAGCAGTAATGCACGGCTTGAAATGAACCATACGGAACGTCTACGCAATGCGATTTTAGATCTGCAAATTCTTAAAAATTTCGTGCAGTCGTATACTTAGTTTCTTGCAGCACAGTAATATGACGAATAACGAAAATAAATTCAGACCTTTCTCGGCGAAGATGTCAAGCTGTAAGACGCGGAAAATCAAAACTTTTCCTAAAATCGGATCATAAGTACAGGGCTATTACAAATGGTTGAAGCGATTTCATAAATTCACTGTAGCTCCATTCATTGACATATGGTCACGACACACTACAGATACGTAGAAAAACTCATAAAGTTTTGTTCGGCTGAAGCCGCACTTCAGGTTTCTGCCGCCAGAGCGCTCGAGAGTGCAGTGAGACAAAATGGCAACAGGAGCCGGGAAAGCGTATGTCGTGCTTGAAATGCACTCACATCAGTCAGTCATAACAGTGCAACGACACTTCAGGACGAAGTTCAACAAAGATCCACCAACTGCTAACTCCATTCGGCGATGGTATGCGCAGTTTAAAGCTTCTGGATGCCTCTGTAAGGGGAAATCAACGGGTCGGCCTGCAGTGAGCGAAGAAACGGTTGAACGCGTGCGGGCAAGTTTCACGCGTAGCCCGCGGAAGTCGACGAATAAAGCAAGCAGGGAGCTAAACGTACCACAGCCGACGGTTTGGAAAATCTTACGGAAAAGGCTAAAGCAGAAGCCTTACCGTTTACAATTGCTACAAGCCCTGACACCCGATGACAAAGTCAAACGCTTTGAATTTTCGGCGCGGTTGCAACAGCTCATGGAAGAGGATGCGTTCACCACGAAACTTGTTTTTAGTGATGAAGCAACATTTTTTCTTATTGGTGAAGTGTTTAAACCTCCTCTACCAAGAAACGTGCCAGAACTGCGAGCCCGCATCAACGATGCTTTCGAACTCATTGATGGGGACATGCTGCGCCAAGTGTGGGAGGAACTTGATTATCGGCTTGATGTCTGCCGAATCACTAAAGGGGCACATATCGAACATTTGTGAATGCCTAAAAAAACTTTTTGAGTTTTTGCATGTGTGTGCAAAGCATTGTGAAAATATCTCAAATAATAAAGTTATTGTAGAGCTGTGAAATCGCTTCAATCATTTGCAATAACCCTGTATTTCGTAGCTGCCGGCGCGTCCACTGCACTGTTATGCCGAGAGGACTCGTAGCTGTGGCTCTCACAGTCGCGCGTGCTGCGGTGACGAGATTCAAACATGTTCTAATTCAAACGTCGCTCTATACACTCATGCTCATAAATGAAGGATAATGCTGATACATGGTGAAACAACGCTCTCGTGGGCGGTTTGCGGGTTTAAATCACCTCGGGGTATGACCATGCTCCTGCATTAGACCTGCGATCGTCGCAGGGTGGCGCTGGCAGCAGTCCACATACGCAGAGGTGTGTTGGTGCATGTCAGAGTACGGTGCAGCGAGTAAGTGTGCAGACGTTTTCAGAAGTGCTAATTGTGACTGCGTGTTGAAAATGGCTCAAAGAACACATATTGATGACGTTATGAGGGGTAGAGTACTAGGGCGACTGGAGGCTGATCAAACACAGCAGGTCGTAGCACGGTTCCTCCATGTGCCACAAAGTGTAATCTCAAGATTATGGCAACGATTCCAGCAGACAGGAAACGTGTCCAGACGTTACAGTACGGGACGTCCACAGTGTACAACACCACAAAAGGACCGATATCTCACCATCTGTGCCCGCAGAAGGCCACGGAGTACTGCAGGTAGCCTTGTGTGGGACCTTACTGCAGCCACTGGAACAGTTGTCTCCAGACACACAGTCTACAGACGACTGAACAGACATGGTTTATTCGCCCGGAGACCTGCAAGGTGCATCTCACTGACCCCTGGTCACAGGAGAGCCCGTAAAGCCTGGTGTCAAGAACACAGTACATGGTCATTGGGACAGTGGTCCCAGGTTATGTTCACGGACGAGTCCAGGTATAGTCTGGTCGTGGTTTGACGGTGTGGAGTGCATGTCTTTGACAGAGGAACTGTAAGAGGTCAGGTGTATCGGGATGCCATTTGGCACCAGTATGTCCGCCTTTTCAGGGGTGCAGTGGGTCCAACCTTCCTCCTGATGGATGATAACGCACGGCCCCACTGAGCTGCCATTGTAGACGAGTACCTTGAAACAGAAGATAACAGGCGAATGGAGTGGCCTGCCTGTTCTTCTGACCTAAACTCCATCGAGCACGTCTGGGGTGCTCTCGGTCGACGTATCGCTGCACATCTTCAAATCCCTAGGACACTTCAGGAGCTCCGACAGGCACTGGTGGAAGAATGGGAGGCTATAACCCAGCAGCTGCTCGGCCACCTGAACCAGAGTATGCCAACCCGTTGTGCGGCCTGTGTACGTGTGCATGGTGATGATATCCCATATTGATGTCGGGGTACATGCGCAGGAAACAGTGGCGTTTTGTAGCACATGTATTTCGGGACGGTTTTCTCAACTTATCACCAATACTGTGGACTTACAGATCTGTGTCTTATCTGTTCCCAATGTGCCTGTGCTACTAGCGCCAGTTTTGTGTAGTGCATTCTGCAATTATCCTTAATTTATGAGCATGAGTGTAGTTGTAGCCGGCCGCGGTGGTCTCACGGTTCTAGGCGCGCAGTCCGGAACCGTGCAACTGCTACGGTCGCAGGTTCGTATCCTGCCTCGGGCATGGATGTGTGTGATGTCCTTAGGTTAGTTAGGTTTAAGTAGTTCTAAGTTGTAGGGGACTGATGACCACAGCAGTTGAGTCCCATAGTGCTCAGAGCCATTTGAACCATTTTTGTAGTTGTAGCAGACGGCAGGCAGCGCCACGGACGTCGCCCACGTAGGACACTTCGGTAACCACAACTGCGGTAGTTTTTCGTCGTCTGCAGCTGTCGCGCGCTATCGGTCGCCTCTGTCGCTTACGTAGAACGCGGCCTCACGGTGACGACTCTGCCGCCATTGCGCAGTGTTATTGCAACAGACGTAGACGCATTAGACGCCATTCAGCGTTCCGAATACTGTCATGACGAATGCGAAAGGATTTCCTGGTCGTCCATCAGCGTAAAAATTCATGTTCGCTGTCGAAGGGGTGTAGGCCTATTAGCCTCAGGCATTGGCCACTATAACATCGAGAGTCTGTTGGAGTCCTTTGATGAGGTTTACCGGGCATGTGCTGTCTGATTAAAAGCATCTGGCCATCCATACGTAACGTGGAGATGACCACTAGATGTCACGAGAGCCGCATCCACCAGTAGAAAAGGAGGATGGCAGTATAGTGTTGACAGCAGAGAGTCAGCAACAGCGGTTTGGATGTACACTTTGGTGGTCCGATGGAAAAAGGGGTTGGGTTTGGCGAATTCCTGGAGAACGTAGCCTGCCATCTTGTTTATTCCCAGCAGTGAAGTACGGAGGTGACAAGACTTGCGGTATCGATGTGTTTCTCATGGTTAGGATGTGACCCACTTATTTTACTTAAGAAAACGCTACATACGAACACATTTCATAGCACTGTATACCGTGTACAGCTTTGTAATCCAGAGGTGAATGATGTTCTTATCAGGATGACAGTGCACGCTGTCTTAACGGAGTATGTGTGAGGTAATGGTTTGTAAACAGTAACATGGACTGGCGTGCCCCAAGTACCGGCCTGTACCCACGGAACACTTTTGGGGCGTGTTAGAACAGCGACTCCCCTCCAGGCTTCAGCGACCAAGATGACTGCCTTTTTGTGGTTTGAGAGAAGCCAGAGGAAGAATGGGCTGCCACTCCTCCACAAACATCTATATATACTTCTGTAAGTCGCCAGCACAGTTGAAGCGGTCATAAAGGCTAAGGGTGGACACAGCCTATATCAATTTATACTCATATGCGTACGGATACATTTGGTCAGATAGTATAGGTTCCCGTACTCAATCTGTTCCTCGTGACACAGTCCACAACCCCTCAAAGTTTCTCAGTACTGTTTTCCTATACTTGGCACACTTACACTACCTATTTCAGTTGTCAAATACAAAATTTCTAGAACGGAGACTTATCTTTAATGTCGCCAAATATCTCACGAATTATGGCTAAATACACTACTGGCCATTAAAATTGTTACACCACGAAGATGACGTGCTAAAGACGCGAAATTTAACCCACAGGAAGAAGATGCTGTCATATGCAAATAATTAGCTTTTCAGAGCATTCACACAAGGTTGGCGCCGGTGGCGACACCTACAACGTGCTGACATGAGGAAAGTTTCCAACTGATTTCTCATTCACAAACAGCAGTTGACCGGCGTTGCCTGGTGAAACGTTGTTGTGATGCCTCGTGTAAGAAGGAGAAATGCGTACCATCATGTTTCCGACTTTGATAAAGGTCGGATTGTAGCCTATCGCGATTGCGGTTTATCGTATCGCGACATTGCTGCCCGCGTTGGTCGAGATCCAATGACTGTTAGCAGAATATGGAATCGGTGGGTTCAGGAGGGTAATGCGGAACACCGTGCTGGACCCCAACGGCCTAGTATCACTAGCAGTCGAGATGACAGGCATCTTATCCGCATGGCTGTAGCTGATCGTGCAGACACGTCTCGATCCCTGAGTCAACAGATGGGGACGTTTGCAAGACAACAACCATCTGCACGAACAGTTCGACGACGTTTGCAGCAGCATGGACTATCAGCTCGGAGACCACGGTTGCGGTCACCCTTGACGCTGCATCACAGACAGGAGCGCCTGCGATGGTGTACTCAACGACGAACCTGGGTGCACGAATGGCAAAACGTCATTTTTTTCGGATGAATCCAGGTTCTGTTTACAGCACCATGACGGTCGCATCCGTCTTTGGCGACGTCGAGGTGAACGCACATTGGAAGCGTGTATTCGTCATCGCCATGCTGGCGTATCACCCGGCGTGATGGTATGGGGTGCCATTGATTACACGTCTCGGTTACCTTTTGTTCGCATTGACGGCACTTTGAACAGTGGACGTTACATTTCAGATGTGTTACGACCCGTGGCTCTACCCTACATTCGATCCCTGCGAAACCCTACTTTCAGCAGGATAATGCACGACCACAAGTTGCAGGTTCTGTACGGGCCTTTCTGGATACAGAAATGTTCACCTGCTGCCCTGGCCAGCACATTCTCCAGATCTATCACCAATTGAAAACGTATGGTCAATGGTGGACGAGCAACTGGCTAATCAAAATACGCCAGTCACTACTCTTGATGAACTGTGGTATCGTGTTGAAGCTGCATGGGCAGCTGTACCTGTACACACCGTCCAAGCTCTGTTTGACTCAATGGCCAGGTGTATCAAGGCTGTTATTATGGCCATACGTACTGATTTCTCAGTGCACCCAAACTGAGTGAAAATGTACTCACATGTCAGTTCTAGTATAATATATTTGTCCAATGAATACCCGTTTATCATCTTCTTCTTGGTGTAGCAATTTTAATGGCCAGTAGTGTAGAATAAAGATCCGCAGCTCGGATTAATGGAAGAGGCTCATGGAAGCAGGTCAGACCGGGCCCTGTGAGGCAGACTACGTGAGGAGAGACCAGCTGACACAGCAAGTGATTGCTGCATCGCCGTCGGGCAGCTGCCGCATCTCTCGTCCCAACAGAGCGATCAAAGTCGTCACGTCGTCTGTGCAACAGAGAGGCTGAGCCGCTGTAACTTGCATGACCTGACTGCTTCACGTCCGAACCGTTGCTTACGTGATGGGAACCGATATCTCGGCAAAACAAGTGCAAGCCGATCCCTTGTAGATAGTCCTCATTCCTAGACAGAAGTACGCAGTCTGCCGGGCACCAGCATGCACACGTCACTGTTGCACCCAAACGTGATCACGCCACAGGAGTGCACTAAACGGGAGGGCTGAAAAAGCGTATACAACCTTTGCTGCTTCGGATCACGTTCACAATTCGTTGAATGGTTTTGAACCGTCCGTAGTTGTTCCACCCTGTGTACCAGAGCAAAAATTGCGGTCGCACTGCACTCCAAACGGGGAAGACCACGTTTACTGGGGCTGTAGTACCACGACGTCGTTACAGTAGAGTTCAGGGAATGTCAGCAGCGCCGAATACTGTGAAGAACATCGTCCCACTGCTCGTCGCAATGCGAACCGTCGTTTTCGACTGCGACACGTGTGGGAATCAACGCTCCAAAGGAACGGGTGGTTGCATTGACACCCCTTCTGCCACCCTCTAAGTGATTTTCCTGTCGATTCCGAGCAGCGGTCCGACTGAAACATTTTTATCGGCTACTCATGAGAAGACCGCGTCGTTTCAGTGCTAGGCCTCGCGGTTCTGTCCTCCATCGCAGAAACATTGAAAGAAGGGGTGAAATGTGGGTAAGAGGGGGTGTAGTGTCCCACCCATAGTGTGACACGCTCACAGTGACGTTGGGCAAAATGGCTCTGAGCACTATGGGATTCAACTGCTGAGGTCATTAGTCCCCTAGAACTTAGAACTAGTTAAACCTAACTAACCTAAGGACATCACACACATCCATGCCCGAGGCAGGATTCTAACCTGCGACCGTAGCGGTCTCGCGGTTCCAGACTGCAGCGCCAGAACCGCGCGGCCACTTCGGCCGGCGACGCTGGGCAGACCTCTGCTGACGTTTGGTGCTAATGTGGCATCACTCACGCACCTACCACGTCACATGAACTTGTGAGCTGTGGCCTTTTTTTCGCGTGTGTCGACAGTTTTCTTGCTGTTTGATGCTTCACCGAGCCGAGGCTGATGTCGCAGGGCGCCACGCTTCTGCACCGTTACAGAGGAAGGTCATGCACGCCTTTGAGCCGCATTTCAATGAGAGACAATTATGGTGTTTCGAAAATATGATACATTTTTTGCACACTGTATATTCGAGACTTTCTACACATTGATAGTGACCGGGTGAAATATCTCACGAAATAAGCTTCAATCAAAGAACGAAACTGGTATAGCTTGAAGGGGGAAACCAGATGGCGCTATGGTTGGCCCGCTAGATGGCGCTGCCATAGGTCAAACGGATATCAACTGCCTTCTTTTAAATGGGAAACCCCATTTTCATTACATGTTTATGTAGTACGTAAGGAAATAAGAATGTTTTAGTTAGATCACTTTTTTCGCTTTGTGATAGATGGCGCTGTAATAGTCACAAACGTATAAGTACGTGGTATCACGTAACATTCCGCCAATGCGGACGGTATTTGCTTCGTGATACATTACCCATGTTAAAATGGACCGTTTACCAATTGCGGAAAAGGTCGATATCGTGTTGATGTATGGCTATTGTGATCAAAATGCCCAACGGGCGATTGCTATGTATGCTGCTCGGTATCCTGGACGACATCATCCAAGTGTCCGGACCGTTCGCCGGATAGTTACGTTATTTAAGGAAACAGCAAGTGTTCAGCCACATGTGAAACGTCAACCACGACCTGCAACAAATGATGATGCCCAAGTAGGTGTTTTAGCTGCTGTCGCGGCTAATCCGCACATCAGTAGCAGGCAAACTGCGCGAGAATCGGAAATCTCAAAAACGTCGGTGTTGAGAATGCTACATCAAAATCGATTGAACCCATACCATATTTCTATGCACCAGGAACTGCATGGCCACGTGGTGTACAGTTCTGCCACTGGGCATAAAAGAAATTACGGAACGATGACAGATCTTTTGTACGCGTTCTATTTAGTGACGAAGCGTCTTTCACCAATAGCGGTAACGTAAACCGGCATAATATGCACTATTGGGCAGCGGAAAGTCCACGATCGCGGCGACAAGTGGAACATCAGCGACCTTGACGGGTTAATGTATGGTGTAGCATTGTCGGAGGAAGGATAACTGGCCCCCATTTTATCGATGGCAATCTAAATGGTGTAATGTATGCTGATTTCCTACATAATGTTCTGCCGATGTTACTACAAGTTGTTTCACTGCATGACAGAATGGCGATGTACTTCCAACATGATGGATGTGTGGCACATAGCTCGCGTGTGTTTGAAGCGGTATTGAATAGCATATTTCATTACAGGTTGATTGGTCGTCGCCGGCCGGTTGTGGCCGTGCGGTTAAAGGCGCTTCAGTCTGGAACCGCGTGACCGCTACGGTCGCAGGTTCGAATCCTGCCTCGGGCATGGATGTGTGTGATGTCCTTAGGTTAGTTAGGTTTAATTAGTTCTAAGTTCTAGGCGACTGATGACCTCAGAAGTTGAGTCGCATAGTGCTCAGAGCCACTTGAACCAATTTTTGATTGGTCGTCGAAGCACCATACCATGGCCCGCACATTCACTGGAACTGACGTCCCCGGATTTCCTTCTGTGGGGAAAGTTGAAGGATATTTGCTATCGTGATGCACTGACAATGCCTGACAAATTGCGTCAGCGCATTGCCAATGCGTGTGCGAACATTACGGAAGGCGAACTACTCGCTGTTGAGAGGAATGTCGTTACACATATTGCCAAATGCATTGAGGTTGACGGACATCATTTTGAGCATTTATTGCATTAATGTGGTATTTACAGGTAATCACGTTGTAACAGCATGCGTTCTTAGAAATGATAAGTTCACAAAGGTACATGTATCACATTGGAACAACCGAAATAAAATGTTCAAACGTACCTGCATTCTGTATTTTAATTTAAAAAACCTACCTGTGACCAACTGTTCGTCTAAAATTGTGAGCCATATGTTTGTGACTATTACAGCGCCATCTATCACAAAGCGAAAAAAGTGATCCAACTAAAACATTCATATTTCTTTACGTACTACACGAATATGTAGTAAAAAAATGGGGGTTCCTATTTTAAAAAACGCAGTTGATATCCGTTTGACCTATGGCAACGCCATCTAGCGTACCAACCATAGCGCCATCTGGTTTCCCCTTTCAACTTAGACAAGTTTCGTTCTTTATAGTTTTCTCGTTTGACGCTTATTTCGTGAGATATTTGGCCCGGTCACGATCAATGGAACACCCTGTATACATATAGTGGTAAAGCTTCTCTCTATGTACTAATGACACTCTGGTTAGAACGGCGGCACAACAGCACAATCGAAATGAATGAAATATGCCATACTTTGACGTTAATGTACCTCAAAGAAACACAACAAAAAAGATGGAAGTCTCAGGTTAACGCTTCGGCGAAGGCAGACATTAAGAAGTTTCTCGGGTACTGGGTTCGGCAGCAGCAATGGCCTTTCCGAAGGAACCGTTCCTTAATTTGCCGTAACTACTCTAGAGAAATCACAGAAAAACTAAATTTCGAGAGTCGGCTACTGGTTTAACGGCCACTCAACTCAAAGCCTCTTCATTGCCTTCTCCACTGCATACCACTCTCGGTAGAGTCAACAATAAGAAAAAATACGTAGCAAAATAGTCAATGAAAAGGAAAAACATGTTAATTAATGCAACCCAGCAAGAAACTTCTCTTTATAGTAAAAAATACAAAACCCGAAAAGTGTAAAATGTTTATTCATTCGAATTAACTACTGCCAGACGCTACAGATGGCTCTGGCCGACTACACTGCTGAGTAGCGCCGACATTACGTGGGATAGCACCGCAGAAGCTCCCGGACGGCATGTCAGCCTTTTGGAAGGCAGGGAAATAGGCAGACCCAGCTCGAAGGCGTAGGAAAAGGAGATTAGGGTTTCACTTCACATAGACGAAGAGATAATAAGACACGGGTTCAGACTAGGAGTAGATAAATATGGCGGATGTGAGTTGGGTCCTTTTCTAAGGAAAACCCGGAAAATCTAGATATGAGTGAGCGGACGAGTATCTGAACCCCGCGCCTCCAGAATCTGAGTTCAGTGTGTTTAGCAGTGTGCGTCCGACCTCGATGGAAATCGTAAAGGAATGGACTTCTCTTTCTCGGTTCTCTTTCGCAGATGAGGTGGTTTTGCCACATCCAGCGCTGGAAACCACGTCTTGTTGAGAAGTCTCTCTACTAGGGTCACAAAGTTTTTATGGACGTCCAGTATATGGTCCTACTGACACTGCCATTAGCAATTTTTTAACACGTCATTTCTGTTGTTAAAATAATGGTCAACTAAGGAAATGGCTGAGTAGTTTGTTTACACTGAACGTTTTGAAGAAACAGAGTTGTGAAAATAGGACCTACATAGATTGCAGTATTTGTGTGGTAGCTTATACCGAGTGCTAAGGGAAATTGTTTCAGACCAAACGCAATGCTATAATCTTATACAAATGTGAAGAATGAGTCTCAAAAGTGAAGCAGCATCCCAGCACACGTGCTGTTGAAAGGAAGTTCCTGCACAAAAGTGAAAATTTGTAGCACTCTAGGTAGCTGAATGAAGACAAACGGCTGAATGCTCATAAGGTAGTGTGAAGACATACCGTTTTTTTCTCGGTTTTTGTAAATCATGTAATGTCATCCTCCACGACCTTGATGCCTCTCTCAGTCGGATCGTCTATAACTTACATTGTAACTGTGATTCTTGAGTTTCTCCCGGCGTATTTGATAGTCAAAATATCCACGGGTGTGCTGCCGGTCTATAGTGTCCAACGGGCACAATATTTCGGCGATCATACATGTCGCCATCATCAGGTGAACTGACGGACTGAGCTCCTGTGAACGTGCCGGCACGGAGATCTGTACGCTATGGCTGCTCGGAGGGAACTGGGTTCGGTCGCGGCGGCGGCCGATTTAAATACCCTCCGCCCGCGGCGCGCTCCCTCCGCCGTCCGCGCCCCGCGCCACGGTCGCGCGGTGGAACAGATTGCGACGGCGTCTGAGATGACGTCGGAGTGATGGCTCTGTCCGCCGTGGTCGTCACAACTATACGTTTGCTCGATTTACTCTTGATTAACCCGATCGCTGGTTCCCAAGCCTTGCTAAGATTATAGCCACAGTCACGGTTTATGAGGTCGTCATTGGTGCGAATTTCGATGGCCTCTCTAACAACGCTGTCCCAGTATCTCGACGTCTGTACCAGAATCCTCGTGCGGTCATATTCCATGGCGTGATTTTCCGACAATGTTCAGCGACCGCCGACTTGCTCGGATACATCAGGCGAGTGTGCCTCTGGTGTTCACGGCATCGATCCTCGACGGTACGCATCGTCTGACCAATATACGACTTGCCACATTGACACGGAATCTGGTACACGGCGGACAGAGCCATCACTCCGACGTCATCTCAGACGCCGTCGCAATCTGTTCCACCGCGCGACCGTGGCGCGGGGCGCGGATGGCGGAGGGAGCGCGCCGCGGGCGGAGGGTATTTAAATCGGCCGCCGCCGCGACCGAACCCAGTTCCCTCTGAGCAGCCATAGCGTACGGATCTCCGTGCCGGCACGTTCACAGGAGCTCAGTCCGTCAGTTCACCTGATGATGGCGACATGTATGATCGCCGAAATATTGTGCCCGTTGGACACTATAGACCGGCAGCACACCCGTGGATATTTTGACTACATTGTAACTGTTAATTGTAGAGCGTTCATGAAAAAACTGATTTTCATGCCACTGGAAACGATTTGTCTTATGGAAGTCAAAACAAATTTGGTAATATTGTATTCTTATTATATTACAAATTAACTGTTCAATTCCTTTATTGCTAGTTTCTACGATTTGAATACTTAACAATTTAAAGCCATTTCATATTTTATTCCAACTGTTTGCCACACAGTTCAACGCATTGAACATTTTAATTTTTTATTCAGAAGACCGATTAGAACAATTGGGAAGGCGACGAAACAGGAGACAGGTACCTTAAATGATTTATCACTTTTTGTAAACCCACACCAGATACATCACCATCCACAACCTCTTATTTACAAAGTTTTGTAAGAAATATGAAATCCATATACGGTCCTGTGGCTTCAGAAGAACCACATGAACGCACACAGAGGCAGCAAGAATACAAATATCACACATTGCATTCTCTTCTCGTGGCAATAATTTAAATTCATCAGGCTACATAAACATTTTCAAACCATAAGTAGCTTTCACCGCCCACTTTGCCTAACTGATAGAGCTTCTACAATAGAGATCGCAATTAATTTTAACTAGTGAATATAATCCTCTCAAGGTTGCTGTTCTCTCGAAGTATCTCCAACAAAATGATCTCAGACCTATAGACTTGCCCCCACGTAATCCTCGACCTTCCCATGCTGAAATCCATTTTCAAATTTATTAGCACTGGTTCCAGATCAGGCGTTCTGATATTTATTTAGGATTGTTTCTTCAGCTTACATCTTACATAAGAAACACTTCTGAGAAATATTTCATATATCTTATCTCTGCAGGGTAAATTCAAGAGATCTCAGTCGAAAAAGTTTTGAATCAAAACACAAACATTTCATGGATGAAGCTTGTCCCTTCCTTTAACCGTTGGACGGTCGAGAGCTGGCTCACTTCTTCAATAACAATGTTATTCAAAGTATTAACATGCGCTACGTCCTCAAGCTTTTCTTTGTTTCGGCTCATGAACCTGTGACAATGTTGGCTCTAAGCACTATGGGACTTAACATCTGGGGTCATCAGTCCCCTAGACTTACAACTACTTAAACCTAACTAACTAAGGACATCACACATATCCATGCCCGAGGCAGGATTCGAACTTGCGACCGTAGCAGCAGCGTGGTTCCGGACTGAAGCGCCTAGAACCGCTCGGCCACAGAGGCCGGCTGTGACAATCTTGAAGCATGTTTATGTTGTTGTCTCCGTTGTTGATGCAAAGCTTGTAATTTTGGTACGTTGTTTGTCAGGTGTTGTGCCGTAATCCGTGTTTCTTCAAATAAAGCATCACTTCTCGCGCTGGTAGTGTGACACTTAGATTCACAGTTTATACAGCCGTAAACTGTAAAAGATAACCAATAACACATTTAAAGTTTCTGTTATGTTAGGACACAGGAACATAAACATATGACAATCTGAGATGCGAAATAAATATCTCTCTCTCTGCAAAAATGATCTTCGGTACATTTATTTAGGGGGTGGCAGTTTTTTATTTCATGGAAATAATACCAGAGTACCTAAATTACCTTCGGTGAACGAACCAAAGAGGCAGATATTGTATATGTAGCAAGCGCTACTTTCCATCGAATGTGAAAGAGGACTGGGATCGCTGACCAGTCACGCTACCTGAACAACATGATCTGAGAAACGAGAACGCATTCAGTTAATGAGACTGAAGTAATCAACCCACTTTCTTTTGGCTATGTATGAATTTGTCTCGTAAAATTAGTATTGTACGAAGTTGATGGGTTTGAAACTTCCTGGCAGATTAAAACTGTGTGCCGGACCGAGACTCGAACTCGGGACCTTTGTCTTTCGCGGGCAAGTGCTCTACCAACTTTTTTTTTTTTTTAATCTCATTTTGTTCGCTTTTATTCGTTGCAGCTGCTCGGGGCGGACGTCCTACGACATCCGTTTAAGTTCGTTGTTGATTGATTAACTCAGTATTCTTTTTTTTTTTTTTATTACAGAGGGCAGCTAACCCTCTGACCGAACAGGCTGAGCTACCGTGCCGGCAATTTTTTTTTTTGTTCGTTATTGATCGCTGTGTTTGGTCGTTGCAGACGTCGCAAGACATCCTGTTCAAGTTCGGTTGTTGATCCTTCCACTCAGTTTTTTATTATAGAGGCCAACCGGCTCTCTGACCGAACACGCTGAGCTACCGTGCCGGCACCAACTGAGCTACCCAAGCACGACTCACGCCCCGTCCTCACAGCTTTACTTCCGCCAGTATCTCGTCTCATACCTTCCAAACTTCACAGAAGCTCTCTGTCAGGAAGTTTCATATCAGCGCACACTCCGCTGCAGAGTGAAAATCTCATTGTTGATGGGTTTTGTTCGGGATTTTCCGATTCCGAAGGCCCAGGAACAAGCTTTCCGCTTGTCTTACATAGCCGACTTTCGCAAGGCTCAGTTTTATATGGACTGGAACGAAACTCGACAGCAGGCCAAGGAAATCGTCGAAATTTGTGAACAGTGCTATATGAGAGTCAAGCTAATGACTCTCGTATCACCTAAATAAATGCTGCTATACTCTATCATCTACTGGAGAAGTGCTAGGAACCATATGGAGAAGATGAACTTAACCGTGGAGACTGTACAGGGAGCAACCATACCTTTCAAGTGCAGAAGACTCCAAAAGAACAATCTGAGACAATAATTTCTTGCTGTTAATTAATACAACAAATACTTTGTACGCACAGGAGTAAGTTATCGGTTGGAAATGTAGAAGAGCAACGGTGCGCATCGTAAATCAAACGACACATTGCTATCAGCGGAGCATGCTGTGCAGCCCTAAATGCGGGTAGGTAACCAAAGCGGTGTGCAGCGGCTACCGCGTCGCGTCACGCCACGCCACAGGGTCACGGCCCCGAAGGTCGCCAGGGCGTACCGTGCAGGTCGGTGGGGTCAACGAACTTGCACCAACAACTTCGATCCCTTCCCAAGCCGCATTAAAATAAGTTTCTGAGCGGTTCGGACGCTTTTGTGGAGGCACATATGCAAGACTCCTCAGAACGTTGAAGCTATACGCAGAAGTTTTGATAACGTTCTCATCGATTCAGAAAAACGTTTTTTCCTGGAAAGTGAACTAGATGTCTGATGGGAGAGGTCGGGTGGGAAAAGAGGGAGATGGGTGGGGTTGGGGGACGAAGCGGGGAAAGGTGATACTTCGTTCACTGATCGATCACACTAACAACGAAACGGAAGATAGCAGCGAGAAGACAGAAACACTGAATTTTTTCTCCTGAACTTCTTCCACCGCGGAAGATCGTAATAAGGTTCCTCCTTTCAATCATCGTGCGAACATTGGAATGGCAGATACTGGGATAGCTAATAGCGGAACTGAGGATGGGATACCTATAAGGTTCTACAAAAATTATGCGAGAGAACTTGCTCCCTTTCTAGCAGCAGTTCATTGTAGATCGGTGGAGCAACGAAGGGTACCTTGCGACTGGAAAAAAGTGAAAGTCATCCTAGTTGTCAAGAAGAGCCGTGCGACAGATGCTCATTATCATAGGCCTATATCGTTTACGCGAAACTGTTGTAGAATTGGGAACGTGCTTTATCCTCACGTATTATGACGTTTTTGGCGAATGAAGATCTCCTCTAATAAAATCAACATTGCATACGTAAACAGAGATCTTGCGAAACTCTGCTCACTCTGTTCCGCCATGACATACACAGCGCTGTAAACATCGGCGCTCAGCTTGACGCCGTGTTCCTTGATTTCAGGAATGCATTTGACACCGTCCTGCACTGCCGGTTAGCGTCATATTTACGACTGGTTTCAAGACTTCCCTTACTGACAAAACTCAGTGCTTCGCTCTTAACACAACAAAATCGACAGATGTAAAGGTAATTTCCAGAGTACCGCAGGAAGTGAGATAAGACCGTTACTGTTTACTATGTGTATATACACTGAAGAGCCAAAGAAACTGGTACACCTGCCTAATACCAGGTAGCGCCCCCACGAGCACGCAGAAGTGCACCAACAAGACGTGGCATGGACTCGACTGATTTCTGAAATAGTGCTGGAGGGAAGTGACGCCATGAATCATGCAGGGTTGTCCATAAATCCATAAGAATACGAGGGAGTGGAGATCTCTTCTGAACAGCACGTTGCAAGGCATCCCAGATATGCTCAATTATCTTCATGTCTGGGGAGTTTGGTGGTCAGCGGAAGTGTTTAAACTCAAAAGAGTGCTCCTGGAGCCACTCTGTAGCAATTCTGGACATGTGGGGCGTCCCATTGTCCTTCTGGAATTGCCCAAGTCCTTCGGAATGCACAATGGACATGAATGGATGCTAATGTACGTTTCACCTGTCAGAGTCGTATCTGCACGTATCAAGGGTCCCATATCACTCCAACTGCACACGTCCCACACCGTTACAGAGCCTCCACAAGCCTGATCAGTCTCTTGGTCACATGTGGTCCATGGATCTATGAGGTTGTCTCCATAGCTGTACACGTCCATTCACTCGATACAATTTGAAACGAGACTCATCCGAGTAGGCAACATGTTTCCAGTCATCAACGGTCCAATGTCGGTGTTGACGAGTCCAAGCGAGGCTTAAAGCTTTGTGTCATGCAGTCATCAAGGGTACACGAGTGGGCCTTCGGCTCCGAAAGCCCATATCTATGATGTTTCGTTGAATAGTTCACACGCTGACACTTGTTGGTGAACAACCACTGAAACCTGCAGCAATTTGCGGAAGGGTTGCACTTCTGTCACGTTGAATGAATTTCTTCAGTCGTCGTTGGGCCAGTTCGTGCAGTATCTTTTCCCGACCGCAGTGATATCGGAGAGTTGATGTTTTGCCGGATTTCTGATATTCACGGTATACTCGTGAAATGGTCGTACGGAAAAATCCCCGCTTCATCACTACCTCGGAGATGCTGTGTCCCATCGCTCGTGCGCCGACTATAACACCACGTTCAACCTCATTTAAATCCTGATAAACTACGATTGTAGCAGCAGTAAGCGATCTAACAACTGCTCGAGACACTTGTTGTCTTATATAGGCGTTGCCGACCGCAGCGCCGTATTCTGACTGGTTACACATCTCTGTATTTGAATACGCATACCTATACCAGTTTCTTTGGCGCTTGAGTATATGATCAAGCAGAAAGCATCAGAAGCTCGTTAAAGGCTGTTCCCGGATGACATGGCTGTCTATAAGGAAGCAGCAACGCCAAAGAACTCTAAAGACTTGCAGAATGACCTGCAGAGGTTTGATGAATGTGCAAATGCGCTGTTTAGGTTTTTATGTTTTTAATGCCATGTAGTGCTCTCTATGAAAATCACTGACTGCGCTGTGTGCAGTCTGTGGCTGGTTGGACTCATTGTTGGAATATTCGCTTGTGTAGTGTTGGGCAGTTGGATGTGAACAGCACGTAGCGTTGCGCAGCCGCCAGCAGTGGTGGATGTGGGGAGTGAGCTGGCGGAGTTCTGAGAGCGGACGATCTGGACGTGTGTCCGTCAGAAAAAGGAAATTTGTTTAATTGGATGTCACAACTATCAGTAGTTAGTGCCTTCAGTAGTTAAAATCTTTTATTTAGCTGGCAGTATTGGCGCTCGCTGTATTGCAGTAGTTCGAGTAACGAAGACTTTTGTGAGGTAAGTGATTCATGAAAGGTATAGGTTATTGTTAGACAGGGCCATTCTTTTGTTGGAACTATTGAAAGTCAGACTGCGTTGCGCTAAAAATATTGTGTGTCAGTGGAGTGATGATCAGAATAAGTAAAGAGAGAAATGTCTGAGTACGTTCAGTTTTGCTCAGCTGTTTGAAAATCAAATAACGTAGAAGTTTACCAGCACAGTCAATCATAATTATCAAAGGGGACGTTTCAAATGGAACAGGTTCTGTCAGTTGACCCTGAACCTAAATAAATGTAACATTTAGCGCATTCATAGGAAAAGAAATCCACAACTGTGCAACTACGCTACCACTGACTTATTGCTGGAAAAAGTTCTTACCGTAAAATATCCAGGAGTAACCATGCAAAGCGACCTTAAGTGGAATTACCACATAAAACAATTATTAGGAAAAATATATGCCAGACTGAGATTCATAGGAAAATCTTTCGGAAATTTCACTCAGCCTCGAAGGAAGTAGCTTATAAGGCTCTTGCTCGACCGTTTTTTGACTGTTTATGAATATGGGATCCCTACCAGGCAGGACTGACAGAAGAGACAGAGAAGATCCAACGAAGAACGGCGCGTTTCGTCACGGGATTGTTTAGTCCGCACGGGGGCGTTATAGGGATGCTCAACAAATCCCAGTGGCAGACGTTACAAGAGAGGCGTTGTGCTTCGCGGTGAAGTTTACTGATGAAATTTCTGGAGAGCACTTTCGAGGTAGAGTCGGACAGCGTATTACTTCCTCCCACGTACATACCGCGAAGAGACCACGACGAGAAAATTCGAGAAATTAGTATCTTACCGACAATCATTCTTCCCACTCGCCGTTCACGAACGAAACAGGGAAGCGGGCATCAGGTAGTGGTACTGAAAGTACCCTCCCCCAGCCCTTTAGGTGGTTTGCGCAGTGTGATGTACATGAAGAAGAAGCCACAGCACTTCATGTTATGCACATTTCAATTGTTAACAGCGTATTGTAAATGAAATTATTGCTGCGTTACCTTTTTGTAGATGTCCAATTGTTTTACTTCGCCACCTGAATCACCGACACGTCAGTTCCAGTGAGATGTCTTCCAGTAACTGGGGCAGCACGTCTGCCAGGCACAACAAATATTTGTGGCTATTTAGAGTCTCGTGAATGAGGAAGCAAGCCCCCCCCCCCTTTTTTTTACTTATGTACAGTACTGTGCTCCAGATAGACACTACCAAGACCATCTTCCTTTTCCATACCAGTACCTGATACCAGTATCGTCCTTTTACTGCAGAAACTTTTCTCCAGCTCAGCTTACATTTGGGACAGTAGGGTAGACTTTAGTGGGATGTCTTCTCTTGAAGACGGGAGAATGGTTACTGGCGCTGAATTATACTATTCCTAATTGATGAAGTTCCACATACACTATGTGATCAGAAGTATCCCGACATCTGCCTGAAAATGACTTACAAGTTCGTGGTGCCTTCCATCGGTAATGCTGGAATTGCAGGAACGCAGCGTTGGCCCACCCTTCATGACAGCTTCCACTCTTGGAGGCACACCTTCAATCAGGTACTGGGAGGTTTCTTGAGGAATGGCAGCCAATTATTCACGGAGTACTGCACTGAGGAGAGGTATCGACGTCGGTCGGTGAGGCTTGGCACGAAGTCGACGTTCCGAAACATCCCAAAGGTGAAACTTCCTGGCAGATGAAAACTGTGTGCCGGACCGAACTCGTTCGGGACCTAAGCCGTTCGCGGGCAAATGATCTGCCATCTGAGCTACCCAAGCACTTCTCAGGACCCGTCCCCACAGCTTCAATTCTGCCAGTACCTCGTCTCGTACCTTCCAAACTTCACAAAAGCTCTTCTGCGAACCTTGGAGAACTAGATCCCCTGGAAGAAATGGTATTGCGGAGGCATGTCTTAGCCACAGCCTGGAGGTTGTTTCGAGAATGGGAATTCTCATTCTGGATCCATCCAAAAGGCGTTCTATAGGATTCAGATCAGGACTATGTGCAGGCCAGTCCATTACTGGGATGTTATTGTCGTGTAACCATTCCGCCACAGGCCGTGCATTATGAACAGGTGCTCGATCGTGTTGAAAGATGAAATCGCCTTCTCCGAATTGATCTTCGACATTGGGAAGCAAGAAGGTGCTTAAAACATCAATGTAGGCCTGTGCTGTGATAGTGCCACCCAAAACAACAAGGGGTGCAACCCCTCTCCATGAAAAACACGACCATACCATAATATCACCGGCTCCGAATTTTACTGTTGGCACTACACACGCTAGCAGATGACGTTCACCAGGCATTCGCCATACTCACACCATGTTTATGCTTCCACCAGAAAACCTTCAAAGAGTCTGTTCCATCCAGCAATAGTTAAGTCAGACGCCACAGTGGCTGCTGACACCAGGAACTAGTTTCTGCGTCGGCCAATCAGATGGCAGGTGGGCCAGAACTAAATAACTATCTGTTACAGCAGTTCAGACTGAACTCCTATACATCGGATGGTTCTCTTAAGTCTGCTAGGTTAAACTGGTGTGTATGACATTTACAAGTACCACGCATCCATCACACATTACTCAAATCTGAGTATATATCCATATATCATTTTAATAAATATTTTTTGTTGTTTCGTGTAGTGTTGCACATATTTTGTAGATAATATCGCCCTCCGACCACACCAGTGGCTAGTGTGTAAGCAAGCTGTCTTTGTACAGCAATAGCTTTTCTGTGGTAGGGGGTTCTCTTCCTGCTGCCTTGTGTGACGGACGCCAGACTCCTCAGAAATGGCTCTTCCCAGTACTACAGAAGAGAGTACATAGTTCCAATTTTTTTTTAAAAAAGTAAATCGGCAGCTATAAAGATTAAAAATTACTGGCCTAGGTCCGCCGCTGTTTAGCGGAAAGCGTGCCTTGGTATATTTTCTCTGTCTTGATATACACCGCTGCGTAAATCTTAAGGACGAAAGTGAATTTTGCCTAAAGTGTCACTGCCAACTAACGTAGTTTATTGCAACTTGAACCATACGTAGTGAAACGTCCTGCTTAACCTGCAGGGCAGGACAAATAGAATAAATTGTGGAAAGGGGCCAAAATAAGGGGCTGTCAGTTACACTCGAACATACAAGAGCCCAAAAATATTTTTTTAAAACACACCTTTAATCTTTGGGACTTAATTACCGGCTGAAAGCAACTTTAATTTGAAAGCGGCTGAAGGCCAATAACTTAAAACGCAAGCATAATCAGAAATTTAAAAGGCAAGTCTTTGCTCTGAAAAAACGTTCGTTGCTTAGGCTGAAGTAAACAAGTTAAATTCAAATCGGCTGAAGGCCGAAGACTTAAAAATTAAAAAAAGTTTTAAAATGCCAAATGGCTTAAGTGAAACAGTACTTTAAACTATGCTGAAGGCATTAAGAGTAAAACAACTCTAATTTAAAACACAAAACCGGCTAGAAGCCATAGAAGTACCAACAACAAGAACAAAGAAAAAAATATATCAGGCAGTCCACACAAGGGCGCGCAGATGTTCGAGGGTCGGCCTGTAATTCAAACACTCACATTCGCTTAGGTGAGACAGGCAGTCAGGCCAACCATTCACGATCCGACGACAACCCAACACACTGACAGTCAGCGGACCCACCGACAAGATAACTTCCACTTCACCCTACCAGGGTACAACAGGGAGTTCAACGCAACAACGTAGAAGATATTGGCGCCCACAACCAATCATACACGGAGCTATCAAACTACACACAGTGCTGGACAGCAACAACACGATGAGGAAACTACACTGCCTGAAATTTACGTCAACGCCCAGGGCAGGTAACCGGAACGCTAACGGCCATAAGGCAGAAGATTCCGCTGGTGCACTTCAATTCAAATAACCAAATACAGTGAAACTCCACCGGAGGCTGGCTAGAATTTTCCAACTCGAAAACGTTGTTGCTCGCGGGAATACCCTGACAGCCGACAACGAACTCCAAACGACACAATGTGAACAGTCTTGACTTGCTGGTAGGTTAAATCAAAACTCAACTTAAGTGTCCAGGGTCGGTGAGCCACGGACCTCGTAGCAATGGGAACAGCGCCACACTCTCCGACACCGCGTAGAGACCGCCAGCGGGCCCCGACCAAACTACGCCCCGCCGAGAATTCCTCACTGCTCCACGGCAACCGACCTACTCGGTACACACCAGTATGCCGACAACATTTGAAATAACTTGTCAATCAAAATCACACTAACTACACACAGCTTCACGAACACTTGCACGAAGAACTAAACAATGCTAACGGCAGTGACTGTACAATAACAGGGACGAATCACGAGTCGGCACACCCACAGTCAACCCATAAGCGATCGTCGGCCAAATACACGTCGTCCGGCAAGACGACCGGCCGACGACCAACGGAAGTCGTCCCCACCCCAATCACGTGTGTCGGCAACCGTCGGGCGAGTCATGGCGATCCGGACCTCACTGCTGCCGCGCCCCGACTGAACTTGTGCCGCGTGACAAGACAAACAATGCCGGGTCCGAACTAACTGCTGGCACGTTCCAACTGACTTCATTGCCCGGTCCGAACTGCACTGCTGGCGCGTTCCAACCCTTGGACGAAGAACGCGACCAATGCTAAAGCAGTGACTGTGCACTGACAAGGACGAACCACATGTTGAGACACACACCGCCGACCCATAAGCGATCGGCGAGCAAAAACACGTCGTCCGGTAAGACAACCAACCCACTATCAACCTAGACCGTCCCCACTGAAGCCATGTGTGCCGGCAACGGTCGGGCGAGTCGTGGCTATCCGAAGCTCACTGCCGCTCCAACCCGACCGGACTTCTGCCGCGTCCCAACTGTCCGACTCCACTGCTGGCGCGTGCCAACTCTCTTCATTGCCCGGTCCGAACTGCCAACTAAACTACAAACACACGACGACGGAAATGCTGGCTCGGACCCAACCATGCAGAGGAAACACGCCCAGTAGCTAACCGACATCCCTGCACCAGGAAAGGCCCGACCGAAGTCCCAACCGCACTCCTCGTCCGTTTCCAACTGACTGGTGGACACACGACGACCGGTAAGTAAATGAAGTCCAGTAAAGATAATACGGCAGGGCTTATATCGATAAGCGCTGCTGCTGACGCTCACAGGCAGGCAAAGCAGCAACTCAGTGACACCAGTAATTGAAACTAACATAACGAGGTGGCAGTACGGCAAAAACAGGATGTTAAACTAGAGATGGCACGAACGGCTCACATAGGAACTGAAAGAAATACGCAATGAGGGGAACAGAAATGACAGCTTCATTCAATGACAATAATAATGCTGTAGTCACCGCGATTTACGATGGTCCCCTGGACATGACAAACGGGTGAACATGGTTCTTAACAGGGCCTGTGATCGGCATAGAGAGCAGTGCGTGTTCTGGAACGTACTCCCATGCTGGCTACAAGGTTGGAATGAGTTTCTTTGGTAGTGCACTCCATTTTCCACCATCGCTGTTGACAACTGCTAGATGGTCATTGGTGCATGTGGACGTGCGGCAGTACGTCATCCCAAAGCATCCCGCACGTGCTGGATGGATTTACGTCGGGAGGGGGCAGGCCAGTCCATTCGCCTAAGATCCTCCCTTTCCGAAACCTTCCCCCGTTGTGGTGTTATATGAAGCCGCGCAATGTCAGGCTCAACCCAGCCGTGAAAAGACGCACGCGCAAAAGGAGTACAGTGTCCCAATACCGTTGATCAGTGACTGTACCGTGCGAAAAGATTTCGAGGTCAGTACTCCCGCACAGTATTATGCCTCCCACCCAACAACACCTAGACTACCAAAGCGATCGTATTCGACGATGTTCGTTGGTGCATTACGTGTTCCCATCTCTCGCCATAGCAAGATACCTCCAGCATTGTGGGCAAGTATAACGTCGCATGAGCGTACTGACCTCCACAACTTTAAGGACAGTACCCTAACAGATCACTTTATTGTGACACTGTGCTCCACCCCATTTTCAGTGTCGCATTCGGCGCTGAATTGATTTTTATCGATGGCAATGCGCGACCGCCTCCAATAGTGCAGCTGAAGCAGCTCTTCGGACAATAAGATATCCGGTGTGTGGACTGGCGTGACCTTTCCCCCCGACTTAGATCCCACGGAGCAGGTGTGGCACGCGTTCGGAAGACACACTGAATCACGTTGACGTTTACATTAGATTAGATTAGTACTTGTTCCATAGATTATGAATACGACACTTCTTAATGATGTGGAACGTGTCAGGTTAATAAAAGGTGTCTATACAAGATATTACATTGCACAAAAAATTACATGACACTTAATATTTCTAATTTATTTTTCTGGGGGTTGGGGAAATTACCCACTTACTATATCCAAAAATGCATCTAATGAGTAGAAGGAGTTGCCATTAAGAAATTCTTTTAAATTCCTTTTAAATGCTATATGGCTATCTGTCAGACTTTTGATTCTATTAGGTAAGTGACCAAAGACTTTTGTGGCAGCATAATTTACCCCCTTCTGAGTCAAAGTTAGATTTAACCTTGAGTAGTGAAGATCATCCTTTCCCCTAGTGTTGTAGCCATGTACACTGCTATTACTTTTGAATTCGTTCGGATTGATAATAAAAATTTCGTAAGTGAATATATATATTGTGAGGCTACAGTGAAGATCTCTAGCTCTTTAAATAACTGTCTGCAGGATGATCTTGGATGAGCTCCAGAAATTATTCCTATTACATGCTTTTGTGCAATGAACACTCTTTTACTCAATGATGAGTTATCCCAGAATATGATGCCATACGAAAGCAGAGAATGAAAATAGGCGTGGTAAGCTAATTTACTCATATGTATATCGCCAAAATTTGCAATGACCCTAATAGCATAAGTAGCTGAAGTCAAACGTTTCAGCAGATCCTCAGTGTGTTTTTTCCATTTCAACCCCTCATAAATGCATACACCTAGAAATTTTGAATATTCTACCTTAGCTACCGATTTCTGATCGAAGTCTATATTTATTAACGGTGTCATTCCATTTACTGCGTGGAACTGTATATACTGTGTTTTTTCAAAGTTTAATGAGAGCCCATTTGCAGAGAACCACTTAATGATTTTCTGAAAAACATCGTTTACAATTTCACCAGTTAATTCTTGTCTGTTGGGTGTGATAGCTATACTTGTATCATCGGCAAAAAATGCCAGCTTTGCATCTTCGTGCAGCAACAACCGTCTAGCAGTCGTCAGCACCGCTGCTGGGGGAATGGAGTGCCCTACCACGAGAACTCCTTATCAACGTTGTGTCCAGCGTTGGGCACGTTGCCGTCCGTGGTGATCTCACACCCTAGCAACAATCATGTCCCGCCTGTTGTAATGTCCAGGGGATCATCATCAATGGCGGTGACTTCATCATTTCAGTGTAGCTATTGACTCTGAATAAAAGTATCATTTCTGTTCGTCTCATTGCGTTTATTGGGTACCGTACTGTGGCAGCTCTTTCTACACTACTGGCCATTAAAATTGCTACACCAAGAAGAAATGCAGATGATAAGCGGGTATTCATTGGACAAACATATTATACTAGAACTGACATGTGATTACATTTTCTCGCAATTTGGGTGCATAGATCCTGAGAAATCAGTACCTCTGGCCGTAATAACGGCCTTGATACGCCTGGGCATTGAGTCAAACAGAGCTTGGATGGCGTCTACAGGTACAGCTGCCCGTGCAGTTTCAACATGATACCACAGTTCATCAAGAGTAGTGACAGGCGTATTGTGATCTAGAAAATGTGCTGGCCAGGGCAGCAGTCGAACATTTCCTGTATCCAGAAAAACCCGTACAGGACCTGCAACATGCGGTCGTGCATTATCCTGCTGAAATGAAGGGTTTCGCAGGGATCGAATGAAGGGTAGAGCCACGGGTCGTCATACATCTGAAATGTAACGTCCACTGTTCAAAGCGTACAAGAGGTGACCGAGAGGTGTAACACATGGCACTGCATACCATCACGCCGGGTGATACGCCAGTATGCCGATGACGAATACGCGCTCCCAATCTGCATTCAGCACGATGTCGCCAAACACGGATGCAACCATCATGATGCTGTGAACAGAACCTGGATTCATCCGAAAGAATGACGTTTTGCCACTCGTGCACCCAGGTTCGTTGTTGAGTACACCATCGCAGGCGCTCCTGTCTGTGATGCAGCGTCAAGGGTAACCACAGCCACGGTCTCCGAGCTGATAGTCCATGCTGCTGCAAATGCATATGGTTGTTGTCTTGCAAACGTCCCCATCTGTTAACTCAGGGATTGAGACGAGGCTGCACAATCCGTTACAGCCATCCCGATAAGATGCCCGTCACCTCGACTGCTAGTGATACGAGGCCGTTGGGCTCCAGCACGGCGTTCCGTATTACCCTCCTGAACCCACCGATTCCATATTCTGCCAATAGTCATTGGATCTCGACCAACGCGAGCAGCGATGTCGCGATACGATAACCGCAATCGCGATAGGCTACAACCCGACCTTTATCAAAGTCGGAAACGTGATGGTACGCATTTCTCCTCCTTACACGAGGCATCACAACAAAGTTTCACCAGGCAACGCCGGTCAACTGCTGTTTGTGTATGAGAAATCGGTTGGAAACTTTCCTCATGTCAGCACGCTGTAGGTGTCGCCACCGGCGCCAACCTTGTGTGAATGCTATGAAAAGCTAATCCTTTGCACATCACAGCTTCTTCTTCCTGTCGGTTAAATTTCGCGTCTGTATCACGTCATCTTCGTAGTGTAGCAATTTTAATGGCCAGTAGTGTATGTAAGGTCGAAATTTGATCGACCTATGTTACTTGGCAGTCACACATCATGGGAAAGTTACTTTCGTCCTCAAGTCTTCACAATAATGTACTTGGTATGGTGGGTCGTAGCAGCCTCACTCAGCAGCTATCAAAGTGTGTTTCGCCACGACTCGTCCTTCGGCAGAGGCGATACGCCTCAATCAAAGATGACGCAAATCTGCGGGAGGCGGAGAACAACTTTGCCGTCCTCCAGCACCCAGCGCGCGGTTGTAAACAGCCGCCACGGCGCCGCAGCTCACGCACGCCGGCGGCCATCGCGTGTCGCCGCGCCGCCCGGTCGCTACCTGGAGATATCGACTCCAGACGCTGACGTCACAGTCCGCGTCCGGCCCGCGAATAAATCGCCGGCAGCGCGGCGGGCGGTTTATCGCGCGCACGGATCTGATGGAGCACGCCCGGCTGATATGCAGAACACTGCACTGCTTGTCCTCACGACTTACTGCCCTTCAAGGCACTGATAAGAAGGGGCAGTGATAGGAAGGGGCACGCTGAGGGAAAGCCGAAACATGTGCTTCAATTAAAGAGATATTCAATTTCATAAAGTGTATACATTATTTTGAGACACCCTGATTGTGCCAGATATACTGTTGAAACGTTTTACGCCTACTATATGTGTAAGTTTTATTGCTGTGTGAATTAAATACTATGACAAACCGTGTGGATGCGCTTTTGTAAAATGAAATATTGAAAGTGGAGGCTTGTTATCCATCGTCTTCGTTTCTTTTATTATGACAATCACAAAAGCATTTCACAATTCAATTACCAATTTCGATAATCCAGGTATCTTCGTAGATGTACACATTATATGCTGGTATGTAAATGATTGTAGACATGCAGTTCTCTGTGACACGTAGAACGGCCGTTACTGCCATTCGTGTTTAGTGTTGTCACCATGCGTGGTAGAGTGTATCAGGGCGCAGACGGCTGCAGATGTTGACTGGTCACTGTGAAGGACACGGAGGTGCCGCACACTGGAGTGAGACTGCGTCAGGAGTACCTGAAAGGGTTTGAAATGGTCCTCATTGTGGGTTTCTGTTTGGTAGACTGCTCAAATCACGCAATATCCAGACCAGTGCGGCATTCGGATGAGACGGTGACCGAATACTGGACTGAAAAGGAACGTGAGAGCAGGCGAACTCGTCATCAAGTTTCCAGTCGGTCATGTGGGACCACCACGAGGGAGGATCGCCGTTGTTGTTGTTGTGGTCTTCAGTCCAGATACTGGTTTTATGCAGCTCTCCATGCTACTCTATCCTATGCAAGCTTCTTCATCTCCCAGTACCTACTGCAACCTACACCCTTCTGAATCTGTTTAGTGTATTCATCTCTTGGTCGCACTCTACGATTTTTACCTTCCACGCTGTCCTCCAATACTAAATTGGTGATCCCTTGATGGCTCAGAATATTCCCTACCAGCCGATCCCTTCTTCTGGTCAAGTTGTGCCACAAACTTCTCTTCTCCCCAATCCTGTTCAATACTTCCTCATTAGTTATGTGATCTACCCATCTAATCTTCAGCATTCTTCTGTAGCACCACATTTCGAAAGCTTCTATTCTCTTCTTGTCTAAACTATTTATCGTCCACGCTTCACTGTCATACATGGCTTCACTCCATACAAATACTTTCAGAAACGACTTCCTGACACTTAAATCTATACCCGATGTTAACAAATTTCTCTTCTTCAGAAACGTCTTCCTTGCCATCGCCAGTCTACATATTACATCCTTTTTACTTCGATCATCATCAGTTATTTTTCTCCCCAAATAGCAAAACTCCTTTAAGCGTCTCATTTCCTAATCTAATTCCCGCAGCATCGCCCGATTTAATTCGACTACATTCCATTATCCTCGTTTTGATTTTGTTGATGTTCATCTTATATCCTCCTTTCAAGACACTGTCCATTCCGTTCAACAGCTCTTCCAAGTCCTTTGCTGTCTCTGACAGAATTACTATGTCATCGGCGAACCTCAAAGTTTTTGTTTCTTCTCCATGGACATTAATACCTACTCCGAATTTTTCTTTTGTTTCCTTTACTGCTTGCTCAATATACAGATTGAATAACATCGGGGACAGGCTACAACCCTGTCCCACTCCCTTCCCAACCGCTGCTTCCCTTTCATGCCCCTCGACTCTTATAACTGCCATCTGGTTTCTGTACAAATTGTAAATAGCTTTTCGCTCCCTGTATTTTACCCCTCCCCCCTTCAGAATTTGAAAGAGAGTATTCCAGTCAACATTGTCAAAAGCTTTGTCTAAGTCTACAAATGCTAGAAACGTAGGTTTTCCTTTGCTTAATCTATTTTCTAAGATAAGTCGTAGGGTCAGTACTGCCTCACGTGTTGCAACATTTCTACGGAATCCAAACTGATCTTCCCCGAGGTCGGCGTCTACCAGTTTTTCTATTCGTCTGTAAAGAATTAGTGTTAGTATTTTGCAGCCGTGGCTTATTAAACTGATGGTCCGGTAATTTTCACATCTGTCAACACGTGCTTTCTTTGGGATTGGAATTATTATATTCTTCTTGAAGTCTGAGGGTATTTCGCCTGTCTCATACATCTTGCTCACTAGATAGTAGAGTTTTGTTAGGCCTGGCTCTCCCAAGACTGTCAGTAGTTCTAATGGAATGTTGTCTACTCCCGGGGCCTTGTTTAGACATAGGTCTCTCAGTGCTCTTCACGCAGTATCATATCTCCTATTTCATCAAGTAATGGGCTCCGTAAAACGTTGTGTGTCTTCCTCCGCCACTGGTCTGAGACTAGCAGCGGCCAGATTAGGCTGCCGTTAACGCAACACGAACGGCTGTGCTTAGACTGGTGCCGTTACCGGGAGAAATGTACTGCCGGTGACTGGACTGACGCCGCACCGAGTTCAGCGACGAGTCACGGTTATGCACTACCCCAGGTGACCCCCGCCAGTGCCGGCCGGAGTGGCCGTCCGGTTCTAGGCGCTACAGTCTGGAACCGAGCGACCGCTACGGTCGCAGGTTCGAATCCTGCCTCGGGCATGGATGTGTGTCATGTCCTTAGGTTAGTTAGGTTTAATTAGTTCTACGTTCTAGGCGACTGATGACTTCAGAAGTTAAGGCGCATAGTGCTCAGAGCCATTTAAACCATTTGAACCACCCCCGCCAGCGACTGTGGGGACGAGGTGGGGAGTGGTCCCGTCTTGCCAGTGTTTTGGGAAAGCGTAGCTGTGTGACCCCCGGCTCCATGGGGTGGAGAGCCGCCGGCTGTGGCTTGAGGTCGAGGCTGTATGTCACGCTCACCCTGCGCCCTCAAGTGTTTCTTCTCACGCGAGAGAGTAGTGGCGTCATTTTTCAGCAGGACAACGCTCGTCCACTAATGGCACACATCCCTATTAGCTGTCTCCACGGTTTTGAGGTACTGCAGTGGCCAACACGTGTGTGACCAGCTCAGACGTCAGCTACGTCCCAGTGCCAATATCCGGGGTATCGAGCAACAGTTGTGGGTTCAGCTTGCCTCAGGAAATGACACAGCGGTCTTACGACGCTCTCCTCAACGGAATCTGTGACAGACCAGAAGGGAGCCACGTCATAATGAAAAGTGGGCCGCTGCTGCCAAGTTCTTTGTGGATGGTACTCGCTTTCGTAACCACCGAAATAACATTAAATACCCTCACAAACCTTTCAAGTTTCCTATTCCTCTTCTGGGTGATTCACCTTTTCTGTCAGGCAGTGTATACAGCATGTTTTTAGGGGTATGAGCGCAGATATTCTGGTCATTCGTACCTTAATGTGTACAAACTTCAGTGTGATGGCTGTGTCTTCTCTGCGTCCAACGGTCTTCCCGAAAACACGTCACATAATTTACTATCTCATGTTCTCTGCACGGTCGTATCTGCACCACTATATGTATTACGCCTGCCAGTATAGACTGGCCGTTTTGTGACCATGTGTCCACACTTCAACAGGGAGAACTCAGCATTAATGGCTTGCTCTTGCTACATGTACATGCAGATACAATTACTAGTCTGAAAGTGGACTAAATACTGATCTAATGTTGTTCAGTATATTGTTCTCGGTCACAAATACAAATATCCGCGCTTATACCCCTTACCCCCCCCCCCCCCCCCCTGTGTACTTGACAACGCGACAACACCCTTGGTTCACCGTTGGCTCGTCAAAACCGATTACTGCGTCGTCAAATGCTTTTATGATTGTTGTCATAACAAATTAGAGGAATATTATTATAGACGCGCACTGAGTCGCATAATAACTGAAAAGCGATATCCCCTCCAATGATGATTTATCACAATTATGGGTAGTTGTAGAGATTTGTGTAACTGTATCACTGAGAAATTTCAGTGATGATTGTTACCTGAATGTACTGCAACGCTCCTCTAGAAACGTGTTAGGTGACAGACAGTACGCCTCCTATATTTTTAGCTGTATCTTCGGTTTAGACTGCAAAACATTTAGAGTTTACCTCTTCAGGGATGAAACTCTAGTAACATGCCTTGGCCACACACGTATGATTAAGTCTCTAATGGAGTAAAATTTTTGTTTCAAAAAATGTTTTGTATAATTGGTTAGTCTCTTTTAAGCGGCAAGAGCGTATTTCTAAAATCGCGCAACGCTATTCCCTAACTCGCAAACGCGGTAGTCCAGAGGTGCGGCACTGGACACACATTCTGGAAGACGACGGCTCGTCCGGCAATCCATATTCAGGTCTTTCGTTGGTTCTTTAAAATGCCTTGATAGTTCCATCCCTCATTATGTAATCAGCACTGTTAGCTATGGTCTGTTTGCATTGCGAACAGTCATTGAAGTTTGTTTGCCATCGAAAGCTATTTGACCGATATACACTCCTGGAAATGGAAAAAAGAACACATTGACACCGGTGTGTCAGACCCACCATACTTGCTCCGGACACTGCGAGAGGGCTGTACAAGCAATGATCACACGCACGGCACAGCGGACACACCAGGAACCGCGGTGTTGGCCGTCGAATGGCGCTAGCTGCGCAGCATTTGTGCACCGCCGCCGTCAGTGTCAGCCAGTTTGCCGTGGCATACGGAGCTCCATCGCAGTCTTTAACACTGGTAGCATGCCGCGACAGCGTGGACGTGAACCGTATGTGCAGCTGACGGACTTTGAGCGAGGGCGTATAGTGGGCATGCGGGAGGCCGGGTGGACGTACCACCGAATTGCTCAACACGTGGGGCGTGAGGTCTCCACAGTACATTGATGTTGTCGCCAGTGGTCGGCGGAAGGTGCACGTGCCCGTCGACCTGGGACCGGACCGCAGCGACGTACGGATGCACGCCAAGACCGTAGGATCCTACGCAGTGCCGTAGGGGACCGCACCGCCACTTCCCAGCAAATTAGGGACACTGTTGCTCCTGGGGTATCGGCGAGGACCATTCGCAACCGTCTCCATGAAGCTGGGCTACGGTCCCGCACACCGTTAGGCCGTCTTCCGCTCACGCCCCAACATCGTGCAGCCCGCCTCCAGTGGTGTCGCGACAGGCGTGAAAGCAGGGACGAATGGAGACGTGTCGTCTTCAGCGATGAGAGTCGCTTCTGCCTTGGTGCCAATGATGGTCGTATGCGTGTTTGGCGCCGTGCAGGTGAGCGCCACAATCAGGACTGCATACGACCGAGGCACACAGGGCCAACACCCGGCATCATGGTGTGGGGAGCGATCTCCTACACTGGCCGTACACCACTGGTGATCGTCGAGGGGACACTGAATAGTGCACGGTACATCCAAACCGTCATCGAACCCATCGTTCTACCATTCCTAGACCGGCAAGGGAACTTGCTGTTCCAACAGGACAATGCACGTCCGCATGTATCCCGTGCCACCCAACGTGCTCTAGAAGGTGTAAGTCAACTACCCTGGCCAGCAAGATCTCCGGATCTGTCCCCCATTGAGCATGTTTGGGAGTGGATGAAGCGTCGTCTCACGCGGTCTGCACGTCCAGCACGAACGCTGGTCCAACTGAGGCGCCAGGTGGAAATGGCATGGCAAGCCGTTCCACAGGACTACATCCAGCATCTCTACGATCGTCTCCATGGGAGAATAGCAGCCTGCATTGCTGCGAAAGGTGGATATACACTGTACTAGTGCCGACATTGTGCATGCTCTGTTGCCTGTGTCTATGTGCCTGTGGTTCTGTCAGTGTGATCATGTGATGTATCTGACCCCAGGAATGTGTCAATAAAGTTTCCCCTTCCTGGGACAATGAATTCACGGTGTTCTTATTTCAATTTCCAGGAGTGTAAAATACGCAGCTTTCAGTATGCACGCTGTCATTTGCGGGTAGAGGCAAAGCGGCTGAACATTCTCAAAGAACGCCACCAGCGTCATTACACAAGCATTTTCACTGGTACTCCTTAAGCTCCAACCGTCACCAGGTGAGGTGCTTAGGGCAGTAGTTAAAGCATTGGGCTCCTATTCGGGAGGGCAGTGGTTCGAATTTTCGTTCAGCCATCTGCTGGGTTGGTGCATTAAGTTCGTAGCAATTTTCCGTAAGTTTGAACACAACAGATACTCATAACAAAGATTTTAGTCAAAAGTAATATTTGTCCTTTACGATTTACAACAATCTTCCAGCGCTGAGGTAACTTTTCGATTCCGTGACTGTAGAAATCACATGGTTTTGAGGCGACGAACTCGTGGGGGCATGTTCGCAGAGCATTTTCATCCGGAAAGGAAGTCCCTTCCTTGAAGCTTGTTCGATAGAAAGCGGAAAAAGTGAAAATCCAAGGGCGCAAAATAAGGTTAATAACGGGGAGGTGTTTTTCGTCAGTCTAGCAGAGTGGGGGTGGCGTTATCGTGAAATAACATCACTTCACGCAATCTTCCTGGTCATTGTCCTTGGGTTTCGTATGCAAGACGTCTCATTTGTTGACAATAAATGTCATCAGTTGCTTCCTCTACGAAGCAATTCGCACGACACTACATTGCTACCGTTCCACCAGATGCATAACATTTTCTCTTGTGGATGCGCGCAGGTCTTTGTATGACGAGGTGATACTTTGTTTGGGCTCAACGATTCAATTTATTTTCCTTGTGTCAGCATAAACACACAATTTCTCACCACCAGTAACGATGCAGGATAGGAATGGTCGGTGTTGTTCACGAGCCAATTGATGACGAGCAGGCACAGATGCACCGATGGCCACCTGTTGATTTTTGTGTTTTTGACTTAGAGCATGCGGTAGCTACACATCCGATTTTTTAACCTTCCCCATTGCATGCAAATGTCACACGATTGTAAAGTGACGGCAGGCAGTTCATCACATTCGCCCCTTCTTGAGTACGCTGACATGGATCATTGTGGGTTAATGCGTTTGAACGACCTTCATCAAATCCCGAAGGTCTTCCTGAACGTGGAGAGTCACTAATGTCAAAACGATCCTCGTTAAACGACAAATCCATTTTCTTGCCGTGCCCTATCCAATGGCATTATCCCCCCTACAAATGTTATTGGCTGCTGTCACCACTCTATTGAACTCAAACAAAAGACTGCAGTGAGGTAAAAAAAGCCACACCAAATAATAATTAATGAAGAACAATGAAATTTCGGGAATACAGTTCTCTAGGTAACATATTTAAGTGATTAACATCGCAAGAGTACAGATTAATGTAATTGCAAGATAAACCATAGCAAATGTGAAATGTTGTACGTTAATAACCGGTGTAACCGCCGGGATGTTGAATGCAAGCATGCAAACGTGGTTGCATTGTGTTGTACAGGTGCTGGATGCCAGTTTCTGGGATAGAGTTCCATGCCTGTTCTACATCTACGTGATTACTCTGCTTTTCACAATAAAGTGCGTGGCAGAGCGTACAATGAACCATCAAAATGTTGCACTTGGTCGGTCAATTTAGGGACAGTTAATACTGTTTGTGAATGGCGCTGCAGTCGTCGTCCGATGTTATCCCATTTGTGCTCGATTGGAGACAGATTGGGTGATCGAGCAGGCCAAGGCAACATGTCGGCACTCTGTACAGCACGTTGGGTTATAACAGCGGTACGTGGGCGAGCGTTATCCTGTTGGAAAACACCTACTGAAATGCTGCTCATGATTGACAGCACAACAAGTCGAATCACCACACTGATACACAGTTTTGCAGTTAGGGTGCGTCATATAACCACGAAAGTATTCCTGCTGTCATACGAAATCGCTCCCCAGACCATGATTCCAGTTGTAGGTCTAGTGTGTGTAGCATGCAGACAGGTTGAGAAGTGGCATGCCTTCACAATGCACACAGTGACTTGCCCCATCTCATATTTATATCCTACTCTGAGTAATTCGATTTGGGGAAGTATAGCTGAGTATGGTCATTACAAGGCTAGTATTGAGAACTCAGAAGATATTACTATTTTCCTCTCTAACCGCATGCAGTGAAAAGTTGCTATTCTTTCACATGCGGACTTCCCATGCAGCGTCTCTCGTCACCCGGGTGGTCCGGTGAGAGGCGGGCTCTGCTGATCTTGAAAGGGTTATGCCGACGGGTGTGAGGGAGCCGAGTGGATGCTGTCCAGACGCCGACATTGTCATAAGAGAGGGGGCGACACGTCCACAGGGGCCTGAAGGAGCGGCTGGGGTTAGAGATTCCGTTCCTTCGCAGGAACTTAGTGAAAACGCTTTCTGATGGGCTACGAGCGAGGCGTGGGAATGACTTGTGTTCCCATGCTGGCTTGGTGGGCAAATTACCGAGTTTTCTGCAAAATCATAACTGTGATTTGCTTGATCAAGCGACAGCTCCGTGACGTAGTAAAATCGGCGCAGAAATTGGCACCAAGTATCTCCTTTGGTGGAATAGTAGTGCTTCCGCAACTGACTGGAAATTTCCGCCGGTTTTCGAGTTACTGATTGGCACGCTTAACCACGGCCACTGTGGTTGTGGCGGTAATGTTCTGTGTTCGGCTTGTACAGGTGCTCTTGGTAGGGTGGAGTCTCGCCTTTCAGTCAGGGTAGGTTACAAGACTGAGCTCTCGCTGCTCTGGACAACCTGCCTTCCGCTGGCTGTCTAATATACTTTCATTTAATTGTAACTGTTTGACAATGTTGCTGAGGTTTCGACTTCACCGTAACTTTCCGAGTACAGTTGGCAATTGAACGTTCTTCGTACAACCGGCCTATGTTGTCCGCCTTGAGCTGTTTTGGCTGAAGTTGAATGTATCGGAGTTACTGTGTAACTTTGCTTGTTAAAATCAATCACTGCACCGTCAGTGATTGTGT
Organism: Schistocerca serialis cubense; assembly: GCF_023864345.2. Classification (NCBI taxonomy): domain Eukaryota; kingdom Metazoa; phylum Arthropoda; class Insecta; order Orthoptera; family Acrididae; genus Schistocerca; species Schistocerca serialis. Next base: position 454,984,703 of record NC_064645.1, read on the forward strand.
GGTGAGCCTTTTTCGTCTCACTCAAAGGCGCATTTGTATTGCTAGGAAGTCTTTAGTCTGGAACAACCAGACCAAGATAATTTGTTTCGAGCTATACTCGCGACATTATCATCACCACGACGGGGCGTCGGAGCAACCAGCCATTGCTTCCGGTACGCCAGATTGTGTCCTTGCAGTTAAGAAGACAGCTTGGTAATGTATGTCCGCAGCACCGGCACATTAAGGAATTTTGCTATGTGATAATCAGAGCTCAGCAGAGCGCGCCTGTTCCCGTATTTTCTAACGTGGTTCTGTCTTGGGTGTGCATTGCCAGAGTTTTTACTACTGTAGCAGCAATTAATGTGGGTTGGCTGGGTGTTTCTCTTAAGATTTGAGTTGCAATGAATTGCTCCACACACCACTTGATCATAAATTGAGTACCCAATTTGACGTATTGTAAATGTTTCATGTGTTTTGTTTATTATTTTGTTTAGTCATAATAAATCAATTTGTTATTTTGGACAGAACTTTCATTCTGTAGATCAGTAGAGCAACCTTTTCATTTCTCACTACGTTAGTGAAACTTTCCTTTATCAAATTAATTTCTATCAAATTAAATTATTGCAGGTGCCAAACTCTTTTCTACTCCACTTGCAGGGTCGATTACAGTCAGTTCGCTTTTCTTCTTAATCCATGTGTAACAGCAAAAGTCGGAGTTAGAGAAGCGGGGGGCTTAGAGCATCATTTCCACATGAGCATTCTAGAAGAAGTTAGTGTTAAATACACTGCTTGCCCCGGCCCCTCACAAGTTTGGGTGCAGGCCCTCAACTGCCCCGCTTCTAATCAACACACGGCCATCGCTGGCACCCAGGCAGCACCAGCTTTCATCAGAAAACACAACAGACCTCCTCGCTGCCCTCCAATGAGCTCTTGCTTCACACCACTAAAGTCGCAAAGGGTGGTGGTTTGGTGTCAACGAAATGCGCGCTACAGGGCCTCTCGCTCCGAGCTGTCCTTGAAGTAATCGATTTGTTACAGTTCGCTGTGTCACTGTGGTACAAACTGCTGCTCAGATTGCTGCTGTAGTTGCAGCACGATGCGCCAGAGCCTTATGTCGTATATGATGATCCACCCTCTCGGTAGTGCCACGTGGCATTACGGAGCCCGGTCTTCTTGGGACCGTAGATTCTCGTGATCTCCGCTGCCAGCAATCGTGCACAGTGGCTACATTCCAGCCAAGACTTTTTGCAATATCACAGAACGAACATGCAGCTTCTCGTGGCACTATGACACTCAGTGATGTGTTGATAATAGCGTGTGTGTCGCCTTAAAGACGTTCATAATTAACATCATCTCACCACGACCGTTACAGCATGTATAAAGGCAAACCTGATTTGCATCCTCACAATGTCGCCCCTAGCTGGCGCGAAATCTAAACAGACATCATCTTTCTGATGTAGAAATACGCCTATCAACTTTCGTTTACATTGCACAACTCCTTCCTGGTGTTGCAATTTCAGTGTTTGTCGGAAATGTTCCGATTTCTTCACTTGATACTCCATTTTCTAGCGTCCACAGCTCCACTCACTATCTCCAAATGACAAAATAACAATATGCAAACTCAAATAGCAACAGTGAACTACAAATAAAAAACGACAATCGATAAATAAACCCATAGGAACCGGAATACCAACATGCGAAACAAAAAGGCTACGAAGTTGTGCACCAACCTAAGAAAACCACTTTCTTTCGACCTTTGAACCGATTAATCCAGGAGTTTCTACTGGGAGATACAATTTAACTTGAACTCCCAACCAAAGTGCAACTTGTTTCTTTTTTTTCACGTACACGGATAATTGACAGAGATGAAAGAAATCATAAAACAGAAACAAGTTGTAAGACAGTAGGATGAACTGCGTCCATTGTATTTCTCGTCTGATATCTACTTAGCCAAGGAGACGCACCAGAAATGTTTATCTGTCTTGATGCAGTTGGTATTTGAGACCAACTTATTACCGTTTTTTTTTCAGGTATATTTTCATTTTCAGTGGACAAAATAAGTACAGTGATACAGTGTGAGATGCGCAAAGACGACGCGAAAAGCAACGGAAAGCCACATCTGACGTTAATCTATTCTGTTATGGGAGGCGCTTTTATTTTCATGTGTGACAATTACTTGCAAAAGCACTCGACGGCCTTATGTAGTACAAAATTCATTACCTTGTGAGTTTCCTAGCTACCCCTGCAAACCTTTGGCTTCCTGATTCGGGGTTCAAAACTGCGTGAACGCTCATAAATCCTGTGTTCTAAAGCGTGACGCAGAAAATTCCAAGACGATGTGGTGCCATCAGTAAGGCATATTTTATGACTTTGATTGCCGCAGAGCTTTATACTCTAAAGAAACAAAAGGAACGGCTATCTCCATTTGGACGCCGGATAGCGTTCATAGAGTTAAATTCTACGTGGAAAAGAGTGCGGTTCCAAACTCAGGGAGGGTATTGCACTGTGTGACACAAAATTGCACAACATTTTCTAGCAAATTAACTTCAGTGATGAATATCCAACAGCAGAATCGTCTTAGAATCCCTGAAACAAGGCAAATAAAACTTCCTTTTCTGTCGACAACAGTGAAGCCTGACACGGTCATGGGGTGGGGGTGCGGGGGGGGGGGGGGGGGGGGAGGGGCAGATAGCATTCTTCATGTGGTTTATTAAATAAATAGAAATTTCAAAATAAAAACTTTTAATGCCTTGACGGCAATTTTCCAGTCACAATTAAAGTTCGATAAGTTGGGATAAGAAAATAGTGGTCTAGGTATTAAAAGATTTAACTTTTAAAATTTATTTGTTTAATTGATGACTGTTACTCTCAGAACGCTACAAACATCATAATTTATAGTCGATCTTTCTCTACACGTCATGTTCGTCGGCTGTTCACAATCCCTCGCAAATGGCTGTCACTGTCATACACGAAGCCCCGAACCTTTAGGGTCAGTATTGTGTAGGCCTTAGAGGATCTCGGCGAGGATTCTTTGAGATCACGAATTTAATGTCGGAAATGAATATTAAAGCCTTTTATTGACATAAACAACTTACAGTTTGTTGGAAAAACGTATCCTCACTGAAACTACTCACATTGACGATCGATTTCAGTGAATGCATTACAACTTAACATTGGCCAACGATAAAAAAAATTTCTATTGAAAGTGAAAATCTCGTTTGTTATGGTTATTTTAATCTACTGAATCCCAATATGGTAACAAAGAAGCCATATTACGCACCATTTCTGTAAACGTGACAGTCAGTATTAAAAAAAATTCATTTTAGCGATTTATTTCAGTTAATAATATGCTGTTTTAGTTGCGGTAGCAGTGGTTTGATGTGCATTGAAACTACTATGACAAACTCTTTGGCTCTTCTACTTCATTTACAATGGTTCGTTTTGTAACAACGTAACCACACAGTCGTATTCTACCTCTTAGAGGCTAGAGGCTCTGAGCACTATGGGACTCAACATCTGAGATCGTAAGTCCCCTAGAACTTAGAACTACTTACACCTAACTAACCTAAGGACATCACACACATCCATGCCCGAGGCAGGATTCGAACCTGCGACCGTAGCGGTCGCGCGTTTCCAGACTGAAGCGCCTAGAACCGCTCGGCCACTACCTCTTAGAGCGTATGTTTATTTCAGTGGCTGGTTATAGTTGTAAAAACTATCCTGACACTATTTGTCACATTTGTTGTGAGTTTGTTAAAAGAAACATCAAAGGTACATTCCCGATTTCGTAAAGATTGTATAATTCTCACACTTTTGAAATAAACTTGGTGATCAGTGCAAGTGGTGAGAGCAACATAAGGTACATTACGTATCTGCTGAAGATATCAGAAAATGGTACAAATGGAACCTTAGATTTGCTGTTCTAGTGATATGGAGTGAGAAAAGAAACCATTCTCTTGAAGCACTGATGTTACTGGTTACAACTCAAGAAACAAAATATGCAAGGGCACCCTAACCTCCCCTTTGCCATTCTGCCACTGGACCATTGTTAAGATCTTCTTATTCTAAACAACTAGACGTTTTCGATGATGCTGTATGGATATTTGCAGTAAAACCCAGACCAATGCAGATGAACAAGCTGACGAAGAATTTCATTGTAGTTTGGAGAATACAGGGGCAAATAAGAAGAGAGCATACATTTTCCCTACGTTTCAAATAAAAAAGTTATTTAGTATACTGCTAAAATTTTGCCGGTTTAATGAATTATTTTGAACGGAATATAAAAAGAAAGTCTTTATACATTTTTCTGGGAGTAGTTTAAAGGCTGTTTCATTACAGAATGACAACTGTTATACATCAGTATCTGTTTCCTATGTTGTACCTTTTAACGAAAGCTACGAAGATTTTGCTATTGTTTTAAATAAAATAACTTATTTGATTCATGATTGGAACATATGTGATAATTAAAGAGCGCCATGTGTAATCCTTGGCTAACAAAGTGGCTTTTTCTAAATCCTTCTGTTTCTCATATGAATTGGATAGAGCAGCAGGTGGTCAACCTTCATCCAGAGTAAACAAGCCTACAATAATATCTTTGAAGAACATTTTACGCAAGAGCCTTGTGCATACGAAATGTATTGTGTAACCAACACTACACTTCAAGCTGGCATACTATTTGTAAAAGTCTTACCCAAAACTGAAGAATGTTTCAATTATTTCTGCGAAAATTTCCTTCATTCTATCAAAAACGAAATTGAAAAACGGCTTATTTATTGACCCTGACATTAGAAAAAGAATATTCTATTCGAAATTGTAATCAAAACAAACTGTGATAGAGAAGGATAATTTGATATCGTTAGAGGAGTTTCTTAATAAATTTATAGGCAACAAAAAAGAACTGCATTGTAACTGAGCTATAGCCAACATTCTGGAAAAGTTAAGGAAGTTAGACTGTTTGATGAGCCTCAAGATTCACTTTTTGAACAATCACATTAACTTTTTGTTTCGGAAAATTTAGGTGATTTCATGGAAGAAAAAATTTTAAGGAGAGAGATAAGATATGAGGTGACAAAAGTTGAGATACTGAAGGCGCATATACAGATGGCGGTAGTATCGCGTTCACAAGGTATAAGAGGGCACTGCATTGGCGGAGCTGTCATTTGTATTCAGGTGATTCATGTGAAAAGGATTCCGACGTGGCTATTGTCGCACAACGGGAATTGACAGACTTTGAACGCGGAATGCTAGTTGGAGCTGGACTCATGGGTCATTCCATTTTGGAAATCGTTAGGGAATATAACTTTCCGAGATCCACAGTGTCAGGAGTATGCCAAGAATACCACATTTTAGACCATTACCTCTCACCACGAACAACTTAGTGTCTACGGCATTCACTTAACGACCGTGAACAGCGGCGTTTGCGTAGAGTTGTCAGAACGAACAGACAAGCAACACTGCGTGAAATAACCGTAGAAATCGATGTGGGACGTACGACGAACGTATCCCTTACGATACTACGACGAAATTTGGCGTTAGTGGGCTATGGCAGCATACGACCGACGCAGGTGCCTTTGCTAAGAGCACGACATTGCCTGCAAACTTTTCCTGGGTTTGTGCCGTGCTGTGTAGCCGCGCGGTCTAGGGGCGCCTTGCCACGGTTCACGTGGCTTCTCCTTCGGAGATTCGAGTCCTCCCTCGGGCATAGGAGTGTGTGTGTTGTCTTTATCGTAAGTTAGATTAAGTTAGATTAAGTAGTGTGCAAGCCCAGGGACCGATGACCTCAGCATTTTGGTCCCTTAGGATCTTACCAATACCACCAGGTTCGTGACAATCTCGGTTGGACCCTAGACGACTGGAAGACTATAGCCTGATCAGATGAGTCCCAGTTTCAGTTGGTAAGAGCTGATGGTGGGGTTCGAGTGTGGCGCAGACCCCACGAGGCGAAGGAAATTGGAAATTTGTGGTAAGGTCTTATGGAACTAAACTGCTGTGGTCATCGGTCCGTAAGCTTACACTCTACTTAATCTAACTTAAACTAACTTACGCAAAGGACAACAAACACTCCCATGCCCGAAGGAATATTCGAACCCCGAAGGGGGGAGCCGCGCAGACTGCGAGGCGAAGGACCAGTTGTCAACAATGCTCTGTGCAAGCTGGTGGTGGCTTCATGATGGTGTGGGCTGTGTTCGCATGGAATGAACTGAGTACTCTGGTCCAAATTAACCGATCATTGACTGGAAATGGTTATATTCGACTACTTGGAAACCATTTGCGGCATTCGTAGACTCCATGATCCCAAACAACGATGGAATTTTTGTGGATGATAGTGCACCATGTCACTGGGCCACAATTGAGTGCGAGTGGTCTGAAGAACATTGTCGACAATTCGAGCGAATGATTTGGCCAAGCCGGCCGCGGTGGCCGGGCGGTTCTAGGCGCTGCAGTCCGGAACCGCGGGACTGCTACGGTCGCAGGTTCGAATCCTGCCTCGGGCATGGATGTGTGTGGTGTCCTTAGGTTAGTTAGGTTTAAGTAGTTCTAAGTGCTAGGGGACTGATGACCTAAGGTGTTAAGTCCCATAGTGCTCAGAGCCATTTGAACCATTTGATTTGGCCAAGATCGTCAGGCACGAAACGGATCGAAAATTTATAGGACATTATGTAGAGGTTAGTTCGTAGACAGAATCCACACCGGCAACACTTTTACAATTATGGACGCCTATAGAGTCAACACGAATTAGTATTTCTGAACGGGACTTCCCATGACTTGATGATCCAGGGCACGTCGAGTTCCTGAACTACGCCGGGCAAAAGTTAGTCCGACACGAAATTAGGAGCTATCCCAAGACTTTTGTCACCCCAGTGTATAGGCCAATAGACGCATAAATCCTACATTTTTTATCAGTTTTACCCATCAGTTGAGTCATTACATTGCCGCGCGGAATGGCCGCGTGGTTAGAGGCGTATTGCGCGGCCCCTCCCGCCGGACGTTCGAGTCCTCCGTCGGGCATGGGTGTGTGTGTTGTTCTTAGCATAAGTTAGTTTAATTAGTGTGTAAGTCTAGGGACCGATGACGTAAGCAGTTTGATCCCTTAGGCATTGACACACATTTGAACATTACATTGTTTTTTCATTCCACTTCCATATGTTTTGCAGATTTTCTAATTTACAACGAAATCACAGTGTAAGAAACATGTGCATAATAGAAAAAAAGCTCAGTCCATATATGAAGCTCAGTCCATATATGAATACGATGCCTAAAATCCCGTGGGATGATTGTAATACTTAAGAAAAAGCAATTGCCCTGTATTATCCACTGACAGAACTGAACGCAGGGCTCAAAATCATTTGGCTCTATTGCTTGAAACGGAGATTATGATAGGGGTATAAGTGATACGCTATTAACACTCTCCACACCGTGTTCCATTCAATGGGGAAGCTGAAAGGTGCTTATTTAACAGTGTCGTCCCGCACTGTCAACACTATCTCTTCAAACTCTACTGTGCATACGTTGCGAACTACTCCTTATTAGATGCAGCACACATCAAATGTGACTGTGCAAGTTCATGTGATGAGTCATGCACCTTCTTCGACAACAGTGTTGAACTATAAACAGTACTAAACCACGCCGTAGACTCATCACAGGTAATTGTGTGCTACTCGTATTTTTCTTTGTAGCGCACCAAGGTCGAAGACACAGGCAGATGTTAGTCATGTTTACAAACATGTGACTGACACGCATTTGTAATTCAACACTGATTTTGGACCACTGGTTTTTCAAGACATCCTGCACAAAGATGACTAGGTTGATTCATCTAAGTTGTTCACCCCAGATAGCTTCTGAACCGTTTAAAATATCGTGTTTCTGTTTTCACCCAAACGAATTGCGAGAAAATCCTCGTTAAATGAGGTATAATCTCTTTTCATAGTTATATAAGTCACTGAGATATCGGTGTCAATTTCTTTTTTTGAAATGGGAATGCAGTGATTTGTGCAACAAGTATCGCGATTCTAAAAGAGACGAATTCAACGGTGATTCGCTCTCCAGTTCACAGCTACTAGTTTCAGAGTACTTACAGCACTAAGAATTTAGGTTGTATCTATTCTGAATATCAAATCGACTGGGTTCTTATGCGGAATTTTGAGATGTTACACGAAACAGTCCAGTCAGGCTGAGTATAATTAGAAAAGCGGAGCAGAGCTCAAAAATTTAAGTTAAAACTGATGCTAATTACGCTTGGCTACGAGTGGTTGGACCTACACAACGATTCCGAGGTAAAAGAGGTGACCCCTAAGGATGGTTCGCCACTTAACTACGGTAACAGTTACGATCTTGAATCTGTGAGACTTTTGAGAAAAAAGTGCAGATCAAAAATTGAATCATTTTTAAAACAGAGAATTGAAGTGTAAAAATTGTTAAATAAGAACTTCATGAATGTAACGTTGAGTTTCACACTTAGATTACAGAAGTATATCAGCAACAACAACAAAAATAAATCACAAAGGTATTAGATCAACAATACTTCCTAAAAATTGTTTTTGTTCAAGTGTTTGAAATGCCCACCGCCTATCGCAACACGAGTTTGTTTGCACTGTTGATGCAAGGCCTTCTTGACAGACTGACCAGATTTCTTCGATGTCAGTGCACACGCTGCAACAATATAATGTTGCAAATCCTCTTGTGTCCTCGGAACTTGTGCATAGACCTCATCTTTGAGTGTAATCCAGGTTTATGTTTCATCAACTAAATAAGGAACAATCCCGTTTTCTCCAATAATCCCACACCTAAAATTCACAGTCCACCGCCTCTGAGGTTCAACCTGCCTCAGCCATTGTGGATTTTCATCGTCCCAGAAATGTATATTTCTTACATTCTTTGATTTGTGAAAATAGCTTCATCGGTAAAGAGGATTCTTTGAAAAAAGATCTTTTATTTTGATTTCGCATCATAAGCGAACGACAGAATTCCGTGCGTCTTCTACAATCCCTCTGGTTGACTTGATAGTGCGTTGGTGAGGTGTCAAGTGACATGGATGGAAACTTTCGGAGCAAAATGTCAGCAACGCTGGATTGGTATTTCCCATGCATGATACTCCCCGTCCACACACACACATTTTGCTATTCACATTCACTCACATTCAGCTTTGCTTTGAATTCTATTTATTTGCAAAACCTTGGCACTTTAGTTTCGTAGGGGGTTACGAGAGCCTGCCCTGAGGTATATTTGATCCTGAACTTTGAATGTTGTAGCAAACCAACTCAGTTCTACAACAGACGACGTTCCACATAAAGTTATCTGAAAGTCTTGGATTCTCAGGCAGCCCCAGACATGTGTTAGAATAACGGTTCTGTAGGTGTAATGAGTGATAGTGGTCGCGTTTACCCAGTCGAGCAGCACATACCCAAAGCTTCACCTTCATATACCTTAACATGATAGTTCGTACGTACTTGATTCCTTCCGCCAATCACCACGCTTTTGTGTTTGCCTTAACCTGTCATGGTGAGCTTACTACAGAAAATGCTATGTAGACTTGTAAGTGAAAAAAATTTGGGTAGTTTCTAGGTTAACGCTGCACCACTTAACAGGATATTGTTAATTTCAAAGATTCGCAACTTCTTTTAATTTTCAGAAATTTAAAACTGTTCACCTCACAAAACGAGAAGAGTTGTATGCTATGATTATAATATTCGTGATTCATAGTTACAATCGTCCAACTCCAACAAATATCTGGATGTAACACGTTTCACGGACACGAAATGGAATGACCACATTAGGTCCTGTCGTGGACAAAGTATGTGGTAGACTTCTGTTTCTTGGTAAAATAATGGGCAAATGCAACCAGTCTACAAATCACACGTGCGACACTTTCTAGAATATTGCTCAAGTACACTATGTGATAAAAAATATTCTGACATCCTCAAAAACATTCGTTTTTCATATTAGGTGCATTGTGCTGCCACCTACTGCCAGGTACTCCTTATCAGCGACCTCAGTAGTCATTAGACATCATGAGAGGGCAGAATGAGGCGCTCCGCGGAACTCACGGACTTCGAACGTGGTCAGGTGATTGGGTGTCGCTTGTGTCATACGTCTGTACGCGAGATTTCCACACACCTATGCGTCCCTAGGTCCACTGTTACCGATGTGATAGTGAAATGGAAATGTGAAGGGACGCGTGCAGCAGAAAAGCGTACAGGCCGACCTCGTCTGTTGACTGACAGAGACCGCCGACAGCTGAAGAGGGTCGTAATGTGTAATAGGCACACATCTATCCAGACCATCACACAGGAATTCCAAATTGCATCAGGGTCCAGTGCAAGTTAGGCAGGAGGTGAGAAAACTTGGATATCATGGTCGAGCGTCTGTTTATAATTCACACATGACGCCGGTAAATGCCAAACGACGCCTCGCTTGGTGTAAGGAGCGTAAACATTGGACGATTGAACAGTGGAAAAACGTTGTGTGGAGTGAAAAATCACGGTACACAATGTGGCGATCCGATGAGGGAGGGTGTGGGTATGGCGAATCCTCAGTGTACGTCGTTTGCCAGCGTGTGTAGTGCCAACAGTAAAATTCGGAGGCGGTGGTATTATGGTGTGGTCGTGTTTTTCATGGAGAGGGGTTGCACCCCTTGTTGTTTTAAGTGGCACTATCACAGCACAGGTCTATATTTATGTTTTAAGGGCCCTCTTGCTTCCCACTGTTGAAGAGCAATTCGGGGATGGCGATTGCATTTTTCAACACGATCCAGCACTTGTTGATAATGCACGGCCTGTGGCGGAGTGGTTACACGACAGTAACATCCCTGTAAGGGACTGGCCTGCACGGTGTCCTGACGTGAATGTTGTAGAATACCTTTGGGATGTTTTGGAACGCCGAATTCGTGCCAAGCCTCACCGACCGACATCGATACCTCTCCTCAGTGCAGCACTCCGTGAAGAATGGGCTGCCATTCCCCAAGAAACCCTCCAGCACCTGATTGACCGTACGCCTGCGAGAGTGGAAGCTGTCATCAAGGCTAAGTGTATGCCAACACAATATTGAATTCCAGCATTACCGATGGAGGGCGCCACGAACTTTCAAGTCATTTTCAGCCAAGTGTCCGGATACTTTTGATCATATTGTGTACGTAGGACCCGTACCTAATACGACTGACAGGAGAAAAAAATGGCTCTGAGCACTATGGGACTTAACAGCTGTGGTCATCAGTCCCCTAGAACTTAGAACTACTTAAACCTAACTAACCTAAGGACATCACACACATCCATGCCCGAGGCAGGATTCGAACCTGCGACCGTAGCAGTCTCGCGGTTCCGGACTGAGCGCCTAGAACCGCGAGACCACCGCGGCCGGCAACTGACAAGAGATATTGAAAGTCTATAGAGAAGGGCAACAAGAGTGGTTACAGGTTTGTGTGACCCATAGGAGAGTGTCATAGACGCTGAAGAAACTCAACTGGCAGACTCTTGAAATAGATGTAAACTGTCCCTGAAAGTTTGCTAACATAGTCTCGAGAACCGGCTTTAAATAATGACTCTCGGAATATACTACAACCACCTACACAGGAATCATGAGGAAGAGATTAGATTAATTACAGCACGCAGAGAGGCACTAAAACGATCATTCTTCCTGCGCTCCATATGTGAATGGAACGGGAAGAAATCCTAATAACTGGTAATCACTGTGGTTTGCAGAGTGTAGCTGTACGAATAGAAGAATATGTAGATGAATATTTTACAGATTCTGCAAAAACATGGACGAGGTCAGTTGGCTCTTCGGATTTTCATACTCTGATGGGAGTTCAGATTCAGCTTCGCGATCTGTGATCTTGAGGTCGACTTTCATTACCACAGCGATAGTGGTGGAGGCACAACGGGGATATTGGGGTTGTTTGGCCCCGGGAGTGTTGATGAAAGGTGTGGAGACGGGTTTGGGACTGAAGGTACTATGAGGATTTTTGCAAAGGAGGTCATATGGAATTTGGAATTTGAGGGCTTAATTGGGACTCAATCTTCCCTGAAGATTATCTATTCTCTTTGAAGGTTTGGGCGATAATTCTGAAGTTACATGTTTAGAGATTTGCGTTTTAGGAATTCTGGGTCTGAATAGGAGGGGATGAAGGTGTGAATGGCAGAGAGGATGCTGCAGAAAGACGAGTTTTATTGCTGTACATAGTATTATTGTCCGGTGGAGCTGGTTTTTGTTGTGTGATTGGAAGGAGTTTCGGTGTTTTGCCGTATCCTTAGTGACTGCTGGAAGGAAAGATGGTTGTGGGTTGCGAGATGATGGGATACGGCGTCGTTGTGGGTTACCTGCGGGTAGTGCAGGCCCTTCATCATGGAGTGCGTCAGCTGGTGTGCCGCGACTTGTTGATGGGATGCTTTAAGCTTCAGGCATTCCAACTGTAGCTCGGTGGGTTTCAGTTGCTGCTGCAAGGGCATATGTGGAGTTGGTGATTCTTGGCTGAGCAATCAGTGTAAAAACAGATATTGTAGAACACTTTTGTGCGTTCATTGTTACTGATATATTGGTCTTAGATGCGGGTGCCGGCGGCAACAGTGAATCTGTGCATCGCATGAAAAAGTATGATCCCGCGTTGATAATAAAGCCATTACGAAGGTATGAGACGGATGATCAAGTTTCATAAGTTCTTGTAGATATATTACAGTACTTCCACGTAATCTGGGGAAACGAAAGAAAAGGTGATGTGCATCGTCTTCTCCACAAGAGTAAGAAGGTGTCTCTACGCCGTGCAGCCTACGAAGATGTTTACGGAAATGTCCGTGGTTAAATTTGAGTCTATTAGATAGGCGAGGTGCCTAGTGATTGTATTTGTATAAGATTTTGTGGAACAGGGGACGAGAGGGTGAACTGTTGCGTACTTCTTCCCTGTGTGTCTTGTTTCCTGCAATTCCTGTTACAAGTGATCTGTCTTACATCATGCAGTTGTGTAGTACACATGGGTAATATGTACTTGGAATTGCAGTGCAGGGCCGGCCGCTGTGGTCGAGCGGTTCTAGGCGCTTCACGCTGGAACCGCGCTGCTGCTACGGTCGCAGTTTCGAATCCTGCCTCGGGCACGGATGTGTGTGATGTCCTTAGGTTAGTTAGGTTTAAGTAGTTCTAAGTCTAGGGGACTGATGACCTCAGATATTAAGTCCCATAGTGCTTAGAGCCACTTGAATTGGAGTGCATGTTGTATCCTCTGTTACATGTACATCAGCTTACTTCGCTAAAGGGCCGACAGCCGCATTGCCAGTGATCCCACAGTGTGACGTCACCCAAACAAAATTAACACAATGGCCTTCTTCACTCGTCGATCCCAAGACTACGATAATTCTGTACACAGCGGCGTTTTATGCTAAACTGGTGCTAAAATATTTAAGTGGTTTTAGATCAAATACGAAGTCACTGAGTAGAAAATGTAGAAATGCAGCCGTCTGCGAGCAGAAATGAACTGTATCTACACTCCTGGAAATTGAAATAAGAACACCGTGAATTCATTGTCCCAGGAAGGGGAAACTTTATTGACACATTCCTGGGGTCAGATACATCACATGATCACACTGACAGAACCACAGGCACATAGACACAGGCAACAGAGCATGCACAATGTCGGCACTAGTACAGTGTAGATCCACCTTTCGCAGCAATGCAGGCTGCTATTCTCCCATGGAGACGATCGTAGAGATGCTGGATGTAGTCCTGTGGAACGGCTTGCCATGCCATTTCCACCTGGCGCCTCAGTTGGACCAGCGTTCGTGCTGGACGTGCAGACCGCGTGAGACGACGCTTCATCCAGTCCCAAACATGCTCAATGGGGGACAGATCCGGAGATCTTGCTGGCCAGGGTAGTTGACTTACACCTTCTAGAGCACGTTGGGTGGCACGGGATACATGCGGACGTGCATTGTCCTGTTGGAACAGCAAGTTCCCTTGCCGGTCTAGGAATGGTAGAACGATGGGTTCGATGACGGTTTGGATGTACCGTGCACTATTCAGTGTCCCCTCGACGATCACCAGTGGTGTACGGCCAGTGTAGGAGATCGCTCCCCACACCATGATGCCGGGTGTTGGCCCTGTGTGCCTCGGTCGTATGCAGTCCTGATTGTGGCGCTCACCTGCACGGCGCCAAACACGCATACGACCATCATTGGCACCAAGGCAGAAGCGACTCTCATCGCTGAAGACGACACGTCTCCATTCGTCCCTCCATTCACGCCTGTCGCGACACCACTGGAGGCGGGCTGCACGATGTTGGGGCGTGAGCGGAAGACGGCCTAACGGTGTGCGGGACCGTAGCCCAGCTTCATGGAGACGGTTGCGAATGGTCGTCGCCGATACCCCAGGAGCAATAGTGTCCCTAATTTGCTGGGAAGTGGCGGTGCGGTCCCCTACGGCACTGCGTAGGATCCTACGGTCTTGGCGTGCATCCGTGCGTCGCTGCGATCCGGTCCCAGGTCGACGGGCACGTGCACCTTCCGCCGACCACTGGCGACAACATCGATGTACTGTGGAGACCTCACGCCCCACGTGTTGAGCAATTCGGCGGTACGTCCACCCGGCCTCCCGCATGCCCACTATACGCCCTCGCTCAAAGTCCGTCAACTGCACATACGGTTCACGTCCACGCTGTCGCGGCATGCTCCCAGTGTTAAAGACTGCGATGGAGCTCCGTATGCCACGGCAAACTGGCTGACACTGACGGCGGCGGTGCACAAATGCTGCGCAGCTAGCGCCATTCGACGGCCAACACCGCGGTTCCTGGTGTGTCCGCTGTGCCGTGCGTGTGATCATTGCTTGTACAGCCCTCTCGCAGTGTCCGGAGCAAGTATGGTGGGTCTGACACACCGGTGTCAATGTGTTCTTTTTTCCATTTCCAGGAGTGTAGTATCACAGAAAGTTCCACGGTCATCAAACATGCCTCTGCCGGCAGTTTGAATAGGGAAGACTTCTGGAAGCATGGTATACAGTACGTGCTTCTGACAGAGACCCTACTGTTCTAGGCGTTCGTATAGATACAATATACACTGACGTAAAAAAAGTCCCAACACCAAGAAGAAGTTGTGCGACATAAACCTGAGCTGGTAGGCGACTTTCTACATCTGAAAGATGGTGTCTACTCAAATTTAGCGCCAGTAGTATGAGAAAGGCGCTAGTAGCGCCACTGTGAGGATGCAGATCAGGTTTGTTTTAAATGCACGCTGTACCAGTCGTGAGCGTTAGTAGGTTGAGATTTGACGTGGTGAGTTGATGTTAGTCAAGAATGCTCTTAAGTGACAAAGACGCCACTATCAGCACCTCACTGAGTTTGAACGAGATTGTGTACTTGGGCTATGAAAAGCTGGATGTTCGTAATGTGATATTGCAGAAAGATTTGGCAGGAATGCAGCTATTGTACATAACTGCTAGAAGTGGTGGTCATTAGAGAGTGCGGTCCCAAGAAGACCAAGCCGCGGGCGGCCACGTGCCGCTACCTATAGGGAAGATCACGGTGGACCATCGTGTTCGGCGTATGGCTCTGTCGCATCATACCGCATCTGAAACAGCAGTCTGGCCAGCAGTTGGCACCACAGTGACACAACGAACTGTTACTTGAAGGACAGCTCCGAGCCAGACGACCTGTAGCGTGCATTCCATTGACCCCAAACTACCTCCATTTGAGACTGCCGTGGTGTGTCAAGCGAGAGCTTGTTGGAGGGCAGGGTGGAAGTCTGTTGTGTTTGCTGATGAAAGCTGGTTCTGCGTCGGTGCCAGTGATGGTCGTATGTTGGTCATAGTGAGCCCAATTAAGGGCCCGCAACCAGCCTGTCAACGTCATCCAAAAACAGCATCAAAAAAATGGTTCAAATAGCTCTGGGCACTATGGGACTTAACTGCTGAGGTCATCAGTCCCCTAGAACGTAGATCTACTTAAACCTAACTAACCTAAGGACATCACACACATGCATGCCCGAGTCAGGATTCAAACCTACGACCGTAGCGGTCACGCGGTTCCAGACTGTAGCGCCTAGAACCGCTCGGCCACCTCGGCCGGCTAAACACCATCAACCGCCTCTACATTGGCCGACCAAGTGCAACAGGCACGGAAAAGCATCCCACAAACCGACATCTGGCACTTGTACGACACTATGTACGCACGTTTGCATGCCTGCATTCAACATTCCGGCCGTAACATCGGTTTTTATTGTACTAGCATTTCACATTTGTAATGTCTCTTCTAAAGGGGGCAGGAGTAAAATACAGGGAGCGAAAGGCTATTTACAATTCCTACGGAAACCAGATGACAGTTATAAGAGTCGAGGGGCATGAAAGGGAAGTAGTCGTTGCGAAGGGGGTGAGACAGGGTTGTAGCCTCTCCCTGATGTTATTCTATCTGTATATTGAGCAAGCAGTAAAGGAAACAAAAGAAAAGTTCGGAGTAGGTATTAAAATCCATGGAGAAGAAATAAAAACTTTGAGGTTCGCCGATGACATTGTAATTCTGTCAGAGACAGCAAAGGACTTGGAAGAGCTGTTGAACGGAATGGACAGTGTCTTGAAAGGAGGATATAAGATGAACATCAACAAAAGCAAAACGAGGATATAAGATGAACATCAACAAAAGCAAAACGAGGATAATGGAATGTAGTCGAATTAAGTCGGGTGATGCTGAGGGAATTACATTAGGAAATGACACACTTAAAGTAGTAAAGGAGTTTTGCTATTTGGGGAACAAAATAACTGATGATGGTCGAAGTACAGAGGATATAAAATGTAGACTGGCAATTGCAAGGAAGGCGTTTCTGAAGAAGAGAAATTTGTTAACATCGAGTATAGATTTCAGTATCAGGAAGTCGTTTCTGAAAGTATTTGTATGGAGTGTAGTCATGTATGGAAGTGAAACATGGAGAATAAATAGTTTGGACAAGAAGAGAATAGAAGCTTTTGAAATGCGGTGCTACAGAAGAATGTTGAAGATTAGGTGGGTAGATCACGTAACTAATGAGGAGGTATTGAATAGGATTGGGGAGAAGAGAAGTTTGTGGCACAACTTGACTAGAAGAAGGGATCGGTTGGTAGTACACGTCCTGAGGCATCGAGGGATCAGAAATTTAGCATTGGAGGGCAGTGTGGAGGGTAAAAATCGTAGAGGGAGACCAAGACATGAATACACTAAGCAGATTCAGAAGGATGTAGGTTGCAGCAGGTACTTTGAGATGAAGGAGCTTGCACAGGATAGATTAGCATGGAGAGCTTCATCAAACCAGTCTCAGGACTGAAGACCACAACAACAACAACAATGTCTCACCTCGCGCTTACATTAACCTGTGATGTTGCGCCAGCCGGTGTGGCCTTGCGGTTCTAGGCGCTTCAGTCTGGAACCGCGTGACCGCTACGGTCACAGGTTCGAATCCTGCCTCGGGCATGGATGTGTGTGACGTCCTTAGGTTGGTTAGGTTTAAGTAGTTCTAAGTTCTAGGGGACTGATGACCACAGATATTAAGTCCCATAGTCCTCAGAGCCATTTGAACCATTTTTGTGATGTTGCAATGTTAATCACTTAAATATTTTACCTAGAGAGATGTATTCTCTAAATTTAATTCATCATCATCATCAGTTTTCTGTCTTATTAGCAGATCCTTTGGCTCTCCATTTTCTACGATCCATTGCTTCCTTCTTAAGACTGCTGTATGTTGTACCGTGCATCACGTCAGCCAGTATCTGAAATCTCTTCCTTCCTCGCTTCCTTTTCCCTTCTACAAAACCTTCTAAAACTGTTTTTATCAGTCCATCATTCTTTCTTAATATATGCCCAATCCAGTTTCTTTTTCTTCTTTTTATTACATATAGTAACTGTCTTTTCTCTCCCATTCTTCTCAGTACCTCTACATTTTTTACTCGATCCATCCAGCTTATTCTTTCCATCCTCCGCCACGTCCACATCTCAAAAGCCTCCAGCCTTTCTCTATCTTTCTTCCTCAAAGTCCATGTTTCAGCGCCATATAGAAGAACACTCCGTACAAGACATTTTATGAGTCTGTTTCTGAGTTCTCTGTCCACACCACTGCAGAAAATTCTCCTTTTCTTATAAAATGCCTCTTTTACCATTGATATCGTTGTTTTAACTTCTGTGGTGCAGTTCCAGTCCGTGTCTATCCTGCTTCCAAGATACATAAAATTTTGCACCTGTTCTAGTATTTCTTCATTCAGCATAATTGTTATTTCTTTATTTCCTCCTGGTGCCAATACTTTTGTTTTCTTTTTATTAATGAAAATTAACACAAAGAAAATCATTAATTACTGTACATTAATTACACTACTGGCCACTAAAATGGCTACACCATGAAGATGACGTGCTACAGACGCGAAATTTAACCGACAGGAGGAAGATGCTGTGATATACAAATGATAAGCTTTTCAGAGCAATCACACAAGGTTGGTGCCGGTGGCGACAACTACAACGTGCTGACATGAGGAAAGTTTCCAACAGATTTCTCATACACAAACAGCAGTTGACCGGCGTTGCCTGATGAAATGTTGTTGTGATGCCTCGTGTAAGGAGGAGAAATGCGTACCGTCTCGTTTTCGACTTTGATAAAGGTCAGATCGTAGCCTATCGCGATTGCGGTTTATCGAATCGCGACATTGCTGCTCGCGTTGCTGGAGATCCAATGACTGTTAGCAGAATATGGAATCGGTGGGTTCAGGACGGTAATACGGAACGCCGTGCTGGATCCCAACGGCCTCGTATCACTAGCAGTCGAGATGATAGGCATCTTATCCACATGGCTGTAACAGATCGCGCAGCCACGTCTCGATCCCTGAGTCAACAGATGGGGACGTTTGCAAGACAACAACCACCTGCACCAACAGTTCGACGACGTTTACAGCAGCAGGGACTATCAGCTCGGAGACCGCGGTTGCGGTTACCCTTGACGCTGCATCACAGACAGGAGCGCCTGCGATGGTGTACTCAACGACGAACCTGGGTGCACGAATGGCAAAACGTCATTTTCTTGGATGAATCCAGGTTCTGTTTACAGCATCATGATGGTCGCATCCGTGTTTGGCGACATCGCGGTGAACGCACATTGGAAGCGTGTATTCGTCATCACCATACTGGCGCATCGTCCGGCGTGATGGTATGGGGTGGCATTGGTTACACGTCTCGGTCACCTCTTGTTCGCATTGACGGCACTTTGAACAGTGGCCGTTACATTTCAGATGTGTTAGACCCGTGGCTCTACCCTTCATTCGATCCCTGCGAAACCCTACATTTCAGCAGGATAATGCACGACCGCATGTTGCAGGTCCTGTACGGGCCTTTCTGGATACAGCAAATGTTCGACTGCTGTCCTGGCCAGCACATTCTCCAGATCTCTCGCCAGTTGAAAACGTCTGGTCAAAGGTGGCCGAGGAACTGGCTCGTCACAATACGCCAGTCACTACTCCTGATGAACTTTGGTATCGTGTTGAAGCTGCATGGGGAGCTGTACCTGTACACGCCATCCAAGCTCTGTTTGACTCAATGCCCGGGCGTATCAAGGCCGGTATTACGGCCAGAGGTGTTTGTTCTGGGTACTGATTTCTCAGGATCTATTCACCCAAATTGCGTGAAAATGTAATCATATGTCAGTTCTAGTATAATATATTTGTCCAATGAATACCCGCTTATCATCTGCATTTCTTCTTGGTGTAGCAATTTTAATGGCCAGTAGTGTAGAAATGCGTCGCAAAGTTCCGCAGCGGATGCTCGGGTGTGCGCGGTAGCAGACTTGTCGGCGCCGGCTCGACGCCGTGGAACAGCTGGGAAAGCGTCCCGTTGCCCGATACAAAGTGCCCACTCTGCCGGTTAGAGCTGCACCTCTCCAGAGCCTCCGTTCCCAAGGTGATGCAGGTGTAGAATCTTTTGAGACGCCCTGTGTTTTCCCCGCCAAGTGCCAGTGCGAGGCACCTGCTGGCCATAGCCTCGATATTCACTGGAAGGCCCCGGAGCTGACCGCGCGTTTATTGCCGCTCGCCACGGCCGGCACGACGGCGTCCGTGTCAGGCACCGGCGGCGGCGGCGGCGCATGCGCCGTGGCGCCGCCCGCGCAGCCATCGACGGCGCGCCGCGTGCGGTGGCGGTGGCGATGCTTGTGGCGGGCAGTGCCTGCGCCCGCCCCGCCGCCGCCGCTATGTTGCTGTGCCGCATCGTCGCCTACCGGCCCGTGCTGCTCGCCACACTGCGGGTGAGTCCGGGGACCCAGCAGCCAGCGACCGCTGCGCAAACACTTGCACGCGGCTTCACATAAACGCACCAGCTAACGACTCTGGCTCGTCACATTCGGTGCAACAGCCTTTCGATTTTTCTTGACAGACGATGTTACTTCTCCTACCTAGTGTACAGGGTGATTGAAAAGTCATGCCCCGTAGGTCAAACAGCGTAAACCGGAATTCTGCCGGAAAAAAAAACTTTGCTCTCTAGATGTGTTTCACAGTAGCGAAGATTAACACATCCGCATAGCTCGTAACGTGTGCATTCTAGAATGTATGTTTTCTGAACATTTTTTCCTTCTTTCGGTCTCAAAATAACTTTCTATAGAAGACCTTTTTATTACCGTAACGAAGGCGGTACTCGCTCGTAAGGTAGGCTTTTTAGAGCCCATATTTACTGTACATTTATTCCTCATTTTGGTTGATACTACCACCTCTGAAAGTTCGTCGATGGTATTTTGGTTCAGCCTCTTTGTCCTGTCAGCCATGGCTTTTGAACTACCCTGATACCGTAGTACTCTCCCCGTTAAGATACACAGATAAAACGATTATCGCAGTAGTCTAATTTGCGACCGCTCTGTCAATTGGGCACATAAAATTCCCCTTTAAAAATCATTTTGTTTGTATCGGGAAACAAAACGACGCTTTCCGTCGCCACTGGACGTCGCATGAAAGACGTGACGAGCAATATTCGTGTGGGATTACTCCAGCTGTGTAAATAGCAAAAAAAAAGGAATTGCAGATGTTGTCGTTGTTGTGGTCTTCTGTCCAAAGACTGGTTTGATGCAGCTCTCCGTACTACTCTATCCTGTGCAAGACTCTTCATCTCTGAGGAACTGGCTCTGAACACTATGGGACTTAACTTCTGAGGTCATCAGTCCCCTAGAACTTAGAACTACTTTAACCTAACTAACCTAAGGACATCACACACATCTATGCCCAAGGCAGGATTCGAACCTGCGACCGTAGAGGTCGCGTGGTTCCAGACTGTAGCGTCTAGAACCGCTCGGCCACTCCGGCTGGCTCTCTGAGGAACTACTGCAACCTACATCCTTCTGAATCTGCTTACTGTATTCATCTCTTCGTCTCCCACTACGATTTTTACCCTCAACGCTTCCCTCCAGTACTAAATTGGTGATACCTTGATGCCTCAAAATGCGTCTTACCAACCGATCCCTTCTTCTGGTCAGGTTGTGCCACAAAATTCTTTTCTCGCCAATTCTATTTAGTACCTCCTCATTAGTTACGCAATCTACCCATCTAATCTTCAGCATTCTTCTCTAACACCACATTTCGAAAGCTTCTATTCTTTTCTTGTTTAAACTGTTTATCGTCTATATTTCACTTCCACACATGGCTACACTCCGTGCAAATACTTAGAGAAAAGACTTCCTGACACTTAAATCTGTATTAAGTTTTAACAAATTTCTCTTCTTCAGAAACCCTTTCCTTGCCATCGCCAGTCAACATGTTATAACCTCTCTACTCCGAACATCATCAGTTATTTTGCATCTGTGGAATTGGATACGTGTTCCCAGAATGAGATTTTCACTCTGCAGCGGAGTTGCGCTGATATGAAACTTCCTGTCCGAAAGTTTCATATCAGCGCACACTATACTGCAGAGTGAAAATCGCAGCCGGCCGAAGTGGCCGTGCGGTTAAAGGCGCTGCAGCCTGGAACCGCAAGACCGCCACGGTCGCAGGTTCGAATCCTGCCTCGGGCATGGATATTTGTGATGTCCTTAGGTTAGTTAGGTTTAACTAGTTCTAAGTTCTAGGGGACTAATGACTTCAGCAGTTGAGTCCCATAGTGCTCAGAGCCATTTGAACCATTTTAGTGAAAATCTCATTCTGGAAACATCCCACAGGCTGTGGCTAATCCATATCTCCGTAATGTCCTTTCTTTCAGTTGTGCTAGTTCTGCAAGGTTCGCAGGAGAGCTTCTGTAAAGTTTGGAAGGTAGGAGACGAGGTACTGGCAGAAGTAAGGCTGTGAGGACGGGGTGTGAGTCGTGCTTGGGTAGCTCAGATGGTAGAGCACTTGCCCACGAAAGGCAAAGGTCCAGAGTTCGAGTCTCGGTCTGACACACAGTTTTAATCTGCCAGGAAGTTTCATTGGATACGTGTGGCTCGCCACTATAGGCGCCGTAAAATGTGGACCTTTCACGCCATATTTATGTAATCCCACCCACACATTAACTTTTGGTGTGTCCTTTCGTACTCAGTCGCTTCTCCTGGAGTCTATCCTCCGCTTATTACTCTGCCACAAACGTGGAGGGCGAATTCATCATTGAACATCACTGCAGGGACGTAGTCGTTGTTTTCGTCTGTACGATGCAACATTTCAACAGCAAATTCACATCGTCTGCACTGATCCTCAGGCATAACGTGATGCAAAAGTTGAAGATTGTAAGCACGCAACCGGAGACGTTTCTGCACAACGTCATCCACCGTCGAACGAGGCCCACGAGATAGGCCGCGGCGCTTACGTCTCGAATGTAGGCCTGAACTCGCTCGCTCAGCTCAGCAGCCAAATGCGTTTCTAAACCTGTTAACTCGCAGTTGGGCGTGTGCGTAATAAAGAGAATTGCATCTTCTACTGGAATCTGCTATTATGGAGTCTTACTGATTAACGGTACTACAATTAAATTTAATTTAAGATCAATACTCGATATAAATGGTATAACGGCTTGCTTATAGCAGTTAGTCTCTTCTGCTTGACAGTACTCATTTCATACAAGAAGTGGTGCCTTATGCAACTGATAATGATTCTGGCAGGTTTTAATTTTATTGTACGCCAGTACAACCGTAACAAATTATAAGTAGAGCTATGAACTTCTACATCTACATCCATACTCCGCAAGCCACCTGATGGTGTGTGGCGGAGGGTACCTTGAGTACCTCTATCGGTTCTCCCTTCTATTCCAGTCTCGTATTGTTCGTGGAAAGGATTGTCGGTATTCCTCTGAGTGGGCTCTAATCTCTCTGATTTTATCCTCATGGTCTCTTCGCGAGATATACGTAGGAGGGAGCAATATACTGCTTGACACCTCGGTGAAGGTATGTTCTCGAAACTTTAACAAAAGCCCGTACCGAGCTACTGAGCGTCTCTCCTGCAGAGTCTTCCACTGGAGTTTATCTATCATCTCCGTAACGCTTTCGCGATTACTAAATGATCTTGTAACGAAGCGCGCTGCTCTCCGTTGGATCTTTTCTATGTCTTCTATCAACCCTATCTGGTATGGATCCCACACTGGTGAGCAGTATTCAAGCAGTGGGCGAACAAGTGTACCGTAACCTACTTCCTTTGTTTTCGGACTACATTTCCTTAGGATTCTTCCAATGAATCTCAGTCTGGCATCTGCTTTACCGACGATCAACTTTATATGATCATTCTATTTTAAATCACTCTTAATGCGTACTCCCAGGTAATTTATGGAATTAACTACTTCCAGTTGCTGACCTGCTATATTGTAGCTAAATGATAGGGGATCTTTCTTCCTGTGTATTCGCAGCACATTACACTTGTCTACATTGAGATTCAATTGCCATTCCCTGCACCATGCGTCAATTCGCTGCAGATCCTCCTGCATCTCAGTACAATTTTCCATTGTTACAACCTCTCGATATACCACAGCATCATCCGCAAAAAGCCTCAGTGAACTTCCGATGTTATCCATAAGGTCATTTATGTATATTTTGAATCGCAACGGTCCTACGACACTCCCCCGCGGCACACCTGAAATCACTCTTAATTCGGAAGACTTCTCTCCATTGAGAATGACATGCTGTGTTCTTCCGATCATTGTAGTACTAATAACCGTAAGACTCCATTATAGCGGATTCCAGTAGAAGATGAAATTCTAGTTTGTACGTACACACTTAGTTAACAGGTGTAGAAACGTAGTTTGTCTGTCGAGTTGCGTGAGCGGGTGAGCGCACGCCTACCTTCGTGACATACGCACCGCGGCATGTCTATCTCGTAGGCCTCGCCCTCTAATAGCGGATGACTAGTTCCTTACTAGCTTCTCTAATGGATAGGTGGGCTTCTAGACAATGCTTCGCGCTCACGTTCCACGGTCTCTTGATTCACATGTGCTGTAGGATGTTTCTCGAAGAGTTCTGTCCCACTGACAAGTAGATTTACGTGTGGAAGGATCCAAATTCCATTCTCTTCTTTTACCCCGCTGAACACATGTTACAGATTTTAACTCTGCTAAGAATAGTGCACACTGCACCTTTCGTTGTGGGGTCCACGTGCTGAGCGTCAGGAGTGCGTCTGCCTGCTGCACAGTAAATATACTTACAAGTATCTGCGCGCATGCGCCGTACGACTCAGCGCTCTTCATGAAATGGTGAGGATCACATCTTGGAGAGTGCCTCTCATCGACTGCGTGTTTACCCAGAAACAGTAAATGTCGAGTTCTTTCGTTGGAAACATTTTTTTGTATATACCTCTGGCCCGGACACTCTGTAAACGGGGTGTTTGTTTTAAATTGAGACAGATAAGTATCTCGAAAACGATGCATCGTACGAAAAGAAATTATCTGCGTGAGAAGTCAGTAATAGTAATGGGTCTGTGCTACAGCTGGCCAACTCTTAACAGCCCCATCTGCGTAGGCGAGGTCAACTATGTATTTTCAAACGGGAACCAACCATTTTTACTGTACATTCGGATTCTAAATACGTACAGTTTACTCAAACCATTGTTTTCCTTTCGTATTAGATGGTGTTGTAATCGACAAATATTAAGAGTACCTGGTTTTGCAATTAATAACCGATGAATTTGGTTCTACATTTCATGCAAACCTTTGTGTTCTAACGCTTGATATTCATGTTCGAAATTTACTTTAGTGTTGCAAATTCGATTGTACAGTACAATATGTTTATCCATTTCAATTTATGGTTAAAAACTACACCTTCCGTTCTTATTAGCTGGCTGTTACAAATCCTCTGGATGTTGGCGGCAACTGCAATTCCCCTTAAAAAGTGTTAAAATTTAAATGATAGTTCAATAAAAACATATCACAAATTTATCTCACCAAAATTATTTTATTCTTCCGACTATAGAAATGTTGCGTTTTCCGTCCATTTTTGCGCCCGTGCAGTAATGCTGTCAGAGAATAAGTAAGTCACTTCTTGCTTTCCTGATTTTTTTATGGCCAAAAACATTTTATGAACTCTGACAAGAGTGGGCTGCGTGGACAAAAATCAGTAGACTACCCAGTCCAGTGAAACTGCAAAAAACTACAGAACATTAGTAACCCGAAACTAGGATGAGTCTCTTATTCTTCTTCCATAGATGATGATATCCCAATACACGATTCTCCTGCGACATCGACAATTTGTTTCGTAAAAAAAGAATTGAGTTTCTGAAAGGAAAAGGAATAGCTGTATTAATACTCCGAAGCGCCAAAGAAACAGGTATAGGCATGCGTATTCAAACACAGCGATATGTAAACAGACAGAATACGGCGTTGCGGTCGGAAACGCCCATATAAGACAACAAGTGTCTACCGCAATTGTCAGATCGGTTACTGCTGCTACAATGGCAGCTTATCGAGACTTAAGTGAATTTGAGCGTGGTGTTATAGTCGGTGCACAAGCCATGGGACACACCATCTCCGAGGTAGCGATGAAGTGGGGATTTTCCCGTACGACCATTTCAAAAGTGTACCCAAAATATCATGAATCCGGTTAAACATCAAATCGGAGACATCGCTGCGACTGGAAGAAGATCCTGGAAGAATGCGTTCAGCGAGGACTGAAGAGAATCATTCAATTGACAGAAGTGGAACCCTTCCGCAAATTGTTGCAGATTTCAATTCTGGGCCACCAACAAGTGTCAGGGTGCGAACCATTCAACGAAACTTGATCGATGTGGGCTTTCGAAGCCGAAGTAGCACTCGTGTATCCTTGATGACTGCACGACACAAAGCCTTAAGGCTCGCCTGTGCCCGTCAACAAAGACATTGGACTGTTGGTGACTGGAAACATGTTGCCTAATCGGACGAGTCTCGTTTCAAATTGTGTCGAACGGATGGACGTGTTCGGGTATGGAGACAACCTCATGAATCAGTGGACCCTGCATGTCAGCAGGAGACAGTTCAAGCCGATGGAGGCTCTGTAATGATGTGGGGGTGTGCAGTGAGAGGGACATGAGACCCCTGACATGGGACCGACTCTGACAGGCGACACGTACGTAAGCATCCTGCCTGATCACCAGCATTCATTCATGTCCATTGTGCATTCCGACAAATATGGGCAATTCCAGCAGGACGATGCGACACCCCACACGTCAAGAACTGTTACGGAGAGGTTCCAGGAATACAAATTCACAGATAAACACGAGGGCTTATTGATAAACAATGCCTCCGAATTTTACTAACAAACGTTAGTAACATTACACATCTATATTCTTCATCAATACATTTTTTTCTCAACTTAGTCACACTAGCGACGAACATACTTCTGCCAACGAGACACCAGTCTGTTGATACCGTCACTGTAGAATCCTTGACTTTGTTGACGAGCTACAACCGCACCTCTGGTTGGACAGCTTCATTACCATCAAAGTAGTCCGCCCCTATAGCTGAGTGGTCAGCGTGACGGATTGCCGTCCTACAGGCCCGGTTTCGATTCCCGGCTGCGTCGGGGATTTTCTCCGCTCAGGGACTGGGTGTTGTGCTGCATTCATCATCATTTCATCCCCATCCGGAGCGCAGGTCTCCCAATGTGGCGTCGAATGTAACCCGGGTTTCATTCCCGGCTGGGTCGGGGATTTTATCCGCTCAGGGACTAGGTGTTGTGCGGTCTTCATCATCATTTCATCCCCATCCGGAGCGCAGGTCGCCCAATGCGGCGTCCAATGTAATAAGACCTGCACCAAGCCGGCCTGACCTGCCCCGCAAGGACCCTCCCAGCCAATGACGCCAAACGCTCATTTCCATTACTATCAAAGTGAAGTCCTCGAAGGTGTTTTTAAGTTTTGGAGACGGAGGAAGGTCGTATGGGCCCAAGTAACGACAGTATGGCAGATAATGGATTACAGTGAACCAAAAGCGTCGTATTGTTAGAGTTGTCGCAGCGCTCGTGTGTGGCCTGGCATTGTCATCCTGAGGCAGAGGATTATCCATGTGTGGACAAACTCTGTACCTCACGCGCCGACACAGTTACGTCCCACAGCGCCATTTACACCCTACAGTGGCCAGCACACTGGAATCGCATCCGGGAGGACGACGGTTCAAAACCGCGTCCGGCCATCCTGAATTAGGTTTTTCGTGATTTCCCTAAATCACGTTAGGCAAATGCCACGATGGCTACTTTGAAAGGGCACAGCGGACTTCCTTCGCTAATCCGATGGGATCCATGACTTCGCTGTTTGGTCTCCTTTCCCCAAATCAGTCAACCAACCAGCCAACCAACCAACCAACCAACCAACCAACGCCCTACAATTCGAAGCCCTCTAGCGACGGAGGGTTGCATCTCGCGTCATCGAGTAATATGCATGATACGTAATTCCTCAACCGATATCGAAAACAGAGTAAAACATTGGGAGACAGTACTTTCCAGCACGCCCTCGGAGATCGCGTAATGTAGAAGTGATAAGTGTTCATCACTCAGATACGACACATGTATCTCTATAAAACTGATCTATTTTTCTGAATGTGTTATATTCAAATGTCTACGAAAATTTGTACAACTTAAAAGTGGCTCTGAGCACTATGGGGCTCAACATCTGAGGTCATCAGTCCCCTAGAACTTTGAACTATTTAAACTTAACTAACCTAAGGACATCACACACATCCATGCCCGAGGCAGGATTCGAACCTGCGACCGTAGCGGTCGCGCGGTTCCAGACCGAAGCGCCTAGAACCACCATTTTTTTTATCGTTGTGTTTGGTCGTTGCGGACGTCGCATGACATCCGTTAAAGTTCGTTTTGTTGATCCTTCCGGCTCGGAGCACTATGGAACTTAACATCTATGGTCATCAGTCCCCTAGAACTTAGAACTACTTAAACCTAACTAACCTAAGGTCGTCACACAACGCCCAGTCATCACGAGGCAGAGAAAATCCCTGACCCCGCCGGGAATCGAACCCGGGAACCCGGGCGTGGGAAGCGAGAACGCTACCGCACGACCACGAGCTGGTGACCCTTCCGCTCAGTTTTTTTTTTTTTTTTATTATAGAGGCCAATCAGCTCAATTCTTTTTTTTTGTTCGATTTTGATCGTTGCATCTGCTCGGGGCGGACGTCGTAAGACATCCGTTTTTAAGTTCGTTGTCGATCGATTAACTCAGTTTTTTTATTTTTTTTATTACAGAGGGAGCTAACCCTCTGACCGAACACGCTGAGCTATCGTGCCTGCAATCACTCGGCTACACCGGCCGGTTTTGTACAACCCCTTACAAACACCTGGTACCTACAAACGTAAGCCTTATGTTTACACAGTACATCGCTGCTTCGAACAATGAATGTTGTCAACTTACAAGCTGTTATCTTATGCACGTAATATTGCGATATGATTTCCGAGGCCGGCCGGTGTGGCCGAGCGGTACTAGGAGCTACAGTCTGGAACCACGCGATCTTTACGGTCGCACGTTCGAATCCTGCCTTGGGCATGGATGTGTGTGATGTCCTTAGGTTAGTTAGGTTTAAGTAGTTCTTATTTCTGGGGGATGATGACCTCAGATTCTAACATTCTGCGTGGTGTCTGTTTGTTCTAAGTCGTGTCTCTCTACCACTTTCGCGCAACGACTCTCTGAGCGTGTTTTTTAGGGAATTGACTAGTTTGAACGTGGGACCTGTTGCTGGTAAGGAGACGCCAGACCACACATGACATGTAGAGTTCAGAAGAGTTCAGAAGAGTTCAGTGAGACTAGCGATGATATAACCAAACACGCAATGATTTCAGCGTCAGCTCCACTGCACTCCCTGTAAAAGAATCTTAATACTAACTAAATTTAGTGGAAGGGGTTCAAGGCTTTCCTATTTTTAGATAGCTGGTAAAATAACGTCGAAAAAGCAGTTAAGTTTACCATTGGAAATTTTATTCTACTCACAAAACATTGTTTATAAGTTGCACTATTGATAAAAGGAAATATTTTAATACAGGATGATAAAAACCAACTGCGTTCAACAAAAATATGAACGAATATTTCCTGAGTGGGTTTCCAAGTTCTACAGTGGATCGAAGGATGACCTGTGCCGTATCACATCTATAATCTAGGTTTAAATTAAGTTTCACAAAAGAGAAAACTATCAAAATGGTCTACAGTGACCGTCAATTATCTTTAATTGCTTATCTAACTTGTCGTAAATTACAGTGGCTGATGTGGCTTCTCAATAATTATATAACAGAAAAATCATCACATTTCAGATTTTAACTTACGTAGCAAATGTGAATACCATGAGCTTCAATTGACGATCGACACTAGTATTACGTAAAAAGGGGTTGTAACAGATGAGACTTCTGCAGTTCTGAGTGAAGCCTTATGCGCTCAAAAATGCGGCATCACGTGCTTTCATTACCTTGTCGGTGTTCGTCAGGGAGCGGCGGGCGGCACATCTCCACGCACCTCGCCGTCTCGGAAGCAACTCCCCTCTAACTTCTCCTTACTACAATTTACCGAAGTTGGTTTAAAAAAAAAGCTATCTAGCTGTGTTTTCATCTGACCAATCAGGGTCTCAATGTTAACCTTAAGCTCCGCCTACAAAAATTCTGTCTATCCAATGAGAAACGTTATACTTTTCGTGGTGGGGCAATGTTTTTAACGTTTGCAACGTAACAGAGACGCGAAAAAGTGTCACGCTAAAACTTGCAGCTGGTGTGGCCCTTTTAGTGTTATCGTAAGATCTATACTGTTCTTCTGGAGGGCTCTATCTTTTAACATGGGCTGGGGGGTGGTCCTGGTGGTTGGCTGGCGACGTGGGTGTCCGTTCCTTATCGTAGGACCTTCTAGCTTAACACAGTTCTGCTCTCGGCTTCTGTTCTCGTTTCTTCCCTCCGAACTGCGTCTGTTTCACGGTGGGAAGGTATGACATGCATTTAGGCGTTCTTGTGTTAGTCTGTGGTATTCCATTTGCTCACTCGTTGATCGTATTACTTTGGTTAATTTAATGTCAGGATCTATTCGGAGCTATGTGGCATACTGCCGGATTTGCTTATCATGTCAGGGTTTTCATGGAAGGTGTTGGATTTGCCTGACACCTTACAAGATGTTAAGTCCCATAGTGCTCAGAGCCATTTTTTTATTTTCGAAATTGCGTGAAGGCTCTTTGTTTTCCCACTCCACGCATGGGCGAGAGCGTGTTGTCTATTATAACAATTGTCGCGGCACTGAATATGCTGAAACACCAACGCTTCACTGCACTGACAGGGGGAACAATTAGTGGGGAAAGATCTGTTTGGGGACAGAAGACTGAATGGTTATTTCACGGTGTAAAATATGGGGTAGCAGTGGAGTAGGTATGTTGCGATGTGGGGTTCAATGAATTATGGGGCGGTTGGTGCATTAAAAACGTGGGATTTGCGGCAGTCTATATAAGATGGAGGCTAATCCAAGGTTATAAAAAGGGGGAACCCTGAAAGGAACATCTGATAGGATTTTTCCTATGCTGCACTGAGGCTCTGCTGAAGGAATACGGGGAAGATGTGGAGAGTATCAATCCTGTACGATCAGTGTAGCAGCAGCAGCACCCAGAGCTTGGAAATAATTGGGGAAATGATGGGTTTCTTGGAGTCAAGTTTGTGCAGTGCGCAGGATACAATAAAGAGATGCTATCTCTGGCATTTTAAATACTAAGATATATGGTAATCGTCTTCGTGTCTGAGGTACGTCTCTGCGACGTTAGGCACAAAGAAGATAATCATAATCAGTTTAACGATGAAGGAGCTGCCGGCCACGGTGGCCGTGCGGTTCTAGGCGCTGCAGTCTGGAACCGCGGGACTGCTAAGGTCGCAGGTTCGAATCCTGCCTCGGGCATGGATGTGTGTGATGTCCTTGAGTTAGTTAGGTTTAAGTAGTTCTAAGTTCTAGGGGACTGAGGACCTAAGATGTTAAGTCCCATAGTGCTCAGAGCCATTTGAACCATTTTTGATTAAGGAGCGGCAGCATACGTACGAAATGCTTGAACTGTGTTTACATACATAACAAGTCTACAGGAGTGCATTGTTTCATAATGTTATCTACTAGTAAAGGTTTCCCGGTCTTCCAGCCGCGTCAAGTGGTTTAAAATCCACGAGCTTTCGGCCGAGTACTCCTCGGCCATTGTCAAGTGGTGACTGTCTTCTGGTTGCTGCTGCCGTCCTTATACAGCCGCGCTGCCTTCCGTGACCTGACTGCGTTGTGCGGCCGCCGCACCCTCTTCAACCTTCCGATGGCCGAGTCCCACGCTGTCCTTAGCTGCAGGCCGCTGTCTTTATTGAGCGTGTTGTCACAAAGTTTTATTTCGATCGCTTATTTTATTACGCTATCCCAAAAACTGTTAATCCGTGTGATAATAGATGTTCGTCGTCCGCCCCAGTAGCTGAGTGGTCAGCGTGACGGATTGCCGTCCTCTGGGCCCGGGTTCGATTCCCGGCTGGGTCGGAGATTTTCTCCGCTCGGGGACTGGGTGTTGTGTTGTGTTCATCATCATTTCATCCCCATCCGGCGTGCAGGTCGCCCAATGTGGCGCCGAATGTAATAAGACCTGCGATATGGCGGCCGGACCTGCCCCGCGAGGGGCCTCCCGGCCAATGACGCCAAACGCTCATTTCCATTTCCATAGATGTTCGTCGAATGGAATACGATGACCGTTTCCTAATGCATGCTCTGCTACCGCTAATTTCTCTGGGTACCGTAGACGGAAAGATCTCTCCTGTTCTACACAGCGCTGTTCAATGGTACGCACAGTCTGTCCGATATAGAACCGTCCACACCCACATGGTATTTTATATACTCCTGGCGTTCTGAGGCCTACGTCATCTTTCACAGGCCTCAAGAGTTGTCGAATTATGGCTAGAGCCCTGAAGACCGAATCGATTTTATGTCTCTTTAGGAGCAGGCTTATCTTTCTTGTTATTGAGCCAATAATCCGTAGGCAGCGGTCATCCACTGCAGTAGTAGCCCTTGGGCGGCCTGAGCGAGGCATGTCATCAACAGCTCCTGTCTCCCTGTACCTCCTCCATGTCAGAACAACATCGCTTTGGTTCACTCGGAGACGCCTGGACACTTCCCTTGTAAGGAGCCCTTCCTGGCACAAAGTAACATTGCGGACGCGATCGAATCGCGGTGGTGACCGTCTAGGCATGGTTGAACTGCAGGCAAAACGAGCCCTGCATCTCCTGGTTCAAATGTTTCAAATGGCTCTGAGCACTATGGGACTCAACTGCTGAGGTCATTAGTCCCCTAGAACTTAGAACTAGTTAAACCTAACTAACCTAAGGACATCACACACATCCATGCCCGAGGCAGGATTCCAACCTGCGACCGTAGAGGTTCAAATGTTTCAAATGGCTCTGAGCACTATGGGACTCAACTGCTGAGGTCATTAGTCCCCTAGAACTTAGAACTAGTTAAACCTAACTAACCTAAGGACATCACACACATCCATGCCCGAGGCAGGATTCCAACCTGCGACCGTAGAGGTTCAAATGTTTCAAATGGCTCTGAGCACTATGGGACTCAACTGCTGAGGTCATTAGTCCCCTAGAACTTAGAACTAGTTAAACCTAACTAACCTAAGGACATCACACACATCCATGCCCGAGGCAGGATTCCAACCTGCGACCGTAGAGGTTCAAATGTTTCAAATGGCTCTGAGCACTATGGGACTCAACTGCTGAGGTCATTAGTCCCCTAGAACTTAGAACTAGTTAAACCTAACTAACCTAAGGACATCACACACATCCATGCCCGAGGCAGGATTCCAACCTGCGACCGTAGAGGTTCAAATGTTTCAAATGGCTCTGAGCACTATGGGACTCAACTGCTGAGGTCATTAGTCCCCTAGAACTTAGAACTAGTTAAACCTAACTAACCTAAGGACATCACACACATCCATGCCCGAGGCAGGATTCCAACCTGCGACCGTAGAGGTTCAAATGTTTCAAATGGCTCTGAGCACTATGGGACTCAACTGCTGAGGTCATTAGTCCCCTAGAACTTAGAACTAGTTAAACCTAACTAACCTAAGGACATCACACACATCCATGCCCGAGGCAGGATTCCAACCTGCGACCGTAGAGGTTCAAATGTTTCAAATGGCTCTGAGCACTATGGGACTCAACTGCTGAGGTCATTAGTCCCCTAGAACTTAGAACTAGTTAAACCTAACTAACCTAAGGACATCACACACATCCATGCCCGAGGCAGGATTCCAACCTGCGACCGTAGAGGTTCAAATGTTTCAAATGGCTCTGAGCACTATGGGACTCAACTGCTGAGGTCATTAGTCCCCTAGAACTTAGAACTAGTTAAACCTAACTAACCTAAGGACATCACACACATCCATGCCCGAGGCAGGATTCCAACCTGCGACCGTAGAGGTTCAAATGTTTCAAATGGCTCTGAGCACTATGGGACTCAACTGCTGAGGTCATTAGTCCCCTAGAACTTAGAACTACTTAAACCTAACTAACCTAAGGACATCACACACATCCATGCCCGAGGCAGGATTCCAACCTGCGACCGTAGAGGTTCAAATGTTTCAAATGGCTCTGAGCACTATGGGACTCAACTGCTGAGGTCATTAGTCCCCTAGAACTTAGAACTACTTAAACCTAACTAACCTAAGGACAGCACACAACACCCAGCCATCACGAGGCAGAGAAAATTCCTGACCCCGCCGGGAATCGAACCCGGGAACCCGGGCGTGGGAAGCGAGAACGCTACCGCACGAGACCGTAGAGGTCTTGCGGTTCCAGACTGCAGCGCCTTTAACCGCACGGCCACTTCGGCCGGCTCCTTACACCTCCTCCTTGGTGGCATGACTGAAACTGATCGGCTGTCGGATCCCGTCCGTCTGATATGCGCTGCTCATGCATGGGTGTTTAAATCTTTGGGCGGGTTTAGTGACATGTCTGAACAGTCAAAGGGACTGTGTCAATCATACAATATCCACAGTCAATATCTATCTTCAGGAGTTCTGGGAACCGGGGTGATGCAAACCTTTTTTTGATGTGTGTAAAAACGTGATGAAACAGTGATGAACACTCACGGCCCGTGTTGTAGTGTCGTCGTTAGCACACTACGATTACAGCTGCCATGTATATGTAAACCGCCACCTTCAACCTTTGTCACGATACGCAGTTTACTGGGGGAATTTAGCGTAGTATTTAAGAACTGTGATTCTGAATTTATTTAAGGATGAATAAAATTGTTTTGTAAGGAGCCACTTTTATGCTTGTAGCCGGTCGCTAATTTCAGTTCATATGTCATATGTACTTAGCTAGACGGTTTATGATTTTAATTCTCTAGAAAAGCAGTGGGCGTGTTTCTGTTCGGATTTTGGAGGACGCATAAACAACTTTTTCCCATGGACAGGACAAGGTTTATTAATGTTAATTATTGACTCAGAGGTATACAAGAATGGAACGTCAAATATAAGTTCAGTCTGAACAGTGTCAGAAAGCGACATTTGACTCTGTACACAGCCTTCTTGAGCAAGCGTCACTCAGCTGTTCTAGTAATTTTCACACCCCTTACGGTCAAATATCCCTGGTGACCAAAAAACTTCGTGAATTCTCGTTTTTTGTGTTCAAATATGGAATGAAATTCAAAGTAGATAACTGACCATGTGGAATCCCGATGAAGAACACGGGTATCTCCGTACCTGCAGGTCTGTAGGCTGACTTGACTACGCTTAAGAACGCCTTAGCACTTCGAATTGTTGGTGCTTGTAACTGCACAGAGCTCTGAACACAAATACTTTTTAAATTTCTCTACGTGTTTCTGACACATTTTGGTATCTGGATCCAATTTTCAAATCCTCAGTGCTGTTGGCCAGTGTTAACGGATACATGAACAATTTGATCTTGAGTGACAATTATATCTTTTTCTCGTCATCACTGACATTCAATAACGGCTAATCTTCATACATTTATTTGCGTACAATGATGGTTGTCGTTTGTGTCTCAGCCTAATACTGCTGTAGCGTTACTTATAGTTTCTTTTACACACAAGATTCACGGCATTTTTGTTTGAAATGTCGGATGATAAAGTTTAGCGAGACAGAAAATCAATTGAGAGTTGTTAGCGCAGCTAGACGGAGCGCGCGCAGAATTGATTGCTCCCTAACGTCCCCTGCCAAACAAGGACTCTCTGCGTGCTAAAGGTCAAACCGCCGGCTATTTCTGTGTACGGTGCGGCCTCCCACAACTTCCGCTGTGAGCGGCTTTTGTTCATCATTGGTTTGAGAACTGTCAGGGGTAAAAATGTGATGGCGCAGAAAATACGCCACAAAACTTGCTACGACGCTGTGCAGCGACCAAAAAAACTATCTGCGGCCAGAGTATTTGACATTTTAGTGGATAATTATTTTCTCGCTACAGTGTCTTGAACTTTGATTTATAACCTAGTATTCATATGGATGTGTCTAAGGGTTCTAAGTACTTCGCACTGTTATTGAGTTTTTGATGATTAAAATTCTCATGACTCCGTCAAAAAAGGGTGACAGGTTGTACAAACATCTAACACGTACAAACATTATGTGTAGATTTGTAAATAATAGATTTCAGCTATCAGTCGTCCTTTGGAATTTTTATTGGCAGATCTAGATTTCAGCTACAAACTAGCCATTCTCAATGCACTATCATTTTTAGTCAATGCATGTAATGCCTGTTGGTCGGGCTTTGTCCACAGTTCATTGAATATATTCTAGCTGAAATCTAGATCTGCCAATAAAAATTCCAAAGGACGACTGATAGCTGAAATCTATTATTTACAAATCAAAATAACGGTCTCTGCGTTCAACAGCCTCTGAATGGAGGGTAACCTTATGTGTAGATGTTCACAAAATGGAAAGTGATCATGTGATTGATGCAGTTTGCTGCCTAAGGTTAAGGTTCAGGTGGGTCATTGACGTATCTACATCTACATCTCATGACGCTTTCTGAAAGCAATCAAACTTGAGCCGGATGGCGAACATGGCACGCTAATAGAAAGACCAGTCGAATCGATTCACTTGATTGAGAGTTAGTATGAATGGATATCTCAACCAGTAGAGAACAGGGATAGGACAAAAGTGTGGAAACACTGTCAGAAATGCATTTTTTTTTTTTACTTCGAGCGACACCTGTGGAATGTCCCCAATACGTTGGATGTGTCAGTCGTGATAAGAGCAAAAAAATGGTTCAAATGGCTCTGAGCACTACGGGGCTTAACATCTGTGGTCATCAGTCCCCTAGAACTTAGAACTACTTAAACCTAACTAACCTAACTAACCTAAGGACATCACACACAGCCATGCCCGAGGCAGGATTCGAACCTGCGACCGTAGTAGGATAAGAGCAGCGTTCTAACTTGGGAAAATTGTTGGTGGTCGTGTGATGGATACATCCGCAACCAAGGTAGCCGAAGTGTTTGTGGTTTCAAGAGGAACCGTACAGACAACAGAGGCACTAGATTTACACCGCATACAGGGAAAGCGGAGAAACATCATCCGCTAAGTCACAACGCGAACGAAAGTTTGTGTTGAGTGATCGTGACGGATGGTCGTTGAAGATAATTGTGACGAAAAATAAGAGGACGAGAGCTGCAAAAATCAGTGCTCAACTGAATGTCGCACCCGCGAACTCTGTCAGCACCAAAACGATACTGAGGGAGCTCTATAAGCTGGGAATTGGAGGACGAGGTGGAATTCCAAAACCACTCACCAATGATGCAGATGCCTGTAAGAGGGAAACCTGGTGCAGAAGCCATAAAACCTGCACTATGGAGCAACTGAAGAAATTCATTTGGTTCGATGAGTCTTGTTGTATATTATTTCCAACTTTTGGCCAAGTTTACGTCCAAAGAGTGAAACATGGCGGGATTTCGCTGACTATTTGGGCAGGCATATGGTGGTAATGCACGGGCCCCACGTTTACTTTGCAAAGTCGCGTTACTGCCCACATTATCTGACCATTTTGGGTCATCAAATCCATCCCGTGGTGAAAAGTTTGTTTCCCACGAGTTATGCTGTGTTCCAAAACAACAAGGCCCCTGTTCAAATGGCTCTGAGCACTATGGGACTTAACTTCTGAGGTCATCAGTCCCCTAGAACTTAGAACTACTTAAACCTAACTAACCTAAGAACATCACACACATCCATGCCCGAGGCAGGATTCGAACCTGCGACTGTAGCGGTCGCGCGGTTCCAGACTGAAGTGCCTAGAACCGCTCGGCCACCAGAGCCGGCAAGGCCCCTGTTCACACAGCTCGTATAGTCCAGGAGTGCTTCTGTGAGCACGGGGATGAAGTGTCGCCTTTGAATCCTAATGAGGCTTTCTGACCTACTTTTGGAGAGAAGTATGTGAATCGTTATCCAGCTCCGTGGTCGTTCCTGAACATGCGACTATTTTGCAGGAAGAATGGTACAAGAATTTGTGGAACGCATCGAGTTGTTCGTTAAATGCTGAAAGCGAGCCAGTGACTAGTTCTCCTACAGATACGACAAGAAGTGTGTTTGGTGGAAATAGTCTCATCGCCGCTTTACTGCAAAAGGGGAATATGATTAGCTGCAAAAAGAAAGGTAAAAAGTTAACCCACCTGTAACACAAAAATGGGTAAAATTTACGTAATTCAAAGCACCGCACAACCACATATTTTTAGAAAAGAATCTACAATAATTTTGATTCTGAGTTTTTGCATGAAGCAGTTTTCTGCTCTCCTGTAAAATTACTAAAGGTCAACTTGTTCCCTTTCTAGAGTTAGCAGTTCATATGGTCCTGAGAGCCTCGTCATTCGGAGCTGACTGAAATGTTTCGTACGCGATTCTGTAGTGACAACTTTTTTCTACCATATGGTGAATTTTCTCATAAACTTATCCTGTGACTGAAATGAGCCGTTGTAACAAATAAACGGTTAGCGTACATAGCAGAAAAATCACATGTACAATTCTACCAGTCAGATATTTTATATGCTCATTCTGTGGGAGCCTTTGGTTTATTGTGAAGCACAACAGTTTGACATTATTATGATTCTCCTCTTTTCGTGCTTTTAGATTACAACAAATTTCATGTGTATTTTTCTTTCGTTTCGTTTTGCTTACATTGAGTAACAACTTCACGTTAGAATTTGATGCTATTTAGGGAGCACTAAGAAGCGAAGATGAAGCCGGAGTTGCCACTTACATACCAATGAATACAAATGCAAGAACATGTTATATCGGTTAAATACCACCTTTTCAGAGTGTAATAAAGTCTAATGAAGACCAAATGCGGTTCGCTTTATCCTAAAGCATCTTCAGTGGTCAGTTTTTTTCGGTTTTTGTTTCTTGTATCATCCTTCCACACATATGTGGCAAATTTTAGCACACAGCACTTTTCTAACACTACATATATTCACGTTTTTGTAGGTGAAAGTGCTGTGTGCTAATATTTACCACATGTTTGTAGAGGAATGACATAAGAAAAAAAAAGATGACGACTGAAGATGCTTTAATATAGAGCAAAACGCGTTGGTCTTAATTAGAATTTACTACAGTCGCAAAAGACGGCATTTAACCAATGTAACCTGTATAAAAGTGACTGCGGAAAAAAGGGCCGAAAAACAGAGAAGACAGCATGCATAAAAACATGGACGCCCTCAGATTTTGCCCTGATTAGCACTATGACACTTGTGCTGTAGATGTAGAAATTCATGACAAATTAACAGTAATGGTCAGGATGTAGTGGGCTCAGTCTGGGGATTTAAAGTTATTTATTAAACAAATACACGCATTACTAAAAGTTTTAACATCTAAACAGAATGACGTAATATTAAGTATACATTTATCTTAAATGTTATTATTCTACAGCTCTGCTCAAGTCCCTTGTCATTTCACGTAATCAACCTTTCCCTCAAACAATTTAAATTAACAGTTACGGAAATTAGCAGTGCAACTACTGGTAACATTTTCATATACACAACGAGATTGCAAAGCATTGTTTAAATACTTAGTTAAATTATAATGAAATGACACTGAAGATTAATAAATGAAAAGTCTTATCACGCTGAAAAGATATACACAACTCACCTCGCGTCAATGAAAAACGGAATGTATTCTGGAATGTAATCGACAGCTCCCAAGGAAAACAAGTTTAATAAATTGCAATTCCAGTTTTTTATTTTCATTTATTTACTTATTTTACAAGTATTAGTGGAGATACGGAGAGCAACTACCACTGCTGCTAAACAACAATTCATTTTCCATAGCAGATCTTCACGACACAGAACGCTTGTAATACCGATCGTTCGTGTGTAGCGGATTCGGATATACCTGACCGATTGCAGGGAAGTATGAACAGCGATGCATCTCTCGTGTGTGTCGGACGCTGTAGAGCTCCATAATGGAGATTATTTGTTTAAAAGAGGCAATTCGACACGCCACTGCTCTTTGGTTGCGCGCCAGTGCTTTGACGAAAACTCCAGTAAACGCACGACTCTTAACTTCACACCCCACATCATTTGACCCTAATCCAGTCGAATATTTAGGGGATCTTAATGTGGGATGGGCCCACGGTTCCCCTTCACGACGCCTGCGAGGGATACTTCCATTGAGGTGTCTGGTTGCCTGTGGAAGAATGGGGCAGCCTATTCTGCCTCAACAGCCGGAGGGTGGTGATCAGTTCCACGTCGGTGTCTAGAGTGAAGTCGAGGTTCTAAATCATCTCAGAGGTGTCTCGTTGGGATCAGTTCGGGTCAATGGGCAGGCCAGTCCATTTCGGGAATATATTCTCCAGAAACCACAGCATAAAAGATGCTGCTTTATGACGGGGTGTGTTGTCATGATGAGACAGTCACCGTCTCCGAACGGTCCCACTACTGTTCGCGGAACGCAGAGCTGTGAAACGTGCCTTCATATCCTTCCGCATTTAGCGTTTCCTTGAGTGCAGTAAGGGGACCACAATCCGACCACGAAAATTACCCACATACGGTAATACTACCCCATCCGTATTTCAATGTCGGTACTACACGTGATTGCAGGTGACTTTATCCAGGCTTTCGAAAACTCAAACACTTCCATCGGATTGCCACAAGCTATGGCATAATTAATCACTCCAAATCAGTAGTTTCCAGTCATCCGCTGCCCGGCCATGCCGCTCCTTACAGCACCTCATGCCATGTGAGGGCTTTGAGGAACTGTTGGACCATCGGCCCCGTTCGTCATAACCCCCTACGCACAGCCACTGTGCTACCTTGGCTGCTGGTACAGCGCCTCCCGCAAAGTTGGACGATCCCTGTCCGTCAGAACACGAGGAACGCCTGATCTCTGGTTAGAAGTCGCTCATACTCCGTGTTTGCACCTCAGACTCATGATACCGACACGCGACTGTTCCAGATTTAGAGGGCTTAAGATATCCCCGATTGATTTGTTACTCAGATGATTCCCAATGCCCACCTGCTTCGCTGCCGACAACACAACACTGCCCGCCTCCTACTACACCTTTTGTACTGATTGACGATCCGATTTGTACTAATTGGCGATCTTTTACAGAAGCTCGAAATTTAGTGCTAACTTCAATGCGAGATGCCTATAACAGTTTCCACAACGAAACTTTGTCTCGAAACCTGGCAGAAAATCCAAAGAGACTTTGCTCGTATGAGAAGCATGTTAGCGGCAAGAAACAATCAATGCATTCTCTGCACGATAGCAATGGAGATACTATCGAAGACAGTGCCGCCAAAGCAGAGTTACTAGACACAGCCTTCCGAAATGCCTTCACAAAAAAAACGAAGTAAATATTCCAGAATTCGAATCGAGAACAGCTGCCAACATGACTAACGTAGAAGTAAATATCCTCGGAGTAGTGAAGCAACTTAAACCACTTAATAAAAGCAAGTCTTCTGGTCCAGACTGTATACCAATTAGGTTCCTTTCGGAGTATGCTGATGCATTAGCTCCATACTTAACAATCATATACAACCGTTCGCTCGACGAAAGATCCGTACAAAAAGACTAGAAAGTTGCACAGGTCACACCAATATTCAAGAAAGGTAGTAGGAGTAATCCACTAAATTACAGGCCCATACCGTTAACGTCGATATGCAGCAGGATTTTAGAACATATATTGTGTTCGAACATCATGAATTACCTCGAAGAAACCGGTCTATTGACACACAGTCAACATGGGTTTAGAAAACATCGTTCTTGTGAAACACAACTAGCACTTTATTCACATGAAGTTCTGAGTGCTATTGACAAGGGATTTCAGATCGATTCCGTATTTCTGGATTTCCGGAAGGCTTTTGACATTGTACCACACAAGCGGCTCGTAGTGAAATTGCGTGCTTATGGAATATCGACTCAGTTATGTGAGTGGACCTGTGATTTCCTGTCAGAGAGGTCGCAGTTAGTAGAAACTGACGGAAAGTCATCGAGTAAAACAGAAGTGATTTCTGGTGGTCCCCAAGGTAGTGTTAGAGGCCCTTTGCTGTTCCTTATCTATGTAAACGATTTGGGAGACAATCTGAGCAGTCGTCTTCGGTTGTTTGCAGAAGACACTGTCGTTTATCGACTAATAATTTCATCAGAAGACCAAAACAAACTGCTAAACGATTTAGAAAAAATATCTGAATGGTGCGAAAGGTGGCAGTTGACCCTAAATAACGAAAAGTGTGAGGTCATCCACATGAGTGCTAAAAGGAACTTGTTAAAATTCGGTTACACGATAAATCAGTCTAAAACCGTAAATTCAACTAAATACCTAGGTATTGCAATTACGAACAACTTAAATTGGAAGGAACACACAGAAAATGTAGTGGGGAAGCCTAAGCAAAGACTGCGTTTTATTGACAGGACGCTTAGAAAATGTAACAGACCTATTAAGGAGACTGCCTACACTACGCTTGTCCGTCCTCTTTCAGAGTACTGCTGCACGGTGTGGGAACCTTTCCAGATAGGACTGACGGAGTACATCGAAAAAGTTCAAAGAAAGGCAGCACGTTTTGTAATATCGAGAAATGTGGGAGAGAGTGTCACAGACATGATACAGGATTTCGGCTGGACATCATTAAAATAAAGGCATTTTTCGTTGCGACGGAATCTTCTCACGAAATTCCAATCACCAACTTTCTCCTCCGAATGCGAAAATATTTTGTTGACACCGACCTACATAGGGAAGAACGATCACCACAATAAAATAAGGGAAATCAGAGCTCTTACGGAAATATATAGGTGTTCATTCTTTCCGCGCGCTATACGAGATTGGAATGATAGAGAAGTGTCCAGGTAGTTCGAGTAACCCTCCGTCAGGCACTTAAATGTGATTTGCAGAGTATCCATGTAGATGCAGATGAAGGTCAGCTTCGCATTACACAGCGCCGTCCGGACACCTTTCATCAGCTAAAATTTGGCACACACTATCAGAGCGAAAAGTATCCTCCGCAGTTACTGAAACCGGTACGTCTCTGCCACCGCCCACCTCTGATCAGATAGGAGGATCACTCCTGGCGGCTGGGACCGCCTGCGACCGCTCCACGCGCCACCAGCTCTTCGTCCGCGTATCGACCGCAGCGCGGCGCCGCGGCGCACTTTTGCATTTTATGGCGCCACGAATCTGGGCCGCGTCACGGGTCCGTCCCACAGCGATGTGTAGCAAACGTATCTCACCACACAGCGTGTATACTCAAACATATGTTACTACACTACTGGCCATTAAAATTGCTACACCACGTAGATGACGTGCTACAGACGAGAAATTTAAACGTCCGGATGAACATGCTGTGATATGCAAATGAATAGCTTTTCAGAGCATTCGCCGGTGGCGATACCTACAACGTGCTGACACGAGGAACGCTTCCAACC
The DNA here is from genome assembly GCF_023864345.2 of Schistocerca serialis cubense. Lineage (NCBI taxonomy): Eukaryota > Metazoa > Arthropoda > Insecta > Orthoptera > Acrididae > Schistocerca > Schistocerca serialis. The sequence continues at coordinate 455,027,892 of NC_064645.1, forward strand.
GATTTCTCGTACACAAACAGCAGTTGACCGGCGTTACCTGCTCAAACGTTGTTGTGATGCCTCGTGTAAGGAGGAGAAATGTGTACCATCACGTTTCCGACTTTGATAAAGGTCGTATTGTAGCCTATCGCGATTGCGGTTTATCGAATCGCGACACTGCTGCTCGCGTTGTTCGATATCCTATGACTGTTAGCAGAATATGGAACCGGTGGGTTCAGGAGGGTAATACTGAACGCCGTGCTGGATCCCAACGGCCTCGTATCACTAGCAGTCGAGATGACAGGCATCTTATCCGCATGGCTGTAACGGACACGCAGCCACGTCTCGATCCCTGAGTCAACAGATGTGGACGTTTGCAAGACAACAACCACCTGCACGAACAGTTCGACGACGTTTGCAGCAGCATGGACTATCAGCTCGGAGACCACGACTGCGGTTACCCTTGACGCTGCATCACAGACAGGAGCGCCTGCGTCTCGATCACCTCTTGTTCGCATTGACGGCACTTTGAACAGTGGACTTTACATATCAGAAGTGTTACGATCCGTGGCTGTACCCTTCATTCGATCCCTGTGAAAACCTACATTTCAGCAGGATAATGCACGTCCGCATGTTACAGGTCCTGTAGGGGCCTTTCTGGATACAGAAAATGTTCGACTGCTGCCCTGGCCAGCACATTCTCCAGATCTCTCACCAATTGAAAACGTCTGGTCAATGGTAGCCGAACAACTGACTCGTCACAATACGCCAGTCACTACTCTTGATGAACTGTGGTATCGTGTTGATGCTGCATAGGCAGCTGTACCTGTACACGCTATCCAAGCTCTGTTTGACTCAATGCCCAGGCGTATCAACGCCGTTATTACGGCCAGAGATGGTGGTTCTGGGTACTGATTTCTCAGGATATATGCACCCAAATTGCGTGAAAATGTAATCACATGTCAGTTCTAGTATAATATATTTGACCAGTGAATACCTGTTCATCATCTGCATTTCTTCTCGGTGTAGCAATTTTAATGGCCAATAGTGTATATTCAGCGTCACCAGAAAAAGGCTTTCAATGAACAAATTCTCATTTCGACTGTCAAATTTTGCTAATACAGAAGCACAGATATACCAAAACATTTCACTAAGGATCCACGAATGATCACGCTGCATTTTTCTTATACTGTTGTCGTTGTTGTGGTCCTCAGACCAAAGACTGGTTTTGAAGCAATTCTCCATGCTACTCTGTCCTGTGCGAGCATTTTCATTTAGTCCAACCTACATTCATTGGAACCTGCATTCGTGCCTAGGTCTACCTGTGCAATTTTTACCTCCCACGCTTCCCTCCAGTGCAAAACTGAAGATTCCTTGAGGTCTCAGAATGTGTCCTACCAACCGATCCTGTATCCTGTCCTTTACTAGTTAGTTAGTTAGTTGCGTGTTCCACTGATCAATCGCACGGTACGGTAGCGGCTATGATGTGGAATGTGTCAAGTGCGGAAGCAATGCACATATGAAACAAGATTTTATATATATATTACAATACAGAGTAAAAGATTAATATTTCTATTAATTTCCCCATTCCCTTAAATGGCACAAAATGCATATACTACATTTACAGGTTTATTTATTCCTATTCAAGAATTCATCTATGGTATAGAAGGAATTGTCAAGGAGATATAATTTCAGTTTATTTCTGAAGCTATTACTGTTGTCTGTCAGACATTTTATTTCATCTGGTAACTCGTCGAAAATTTTTATAGCAGCATATTTTTCTTCTTTCTCTGCCAAATATAGGTTTAGTAAAGGATAGTGTAAGTCTTTCTTTTTTCTGGTATTATAACCATGAATGGCACTGTTGTTTTTAAACTCGTCCATGTTGTTGAGAACAAATTTCATTAGTGAGTAAATGTACTGTGCGGCTGTTGTAAGAATTCCCAATCTTATAAAAAGATGCCTACAAGATGTGCGACTATGAAGTCCACACATTATTCTTTTGAGCAGTGAATACTTTTTGCCTAAATCTTCATTTACCCCAAAATATTATTCCGTATGACATTAGAGAGTGAAAGTATGTAAAGTATGTTACCTTACTGATTTCTATATCCTCAAAATTGGCAATTATTCTGATTGCAAAAGTTGCTGAACCTAGTCGCTTTAGAAGATCCGTAATATGAATTTTCCAATTAAGATTCTCATCTATATGTACACCCAAAAACTTAGGTTGCTCTACCCTGTCAACTGACTTCTGTTGTTGTGTTATGTTTATTGAAGGAACTGTACTTTTTGCAGCAGAAAATTGGATGTACTGTGTTCTTTCAAAGTTTAGAGCAAGCCCATTTGCAGAAAACCAATTAATGACTTTTCCAAAAACCTTATTTGTATCATTTTCAATTGGAGTTTCTTTTACTGGATTAATAATGATGCTTGTATCATCAGCAAACAGTGTCAGTTCAGCTTCCTGTTTCAGATAGGAAGGAAGGACGTTCACATATATCAAGAACAGAAGGGGACGCATGATTGAAACCTGTGGAACACCTAATGTAATTTCACCCCAGTTAGATGAAGTGGCAACTAAAACTCTGCTACAACCTTATCTCACTCCATTCTCAACTACCACTTCACCGTCATGCCCTTCGACTGGTTTCTGTACATCTGTAAACAATCTTTCCGTCCCCTTATTTTAGTGTTTTAACCCTGTTACCTTCAGAATTTCAAAGACTTCCATTCCAGTCAACATTGTCAAAAGCCTTCTGTAAGTCTGCAAATACTATAAACGTAGGTCTGACATCGTTTAGCCTTTCTTCAAAGATAAGTCGTAGGGTTGGTTCCTACTTTTCTTCGGAACCCAAACTCATCATCACCATCTCTGCTCCTACCAGTATTTTTCCATTCTTCTGTAAATAATTAGTGACAGTATTTTGCAAGCATGACTTATTTCGCTGGTAGTTCGGTAATAGTCACATCTGTCAGCGCCTGCTATCATTGGAACGGAAATACGCTGTATAAAAAATGACTTTTAACAACACCTGTTTCAGGATGATCAGCGGCCCAGAGGTTCTCCACCGTGGGGCAGCGACAACACTTCCTACCAACACGGTACGTGGCGGGTCTGCTCTGCTTTCTGCGTCACTGTGTGGTGTACGCTACTGCTGCACGGAAACACTCTCATCTCAACGTAAAACGCTCTATTGACATACAATACCTAATTTCTCTATATGCAAAATACTTTTTTCCGTCTTTAAAGTTACTCCATATACTTTGCATCATATTAACTAATGTTTCCGACGCTTCTTGGTAGAGTAACATATTCCGCATCCCTTAACGATTAACTGAATAAATACAGAGCAACCAGTTGTGTTTGTCTCTGGTGTGGAAGTGTGTGCGTGGTAGGATTGAAATGGCACACAAATCAAATCATAGATAGCTAACCATATGTACCTTAAAAAAAAGACCAAGTGACATTCGCAACAGCCTAAATGTACTCCACACAGTAAATAACCGTAGTAAACCTTATATGCCAGAACAGTTAGAAATACTGCTACACAATGGAAAACTTTCTGAAAACATGTTAAATGAATATAGCTTAACAGTTACAGTTTTTCGGCAATTTTGAAAGTTTATTTTTCCTACAGAAATAAGTATTTAATACTTACAACCATAACAAAGGGTCACATCTGATACGTACACAAACTAATATTCTACAAACGATATCTATACATAAATAATAACGTTACACTTTTCTATCATTTAAGAGTACCTGCGAATATATATATATATATATATATATATATATATATATATATATATATATATATATCTGAAGATGAGCCCCCATTGCTCTAAATGTATCGTGCACTGAAATATAAATTACGATTTGTGACTGAAGGCGATTAGTTTTTTATTTTACGAAATAATATAGTCACGGAAAAACCACTGACAACAATGGATAAAAAAATTTAAAAATGGAGAAAAGACGGTATTAATTATGATAAATGCATGTTCGTGGTGATTTCTACACAGTGCAGACAACTTTCTCCTTAAGCCTAAAAATTCAGATGAGGAGAAAGAATTACATTTCAACGCTGGTCACTTTCTTGACGGGAAATGAGGTGCTCAAACACATAGTGGGACACATAGTTGTATGTGCCTATTTCCCATTAGTAACCACAAGCAAATGCCCGCCCACTGAATTTAATATATAGTGGAGCACAATTTTGTGACTGTAAAGCTGAAAGTATTTACAGAGAAGAGTTTCGGAAAGGCCTCACTATAAAAAGAACAAATTTTTCGCCTTGAATAAGAGGCTTAATTTTAGTAAACAGTGTTTGATCTTGTGGAAGACACTTCATAAATAGGCACCTATTAACTAGAACGTGAAATGTATTCGAAGAATGCAGTGCAGAGTGGACTGGTAAAATAGTGATACACCCTTGTCAAACACGTGTTCAAGCAATGAGGCCAAATGATTTAAAACCAATAGCTCGCTTCTGTCGATGAATTCTGGAGTACCATATTACGCGTGTGTAGCCCACTCAGTTGCGTGAAAAGGCACCTATAATTGCGTCACGTGTTAATTAATGACTATTGTTGCCAAAAACCATCTGATTGTGTAGGGCTTATAATTGTTACAGATAATTATTACAACTAAATATAGGAACAGTGACTTTACTTCAAAACCTTGTACGCACTACGTACCCTAGTCCGGAAAAATTCTAAGTAAGGAGCTTGTAAATGTTTACATTTGGGCCTCGCTACTGAACGAAAGTGGAACTGTGCAGTGAGAAAATAAAAGATGGAAATACCCAAAAGTGTATGAAACGGTGAACTACAGAGAGAAGTCAAAATGACAAAAAAGCGAGGAATTATCAGAAGGCGAGGAAAGCCATCTATGGAAACCCATTATCAGCAGCAGGGACAGATCTGTAGAACAGTATTTCTCAGGCAAGTACATATAGATAATAATCAGTCATTAGGAGAAGCAGTACATCTGATGAATTGGATGGTAAGACGTAGCATGTACAGGTTACAACTGCAATTTATTTGTTATTACGGCGGGGATAGGAAGAAATGGAGACGTCATCGAATACTGTAAAAGAATCGTGATGACGCCGCCATTCTTTGTGAGCGATACTTCGACTGTCTGATGACCTCTGTACATCTCTGTTCTGACAGGTCAGCTGCGGCCGCTGTACTTGAGGATCAGCAACACACCCCCTGACGTCAAACATGCAGGTATGCTTCATACCACAGTTAACAGCAGTGCATTTCAACCAAAAGGCTGTTTAAGATTATATTCTTTTGCTTTCCCATCTAATATAATATTTTTTCGGTTAATTTACAAACACGAACGAGGTAAGTGTGGTAACAAAATTGAGGAGAAACTATTTTCCATGCCCGCATCTCGTGGTCGTGCGGTAGCGTTCTCGCTTCCCACGCCCGGGTTCCCGGGTTCGATTCCCGGCGGGGTCAGGGATTTTCTCTGCCTCGTGATGGCTGGGTGTTGTGTGCTGTCCTTAGGTTAGTTAGGTTTAAGTAGTTCTAAGTTCTAGGGGACTTATGACCACAGCAGTTGAGTCCCATAGTGCTCAGAGCCATTTGAACCATTTTCTATTTTCCAACAGGACAGTGTGGAAGGGTAATGTTTGATTCATACGTGCAGGAGTCATCAGGCAAAGCAGTTTTAAATTCGAAGCTTTTAGTCCTTGAAATGTTTCATATGTTCCCATTTAGTACTACAAATATTTTTGGAAATTTGTGGTAATGTACTGTGGGACCAAGCTGCTGAGGTCATCGGTCCCTAGGCTTACACACTACTTAATGTAACTTAAACGAACTTACGCTAAGGGCAACACACACACACACACACACACACACACACACACTCAAGCCCCAAGGACTCGAGCCTCCGACAGAAGGATCCGCGCGAACCGTGACAAGACACTACAAATATGGAAACAAGATGTGTGGGTAGACTGAGATTTGTCTAAAGTAGGAGCGTTTATCGGAGAGTTCCTCGTTAGGTGCTGAACGTCTAAGGGATGTCGGCCGGCCACCCTGTCACCCTGTGCTGTCACGCGGACGCTGTGTGGAGGGGTACGTGGTCAGCCGGCTTTCCAGAGCACGGAGCCGCCTCTTGTTAAGCAGCTCCTCAGCTGGCACCACGGGGCTGAGTGTAGCCCGTGCTATTCCCCCACCGAGAAAAAACCCCTGCCAGTGCCGGGAACCGAGTCCGAGTCCTCCGCATGGCAGCCATCCGCGCTGACCGCTCGGTTACGAAGGCGGACGAACGGGTTTATGTGTACGTGCACGGTACTGCCCGAGCTGCAAACGTTCTTCAAGCTACGGGTGGAAACAGTAATGGACAGCTATGGAGTTGCGAAGCGATGCGTGTGGAAGCAATGACTTCACCGAACCGTAGGAAATCCAGTGTTCGTTAAGTCGTTGCCATTTTAGAAGCTGACGTTAACTCAGAAGACGGCAGCCTAGTTGTCGTTTCGTGTCAAGAGACAAGTAGAAGCTTGTCACGGACTCAATCTTACTGTTGGCGATCGTACTTAGCAACCTGTTGTTGGCATCTAACAAGACAGAAATTGCTTGTTGTTGTTGTACGGTAGTGTCAAGTCAGCTGTCGACTTGATTTGCAGAATGATTCCGTTTGGACGGCTGCTTAAAGCTGCGTTAGGGATGTTGTTGTTGTTGTGGTCTTCAGTCGTGAGACTGGTTTGATGCAGCTCTCCATGCTATTCTATCCTGTGCAAGCTTCTTCATCTCACAGTACCTACTGCAACCTACATCCTTCTGAATCTGCTTAGTGTATTCATCTCTTGGTCTCCCTCTACGATTTTTACCCTCCACGCTGCCCTTCAATACTAAACTGGTGATCCCTTGATGTCTCAGAACATGTCCTACCAACCGATTCCTTCTTCTAGTCAAGTTGTGCCACAAATTTTTCTTCTCCCCAATTCCGTTCAATACCTCCTCATTAGTTATGTGATCTACCCATCTAATCTTCAGCATTCTTCTGTAGCACTACATTTCGAATGCTTCTATTCTCTTCTTGTCCAAACTATTTGTCGTCCATGTTTCACTTCCATACATGGCTACACTCCATACAAATACTTTCAGAAACGACTTCATGACACTTTAATTTATACTCGATGTTAACAAATTTCTCTTCTTCAGAAACGCTTTCCTTGCCATTACCAGTCTACATTTTATATCCTCTCTACTTCGACCATCATCAGTTATTTTGCTCCCCAAATACCATAACTCCTTTACTACTCTAAGTGTCTCATTTCCTGCCGCGCGTGATTAGCCGAGCGGTCTAAGGCACAGCAGTCTTGGACTGTGCGGCTGATCCCGGCGGAGGTTAGAGTCCTCCCTCGGGCATGGGTGTGTGTGTTTGTCCTTAGGATAATTTAGGTTAAGTAGTATGTAAGCTTAGGGACTGATGACCTTAGCAGTTGAGTCCCATAAGATTTCACACACATTTGAACATTTGTCGCATTTCCTAATCTAATTCCCTCAGCATCACCCGACTTAATTCGACTACATTCCATTATCCTCGTTTTGCCTCTGTTGATGTTCATCTTATATCCTCCTTTCAAGACACTGTCCGTTCCGTTCAACTGCTCTTCCAAGTCCTTTGCTGTCTCTGACAGAATTACAATGTCATCGGCGAACCTCAAAGTTTTTATTTATTCTCCATGGATCTTAATACCTACTCCGAATTTTCCTTTTGTTTCCTTTACCGCTTACTCAATATACAGATTGAATAAAATCGGGGATAGGCTACAGCCCTGTCTCACTCCCTTCCCAACCACTGCTCCCCTTTCATGTCCCTCGACTCTTATAACTGCCATCTGGTTTCTGTACAAATGGATGGTTAGGGATGTTTCGCTCAAATTATTCGTGTCATCACAACATCCTCTACGCTACCTGTATGCGAGTTTTTCTCATCTTCTAAATGAAGCCCGGTGGAACTCAGAAGGGCTTGTATAGGCTGCTGGTTGTTAAGTTTTTACGTACGCAGTGCGCCCGTAGTAACAGTAAGTGGTATATGTAATCTAATTACGAACAGTTATACGAGATGTGAGACAACTTTCAGGGATGGCGATTACGACTGCGGCCATGCTGAGGCGTTAGGCGTGAGGTTGGCTTTGAATACACAGCGGCAAGGAGTAAAACCTACAACAGGAATGTGTTAATTAGGTACTATTACTGATGTGTTGGCAGAAGAGCCAACACCGTGTTGCTAGAGGAGGCCGAAATGCACGCGTTTAATTACACGCAGACTGGCGTGAGGTCTGGAACAGTTAACTGTAATTAGTATAGCCAATAAGGTACGCTGTTGCTGGAATACTTAACTTTAATCCATAATCGGTGTACATCGCTCTTGACGGTACATTAATAATAATATCAATATAAACTGGTAATGGCGCCTTGCTAGGTCGTAGCAAATGACGTAGCTGAAGGCTATGCTAACTATCGTCTCGGCAAATGAGAGCGTATTTGTCAGTGTAGCATCGCTAGCAAAGTCGGCTGTACAACTGGAGCGAGAGCCAGGACGTCTCTCTAGACCTGCCGTGTGGTGGCGCTCGGTCTGCAATCACTGACAGTGGCGACACGCAGGTCCGACGTATACTAACGGACAGCAGCCGATTTAAAGGCTACCATCTAGCAAGTGTGGTGTCTGGCGGTGACACCACAATTACTGTCAGTATCATTTTACCTAGCTGATTGCCTTCACTAAAGGTTTCAGATGTCGTTTCTCTGGTCGTCAACCGGACGCCTATTTTTAAACCCTCAAACCATAGCTCTGCAGTTGCGTTTAAGTGTTAAGTTCCTAAGGGATCAAATAGTTGAGGTCATCGGTCACTAGGCTTACACGCTACTTAGTCTAACTTAAACTAACTTACGCTAAGAGCAACAGGCACACCCATGCCCGAGGGAGGACTCGAAGCTCCGACTGTGCGAATCGTGGCAAGGCCCCTAGACCGCGCGGCTATCCCACGCGGCTTAGTCGTATTACACTCCTGGAAATGGAAAAAAGAACACATTGACACCGGTGTGTCAGACCCACCATACTTGCTCCGGACACTGCGAGAGGGCTGTACAAGCAATGATCACACGCACGGCACAGCGGACACACCAGGAACCGCGGTGTTGGCCGTCGAATGGCGCTAGCTGCGCAGCATTTGTGCACCGCCGCCGTCAGTGTCAGCCAGTTTGCCGTGGCATACGGAGCTCCATCGCAGTCTTTAACACTGGTAGCATGCCGCGACAGCGTGGACGTGAACCGCATGTGCAGTTGACGGACTTTGAGCGAGGGCGTATAGTGGGCATGCGGGAGGCCGGGTGGACGTACCGCCGAATTGCTCAACACGTGGGGCGTGAGGTCTCCACAGTACATCGATGTTGTCGCCAGTGGTCGGCGGAAGGTGCACGTGCCCGTCGACCTGGGACCGGACCGCAGCGACGCACGGATGCACGCCAAGACCGTAGGATCCTACGCAGTGCCGTAGGGGACCGCACCGCCACTTCCCAGCAAATTAGGGACACTGTTGCTCCTGGGGTATCGGCGAGGACCATTCGCAACCGTCTCCATGAATCTGGGCTACGGTCCCGCACACCGTTAGGCCGTCATCCGCTCACGCCCCAACATCGTGCAGCCCGCCTCCAGTGGTGTCGCGACAGGCGTGAATGGAGGGACGAATGGAGACGTGTCGTCTTCAGCGATGAGAGTCGCTTCTGCCTTGGTGCCAATGATGGTCGTATGCGTGTTTGGCGCCGTGCAGTTGAGCGCCACAATCAGGACTGCATACGACCGAGGCACACAGGGCCAACACCCGGCATCATGGTGTGGGGAGCGATCTCCTACACTGGCCGTACACCACTGGTGATCGTCGAGGGGACACTGAATAGTGCATGGTACATCCAAACCGTCATCGAACCCATCGTTCTACCATTCCTAGACCGGCAAGGGAACTTGCTGTTCCAACAGGACAATGCACGTCCGCATGTATCCCGTGCCACCCAACGTGCTCTAGAAGGTGTAAGTCAACTACCCTGGCCAGCAAGATCTCCGGATCTGTCCCCCATTGAGCATGTTTGGGACTGGATGAAGCGTCGTCTCACGCGGTCTGCACGTCCAGCACGAACGCTGGTCCAACTGAGGCGCCAGGTGGAAATGGCATGGCAAGCCGTTCCACAGGACTACATCCAGCATCTCTACGATCGTCTCCATGGGAGAATAGCAGCCTGCATTGCTGCGAAAGGTGGATATACACTGTACTAGTGCCGACATTGTGCATGCTCTGTTGCCTGTGTCTATGTGCCTGTGGTTCTGTCAGTGTGATCATGTGATGTATCTGACCCCAGGAATGTGTCAATAAAGTTTCCCCTTCCTGGGACAATGAATTCACGGTGTTCTTATTTCAATTTCCAGGAGTGTACAATGGTAACTTAAAAGACCTCAGTACTGTTGACTGTTCATATGAACGTATTTTAAACTTTTCTCACTCCATGAATATAAAAATAAAAATAAAACAGCTCTCACCATTATTACCACACAGTCGACTCAATTTCAACAATTCAAAAAGTACGCCATATTGTCAATACAAAAATACGCCATCATACACACCACCTAATGTTTCAAAACCGGGTAATTTATTTACATAATGATACTATTTTTACAATATTTAACTATTCATTTTCTATACAAAAAATTACAATTTTATTAGCCTTATACAACATGACTGAAGGAATTTTCATTATAAAGAGCTGACAGTATTATTCCTGCTCAGAAGAATTTATATATTTCCCCACTTACATCTAATAGAATGAATACATAGCACAACTACTGTGCACCTCATGTCACACTAGTTTTTTTTAATAGCTCAATAGATTACGATATATTGCCGTTTCTGTTCATGCTAATCGATATCCTCTTACATACTGCTACATGTTTCTTCTGCACCGCCATCCCAGTATTGTAAATGACACTGGTCTGAAATAAAATGGTCGATTTATGCAAATGCGCCATCGGCGTCGTATTCGTCCCTTCTCATGAAAAGAGACAACCCACAAGTGTTGCATAAGAGACGCATAGATCACAAGTCCACCCAAGCCGAGCACAAATTCAAATGGCTCTGAGCACTATGGGACTTAACTTCTGAGGTCATCAGTCCCCTAGAACTTAGAACTATTTAAACCTAACTAAACTAAGGACATCACACACATCCATGCCCGAGGCACGATTCGAACTTGCGACCGTAGCGGTCGCGCGGTTCCAGACTGTAGCGCCTAGAACCGCTCGGCCACTTCGGCCGGCAGCCGAGCACAAATCTACAGTTAGTGAGCAGCGACTGTGTCATGGCCTAAAAGACATGGTGAATTGTACGGATGGTGACATTTTTTTCTGTATTCCCTAAAAGCTAAACGTGCGGCGATGGATGCCCGTCCGTACTAGTGAGCTGTGCTGGAAGCCTGCCCTTCGCTAGCAGCCCGCGCGTCCTCAGAACGGTATTGACCACAGGGCGGTGAACGCAGGCACCGGGTTCAATAAACCGCAGTGCAATGACCGCTACATCGTAAAATATCATTTCTGTCGACTGAGTGTCATTCTCCTTGAAGTGACTAAACAGAACGTTGCGGTTCCGAAAAAAAAATGCTCGTTAATTCCAGGTAACATTAGTTGAGTTCCATCCCGTTGTCCGTTCGTGGCCAACGGCAGTACATGTTAACAGATAAATGACTTATTTTATTCCTAAATTAATAATTTTAGGCATTTATTTTATCTGTTGATTTTAGTTCCTTCAGGATTTTTCTTAGAACTAAGTAGGAAGCCATAGAGATTCTCTTACAGTTATTGGAGACCGGAAGAAAATTAGTTCAGAAATAATAACAATAATACTAATGGTAATGATTAGTCTGTTTCACGTATCTAGTGTTCTTGTCAAATGGGAATAATAAATCATGAAAATTACGCGTGTCAGCTGTAGCGATAGAAACAAATTGGAGAATAAGCTAACGGTTCCGATAGGAGCGGTAAACAATAGTGAATATTCAGAGGAAGAGATACGGAAGAGCATTTGAGATAGAAGAAAAGACAAAGGTAAAGAGGTAGGGACGTGAATAACTGGGAGAGTGTAGACTTTAGGACAGAGATACCGATTCGCTGTCAGGGAGGAAAAATACAGCTTAGATATTTCGAAATGAAAGCTTTTACTTACACATACAGACACACACATTTCCATCTCGATCGCAAAAACTAAAATGTTGACCTTTTCGATGACTTATGCGCCATCAGCTGATACAAAACGCCTGGTTACGAACAGCACGTCAGTGTGACCTGCTTATCTGATGACGCATCTGAAACCGGTTATCTCTTAATAAAAAATACGTTGCGATCGAGTCGTAATACTAACAGTATTCCAACTGCCACATATCAGTAGAGATCTGACCATATCATAATATGAGTGCGTGTGTGTGTGTGTGTGTGTGTGTGTGTGTGTGTGTGTGTGTGTGTGTGTGTGTGTGTGTCATGACACTGCAGCCATTCACCAACCAAATAAGTTTCCCCGTAATGCACGTAAAATGCAAAACCAAGCTGTCTTGAAGAGAACCACACGTACAAGGTATGTCCGCTGTCAATGGCGCAGGTTCCCTTCGAGTGTAGTCGAAGCATCCAGATCTCGTTCCCCGGCGATGACGGAATCGACGTTTTCCTCACTTTTCCTCTCACCAATATACAGGTCTTTTCTCCTGTTTCGTCTCTTTTTTATAGTCTCTTTCCCGTTATCATAACATTTTTCCCCGGGTAACTTCTTACTAAATCAATAAACCTAATATACGTACGTCATTATCAAATTGTTTGTCACAATTGTGTCTTGCGTATTATGTACAGACGGACCGTTACTCCACACACATATCCCGCACCTTTACTGTCCAGTAAGGTAGCTGTTAGTAAAGTTTTTGCCTACATTAAAGTTGTTCCTGTACGTTGACGGGTTTGTGCAAGTGTGTTGCGCGGACCCTCCCGCCGGAGGTTCGAGTCCTTCCTCGGGCATGGGTGTGTGTTTTATTCTTAGCGTAAGTTAGCTTAAGTAGTGTGTAAGCCTACGGACCGATGACCTCATCAGTTTGGTCCCTTAGGGATTCACACACATTTGAACATTTTTTGCAAGAGTGTATCTGTAACACTAGAGATGTATACAGGGCGGGCCATTGATAGTGACCGGGTCAAATATCTCACGAAATAAGCATCAAACGAAAAAACTACAAAGAACCAAACTAGCCTAGCTTGAAGGGGGAAACCAGACGGCGCTATGGTTAGCCCGCTAGATGGCGCTGCCATAGGTCAAACGGATATCAACTGTGTTTTTTTAAATAGGAACTCCCATTTTTATTATATATTCGTGTAGTATGTAAAGAAATATGAATGTTTTAGTTGGACCATTTTTTTCTCTTTGTGATAGATGGCGCTGTAATAGTCACAAACGTATAAGTACATGGTATCACGTAACATTCCGCCAGTGCGGACGGTATTTGCTTCGTGATACATTGCCCGTGTTAAAATGGACCGGTTACCAAATGCGGAAAAGGTCGATATCGTGTTGATGTATGGCTATTGTGATCAAAATGCCCAACGGGCGTGTGCTGTGTGTGCTGATCGGTATCCTGGACGACATCATCCAAGTGTCCGGACCGTCCGCCGGATAGTTACGTTATTTAAGGAGGCAGGAAGTGTTCAGCCACATGTGAAACGTCAACCACGACCTGCAACAAATGATGAAGGCCAAGTAGGTGTTTTAGCTGCTGTCGCGGCTAATCCGCACATCAGTAGCAGACAAATTGCGCGAGAATCGGGAATCTCAAAAACGTCGGTGTTGAGACTGCTACATCATCATCGACTGCACCCGTACTATATTTCTATGTACCAGGAATTGCATGGCGACGACTTTGAACGTCGTGTACAGTTCTGCCACTGGGCACCAGAGAAATTACCGGACGATGACAGATTTTTTTTTCACGCGTTCTATTTAGCGACGAAGCGTCATTCACCAACAGCGGTAACGCAAACCGGCATAATATGCACTATTGGGCAACGGAAAATCCACTATGGCTGCAACAAGTGGAACATCAGCGACCTTGGCGGGTTAATGTATGGTGCGGCATTATGGGAGGAAGGATAACTGGCCCCCATTTTATCGATGGCTATCCCTTATGGGGCAGTGCATTTCCATCTACTTGGGGTCTTCTCATAGACCAGTTTTTTGCAGACCATGACTTGTGCCTTCTTAATGATGGCTCCCCTACTCCTGATTTCCTACGTAATGTTCTACGAATGTTACTACAAGATGTTTGACTGCATGGCACAATGGTGATGTACTTCGAACATGATGGATGTCCGGCACATAGCATATTTCATGACAAGTGGATTGGTCGTCGCAGCACCATACCTCGGCCCGCACGTTCACCGGATCTGACTTCTCCGGATTTCTTTCTGTGGGGAAAGCTGAAGGATATTTGCTATCGTGATCCACCGACAACGCATGACAACATGTGTTGGTTCAAATGGTTCAAGCGGCTCTGAGCACTATGGGACTTAACTTCTGAGGTCATCAGTCCCCTAGAACTTAGAACTAGTTAAACCTTACTAACCTAAGGACATCACACACATCCATGCCCGAGGCAGGATTCGAACCTGAAGCGCCTAGAACCGCACGGCCACGCTGCCCGGCACAACATGCGTCAGCGCTTTGTCAATGCATGTGCGAACATTACGGAAGGCGAACTACTCGCCGTTGAGAGGAATGTCGTTACACGTATTGCCAAATGCATTGAGGTTGACGGACATCATTTTGAGCATTTATTGCATTAATGTGGTATTTACAGGTAATCACGATGTAACAGCATGCGTTCTCAGAAATGATAAGCTCACAAAGGTACATGTATCACATTGGAACAACCGAAATAAAATGTTCAAACGTACCTACGTTCTGTATTTTAATTTTAAAAACCTACCTGTGACCAACTGTTCGTCTAAAATTATGAGCCATATGTTTGCGACTATTACAGCGCCATCTATCACAAAGCGAAAGAAGTGGTCCAACTAAAACATTCATATTTCTTTACGTACTACACGAATATGTAATAAAAAATGGGGGTTCCTATTTTAAAAAAATGCAGTTGATATCCATTTGACCTATGGCAACGCCATCTAGCGGGCCAACCATAGCGCCATCTGGTTTCCCCCTTTGTTGTGTACATAGTTCCGCGTAGTCAGCGCGTACACAACTTTCCCAATAGAGGGCGCCCCGCTAAGCACAACAGCGCAGGCGCAGCGCTCGTCCGTCTCCGCACTACGAGATGGCGCTGTCTTAGAGACGGACCAAGTTCTGCTTCCGCCGATCCGCGTATTAATATGTCACGCAGCCAATGAGATTGCTGCTAACGTAGAACCTTTTCTCCTCGCGGATCACACTCGCACAGTGATACCCGAACGCGCGAGGTACTATGACGAGTGTACAGACCTCCGATTAGTCAGTCTGCCTTAGTCTGCCTTAGTCTGTAGTCAAGTTTCAGTCTGTGCCTAATAAGATTACCATATTCCTATATACAGCCATGAAGAGAAATGTATAGACACTTTGTCAAGTATCAGAGATATGTGAGAATAAGATTAACGTACCAAAACCAAAGGAACTTCAGATTGTCAATCGTAAACAGCATCCAGAATCAAGTTACGTAATATCTATGATTTTTATTCTTTTAATAAATGTGTGTGAAAATTAATCAAGTTCTGTTTAAAGTTGGTCACCGTCAATCTGCTACTCTAAGCGTGCAAGTGGCATTTCTATCGTCTGACCTAACGGCAGAAGATAAACACGCCACAATAAGACCACGAGACGTATTGCTGACACTCGCCTACTTCGTTAGAGCGACAAGTTAAATAATTTGATGGTGTGTGTACCGAAGGTCTTAACAGTACGCACACCACACCCTTCAAGCTAGACAAGTTTCGTTCTTTGTAGTTTTTTCGTTTGACGCTTATTACGTGAGATACTTGGCCCGGTCACGATCAATAGACCACTCTGTATATGTGGGAACGGGTCTGTCGCCCCAACAAACATTTTGAGGTGTGACACACGCATCGTCGGTATCACACAGTTGATAATGGCCTAAGGCCGAACCTAGACAGTAATGTCATTTTATACGCATGTCGTATTAAAGGAAAAAAACTGACAGCCTACAATGGATAAAATGGCTGTGGATCCACACTCGGAGAAATTACACATTTTACACATTAAAGAGTTTTCCTTTACCTCTTGACATCAGAGTTTCGTCCACTCTGTTATTATCTAACATGTAATTATGATAATGATCCCTTCTTCAGTCATCCAAGTGTTCGCATCAGCGCCTTCTTCAATAAAGCATTCATTAGTGGGCTTAACTATAATCTCACACGTATTGACTAGTAGAGTAATATGCATCAACATTTGTGCAAATTGCAGCACTAACTTCTCTGACATAATTTTGGAATTTATGAGATATTTTATCTGCGTGTTTTGAACCAGAGTTACAGAATAATTGCATTTCGTTTCTAGAATAACGCATTTGTCGTGGTGCTCCTGTTTCATGGGAAGTTTCGTCACCAGACGTGACACCAATGGGCTTATTCTTCTGGCGGTGTGCGAAGGGCCTAGCTAAGTCCAGTCGATATTCACATGGGTTTGGCTACCAGGATTGCCGCCAAGGAAGTAGATCGCCCAACTCCCAGGTCTCTAAGACAGTCAATGGTACGATGCTACAGTATACACCCTGCCGTTATAATATTGGTTGAAATTTTGAGCAATAGCTGCAAGGCAACAGTTCTCCATTTGTAGTCTTGTGCCCTGCACTTACGGCAGAGAATGAACACACTGTTGTCAAATTGTACGTGTTTCGTATGACTGCTGCATTACTCAGTGCTTTCTTTCTTTCTTTTTTTTTTTTAGAAGTACGTTTTGGTGACAGAAAAACTACAGAGTTTTACATTGTTGTGAAGGTATTTCTGCAGAGAGGTAATTGAGGGAAGTTACCGTGTAAATGATAATCAAATTACACTGCCTAACAAAAAAGTGAAGTACGAGAAGGAGGGAGGCAACGAAATGAAGCTTCATGTGTTGAGAGTGCGTGTGACGTCATTTCAGTGATTACAAAACTGACCCAAACTTTGGAAGTACGCGACAGTAGGAATCCACTGGTCATCAGCTTCAGAAAGGGACCCCTCGCCAGCTCACCTCCACGTTCGCCGGATGTGGACACACACGGCAGTGCAGAACATCGAACCGCCGCTGAACTTAATGCGACGCCGTTCACCGACGGCCTATGATCCTTCGCGGTCACGGCAGCACTCCAGTCGCAGCTGTCCCTGTCGCGGCGTCGACAGCAGCCTGCGCATATGCCGGTAGCTCGCTAGCCCGGCTGCAGCCCTTCCCAGACCGGGCTAAGGAGTGTTCGCTGCACAGTACTGCAGTTCTGCCCTGTGGTGGTCAGAAGTGGCCCAACAGAACCTCGACGACCGGTATGCCTGCCCTCACGTTCCCAGGCAGTCCAGCATCGCCCATACATGTGGACGCTGCATGATTCGACCACCTAGCCAATAGCAGAGATATGTTCAGGCTCCTTTCAAGTACGCGGCTTCGCGGCCTTCACAGTGGTCGTTCAACACCTTTCGCTGTTCACACCGTTTATATACCCTACGAGGCCTGGTAAAAGCACTAAATACTGACGCACTCTGACTGCCCTTCTACCTCTCACAGAGAATTGCTACTCGGATGATGTACGCACCTACCGCTGCTGTGTACGTGTGCTTACGATGTTACAGTGACTTCTGACCATGCGTTCTGCATGATTCACTTGTCGGTCAGCCAATACACCACTGTGTGGGGAGTCACAAAAGGCACGGGTCCTTTATACGAGGGCTATTCGGAAAGTAAGGAACGACAGGTCACGAAATGGAAACCACAGTAAAATCAAAACTGTTTTATTCGCAACGGTTAGCTACACCTGCCAGCTACTTCTCTACATAGTAGCCGCTGACACTTATACATCTGTCGTAGCGTTGTGCCAACTTTTCAATTCCCTCGTTATAGATGACAGGCGCCAGTGCTTATCAATAATTTTCTACTCTGGGCTACAGCTCGTTGTCTAAGCCAAAATATTGTCTTCATAGCCAGCGGTTCATTTGAGCAGAGATGAACCTCAAGGGTAGCCAATTACGGGCCGTATTGTGGGTGATCAAACACTTCCCATCGGAAACGCCGCAGGAGCATCTTCATTGCGTCTGCAGAGTGCGGCCGAGAATTGTCGTGTAGAATGAACCGTATGACAGCTCTGTTACGTGGATTGCATAGCTCCAGGCGAAATCTTTCGCCAGGCCCTCATACTTGGCCGGAGACGCTAATTTCTAGCCATCTTTACGTTCTCATGAGAGGTCAGAACTGAAAAGAGCGACATGATGCAGTCGACGTGCATACTAGACACAGTGCACAACGCATCTGTGCAAAGCTTCATCAGATTTTCACTGTATTTTCCATTTCGTGGCCGATCGTTCCTTACTTTCCGAATAACCCTCGTATCAAACACTTAAAAACTTTCCAAATTTTGTCGGTGAAGTTTGGATTCACTGTATACACTGAGGTGACAAAAGTCATAGGACAGCGATATGAACACATACAGATGGCTGTACACAAGACATGAATGGGAAGCAACATACAACTGGGTAAGATTTTTTTGACCTTTAACTCTGAAAACACTGTACGCAGTCTCCAGCCGGCCGTGCTACATACAGTGCGTGGTGTCGCCGCTGCGCAGGTGGCGGTCTGTGGAGTTGTCATTTGTACTCAGGTGGTCCATATGAAAAGGTTTCGAGCGTGATTATGGCCGCACGATGGGAACTGACAGACTTTGAATGCAGAATCGTAGTTGGAGCTACACACATGGGACATTTCATTTCGAAAATCGCTAGGGTATTGAATGTTACGTGATCCACAGTGTCAAGAGCGTGACGAGAATACCAAATTTCAGGTATTACCTCTCACTGTTGCCAACGCAGTGGCGAAAAGCCTTCACTTAATGACCGAGAGCTATAGCGATTGCGTAGAGTTGTCAGTGCTAACAGACAAGCAAAACTGCGTGAAATAACCGCAAAAATCAATGTGGGACGTACGACCAACGTAGCTGTAAGTATCGTTGCTGCGAAATGTGGCGTTAGTGGGCTATGGCAGCAGATGACCAACGTGGTTGCCTTTGCCAACAGCATGACATAGCCTACAGAGCCTCTCGTACGCTCGTGAACGTATCGGTTGGGCACTGGACGACTGGAATATCATGGGCTGGTCAGATGAGTCCAGATTTCAGTTGCTAAGAGCTGATGTTAGGGTTCGAGCGTGGCGCAGATCCCACGAAACCATGGGCCCAAGTCTTCGAGACACAGGGCAAGCTGGTGGTGGCTGCATAATGGTGTGGGTTCTGTTTAAATGGAATTTACTGGGTCCTCTGCTCCAACTGAACCGCTCATTGACTAGAAATGGTTATGTTCGGCTACTTGGAGCCCACTTGCAGCCATTCATCAACATCATGTCCCAAATGACGATGTCATGTCACCGGGCCACAGTTGTTCGCGATTGGTTCGAAGAACATTCTGGACAGTTCGAGCGATTGATTTGACCACCCAGATCGCCCAATTTGAGTCCCATTGAACATATAGGGGACATCAGGGAGGGATCAGTTTGTACACCGAATTCTGCACCGGGAACACTTCCGCAATTATGAATTGCTATAGAGGCAGCGTACTCAGTATTTCTGCAGGTATCTCGTGACTTTTGTCACGTCAGTGTATGCGGCAATAGTTTCTCTCGCAGGCTGCGTGTACGGCAACATACAACTGAGTAAGATTACAGAAGTTTTTTTACCTTTAACTCTGAAAACACTGTACGCAGTCTCCAGCCGCCCGTGCGTGGTGTCGCTGTTGCACAGGTGGCGGTCTGTGGCCGCTGGCGGCTTCGGACCCTCCCGGGAGGCTGAACCACTCGTGGCCGCCCCCGCAGCCGCAGCAGCCGCCCCCGCCGCCGGCGCAGCTGTCGCCGCCCCCGCATGCGCCCCGCGTGCTGACGCCGTCGCAGCTGCGCGCGCGGCCGCAGCTGCTGCCCATACACCTCGCTCCGTCGCCCACGCAGTCTCCTCCTCCAGGTATTCCGCCATTTCTAGCCCATCTGTGCAGATGGGAAACCTCTTCTACACTGACTACGTGACAACTTCGTGTTTCTGTTGCACCTGTCTACTAACAGAGTTTCAAATCAATCAGCTTTAACTGCGGTTTGGAAAGTACAGTAGCTGGTGCATTAGAAGCTGAAGTGCTAAACTATTTTATTTCAGCTCTTATGCTGTACGCGTCTTACTCTTGACTCGAAATAGTAGCGAACTATCGCAATATTTTTATAAAAACACTCTGGGTACTATGTCACGTTACTATGACACGCTAAAAACAAGTGAAATACCTAAGTTTCGACCGTCTTTGCAGCGGTCCTCTTCAGGTCACCTAACTGCTGAATGTCATGATGACGACGAACGAGTCGTCGCCAGTGTTGACTGGTGGCCAATGCTAAATAGAAACATAAAGATCACAGCAGGTTTGTCAGTAACGTAGATATGATGCTGGCTGCATGGTCTGGATCTGCAACGACTAAGATAATTAGAAGTCGTTGGTAAAAAAATATATATATTGTACTTAAATGGTTGTACAGGATTCTTCTTGGCTGCATACATATAATTATAAACAAACAGCTATTGAGGCCTCACTTAGGCCATACGTTACTAAGCGCCTTGTTAGAGGTTGCTTCCTATCAGCTGAAGGCTATGCTACTTTGATACTTGACGTCCCGAGCAAGAGTGGACGAGAGCTCGCTAGAAACTTGATACAAGCCGCCGAGCGGCGCTAGCGGCGCTGGTCGCGACTCGCGGGTCCAACGATACTAATAAGGACCGAGGCCGATAACTGCAACCACTAACAAGTGTGGTATCGAACGTTGATACCACACTGAATTCTGCTGATGCTCTTCCCCTACATACCGTCTTAATTCGGTTGTCAGAGGGATACCGGTGTCACCCTCTGGGATGCCACTGGACAATCAGAGTCAAGATTGGTATGACTGTGAGGCTGTACGGTAGGTTATTTCTTGTGTCACTCCGGCAGGTGACTGGTGGACAGTAGCAAATCACCAGATTGTAGCCAGGGGTAGCGTTTCCCTGCACCGAGATGCTGATGTCACACGGCAGTTCTCTTACGGCCGCTTGTTTACACCGTTGCACTGTTTGAACCTGTGTGATGAAGCGCTGCTGACTGACGAACACGCGGGGCCGGATGGACAGGCTGCCGGCAACTTGTAGCCATCCTCCCTGTTCACGCTACTGGGTCATTTAATTATTTAGCTAGCCCCCGCATTTTTCGCTGCTGCACCCACGGCTACCTAGCGAGCACGAGAGGTTCTTGAAAATTAACGGATCGACCGCAGTCCTGGCGGTGTTCAGCTACAGCTCACTTGCGTTCTCTCAGTCACACAGTCTGACATGCGAACTGCTAATCGGTCTTCCCATCTCACCTCTCCGCAGAAATCTGAATTTCGAATTGTCCAGTGTCATCACAAATGTGACGTCGGTGTCCACCTGACAACCAAAATAAGACAATGTATAGGGGAAGACTATCGCCAGTACCCAGCAGTTAATCGCTCTGAGTGGAACCGCTGCACAGAAAGTCGAAACGTCTTTTTTTCGTAATACAGCAGCCTGGCACCCAACATAATTTCATTCAGATTGTCACTGGCAATGGAAGTGTACGAACCTATAGCACAATATTTTGTTGATAAACCATGAAGAAAGAATCTGGGAGTAACTGCAAGAGAATAAGACATTCGAAAAATATTACCTCTGCTTTACCACGCGGCATGACTAGGAGATGTGTCTCCGTGGAAGCACTAATCTTACGATGCTTGCCAATGATCAGAATAGCGTTTCCTAGAGGTCATTAAGAGGGTGGTCAGAAACAGTTTGAAAAACTTGTAAGAGTCATGCAGGGTAGGTTGTGCTGAATTATCATTGTTAGAAGAAAAATTCGACACGTTGCACGTTTCCGAGTTAATTAGCGTTGAATTCAGCCCCAACAGGCCGTTGCGCACGCAATTTCAAACGGCCTCAGATACTATTAGTATCAGTTGTTCTCATGGCGCAGATGATAGAGCACGAGACTGCTCAGCCTCTGGCTCGGGTTCCATGCTTACTACCGTCCTATGTCCATTTCTGTATCGCTTTCTCGTTCGATTTTAGAAAATCGAACGAAGAACAAGACTGGCGATTCAGTATCTGGCGGACCGCTTGAATCTGCGCGCATAAAGACCTCATTAAATAATTTCAATGTTAATTAACTCGGAAGCGGCTCGACGTACCAACAACGTTTTGACAGTTATTTCTCAGCACAACCTACCCTTCAACACCTTACAAGCTTTTCAGAATGTTTTTGACCACACCGTACGTACGTTATTCAATTACTTGGTTGTATCAACAATACAGGGTAAGTCTGTAATGTATCCATGCCAACTACGACATGGGGAGTTGCAACTCGGCCTCCGTACGTAATGGAAGGAAGTAAAGATGCCACTTATCTGGAAGGACAGATCTATGCAAGTTGTCATTCCAAAGATAGGATCGCCACTAATGCTGCAGTTTTAGAATTACCACTTCAGCAGCCTCCTTGGCTTTCGTCTGGCACTGTGGCCTACCAAATATTATACAATACAGAGCTGGGAACATTATTTCGAAAAGCAGTGACTTTTCTTCTGTTTCATGGAACAACATAACTAAAATTATAATACATAATGAGCAAACACGACAGCAGTTTCTTTTGCGAGTATGTTTCACGACCTCATTGTTCGAGGCTCAAGTGAGTTATATGTTATACTGGCACGACATTTTCGTCAATCAATGCTTAATATAAACGGGAATTTCCGAAATCAGTGCACACTTCCCTACAAAGTGAAACACTCATTCGGAAATACTTAAAATTTTGTTTCTTCGGGTTCAAGACCAGGTAACTGTATAATTCAGTGCGTAACAATAGCAAAAGAAGTGGCGATTATTTTTTATTCAAATTGTGTTTATAAGTGATTAACTTGCGGGTGATATTGCTATAATTACAAAAAAATATTTCCCATAAAATTATCAAAATAAAAGCGAAATGGAATGTTATTGTCAACCATATCAAACGGCAGCATTTGATCTGAAAATGTGATTCTATGCTAGCGTCGGGCAGTGCATATGGAAAGCAGTCATTTTTGTCGCATCCTTATTTTAATTGATTGATATTAAAATATCCTATGTAAAGGGGGACGAAAATCTAATAGTCATGGGCGACTGGAATGCAGTTGTAGGGGAAGGAGTAGAAGAAAAGGTTACAGGAGAACATGGGCTTGGGACAAGGAATGAAAGAGGAGAAAGACTAATTGAGTTCTGTAACAAGTTTCAGCTAGTAATAGCGAATACCCTGTTCAAGAATCACAAGAGGAGGAGGTATATTTGGAAAAGGCCGGGAGATACGGGAAGATTTCAATTAGATTGCATCATGGTCGGACAGAGATTCCGAAATCAGATACTGGATTGTAAGGCGTATCCAGGAGCAGATATAGACTCAGATCACAATATAGTAGTGATGAAGAGTAGGCTGAAGTTCAAGACATTAGTCAGAAAGAATCAATACGCAAAGAAGTGGGATACGGAAGAACTAGGGAATGAAGAGATACGTTTGAAGTTCTCTAACGCTATAGATACAACAATAAGGAATAGCGCAGTAGGCAGTACAGTTGAAGAGGAATGGACATCTCTAAAAAGGGCCATCACAGAGGTTGGGAAGGGAAACATAGGTACAAAGAAGGTAGCTGCGAAGAAACCATGGGTAACAGAAGAAATACTTCAGTTGATTGATGAAAGGAGGAAGTACAAACATGTTCCGGGGAAATCAGGAATACAGAAATACAAGTCGCTGAGGAATGAAATAAATAGGAAGTGCAGGGAAGCTAAGACGAAATGGCTGCAGGAAAAATGTGAAGACATCGAAAAAGATATGATTGTCGGAAGAACAGACTCAGCATACAGGAAAGTCAAAACAACCTTTGGTGACATTAAAAGCAACGGTAGTAACATTAAGAGTCCAACGGGAATTCCATTGTTAAATGCAGAGGTGAGAGCAGATAGGTGGAAAGAATACATTGAAAGCCTCTATGAGGGTGAAGATTTGTCTGATGTGATAGAAGAAGAAACAGGTGTCGATTTAGAAGAGATAGGGGATCCAGTATTAGAATCGGAATTTAAAAGAGCTTTGGAGGACTTACGGTCAAATAAGGCAGAAGGGATAGATAACATTCCAACAGAATTTCTAAAATCATTGGGGGAAGTGGCAACAAAACGACTATTCACGTTGGTGTGTAGAATATATGAGTCTGGCGATATACCATCTGACTTTCGGAAAAGCATCATCCACACAATTCCGAAGACGGCAAGAGCTGACAAGTGCAAGAATTATCGCACAATCAGCTTAACAGCCCATGAATCGAAGCTGCTTACAAGAATAATATACAGAAGAATGAAAAAGAAAATTGAGAATGAGCTAGGTGACGATCAGTTTGGCTTTAGGAAAAGTAAAGGACGAGAGAGGCAATTCTGACGTTACGGCTAATAATGGAAGCATGGCTAAAGAAAAATCAAGACACTTTCATAGGATTTGTCCACCTGGAAAAAGCGTTCGACAATATAAAATGGTGCAAGCTGTTCGAGATTCTGAAAAAAGTAGGGGTAAGCTATAGGGAGAGACGGGTCATATACAATATGTACAACAACCAAGAGGGAATAACAAGAGTGGACGATCAAGAACGAAGTGCTCGTATTAAGAAGGGCGTAAGACAAGGCTGTAGCCTTTCGCCCCTACTCTTCAATCTGTACATCGAGGAAGCAATGATGGAAATAAAAGAAAGGTTCAGGAGTGGAATTAAAATACAAGGTGAAAGGATATCAGTGATACGATTCGCTGATGACATTGCTATCCCGAGTGAAAGTGAAGAAGAATTAAATGATCTGCTGAACGGAATGAACAGTTTAATGAGTACACAGTATGGTTTGAGAGTAAATCGGAGAAAGACGTAGGTAATGAGAAGTAGTAGAAATGAGAACAGCGAGGAACTTAACATCAGGATTGATGGTCACGAAGTCAATGAAGTTAAGGAATTCTGCTACATAGGCAGTAAAATAACCAATGACGGACGGAGCAAGGAGGACATCAAAAGCAGACTCGCTATGGCAAAAAAGGCATTTCTGGTCAAGAGAAGTCTACTAATATCAAATACCGGCCTTAATTTGAGGAAGAAATTTCTGAGGATGTACGTCTGGAGTACAGCATTGTATGGTAGTGAAACATGGACTGTGGGAAAACCGGAACAGAAGAGAATCGAAGCATTTGAGATGTGGTGCTATAGACGAATGTCGAAAATTAGGTGGACTGATAAGGTAAGGAATGAGGAGGTTCTATGCAGAATCGGAGAGGAAAGGAATATGTGGAAAACACTGATAAGGAGAAGGGACAGGATGATAGGACATCTGCTAAGACATGAGGGAATGACTTCCATGGTACTAGAGGGAGCTGTAGAGGGCAAAAACTGTAGAGGAAGACAGAGATTGGAATACGTCAAGCAAATAATTGAGGACGTAGGTTCCAAGTGCTACTCTGAGATGAAGAGGTTAGCACAGGAAAGGAAGTCGTGGCGGGCCGCATCAAACCAGTCAGTAGACTGATGACAAAAAAAAAAAAAGTGGGAATTTAGGTGCCTGAATCGAGGTATTTTGACGTCTTGCCTGGAGGGAAGTAGCTCGGATGGTTTTGAGTGCCAGTTTATATTAATACTTTGGTTATGGTTTTAAAATTTTTAATTACGAGTAATTTTATGTTTGAGTTCATATGTATGAAATATTCGGTATTGAAACAGTCAAGAAACTACAGGTCATAATATTTTGTAACCAAATACAAAATCCACTCTACTTCAGAACCAGCTTTTGTTGTACAGTGACCCAAAAGTAACTGTACACAATTCTTGGGTGTAATGTATGCATCGAAATAGAAGTAAAATGTTAAATAGAGTTTAGTCTGAATTTATTTTATTTCGGAACTATGCAGTAGAGTAGGGATCAGAAGTGCAACAGAAACAACACAAAATTAATTCTTCTGAGAAAGCAGCGACATGAAGGGACCCGAAATTCAACTCAAGTATGTACTGTGCGTTTAGCCAATAACATGTTCAGAATTATGTCTATGTGGTCGAAAACAGTGACGTGCTCGACTTCTTAGCGCTCTCGGAATGTCGCAAGCTCCGCCCATCTCATTCTGCACAGTCGCTCAGATATTTTCAGTTCGCTGCTGTAGTTGTGCCATACACGAACGCCATGGGAGGTACCGAAGATAGGGATCCACGGGTTGAGATCCAGAGATCTGGCGGTCCAAGCAACTGGTCTTGCACTTATCGTGATAAGCAGCACTAAGATACTCTCTTGCCTGACGACTGAAATGTGCAGGGGCACTGTCGGCATGGCAACGCCTGTTGACATACTGGCGAAACGCCAAAAACCTGTACTGGCCCGTGATGTAATGCCTACCACAAATGACATTATGTATCATAACTCGGAAATAAATCAGTTTCAGACAAAACTTTACTTAACATTTTACTTTTTATTTAGGTCCATACATTGCACCTACGAAATGTGTACAGTTACTTTGCAGTTACTTTATGTACAAATTTATGTTGGGAAGTCAAAGAATTTTAGCCTAAATCAATCGATCAGTTATCAGTCTTACAATAAAGAAACCGATGGATTCACCAGACTGATATGACAACGTTTCCAATACTTATTCCCGTAGTTTGTGCCTTTACAGTGATTGAGTAGTGGCATAGAGTAATAAGAGTCCTACGAAGCAGTGGCCCTTCTTAATACAGGTAGGGCAGAGAAAAGCAAGCTAAACAACCCACTGATGGACTACCATAACGCCGGACCACTCGCACGGTTGGTCTAAAGCCGGGCAAAAGAATGGGCCATTACCCGTAAATAGTTTCACTATGTAGCGGAGTATGGGCTGTTTCGAAACTTTTCGGTAGATTGAAACTGTGTACCCGCGAAAAGCAAGGTTCCAGGTCCGACACACACACACACACACACACACACACACACTTTACTCTGGAGGATGTTTTAAATGTATAATAGCGGCGACTGGGTTAACTATTAGGTAATTGTACAATTAGTAATAACATATATTTTCTTGTGAACGCATATTTATAATAGTATCTTTTATTTCATACAGATAAAGGCATACGCTTTCTTATGCAGCACACAATGCCAAACGGGGATGAATATTCCTAAACTTTTCTCCACACGCCAAAGGAATAACACAGGATTGTTGTCACTCCCCCAGCCTTTGAATGTTTGCCTTCAGCTAATATTACGGAAGTGAATAACAGAGTGTTCAAGAATGAAAATGGAAGTAGGGAATTAGACTGTGACAGCAAATGAGGATGAACATATTTCATTCATGTTACACAAGCTAAAGACTGCTTTGGGAAGAAAGAGAAAATATGACAAAATTTAAATATGTTGCAGCCGTTGAGCCATCGGTATATTTGCATATCGAGGGACAAACGACGAGAAGCAAGGAAGAATAACGGCACTTTGTCTTTGTTCTGACAGCAGATGGGAAACGTGAAACTCACTTGTGGAAGAGAGTCTCCTCTCCAAGGAAGCAATTAGAAGTCTGAATTTTACGTTGTGGTCATCCAAAGTAAGGAAGAACACGACAGCACAGATGTATTAAACTGCGGTTGGAGTAAGTGCAACATATAGCGCGGAATTTTGGTATATCGCAATTGTAACCGAGAATATGACAAACGGCATGGAAACGGACTATTTGTGACGTGCAGATGGAGACACATGTCTGTGGCATGTCGAAAACTAGGGAATCAGAACAAGATTTGGTGTCCAGTACATCATAGTTGACGAAACAGCCACATTAGGAGAACGCAGGTCGATCAGTGACCCAGGAACGTACAGGAAGGCGGCGTGCGAAACGGGCATCTTCAGTGTTCGAACTGTGGAAAGCGCAACAGTCCGTAAGGTCCCCGACAAGAAGAAACTCGTGTCAAAATACACTGCGCAACGAAATGAAAGGGTTACTTTTTTGATAGCCCGTCATTTTCTCCTACTGCGATGCAAAAGTTATAAATTTGGCGCAATTGGCCTACAGCATTGCTCTGTAATGGTGCGAGAGCGTCACCCTCTGGCTCGGCAACGATTTGAACGGCAAGGTACCGAGAGCGCAAAAATATTAACAGAGCCCAGAGGTTCATGTGGGGTGTGAGGTGGATTAATGACGTCACGTTGGCACCCAATTACGCCACAGTTATGCTCAAGTAGCCGGGGACGCGTCACACGACGCGGAGGTGGTCGCACGGCTCTTTCCAACATCGCACGCCCTCTTCTTGGAGCCTCTGTGACGGAGGTCAGAACTGCTACGGCCACTGTTTCAACACGTTGCTTTCTTACGGGTGGCCGAGGAAAACAATTCTGCAGCGTCTCCGGAGCTACTTGGGTACCTTTGTTGGACACTTTCAGAATGCCCCTACAGAGAAACGCCCGTCCACCGATAGTTACCCGCCGTTGAGATAGGCAGCCCTTTCGAAACACCTGATACCTCGCATGCGGCGAGTCGGCGCTACTGTCACCACGGTTGTCGGCGCCGCCGACAGGTTAGGATCGGTGAACTGGTGTCTCTGTACAGAGACATTGATCAAGTGCCCAACAAAAGGGCGCGTTAGCACAAAGTTCGTTGGCGAAGTAGGAAGTTTTAGTGCGTCCCTTTGCTGTTTCATTCATGTCTGCGTCAGTACCGTACCCGTCTGTGCACACGTCACAGCAAAGTGCGAAAAAGGAGATATGAAAGAGCGTAGACACCGTTGCTGGCTTTGGATCGTAGTCAGTTTTCGTTGTATGGTTTTGAACGATCCCTGATGGAGCCACCGCTTACACCAGAGAGAAAACTGCTGTCACGATACACTGCAAAGGGGTCAGGCCATGTTCAGTGGGGTTGCAGGCCGGCGTGATGTCCACAGACAAGGGCTGAATCGTTCAGGGGAGGCGGGGGGGGGGGGGGGGGGTGGGGGGGTGGGGGGGGGTGTTGTCAGTATCCGGGGCCGCCAAGAACATCGCCCTGCTGCACACCGCACTGCAAAATATCGTTTTCGGCAGCGAAATGTGTGCAAATGTGCACCTGAAGGGAAGCAATGGTTTTATTCACGCCCTTTGTCACACCACGTGAGACCTTTTGGTGTCGACTGTGAACAGCGGTGTGTCCGCACTGTTTTCCTCGCTACCCAGCAGAAAACAGTGTGAAACTATCTGGTAGATTAAAACTGTGTGCAGGACCGAGACTCGAACTCGGGACCTTTGCCTTTCGCGGGCAAGTGCTCTACAAACTGAGCTACCCAAGCACGACTCACGCCCTGTGCTCACAGCTTTACTTCTGCCAGTATCTCGTCTCCTACCTTCCAAACTTTACAGAAGCTCTCCTGCGAACCCTGCAGAACTAGCACTCCTGAAAGAAAGGATATTGCGGAGACATGGCTTAGCCACAACCTGGGGGATGTTTCCAGAATGAGATTTTCACTCTGCAGCGGAGTGTGCGCTGATATGAAACTGGCTGTGGCTAAGCCATGTCTCCGCAATATCCTTTCTCTCAGGAGTGCTAGTTCTGCGGGGTTGGCAGGAGAGCTTCTGTAAAGTTAGGAAGGTAGGAGACGAGATACTGGCAGAAGTAAAGCTGTGAGGACGGGGCGTGAGTCGTGCTTGGGTAGCTCAGTTGGTAGGGCACTTGCCCTCGAAAGGCAAAGGTGTGAGTTCGAGTCTCGGTCCGGCACACAGTTTTAATCTGCCAGGTAGTTTCATATCAGTGCACACTCCGCTGCAGAGTGAATATCTCATTCAGAAAACAGTGTGATTTTAACGTGGTCATCGCACCGTCACGGCAGAGGCGTCAAGGGGAGGGGTGAGATGTTGGAAAGAGGCGGTGTGGCGACCTCCCCGTGGTGTAACACGTCCGAAGTGACACTGAGCAGAATTGTGGTGAACTCTGCTGCTGACATATTATCATTAAAGCAACTTACACCTCACGCGAACGCAAGAGCTGTGCCATTATTTTCGCACGTGGCGACACGCTGCTGTTTGAAACTCCGCTGAGCTGGAGAGTGAGGTCGGACGGCGCCACGCTTCTGAACCACCACAGAGGAAGGCTGTGGGCCCCTCTGAGCCAGATTACGAACGTCTGCGTCGCAAAGGCAGACAATGGCGGGGTTTCACAAATGACCCTTCAATTTTGATATGCAGTGTAGTTTCTTGCGTCACGGAACACAGCCAACAGTTGACTGCTGTGGAACCGATACGGAATGAAATATTACAACAGGGTGGCGTAAGTGAATGTAGAACACTCAAGAAGCCTTCAGTCTGTTGTTGAAGTGTTTTACGGTTGTAAAACTTGTCCACATCGACAATATACAGAGTGCTCCATTGATCGTGACCGAGCCAAATATCTCACGAAATAAGCGTCAAACGAAAAAAACTACAAAGAAAGAAACTTGTCTATCTTGAAGGGGGAAACCAGATGGCGCAATGTTTGCCCCTCTAGATGGCGCTGCCATAGGTCAAACGGATATCAACTGCGTTTTTTAAAATAGGACCCCCCATTTTTATTACATATTCGTCTAGTACGTAAAGAAATATGAATGTTTTAGTTGGACCACTTTTTTCGCTTTGTGATAGATGGCGCTGTAATAGTCACAAACGTATGGCCCACAATTTTAGACGAACAGTTGGTCACAGGTAGGTTTTTTAAATTAAAATACAGAACGTAGGTACGTTTGAACATTTTATTTCGGTTGTTCCAATGTGATACTTGTATCTTTGTGAGCTTATCATTTCTGAGAACGCATGCTGTTACAGCGTGATTAGCTGTAAATACCACATTAATGCAATAAATGCTCAAAATGATGTCCGTCAACCTCAATGCATTTGGCAATACGTGTAGCGACATTGCTCTCGACAGCGAGTAGTTCGCCTTCCGTAATGTTCGCACATGCATGACAATGCGCTGACGCATGTTTTCAGGCGTTGTCGGTGGATCACGATAGCAAATATCCTTCAACTTTCCACACAGAAAGAAATCCGGGGACATCAGATCCGGTGAACGTGCGGGTCACGTATGGTGCTTCGACGACCAATCCACCTGTCCTGAAATATGCTATTCAATACCGCTTCAACCGCACGCGAGCTATGTGCCGGACATCCATCATGTTGGAAATACATCGCCATTCTGTCATGCAGTGAAACATCTTGTAGTAACATCGGTAGAACATTACGTAGGAAATCAGCATACATTGCACCATTTAGATTGCCATCGATAAAATGGGGGCCAATTATCCTTCCTCTCATAATGCCGCAGCACACATTACCCCGCCAAGGTCGCTGATGTTCCACTTGTCGCAGCCATCGTGGATTTTCCGTTGCCCAATAGTGCATATTACGCTGGCTTACTTCACCGCTGTTGGTGAATAACGCTTCGTCGCTAAATAGAACACGTGCAAAAAATCTGCCATCGTCCCGTAATTTCTCTTGTGCCCAGTGGCAGAACTGTACACGACGTTCAAAGTCGTCACCATACAATTCCTGGTGCATAGAAATATGGTACGGGTGCAATCGATGTTGATGTAGCATTCTCAACACAGACGTTTTTGAGATTCCCGATTCTGGCACAGTTTGTCTGCTGCTGATGTGCGGATTAGCCGTGACAACAGCTAAAACACCTACTTGGGCATCATCATTTGTTGCATGTCGTGGTTGACGTTTCACATGTGGCTGAGCACTTCCTGTCTCCGTAAATAGCGTAACTATGGGGCGAACGGTCCGGACACTTGGACGATGTCGCCCAGGATACCGAGCAGCATACATAGCACACGCCCGTTGGGCATTTTGATCACAATAGCCATACATCAACACGATATCGACCTTTTCCGCAATTGGTAAACGGTCCATTTTAACACGGGTAATGTATCACGAAGCAAATACCGTCCGTATTGGCGGAATGCTATGTGATACCACGTACTTATACGTTTGTGACTATTACAGGGCCATCTATCACAAAGCGAAAAAAGTGGTCCAACTAAAACATGCATATTTCTTTACATACTACACGGATATGTAATAAAAAATGGGGGTTCCCATTTAAAAAAAAAACGTAGTGGACATCCGTTTGACCTATGGCAACGCCATCTAGCGGGCCAACCATAGCGCCATCTGGTTTGCCCCTTCAAGCTAGACAAGTTTCGTTCTTTGTAGTTTTTTCGATTGATGCTTATTTCGTGAGATATTTGGCCCGGTCACTATCAATGGACCACCCTGTATTGCAGTCACTTATGTAAACAAATGTTGAAAACTTGTGACGCTGTGTGTACCTGCAGAGCGGCGGCACGGTACACCACGCAGCAGACACGCCTACCACTCTGTCGCTGTTGCAGGTCCCGTCGCTCCGGAAGAGGCGCGCGCACCTTCCAGGAGCGCCGCCCACCGCATGCCGCCGCTCACCAGGTCGCCGGCATTCCGCGGCGACTCGGGCTCGCAGGTGCGCTGATAGCAGAAACCATTTTACCTAATTTGTTTCTCATTTAAAAACACTTTTATTTTATGCTCGTGCAATATAAACATGAAATGCGCTACGTATTTAATTAATCGCTCTGTCTCTCATATGTGTGTGTCTGATATATGTTTTCAATATCTGACTTTCGTTATGTGTCAAACCATTTAGCAGTCACTGCTGTTGGTGTTCTGGGTCTGTGAACCGTTTAAAAAAATACAGCACCGAGGTAATAATTAGCTGCTAAACAATTAGAAAACGCGGACGCCGTTGCTTACCTTTACTTTTCTGTCTCTTTTAGCTGTTCAGAACGTGTTTCATTAATCCACTACGAGAATAATAGCCACAGGCATTACAGTTTTCTTACAGAAACTCTTCTTATTATAATCATTAAGACAACAAACATTTATAAAGAGTCAGATACTTAAGGAAAGGTTTAAAGATTTTATCCGTTGAATTTACTTTCTAGAGAAATGAAATCCTATCACATTGACAAGATGAAAGGATTTTAATAAAGAATTTAATATTTACTTACCAACTAAACATCAGTTACATATTCTTTCAGAAAAAGACCAGACACATAAGATTACATGGTGTGCTATGGGTTATAGATCTTTAACACACCACCTTATCGTCAGCGAGAGGATAGGTAATAAGGTTCAGGACGTACTACGCGCACACCGAGGAAACAATACCTGTTCACGTCACTATTTAGATATTGCAATAGTTATAATGATAAAATAGTTATAATGATATAATGATGTCGAGGGAAAAAGACCAAGAGGAAGACCACGGCTGAGGTACATAGAACAAATCGTGAATGATGAGGGACGTAACACTTATAAAGAAATGAAGAGAAAAGCTGAAGGACGCACAGAATGGAGACAAGCTGCCACTGTAGCTGTTGCAAACCAATCCTTGGATTGACCACTACAGAAGAAGAACATAATGATAGCTAAGTGTAAGAAACTTATGCCAAGAAGACGGAAAAAGCGTGAAGATGTCTTTATTGTAACATTCTGGAACAAAACAGCATTTTAAAAAATGTTTCAAAGTCGAGTACAGAAGTATTTGCTGGGCACTGCAACTGTTCAGGATATAGAGAAAGAATGCCAATAGAGTGAAAAATGCATAGAAAGAGGCACTGGAAAAGAACAACAAGTTAAGGAAAAAGGAAGGATTAAGTGTTTGGAATGAAATTATGGTTAGGGTCGTTGAAGAAAAAGACAGAGCCCACAGCAAACTCCTGCAGAATAAACAGCAGAAAGCGAAGAGTAGTACAAGCAAAAACGGAACCGCGCAGAGCAAACAAGTAGGTTAGCACACCAAAAGTCGTGGGATCATTTCATAATTAAAGTAGAACATGATAGTCATGGAACGCAAACTTCTGCCTATACGCTAACGAATCACTTACTAGAGCAAAGAAAGATACTGTAGAACTAAACGTAATTAACGAAGATCAGTGGAAAGAATTTGATAAAAAATTTGATAAATAGAAGATTCGGAATTTAAGGAAGAAGGGACTACATTGTATAACAGTAGTATGGATTCAGCCACAATAGGAGAACTGCAAGTAGTCTTAAAAAGCATGAAAATCCGGAAAACATGTGGGACAGATGGTAATAATGTGGAAATTTTAAAATATGCCGGTCCCTTTAGATTATTACATCTATTTAAAGTTCCTTGAAATTGATGAAAAATACCAAAGACTTCGAAAATT
Source organism: Schistocerca serialis cubense (assembly GCF_023864345.2). Classification (NCBI taxonomy): domain Eukaryota; kingdom Metazoa; phylum Arthropoda; class Insecta; order Orthoptera; family Acrididae; genus Schistocerca; species Schistocerca serialis. The sequence continues at coordinate 455,062,400 of NC_064645.1, forward strand.
TGCAAGTGATATCAATTTTTATTAAATATTAAAGAAACAACTGTAAAAACTATAGAGGAATTAGCCTCCCAAGCTCTGTCTATAAGATATCTGCAGAAATAATTAATAATCATATAAAAACCATAACAGAGCTACTCCTATTAGAAGAAGAAAGTGGATTCGGGAAAGGCTGTTTATGTAGTCATAGTATATTTATCAGTCAGTTTAGAGCCACATGGGCAAGTACCTTTTATTGACTTCGAAAAAGCTTTTGAAAGTGTGAACAGAAACAAACTGTGGCAGATAACGACTAAAGTTCCAACACGCCTTATTGAAACTATAAAAAGCTTATACAAGGACACCAAAATAATAATAAAAGTTGACAATAGTAAAATTGAGGAAATTGCTACCAATAAGGGACTTAAACAAGGTTCAAATGGCTCTGACCACTATGGGACTCAACTTCTGAGGTCATCAGTCCCCTGGAACTGAGAACTACTTAAACCTAACTAACCTAAGGACATCACACACACCCATGCCCGAGGCAGGATTCGAATCTGCGACCGTAACGGTCTCGCGGTTTCAGACTGTAGCGCCTAGAACCGCTCGGCCACTCCGGCCGTCATTTAAACAAGGCTTATCTAATGTGTACATAAATGATTTGGTTAATAACTGGAGACAGAAAGCAAATACCGACATGCAGATTGATAGAAATAAATATGTTAATATCCTTATTTATGCAGATGATGCAACAATTTTGGAAGAAGGCGAAGATGGGCTGCAAAAATCAGTGTATAAGTTACATCAGCTAGGGAGAAGAGAAAATAACTTCAGTATATCAATAACGAAAACTAAAATCATGCTTCATTATGGGAAATACCTCTATACTCAAAAGTAATAACAGATAATATTGCACTAGAGCCTCACTTTCTTTTTGAGATTCAAAACAAGCTATGATATGAATGAGGACAAAGAAAAAGGGCTAACAAATCTCATTCAGCATGTGGAATGATAAAACATTCCAAAACAAAATACAGAAGCAAAACAAATTTAATTTTCTAAACTCATAGCTACGCCTCCAGTCGGTGTATGGAAGTGAGTCATGAATCCCTAGTGAAAGTTATAAAAGTAAACTACAAACAGCAGAAATGAGATTTCTCAGAAAAGTGAAAGTTGCTATCAGTGAAGACCACAAAAGAAATGAAGATATTAGGAGTCATCTAGATATCTATAATATCAATGAAAAGATTGAAGCAAGTAAAACGTTATGGAAACATCACCGACAGAGAAAGAATGTAGAGAGAGTCACGTGTCAGACCATGTTTCACCAGCAAAGAAGAAGGAGGGACATAGGAAGGCCCGGAGCGATGTGACAGTGAAGAAAGAAGATGTGACAGATACCAGTGCCTAAACCTTGAAGTGCAGGAGAAGAAGAAGATATTTACTACTTGCGGACGGTATTTATCATTAAATTAAAAGAGAAATTAAAAAGTATTTGAAATTTATTTCTTGCAGATGATATTTCTTAATGAAGACAATATAATTCTTCTTCTTCGAAATTAAAAAATGAACACAAATGAAGTGCATTTAGCTATTAGGTTATTCTTTCAAAGAAATGTGGAAAATACTAACTACAAGAAGTGCTAGGATGACAGGACGTGTGTTGAGGCAAAAACTAACTTATGTGCTGCTAGAGAGCGTCACAAAGGAGAAAACATTGTAAGGGCAGAGAACAGATTGTGGAATGTACAGGGTATAAACGATAACTGTTGACAGACCACCATGATGTAGCAGACGCCGGGGCGAACAGTTTGATATAGTAGGACACTTGTGGTCTATCCAGCTGGGAAACAGCCTCAAATTGGCCTACAAAGGCCGCCCAAGATACATCGCTAGCGCGCTGCGAGATATTTGCAACATCCTCTCGCTATCTTGTCTCAAACTTAGTTGGCTATTTGGTCAACACTACTAATTTAAACATTCCCTTAAGGGTAATGAAAGAAAACTTTTGTAAAAATTATTGAAAAATTAATTGCGTTTACAGTTCAATCTAATATTAATCCTCAGAAGCACAGGTTTTTGTAATAAAAAGGCCAGGCAAACAAAACGACTTATTCTGTTAAAATTTTCAATGTTTTAAAGTTAAATTTACACAAACGTCAGCGTTATATTTTGTAAGTGGAATAACTGTTTTTTTTTTAATTTGATGGACTTTTTAGCCACAATCTCGTGTGGCGCACATGCCCTTCAATTTGGGTGGCTTTTGTATGGCGATTTGAGGCTGTTTCTCGGCTTCATAGACCACAAGTGTCCCATATCAAATGGTTCGTTTCGACTTCACCTACATCGTTGTGGTACGTTGGAAACAGTTATCTTTTACACCTGTATACAACAAGTCACTGAGAGCATTTGATGTGTTACTCTGAAATGAAGAGAATGGCACAGAAGAGGAAATACATGACCAGCTACACAATGAAACACTGCATTGCCCCCTAAAGATGTAATGAATGTTGTTATCCACTAGGTTCCCACACCAGAAGGAGGGAGATGCTTCTACCATATGCAGAATGCCTGACACGGTACATGTTATTTCTTCATGGGAAATTCCATCGTGCATATTTCTCACTGTCCCAAGCCATCTGGACTAACCTATAGTCACTAAAATCACGAGCACCTAGAGGAAACCTTAAGGCCAGAACAGAGAATGTAAGAAAATAAGTACATAAAAAACCGTTTAGCGACAGATCCCGTCACTGATAAAGTACGTGGAACAGTTCTTCATACACCATAGAAGATACAACTCGTTCAAACTCAAAATGAAGGCAAATTTCATGCGGTATTTCGCACAACCAATAATGCACTTGGCAGTAGGTTAGAATGGTTCCAATTTATTCGTGTTTTCTGACAAAATATGAACTGGAGCTGTGCTCAGATATACTTTAGCTCTGCATAGCTCACACTAATGATTTATATTAAATTAAGCTGTTACCCAGTTTTTTCCTTTTCCACAAACTATTAACTGGTGGGATACTAATTTCTAAGTTTCGTATGAGTAGGGGCTCTCAGATTTGTTTATTTATCCTGGTAAGATTAGGACTCTAAGTCCCTCTCTTATGTCTAACGTTCTTCCTATTTTGGTTCACATTCATTATGACCACCTAATGGAAGATGGGTAATGACATTAGAAAACATCCAGGAGTGACATGTTTGTGTACAGCTGAAGAACGAGGTGCACGAAAAGTGTAGAGCAGTCCATTATCTAGCGATAGATCTCAGATGGCTGTAAATGGGTGGTGATGTCGATGTGAATGATAATAACACACATGTTATTTGAGGTTTTACGTCTAGCATGGAATCAAACACTAAGAAATACGTATGGTGAAAATAATGAAAACAGTAATAGCTATAGCAGGAAAAATTACACTGTTTATTGTACTGACTAAATGAAATATTTTTTTCAGTCTTGTTTTGCAAACTTCATTATTGCTGTACGACCCATGTTCTCGGTTGTATGCCCATTTTATAGTACATAACTGATCCCAAAAATGAGAACCAAGCAAGGATAAACACGTCTTAAGCTGTCGATTATTGCTTAAAGTATAAAAGTTATCTCTGTTGACACTTTTGGCACAGTTACATACGGCTTTACGCGATTAATTAGGACAACATTTGTAATAACTATGATTAAACATACAATGGAGTAGAGCTATGCACAGGAACGGAATTTTTTCTTTATATACTCATGAATGAAGACTCCAACTTTCTCCTCTTATATATAGCGGATGTAACCTTTCTAAAAGGGGTGAATAATTGAACTGAACCTGATCATTCAATAATAAATGTGGGATACTTACATCTGTTTCTTAATTTCTAATATTTATAACTGAGTCAGTTTTGTACCCTTTTCCTCGATGTATACGACTTCGACATCTGTTATGTATTTGTGTTTTTCATCGAAGCAATGTTCAGCAAAGGCTGAGTCTACCTTCCTAGATCTCCAGTCTTCTGAGCCTAGTGCGGAGTCTGTCCGATATATCGAGACCGAAACTTCGGCAGATGATCTTGCAAAGGCCATGTCTATGATGGCTAGTTGTTTAGCTTTTGAACCGAAGAAACATATACCTGCTGTCTGTCGGAAATAGAGAAACACATAGAAACCATTTGCCTTTAAAATGTAGCTTGTCCTATTTGAAGTTTTACCTATAAAAAGTAAATTGCACCATTTCTTTTTCTATCTACGTTGTACAATAGCGATCTGTCTTGCTTCTCCGATTTTTTATTGAGAATTTTGTTACTTATGTTGGAATGAAATTCATTATTTTTATTGCATTGAGTGCTTGCTCATAGTTTCCTTGGGATATGGGAATATAAAGAGGTAATGGTGGATCATGTAGTGGAATAGTGCTTGTTTGTAGGCTGTAGAAAGTTTACGAGGAAGCTGCGATGAATGTATCAGTCAAGGAGTCTTTTCGGTAATTTTAATTTTATGGTTGCTACTTTCTATCAGCAAGTTGTTGTCTAGGAGATTTATGGCGGAACCCCGTAACTCCATACTGACCTTTATGTTAGTGTGCCACATTTTCCCATGAAGCCCTGTAGTTGTGCAGTGGAACCTTGCCTCATGCAGAGAATATCACGACGATTCTATACCAACACACAACTCGTTTTTCCAATGATTCACTCTTAAGAAAATCAGTCTGCCACTTGTCCTTGAACATTTTTGCTGCAAGTGGGATAAGGGTGAGCCCATTGCCAGACTATGTACTTGCTCTTTTGAAAGTAGAGATAATGTTGATTTAAACAACAATCCACTGTACTAATTATACTCAGCTGTTGTTGTGATGTGTAAAATCAGTGATTGTAATACAATATCTATACAATCTTTCACAGGAAAGCTTGAGAACAAGCTGTGTACATCAAAAGAGACTAAGTTTGCATTTGTTGGAATCTTACTCCTACAGCTATACTTCGCAAGCCACCTTCAGGTGTGTGGCAGAGGGTACTTTGTGTACCGCTGTCATTTCCCCCAACTTTCCTGTTGCAGTCGCGAATAGTTCACGTGAAGGACGAATGCTGGTAAGGCTCCCAGTTGCGTGGAATCTGTCTAATTTTACCTTCATGGTCTTTTCGTGACATGTACATAGGAGGAAGAGATAAATTGGTCGACTCTTCTTGAAATGAACACTATCGAGAACTTTAACAGTAAAGCCCAATTTGAAGCAGAATGCCTGTCTTGCAGAGCCCGTCACTGGATTTGGTTGATCTCCTCTATGACACTTTTGTGCTTTCTAAATGAACCTGTAACTGAACAGTATGCCTTTCTTTGGAGCTTCTCGATTTCCTCTACCAGTCCCATCTTGTATGGATTCCATAATGGTCATCAATATTCAAGTACTGGTAGTGCGAGGGTTTTGTAAGCTACCTCCTTTTTTGGTGGACGTTTCCTGATGGTTTCTCCAATGAATCTCAGTCTGACATCTGCCTTACTTCCAACTAATTTTATGTGGTCATTCCATTTCACATCGCTTGGTATGCCTATTACTAGATATTCTATGGAAGTAACTGCTTCCACTGATTGTTCTGCAATTGTGTAATAACACGATCTGCCTATGTATTCGCAATACGCAAAATTTTTTGTGTTGACGGTCAGTTGCCACTGTTTGTACTAAGCATCGATCCTCTGCATGTCTTCCTGCATTTTGCTACAATTTTTTTGCTTCATGAGTTCTCTGTATACAACAGCGTCATCTGCAAAAGCGTCATGGAACTCCTGACATTATCTGCTAGATCATTTCTGTGTATTGTGGAAAGTAGTGAGCCTATAACACGCCCCTGGAGTACAGCCAAAGTTGCTTTTATGTCTGAAGTCTTCTCTCCATTCTGAGTGACATCCTGTACTATTTGCTAGACACTCTTCAATTCAGTTTTAACATTTCTTAAGTTATACACTAAACCTAAACTGTTCTTAACGCTATATTTCCGTGTGAAGTTCAGTTTTTCCTCAAGGTGATGTTGATCCTCCTGGTAGTATTGTGAATTCGTACATATATTGCAGCTGGCACTGGTGACACTGGTATTTCTCGTTTGTGGATTTAGGTAGGCCATACAGCTGTAGAGCCCTAGGATTAATTTGAAGAATGTTTTTACAAACACATCCAGAAAAAATGACGGAACACTTTGTTAGTAAAACTGCTTAGCCCAATTGTTGTGCAAGGTGTTTCAAAATGAGTGTGTAGGTTTTTAAGGCTTCGTAACATTTATTACACTCAACTTACAATTATAAATAATACATGAAATGAAAGAGAATCCTAAACAGTTTTTCTCATATCTGTTCAGTGTGAGCACCATTCGTCACGCATCGAACTGATAAGCAAGTTCTTTCCAAACCTTGCTCAGAGTGTCTGTAGGAATTGTTGCAAAAATGCTGTTTCTAAAGTCAGATAAGGTCAACTGGTATGGAGGCACACACGCGTGATCCTTTATGATCCCTCAAAAATAAAAGCCACATGGTGTCAGATCGTGCGTGAACGTGGAGGTAACGTAAAAGAAGGTCTGTTATTTGACCCTTGCAACCAATGCAGCCGTTCGCTACAAAGTCGTTTAACTAGTCGTGTACTGAATTAAGCCAGTAGCACAGCGTTCCATCTTGCTGTCAAACGTAGTTCTGTGTTTCAACTTCTTCCAGTTCAGGAAAGAGCCATAGTTCTAGCTCATCAAGATAAAAGACATCAGTAAAAGTAGCTTCACCAAAAAGGAGAGGCTCATAAACTTCCTGCTGTGACATGACACGAAAAACATTCAATTTAGGGGAGTCTTGATGCAACTGCTCCATCTTGTAGCGGTTTTCTGATCCCCAGAGGTGCACATTATGTGTGTTCACATGTAGATTGTTCACTGAAGACAACATTGCGCAGAAACTCATCATCGCCATGCAGCAACATTTCGTTTGTACAGCTGGCACATAAACCGTTGTATGTAAGCTTTAGCGTTTTTAACAACTGCAAACGATAAGGATGCAGTTGTAACCGTCTCCTTAAGTGTCTCCACACAGACGTCACTGGAATCGCCACTTAGCGACTAGCCTTCCAAACTGATTGCTTGGATCTATGCGTGAAAGACTCTCTCTCGTCCTACAAGTTCTTTACTCACTCTTGGTCGTCACGTACTTCCCTGTGTACACAGGTATACAAAACTATTTGAGTTGATTTTTCATTTTATGTACTGTTTACAATTGTGAGTTGAATGTATTAAACGCTTCAGAGCCTTAAAACACATATATTCATTTTGAAGCACCATTTATTTAGTTGTTTGGTTTTTGTGTAGTTATAAAGGTTATTTGCTTGGTTCTCGAATTACGTTCTAGAAAATAGGCTCATAATCCAAAACCTAAGTAGTACAGTAATAATAAAGTTTGTGAAACAGGGCTAAAAAAGAGTTTCATTTAGTTAATAAAATATAAAACGTTTCACCAATAACCGAAAGCTGAATCGATTAAAACGCAGTTTATATTTGTTTTTGAAAATTACATCAATAAAGATCAATTATAGGCAGATAGATTTGGCTAGTCGGAATTGGCAGCAGTAGAATGAGAGGAGAGATGGTAGAGGGAGAGAGAAATGCACATTGCAGTACACAAGTAATGAAAAGAAGAGAGAAAAATGAAGGGTTGAAGTGAGAAACGAAAAGAGAGAAACATATAACTTGTAGTGAATCTGGGAATTTCCTTCACTATTTCACAGAGTAAAAGATCCCTACATGTAAGATTTCAATAGTATGTTTCCACATGCAACACACGGTCTTAAAACTATCAGCTACATTCCTTTAGAAGACTTCCGGAGTTAGGAAACATACAGCCTTTGAAATCTCGTCACGTGCTTGTTGCTTTAACATTACTAATCGCACTATTAACTTAATTGAGTTGCTGGTCAAGATCCTCTGGTTAGTTTCTAACGTGTTTTGACCTTCTTGATAACATACTGACTTATCTGTCAGGAATGAGAAACTTGAAGTCTAATTTCAGGGAGCATTAAAGATCTTAGGTACTTAGCAATATGGTACAACTCATGGAAGACCTCTGTTCCAATTTTAAAATATTTTAGAACATGCTGAGCTTGATTACCGCTACGTTGTGGAGTGTATAACCTTCCAACTGAATAGATACTTTTTCATATTTCTGTCTATCATATGTCACTACGCTCACTTTACATTACTTCAACCATTCCTCCCCATTGCTGCAAGTATTCAGACCTCTGTCACACCAGCAGTTTTCCCTCCATTGTCAAATTAAGATATCAGAAGCAGCCTACCACAATTCTCGCCAACATGTGCCTCCTTTTGGTATAAATTTCCCACAGAATAAAAGTATAGAAGTCTTATTTTTTATTTCATATTTCATGCTTCTATTTAAATTATAAAATAATCATGTAACATAACATGTCATTCTTTCCTTTCATTTTTTGCATAGTCTACATTTTATGTTTCTTGAAACCTAGATGGTTGTACCAATTCCAATAGGTCTCCATTTCTTTAGCCTTTGTGGGATTAGTTGTTAACCTGGTGGCCTAATTTATGTAATGCTTTTAAAGGATTTATCTATTTTAGCAAAATCGGATACATTCTCTTCTACTACATTTTCCTATTGCTTTTATTATTTAATTCTGCTTCTATTTTCATCATGCACTCTTACACATACAGATTACACACTTATGGCTATGATTAACCTTACACCATACACTCTGCAATACTGTATGTGCATGTTTTATTCATTTTTCGCTTTTATTATTTTCACATTTCCGCACATACTGCAAATTATTAATCGACATCTTACTTCAACCCTGTTCCAAACATCTCATTCTCAAAAGACGGTGTAGGGCAATATGAGAGCTGGCGTCTCTCCTTTTTAAAGTTGCCTCGGAGTACCGAGAGAAGTGCCGCACTGGTTAGCACACTGGGCTCGCATTCAGGAAGATAACGGTTCATATCCCAGTCCAGCTAGCGAGCTTTAGATGTTCTGTGACTTCCGTAAATAGCTTAAGGCAAATGCCAGTATGATTACTTTGAAAAGAGCATGACCGATTTCCTTCAACATTCTTGTGTGTCGTCTTAGCGGCCTCATTGCCGATGGGACGGTAAAAGCTCTAATCCAGTCTCCTTCGCACTTGAGCAGGCCGTTGGGAAAACAGGATTACATATCAACCAACAGCAACCAAAATGTACATGTATAGCTGTTGGGAGTGCCTGTAAGAAAACACGAAACACTCTAAAACTTCAGGCGATTATACTTTTGTCACAGTTTAGCAGTTTAAATATCTGGCATTGATAGTCACCCACTCTTACTAAATTAAACAAGAATTTCCAGTAATTAACAGAATCTATTTGGCATTAGAAAACTATTTTCCGCAAGGCACTTAACTTGTTTCACCGAATTAATCATTTGTAAAACACTTATAAGACCAGTGCTTAAATATGCCTGGGAATTTGGTCGTTAACGACAAGAGATATTGGAATGCTAGATACCTCTGACAAAAAGGAACGTCAATGAACAGTTGGCACAACGTGTGAAAGAGGAACATGGAGCAGGAGGTACAGTCATCAGCTGTACACTGTATGTAAACATCTCCCTTTTATAAGAATAGTGGGATCAACCATATTGCGGTGGGCAGGACGTACAGCATGGATGAGTGATACAGAAGTTGCTAAAAGGATATTACTGTAGATGGAAATCCAGAGGTCAAAGAGGATGGGGTCGATCGAGAACCACATGTATAGAGAGAGTCGTGGAGAGCTTGAAGAAAATGTGCAGAAGGGAATGAAAACTCGATCACTGGAGCGTGATATCTGAAGGAGAATTGAAGACGCGAAGGTACATACTGAACTACAAAGCCAAAGGAAAAAAAAGAAGTAAAAGTGAATAACTTTATAGTTACTGAACCCAGGTGTAGTTTCAGTATGACTCCGGCGTATTCCTGTCTCTGTAAGACTGTAAGATTCAAGTCTTACAATACCTTCTCAAATATGAAGCACAGGAGTGAATCACCTGTATCATCCAAATCTGTCTCTCTCTTCATATACATTTTTATACATTTCCCATGTTCTTTTAGCACATATAGGTTCAGCCATCTGCTCGTGTCAGTCACTTCTGAATGTTTGTGAACTGATTCGTTTACTTCTCACTTGCAAAACATCAGTGGTATTTACAACGTAACTGTTTGTCGCCCAGTAATTATAAAGTAATACAAGTTATTTAATTAATTATCTGTTTGAGCAGAGTAGCTCAAGTCATAATTTTCTGTTAGTAAACTTTACGAAAATAGCTAACAATGATTGCTTCTGCCTGTTAATATATAACTTGACCCATTCCATATCCGTGGAGTGTCTCCAGCAAGATGTGATTCATGAAACACAGTATACAAATGAATGGGTGAATGAATGCATACTTCTTTAATGTTTTTGAAACACATCTATTTCCACAGCTGTTTGTTTTTCCGATTTATCTGTAATCTGCCTCAGCTAAACTGTCCTTACTTTTCTTCATACTCTTTCATTTTCAGTTGATGTAGACTAACAATCAAGAGTTTGTTTCTCTCAACAGTAATCGCATGTTATTTTCATCTCTACATTATTTAACTTATATCGGCTTTTCTGGCTTTAAATATTTCCTTCAGTTTTTTTCTGCATTTATCCTTTGATTATTTGCTCTCAGTACTTTCCACAGCCCAGTTGTTGACTCTGAGAACTTCAGACTCTTCTAATTCTTTATATCTTTCTATGTCACATACTATGATAGCGTTACTTGAACTCTTGTTTTCTTAATAGTGAATTAAAGAACTGCTTTCTGTCAAGAACATAACTGATGTTTTGTTTAATCCCAAAACATGTTTCAACACAGTTGCAGTATCGCGTTTTTTCTATTATTGTTTCTGAAATACATAAAAACATGTCTTACGTATTTTAGGAATGTGTTGACATCAGATGTTGTTGTCGTTTAGTTTATGTATGTACATTACCTGTTTTTATATAATGTATGCCCTGCGCTGCTAACAGGAATCAGCCAAAGATCTAAATTAATACAACACGTCATCTGCAATACAGGGTTCTGAGGATAACATCTAAATTGCATTATTTTTGTTTAGTTTATTAGCGTTAACTAAACATATATCTGCAGAACGTTGACGTATGCCCCTTTTTTGACGCTTAACATTGCTGTAGTTGAACTATAATGAACCGTTATAGGTAGTTAAATATGCAGTTAGTGCTGCAGTTTTATATTTAAAACGATCTGTGGCCATCGGAAAACTTTCGTGAGGTTTGGTTTGACGCACTGTTTGGTGTGGTTTTTTATTTATAGAGTATGTTGCGGATTTTTAACAGTGTCTACTCATGTTATGTGGTGCTCATGAGTAAGTTGTGGATGTTAATACGTTGCTGTGGCTTAAAGACACTCTGTACTGCACTAAAAACACTTTTTACTGTACATTTACGTTTCAGATATGCTTTTGGCGATCTCTTGTTTCACTATTTTGTTTACCCTCAGCAACTGTGAAGTTTGAATTAGTTGCAATGAGTTTTCACTTTGTTGATAATTGGCTGAGAGAGTTGAGTAACGTTCTGTGGCAGAATAATGGTTAACCATTGACGAAAATATTGGCCAGTATGACAGCTTTTTGGATGTGGTAATTTTCTTGTACTGTTCATAAGTGGTACAGACGGTATCATGTTTTATTAAGATCTGAAATTGTGTTTCTATGTCGCTAGGGTGGTGGTTGTTTTCAATGAGTTGCTCTGTAAATGTGGAGTATGTGTTCTTAATTATCAATTCTGTTAAATCATTGGAGCATTTCATTCAGAAATTTCTATGTATCTGTGTGACATATACTAAGTCGCAATCTTTTCAGGTTAGCTGTAATATCCCCACTTTGCTGATTTTGTCTATGGTTTTGCTGGGTGTTTCTTATCTTATCTCTAGTGTATTGTTTGTCGTGCATGTCACATTTATTCCTTATTTTCTCATAATGTCTCCTGTACTGTGGGGTATTTTGTTGGATAATGTTAATGTGTGCCTTGTTTTTTGTTGTTTGTGGTTTCTTCAACTTGTATACTTCATGTGTTCTCTGCTATATGATAATTACTGATGTTTATGATGTAATATTGATGTGTGTTTTGTGTCAACAGTGGTTTTAGTTTTGGTTCCACTTTTTCACAGTGTTTAGTTTGCAACCACTTACAGTTACAGTCTGTCTGATTATCTTTAGTTCTTATGTGTAGCTTCTTCTTCTTCCTCTTGCGTTATGGCCTCTGTAGGATCACGGGTAGCCCCTTCGTGGACTGCATTCTCCTCTTCTTCTCCCAGAACCTCTTCATTCTTTCTCTTCTTCTCTCCCGCTCTTCTTCCGAGATCTTCAGTGTCCATTTCTCCTGTCGGCTCCACTGGTGACACTCTAATCTCTTCCAGTATTCTCCTCCGTCATTGATCTCCAGCATATTGGTCGGTATATATTTGTTCCTCCAATTTTCCTTTCCTTCAAACTTGATCCCCAATTCCAACCAGTCCTTCCGACGTTCAACAACCCATTTGGTTCCTGTCTTTCCCCTTGTCCTCCCTGTTGTTTCCCACACTCTCTTCGTCATTCTGTCCATATTCATCCTAACTACATGTCCAGCAAACCTTGCCCTTTTGAGTCTGATTTCCCCGGATATTGTTGACAAGTTCCGATACAATTCTTCCCTAGGTCTTCGCTTCCTCCTCTCCCCACTCTCTTTTGGGACCTAGTATTTTTCTCAGTATTTTTCTCTCTTCTTTCTCTAGTTGTTCTGCCCCATTTCTTCCTAGTGTCATCGTCTCAGCAGCATATAATACTACATTCCTCACCGTTGCCTTGTAGTGGCTTATCTTTGCCTCTGTGGATATATTCTTTTTATTCTAAATCTCTCTCGTCATGCAGAAAGCTGACATCATCTTCTTTATCCTCTCTGTTGTTCCCTCCTTGCTCCTGTTCCTTCCTGTTATAAATTCTCCGAGCTATTTAAATTTGTCCACCATTTCCACAGTTCCTTCCGGCTTTTCCCAGTCTGCAGTGGTATTTAATGTCTTTGACTTGTTATAGGCTATCCTCACTCTCACCTTTCTGGCTACTTACTTAAGTTGTCGAGTTGTGTCTTTGCGTCTTCTTCCGTCTCACTTACTATTGCTATGTCTTCTGCAAAGGCTAGGCAGTCCACTTGAGCCCTGTTGTCCTTTTTGTCCACCACATGGGTTTTGGTATTCCCATTTCCTCGTTTATTGCTCTCCACTGACTGATCACTTCGTCTAGTGCTATATTGAACAACAATGGTGACAATTCATCTCCCTGTTTAACACCAGTCTTGCTCCCAAATTCTTCTGACAATGCTCCTCTGAATCCCACCCTTGCTTTTGTATCTCTCAGAATTTCTTTTATGGGTTCTTGTGTAGTTCCATCAAGTCCTCTGTTCTTCAGGATCCTAACAAGAGTCTGTCTGTCGATGGAGTCATATGCCTTTGTGAAGTCCACAAAGGTTATTACTGTATTTTTGTTTTTTTAAGGCCCTATGTTCTTCTTCTATTCTATACAACCTCTTCCCTTCCTGAATCCCGCTTGGTAGTCGCCAACTGTACTTTCTACCTGCTCTTCTACTCTCTTGACAGCACCTTGTATCCGACCTCTAGTAGCGATATTCCTCTATAGTTGTTTGCATCTCTCTTGTCCCCCTTCTTATGTATTGGTACTACAATTGCATTCTTCCATCCTTCTGGCGACTTCTTTGTTTTCCAGATCTGGTGAATTATGTTGGTCATGTTGTCTATTGCTTTGTTGCCTCCCCACTTTATCATCTCGGCTGCTATACCATCTTCTTCAGTTGCCTTATTATTCTTTAGATCGCTTATGATGTGTGCGACTTCCTCCCTGCTTGGAGGGCGTGGCTCTCTCTCTTCTGTTTCAATCCCCAGTTCCAGCTCTTCTTCAGGTGGTTCACAGTTCAGCAGGTCGTGAAAGTGCTCTGCAAAAATCCGACAGGTCTTCTTCGCACTAACAGCTAGCTCCCTTCCTTATCTCTTATAAACAGTTGCCTACCCCTGTATCCAATCAGACTCTTTTTGAATTTCCCGAAAAAGTGTCTGCTGTTGTTTTTCCTGAAGTTGGTCTCAATCTCGTCCAGTTCCTGCTTCATCTTATGTCTTCTGGTCCATCTTATTGTTCGGGCCGCTTCCTTTCTTGCTCCTAATAAAACTTCCCATTTTTCCGGGTCCTTCTTGGTGCTCCAGTTTCTCCAGGCTTTCCTGCGAGTCTCTACCGGTTCCTCACATTCATTGTTCCACCACCAGTGCTTCCGTTTCTTTTCTTCCTTTCCCCATAGTTCAGCCTGTTTCGCCATATTTCGCTTCATGACGTCGTATTCATTGAATAATTCAATTCCTTCCTCATATCTGGATTGATTGTGTCTTAATTTCTATCTGTCTACCTTTATGTTTTCTGTTCTTCTATTCGTCTGTGGCAGTCTGTTCCTGTTTGGAATCCAAAGGCACTTAACTTCTGAAAGATAGTGATCCGACTCTATTCTTGTGTTCTTCCTGACCTTTGCGTCCATGATCTCTTTAGCGTTTGTCCAGCTGATTGCTATGTGGTCGATTTGGAATTCCCCAAGGCGGGTGCATAGGTTTTCCCGTGTCTCATGTGTAGCTATATTTATCCAATGGAATTCTGTTCAATATGTGTAGGAGGTATCTGATGCTGAGTTATTTGTAAGCTGTAGAATGGTTAGATCTGTTGTGCATTATTGTACTGTTTGTTGTGGCTTTTTTTATATATTGAGAACTGGGGTCGGTGGTTTTTGTTTCCTAAGAGGTATACTTTTTGTCTATTTCAGTTTCAAGTGTGAAATGGATGTCTTGTTGGCAGTACTGTTCTGTCTGTGTAAATGTAGTATCTGGTCTCATGTTCCATCTACCAGGCAAAAAATATCATCAACATAGAGGTACGAATTTGCTTTGTACTGATTAGGTTATTACTATTTCTTCAAATATTTTGTTTTAAATATCGTTAAAGAAGATATTGGCTTCTAAGCTACTTGTGGGTGATGCCACGGGGTGTCCATCCTGTTGCATTTAGAATTCATCCACAAACTTGAAACAATTTTGCCCTATGATTGCTTGCAAAATGGTTGAGACTTGTTGTGCCTGTGTTCCTGGTATAACGTTTCTCTATCTAATCTGCCTTCAATAATTTTGACGGTTTTTTCAGTTGGCATGTGGGCACACATGAATTTTATGTTGAATGAGAGTAGCGTCAGTGTGACAGGTATATTAACACCTTTGGTTTTCTGGATTAGGTCACTGGTGTTTTCAGAGCTTCTGTTGTGTGTGTGTGTGTGTGTGTGTGTGTGTGTGTGTGTGTGTGTGTGTGTGTGTGCGTGTGCGTGGTGACTTCGTAGAAAAGTTTGCATGTGTCAGGTTATACGATAACCTGGTGCAGTTCTCAAATTTATCACTGGTCTGATTGGCACATCAGCCTTGTGAATTTTTGATAAACTACTGAGTGTGGGTGGTCTGGAGTTTTTCTGTGTTGGTCTTTTGATTTGGCATTGTAAGAGGGTAGATTTAATGCTTTTGACATGAGTTTGCAATCTTTGGGTAGGATCTTCTTTCAGCCTTCTGATTTGGTTTTCTATTATGAACATTCAGAACTGCACCAGCGCACCATTAAGCCAGACACAGATGTACATTTGCATAGAAACATTACACATATGCAAACAACAGGAGCTGAGAAAATATCAATGACCTGGCCACAAACATTAACTAATCGTAATCGGACAGGGCACAACAGAACAAGATAATAAACTAAACACAGCAGACAAATTGAACCAAAAAATGAAATCATAACTGACACAAAACACACACAAGAATATTATAGCATAGCACACCAGTAATTTTCACACAGCAGAGATCACACAAAGCGCAGAAGATGAAGTAACCACAAGCAATGGGAGAAAATGACATTTACTGATATTCGACAACAAAATAATCCCCAGAATATTAAACATTAAGAGAAAAGAAGGAATACATGTGGAATTCAGAACAAATGACACACTACAGAAAATGTGAAAAACACCTAAGCATACACAACAAATAATACAAAATTACTATAGATAAATTTAGTAATGCAAGGATATTCCAGCTACCAAGCAAAGATTGTGATTCAGTATACGTGGGGAATACAGGTAGAAATTTGAGAATAAGATACACTGAACATTAAGACCATTGAAAACCGACAGCCCACATTTGCAGACCACCTCACTGGAGGCAACCACCACTCTAAAGGCGCGGAAACAAACCTCCAGATCTTAAAATACGATAATCATCTGTACCAGCTATTAACAATGCTAGAACATCACCAAATCCAAAAACCTATCGTACAGGGCAATAAATTCATTAATGATCGAGCAGTAATCTAAACAGAACATTTACAATACTCTATGCCAACTATCAAAGAACGCATAATAAAACTCGCACGCACACACACACGCACACACACACACACACACACACACACACACACACACGCGCGCGCGCGCGCGCGCACTCTCGCGCGCTTTCAAAATGAAAGCACACTGGAACAAATTCAAACTTCGCGGCTGCTGATCCAAAACAAAATAGTGAAAAAAGGGTTGTAGGGCATATCTGAAACATAAACGTGTAGTGAAAGGTGCGTTTAAGACAGAGCGAGGTAGTAATATCCAGAATTAACCAATGAGCAAGAGAAAACGTAAGTAAACACAGATAAAAATCCGCAGCACAGTCTATAAATAGCAAAACACATGAAATAGTTTGTCAAACCAAACCTCACGAAATTTTAAACGATTCCACAGATCATTTTAAACATAAAAACAACATTAAATTTACCAGCCAAACAAAATCCATTACAGCACAAAACAGTACTGCCACAGCAAAGGTAAGCATCAAAAAGCGCCATATGTCACTATTTTGCCCGAAGACATTCAATTGAGACATTGTCCTGGTATGCCTGTGTTGCAGGTGATGGGCTGTATTAATTTAGAACTGTGGCTGATTTCTATTGAAATTCATACTATACATATTATAATAAAAGAAGGTAGAGACATATGTAACCTAAACAACAACAACAGCTGATATCAACACATTCCTAACATACATAAAATGTGTGTGCACATATTTCACAAACAATAAAAAAACGCACTAAAGATGCCACAACTCTGGTGAAACCTGTTTTGGGATTAAGCAAAACAAAAATTGTGTTCTTACAAGAAAGTAAACCGTCATTAATTCATTCTGAAGACACAGAAACAGTGCTTAAAATTGCAATATCACAATCTTTCTCTTCATTATCGTTAGCTGCGCTGTGTATTTTACGGTTCTTTGGGGTTGGGTACCGTCTTTACCAATCAGATCGTCCTGTATCCCAAATTCGACGACAGCCAGTGCTTAAATTTTGAATAAAAAATCATCGGCAATAGTATAAGAAGACTTTCGGTATAAGACATCAGTCTCTCTCCGCCAAAGGGCTTGTCAAAGAGGGTGAAGGAGCAGACAGAGGTTCTCTTACGCTTGCGGTGGAAAACTGCCCCTAAAGGCGGAAGAATCAGCAACGATCTACGGCATGAGCGTGCAGAAGGCAATGAAAACCACTGCATTATGAACACATAATGTGTACCAATGGACATGAGGCCTTTAATTGAAAAAGTGTTTTGACGAACTGTTGTGAAATGATTCAGGTTTCGCCCCACATTCGGATATCGGGGAGGTGTCTGTCAACGGGGAGGTGACAGCGGGTAAAAGATTTAATAACTGACGCAAGTGCACATTTTACGAGTCGTACCGTGGTTTTCAGAGGTTTGGACGTGGTAGGAAAACTAGAAAATTTGAAAAGGTAGATACAATGGCTCCAACTAGACATAGTAGGGTCAGTAAAGGAAAATGAAAATAAAATAGATATTTCTAGTAAGAGGACTGTAGCAACAGCAGCAGAAAATATCGTAACGGTAGTAGCATTTATTATTAATAGAAAGGTACAGTGAACAGGTAAGCAATAGAATTGTTCTCATCAGGTTCGATAGCAGACTAACGCCAAAAATAATAGTCTGTATATATGCCGATGTCACAAGCAGAAGACGAAGGAGCAGAGAAAGATTATGGGGATATTAAAAGAGTAGATCACTTCCTAAAGGGAGTTGATAATCTAATCATCGTGGGGTATTGGTACGCCATAATAAGGGAAGAAATAGAAGAAAGGGTTACGGAAGAATATGCGCTTTCTAGTATGAATGAGAGAGGAGAAATACTAAGTGAATTTTACAGTAAATGAGCAGACACAGACCCAGATGAAGAGTAATCGATCGGAAGAATAAGTGTGAAAACAAGTGGGATACTGAGCAATAATGTGCTGCGTTTGAAGCTCTCAAGGGCTGTGTATATTGCGATAATGAATGCCACAACAGGCAATTCAGTTGAAGAACAATCGATATCTCTAATATGGGCAGTCACAGAACTTGGACGGACAAACGTACAAGGAAGGTAACTCTGAGGAAATTGTAAAGAAATACTTCAGGTGATCGACGAAACAAGCAAGCAAAACTTGCGCACAGAAAGAAATCTGCAGCATAAAGGCACGAGTGAGACAATTCTGACATTGGGCTTTATTGATAGATTCATAGGATTTGTCGATCTAGAAACTGCAAATTCTGAGTCAAATAGGAGTAAACCATGGGGGACAATCGGTAATATACAAAATGTACAAGAACTAAGACGAAACAGTATGAATGGAATATCAAGTGCTCGCACTAAAAAGAAGTAACAGAGGGATGCAGTCTGCCGCCCCAGATGCTTAATCCATACACCAAAGAGGGCATTCTTGATCGATAGAAGTCTACTTGTATCAAAGATAGCCCTTAATTTGAGGGAGAATGTTGTGAGAATGTATGTTTGGAGCGCAGCATCGTATTGTAGTAAATCACGGGCAGTGAGAAAATCGGAAAAGAAGATAATCGAAGCGTTTGAGATGTGGTGCTTTAGAAGGAGACTGAAAAGTGGTTTGGACATGCGGTAAGGAATGAAAATCCTCTCTGCAGAGTAATCGAAGAAAGGAACATAGGAGAAACAGGGACAAGCAGAATAGACATGGTTATAGCACATGTATTAAGACATTAGGGAATAATCTCGATGGTGCTAAAGGCAGTTGTAAAGGGTAAAAACTGTAGGGGAAGACGGAGTCTGGAATACGTCCAGCAAATAATTGAGACCGTTGACTGCAAGGGCCACTGTGAGATGAAGAGGTTGGCATGGATGTGGCGGCACATGTCAAACCAGTCAAAAGAATGACGACTGAAAAAAAAAAGAAAAAAGAAATTTACTGCCAAGAATTATTACTGACTGGAGACCATCAGTGTAAATAATGAAATTATGGAAAAAAGAACGGCGCCTTTCTTCTCGCTCGTAAACTTTTGTCTGTTTGTAGTGCAATACAATTTTGGCAGCACAACCCATTAACTGCGATTCAAGCAATAGCATTAAGGGGAGGTTTCGGTCGAGAGGTACAAAAAATGTGTGAAGCGTAGAATTTGTTTCATACAAGGACTGTGTTTAGTAAAACTGGCGTTTCACCGCCTTATTATACAAACATCCCTGTATGAAAAACAATTTTTTTCTCTCGTGACAAATTGATAACGGCGGCTGCAGCCCTTGTCAAAGGGTGCGCCTCGCGGCGCTGTGCAGATTCGTAGCTATTTCTGAAACATAAAAATAGGAAATTCTTATACGAGAATGATTTTGTGGGGGCCATCACGACGGGATTTTCAGAAATTCCTTGGAAGAAATTGGCACATATTTGAAAAATACCTCAATTACTTGACCTGTTTTTCTAAGTTCAAATGTTTAAAAATACATCTAAAAGAAGAATATAAACCAAGTCTCTCTGTAAGACCCCCTAAATTTAATTATCTTTCATTTAAAAAAAAAATCAAATGAGTCATTTAACCAGCCACTGTCGAGGCTCTAGAGCGCTTCGCGCGCTGAATATATTGTTTCGAGAAAAAGGCGGTTAAAGTTTGGGGCAACGAAAAGACATTTTTTTCAAATCTTACGTTTAATCTGCGATCCCAGAACCATAGAGGAAAGCTATCTCTTCGTCAAACATGCCCTGATTTTGAATTTGCTGCTGTATATTTTTCAATCCGTGCTTTAAAAAAAAAACTGAGGTCATCCTCGCTCTGCGGTAGCCACCCGTTTCCTGTCAGATAACAGCACAAATTGTATAGCTGTTCGTCCCTGTGACGATCCCTAAGGCAATCACGGTCTTCAGAATGGATGGATAACCCTCGCTGAATATATCTACAGCTACATATGCCTACAGTTACTGCCCCACAGCGAAGATGTTTCGGTACCAGTTTCCAGATGCACGCGTCTAATCTCTCGTTGTCTCTTGCGTCTTGGCACGAGCGCACCACTTGCGCAAATCTTCATTGGACGGAAATCAGTATACTGGTCGAATCTTTTCTTGAACTAATTCTTCAAGCGCTTACAGCTGCCCACTTACCTTCTTTTATTTATTTTATTTGGCCTTCAGCAATATAACACTATTTAGTCAAAACAGCTGCCCGTATTTCACTCTGTCCACGGTTCCATTCAACACTTTGTAACTTCGACAATACTTTCGCAATCAAAAAAATCCTTTTTGCAGCCATAAACTGTATTCTTCAATGCAAATCATATAAAGAATCTATTTTTTCATCGGTCTAGACCAGAACCTCCCGTTAATTACAAGATGGCTCTAACCGCAATATTAATATTTGTTTTCTCATTTTAAACAGCTTTATGACAAAGACTTTCAGGGTTATTTTAGCTAAACGATTCAAATATCGAGTATTCTTTCTTTTGTTTTGTTACAAGCTCACGCAATTGTTTTCTAAAATATTAGACAATGGTTTTGTTGTTTACGTGACAAGCTGAATAGGTTCTAAAATTAAGGGGTTCAAGGTAACACGCCGGATGTATATGAAACGTGTGAAAGTGTTTACAAAGCAAGATATTCCACAAGAAATTATTTTGTATACTGCTGTTTCATTTCAGCTAGCATTGCTGTATTCTAGTCTTGCCTCGATCTCGATCCTCTTAGTTCTTTCTTACTCAGTGTACTTCCTCTGATAAGTTACAGTCAGCTGGTGTACGTTTCGCTCAAGTTCTGGATATACGTAATACTGTATTAAATAATAACTTTATAGCGCGTACCAGACCAGCACCCGAGCCCAGACACCAGTCCTTCGCGGACAACAGGTCACAGGGTTCTCCCTTTATCGCCCAGACAAACTCAGCAGAAGGTCTCCCACGGCGCTATGAGACCAGACTCTCCGAAAGAGGGGATACAGCAAAGAGTTTGTCTCGCTGTTTGTTGCTGAGAATGTATATATAGGCGACAAAACTGTGTGCCAGACAGGCATTGGAAGATTACAATCCAGATAAGGAAACTCGTGGGCGAGGTCATTCATTCATTCGCACTTTGTTTCCCAAATATCCCATTATGAAGGAGGCCCTTGCGCGGTGTTGAATAAAACAAGCCATACATTACATTAACAGACAAAAGCAATCACTGATAATGGTTTGTATAAGTTTACTGATAATAAATCATGATTTGCGCTAATCTGCTCACGTTTATAACCGTGATAATTACTTCTAGATTACTTTATAAATGCATACTGGGGAAAAACAGCTTATAACCCTACCACTACTATTGTAATTTAGTATGCTTTTACCTAAATAACAGAAAAACCTTAATAGGAAAATATAATCAACAGAGTTACCCTTCTTACAGGATTTGGCCGTGAGTTGTGTCTCATGCGTAAGTGAATAAGGCTATTCAATTCTTTTTCTAAGATCTTACTCAACGGTTAGAAAGACATGTAGTATGAATAGTATTATACAGAAGTTAGAAGAACTCAGTTCCAAGTTCATTTAGTGTTTTGAAATGTCTACTAACTGTCGCCAGACTATACAGGCAATGAAACAGTAAAGTATTGGAAAAGCAGAAGAATGAATTTTGCCTACTTTCTTGCTACTGTTTAAGTTGCTTCTTCAAATAAATATTACCCTACGTAACCAATGTTGGTTTCAAGAATGATTATTAAAACACAGTTTAAATTAATGGTTCACGCTGTACAAAAGTAAAATACCAAACAAAATCTGTAGGCTTGGGAATGGCGAACAATTATGACGGTTACACTACCCACAGTACGGCCTGCAAGTGTCTTGCTGTATGGGCTCAATTTCTCTTCTTGGCGTCGTAAGCCGTTTGCAGTCTTCATCCGAGGCATTTTTGTGCAAATTAGCAGGCAAAACTTCTCCTGCTCCACAATGGTCTTGCCTCAATCACTGCTGCCTACCGACTGCGTGACTTACTTCCCGCGCTTACTCTAGGTAGCGCGCCAATTCGCCCTTGCCACCTTTTCCACTCCCCAGAGCCACTTTCGTTACAAACAAAAGCACACTGGCTTTTACATAACACCTACTTCTTACATTGTTCCCAAGCGTGACCATTTCTTACAATTATCAAATTTACATCAGCATGAACAATTTATACACACAAATAATTTTAAATAAAACATGTCATCAAAAAATTATTTAACGTAATAATTTACATTGTATTTTATATACATTGCTCACATACAATGCAAAGAACTTCAACCTCCGATATAGCACATTTTACTTTACATATACAGAAAATATAGTATCAATATGCGAAAATTTTAAAGCAAAAATATTATAAAAACGTTTAGATGAACCATAAACAAATAGTGTTACAAGCTGCTGTAGAAAATACCACTGCTCTTTCCCTTATATTGGAAAGCTTCTTATTTGGTCTGAAGGAATCAATCATTTCTTTTATTTTCTGGTCAGGATAGGAGGGGGGAGGGGGAGGGGTCCATTTCAAGCATGATGTCAACTGACAACCTATTACAAACTTTCACACTGAAGTATAAAACTTTATGCATCTTGTATAGACTGTGAAAGTATGAAAAGAATGTTTGCTTACTAATTTCTATATCCTCAAAATTGGCAATTACTCTGATTGCAAAAGTTTCTGAACCTCGTCACCTCAGAAGATCCAAAATATCAATTTTCCAATTAAGATTCTCATGTATTTGTACACCGAAAAACTTAGTATGCTCTACCCTGGCTACTGACTTCTGTTGATGTGTTATATTTGTCGAAAGAACTGTACTCTTTGCAGCAGAAAATTTGATGTACTGTGTTTTTTCAAAGTTTAGAGCATGCCCATTTGCAGAAAACCAATTAATGACTTTTCCAGAGACCTTATTTGTATCATTTTCAATTGGAATTTCTTTTACTGGATTAATAATGATGCTTGTAACATCAGCAAACCGTGTCAGTTCAGCTTCCTGTTTCAGATAGGAAGGGAGCACGTTCACATATATCAAGAACAGAAGGGGACCCATGATTGAACCCTGTGGAACACTTAATGTAATTTCACCCCAGTTAAGTGAAGTGGTAAACTTATTTAAATCACTTGACCCATATAAGGAAATTTTTTGCTTCCTGTTCTGTAGGTATGACTTAAACCACTTGTATGCTACTCCATTTATACCATAGAATTGTTATTTCTGTAACATAATGTCATGGTTCACACAATCAAATGCTTTGGACACATCACAGAAAATTCCTATTGGTGGCATTTTACTATTTAAAGACTCTATTATGGGTACAGTGAAACTGTATATTGCTGTCTCAGTGGAACAGGAAATCTGAACTGTGATTTACTAAGTATCCCATTACTGTTGAGATGGCTAACCACTATTGAGTGAGTTACTTTCTTGAAGATTTTTGAAAATGCTGTAAGCAAGGATACTGGCCGATAATTGTTGACATCTGTGGTGTCCTTTTTGCAGAGAGGCCTGACAATGGTATATTTTAACCTGTCTAGGAAAATACCTAGAGTTAGTGATGCATTACATATGTGACTCAGAACATCAGCTGTAATTGCTCTACATTGTTTTAATATCTTATTGGAGATGTCATCTACTCCAACAGAATATTTATTTTTCAAAGAATTAATAATTTTACTTATTTCACAAGAATTTGTTAGGTGAAACTTAATCTGACTAAAGTTTTTCAAAATAGACTCTTCCATGTACTGCCTGGCTTTTTCTCTTTGACTGTCCTCAACTATTTTTTTCTCCTACACTTAAGAAATTGTTCTTAAGTACATTAGTTACTTGTGTACTGTTGTTTAGGATGGTCTTGTTCTCTTTAATAGTAATACTACCTACCCCAGTGGTTACTTTTCCTGTCTCCCTTCTATCAACATTCCATGTTTATTTTATTTTATTGACAGAGTTATTAATTTCTTCTCTAACATACATATTTCTTGATTTCCTTACAACTTTTCTCAGTATCTTACAATAATTTTATAGTGTAAAGCCACTTCTGGATCTTTACTAGTTCTTGCTGTCTCATACAGTTTTTTTTTCTTTCTGAAGACACTTTAATACCTGCAGTAATCCAAGGTTTCTTTGAAAAGTGTGTGGTGTTAGATTTATTAATTTTCTTTGGGAAACAAAGTTCAAAAAGGGATATAAATTTATCAAGAAATGTGTTGCATTTATCATTAGCATTTGGCACATTATATGTTGTTGTTGTTGTGGTCTTCAGTCCATAGACTGGTTTGATGCAGCTCTCCATGCTACTCTATCCTGTGCAAGCTTCTTCATCTCCCAATACGTACTTCAGCCTACATCCTTCTGAATCTGTTTGGTGTATTCATCTCTTGGTCTCCCTCTACGATTTTTACCCTCCACGCCGCCCTCCAATACTAAATTGGTGATCCCTTGGTGCCTCAGAACATGTCCTACCAACCGATCCTTTCTTCTTGTCAAGTTGTGCCAAGAACTCCTCTTCTCCCCAATTCTATTCAATACCTCCTCATTAGTTATGTGATC
Organism: Schistocerca serialis cubense; assembly: GCF_023864345.2. Lineage (NCBI taxonomy): Eukaryota > Metazoa > Arthropoda > Insecta > Orthoptera > Acrididae > Schistocerca > Schistocerca serialis. The sequence continues at coordinate 455,087,372 of NC_064645.1, forward strand.
TACCCATCTAATCTTCAGCATTCTTCTGTAGCACCACATTTCGAAAGCTTCTATTCTCTTCTTGTCTAAACTATTTATCATCCATGTTTCACTTCCATACATGGCTAAACTCCATACAAATACTTTCAGAAACGACTTCCTGACACTTAAACCTATACTCGATGCTAATAAATTTCTCTTCTTCAGAAACGCTTTCCTTGCCATTGCCAGTCTACATTTTATATCCTTTCTACTTCGACCATCATCAGTTACTTTGCTCCCCAAATAGCAAAACTCCATTACTACTTTAAGTGTCTCATTTCCTAATCTAATTCCCTCAGCATCCCCCGACTTAATTCGACTACATTCCATTATCCTCGTTTTGCTTTTGTTGATGTTCATCTTATATCCTCCCTTCAAGACACTGTCCATTCCGTTCAACTGCTCTTCCAAATCCTTTGCTGTCTCTGTCAGAATTACAATGTCATCGGCGAACCTTAAAGTTTTTGTTTCTTCTCCATGGATTTTAATACCTACTCCGAATTTTTCTTTTGTTTCCTTTATTGCTTGCTCAATATACAGATTGAATAGCATTGGGGAGAGGCTACAACCCTGTCTCACTCCCTTCCCAACCACTGCATCCCTTTCGTGTCCCTCGACTCTTATAACTGCCATCTGGTTTCTGTACAAATTGTAAATAGCCTTTCGCTCCCTGTATTTGACCCCTGTCACCTTCAGAATTTGAAAGAGAGTATTCCAGTCAACATAGTCAGAAGATTTCTCCAAGTCTACAAATGCTAGAAACGTAGGTTTGCCTTTTCTTAATCTAGCTTCTAAGATAAGTCGTAGGGTCAGTATTGCCTCACGTGTTCCCATATTTTTACGGAATCCAAACTGATCTTCCCCAAGGTCGGCTTCTACCAGTTTTTCCATTCGTCTGTACAGAATTCGAGTTAGTATTTTGCAACCGTGACTTATTAAACTGATAGTTCGGTAATTTTCACATCTGTCAACACCTGCTTTCTTTGGGATTGGAATTATTATATTCTTCTTGAAGTCTGAGGGTATTTCGCCTGTCTCATACATTTTGCTCACCAGATGGTAGAGTTTTGTCAGAACTGGCTCTCCCAAGGCTGTCAGTAGTTCTAGTGGAATGTTGTCTACTCCCAGAGCCTTGTTTCGGCTTAGGTCTTTCAGTGCTCTATCAAATTCTTCACGCAGTATCATATCTCCCATTTCATCTTCATCTACATCATTTCCATAATATTGTCCTCAAGAACATCGCCCTTGTATAGTCTCTCTATATACTTCTTCCACCTTTCTGCTTTCCCTTCTTTGCTTAGAACTGGGTTTCCATCTGAGCTCTTGATATTCATACAAGTGGTTCTCGTTTCTGCAAAGGTCTCTTCAATTTTCCTGTAGGCAGTATCTATCTTACCCCTAGTGAGATAAGCCTCTACATCCTTACATTTGTCCTCTAGCCATTCCTGCTTAGCCATTTTGCACTTCCTGTCGATCTCGTTTTTGAGACGTTTATATTTCTTTTTGCCTGCTTCATTTACTGCATTTTTATATTTCCTCCTTTCATCAATTAAATTCAGCATTTCTTCTGTCACCCAAGGGTTTCTACTAGCCCTCGTCTTTTTACCTACTAGATCCTCTGCTGTCTTCACCACTTCATCCCTCAAAGCTACCCATTCTTCTTCTACTGTATTTCTTTCCCCCATTCTTGTCAATTGTTCCTTTATGCTCTTCCTGAAACTCTCTACAACCTCTGGTTCTTTTAGTTTATCCAGGTCCCATCTCCTCAAATTCCCACCTTTTTGCAGATTCTTCAGTTTTAATCTACAGTTCATAACCAATAGATTGTGGTCAGAGTCCACATCTGCCCCTGGAAATGTCTTACAGTTTAAAACCTGGTTCCTAAATCTCTGTCTTACCATTATATAATCTATCTGAAACCTGTTAGTATCCCCAGGCTTCTTCCATGTATTCAACCTCCTTTTATGATTCTTGAACCAAGTGTTAGGTATGATTAAGTTATGCTCTGTGCAAAATTCTACCAGATGGCTTCCTCTTTCATTTCTTACCCCCAATCCGTATTCACCTACTACGTTTCCTTCTCTTCCTTTTCCTACTCTCGAATTCCAGTCACCCATGACTATTAAATTTTCGTCTCCCTTCACTACCTGAATAATTTCTTTTATCTCATCATACATTTCTTCAATTTCTTCGTCATCTGCAGAGCTGGTTGGCATATAAACTTGTACTACTGCTGTAGGCGTGAGCTTCGTGTCTTCCTTGGCCACAATAATGCGTTCACTATGTTGTTTGTAGTAGCTTACCCGAGCTCCTATTTTTTTTTATTCATTATTAAACCTACTCCTGCATTACCCCTATTTGATTTTGTATTTATAACCCTATATTCACCTGACCAAAAGTCTTGTTCCTTCTGCCACCGAACTTAACTAATTCCCACTATATCTAACTTTATCGTATCCATTTCCCTTTTCTAACCTACCTGCCCGATTAAGGGATCTGACATTCCACGCTCCGATCCGTAGAACGCCAGTTTTCTTTCTCCTGATAACGACGTCCTCCTGAGTAGTCCCCGCCCGGAGATCCGAATGGGGGACTATTTTACATCCGGAATATTTTACCCAAGAGGACGCCATCATCATTTATCCATACAGTAAAGCTGCATGCCCTCGGGAAAAATTACGGCCGTAGTTTCCCCTTGCATTCAGCCGTTCGCAGTACCAGCACAGCAAGGCCGTTTTGGTTAGTGTTACAAGGCCAAATCAGTCAATCATCCAGACTGTTGCTCTGCAACTACTTAAAAGGCTGCTGCCCTTCTTCAGGAACCATACGTTTGTCTGGCCTCTCAACAGATACCCCTCCATTGTGGTTGCACCTATGCACTTACGGTACGGCTATCTGTATCGCTGAGGCACGCAAGCCTCCCCACCAATGGCAAGGTCTATGGTTCATGGGGGGGGGGGCACATTATATACATCTCCCCAATCACCATTTCTTAAGCTTTCTCTGAAATGCTGTATGGATACCGGGTTTAGCAACCCCACACTTTTACTTAATGGTTTCCGAACTGTACACCCTGTTATATTTTGTAAGTTAATCAGTTGTGCATCATGGTCTGACAATCCATTTACCACAGGGAAAGCATGTGTTTGTTTTACATCCTCATTCTGTACAAATACATTATCTATTAGCGTGCTACTGTCTTGAGCTACACATGTAGGGAAATTGATCACTGATTCTAAGTTATATGTTGTTGATAACTCTTCACTTTTCCTATCAGAATTACTTAGTTTACATTGAAATCACCACAGATTAATAACTTCTTTTTGTCTGACAGACAGCATAATAGGGAGTCAAACGTTTTAATGAACAGCTCCCAGTCTCCTAATGGGGACCTGCACACTGTTGCTAATATCAGTATTACACTATCTAGCTGAAGTTCACATGGAAAAACCTCAAAGTGCTGAGCAACACAAAATTTGCTGACTTCTACCGTTTTGCATTTATACCCTTGTTTTATGAAAATGGCAACTCCCCCTTTATCCATCCTAGATCTAAAAGTGTAAGATACCAAATTATACCCACTTATACTGACACTATCCATGCCCACAGTTACATGGTGTTCAGACAGACAGAGTATATCAATCTCATTCTTATTTTTGAGATCATCTAAACACACTAATAGCTCATCTACTTTATTTTTTATTCTCCTCGTATTTTGAGAAGTAAGTTGATACTGTCCTTAGCTTTACCCCTGTTTACTGTACATGAAGTTTCTTTTATTCTATTTATCTTGATTGTCATTTGTCTGGACTTTGGCTTTGACCTGCTTCATACAGTATTGAATGGTGTTTTTTCGAACTTAAATGCTGGACCACTTATCGGGAGACAATAATTTTTTGGAGTATTTTATTTATTGTTCCTTCTTTTGATTTACTTCTGCTGCATTTCATTATAATGCTTGCACCATAAACATACAGCAACACATCTCTTATTTGTGTAAGAAGAGCAGCTGTCTCAATATTCAACACTGTTAAACACTAGCAGAAAGCATTGCTTCTGCTTTATCTGAGAGATGCAGGTTCTTTTATATGTAGGAAGACCAAGAGTGACCCAGATACCAGATCATGTGAAACACCAGTTGTGATTTCTCCATTCTCAAGAGAAGATGCAAACTGTCTGAGCTTATAACGCAAAAATTTTTGTTTCCTAGTGGGTGAGTACGAAGTGAACCATTTATACATTACACCTTTAATCTCACAAAATTTCAGTATCTTCAAAAGAAAATGATCTACACAGTCGAATATCTTAAACTGGTCACAAAAAACCCGATAGGTGTAATTCTGTCACCTGAAAACTGTTAGACACGATCGATGAATTCGTAGTTGGCATGTTCAATGGGCAGACCTTTCTAGAGTCCAAATCGTTTCTCACTCAGAATTTCGTAATTTTTTATACAGTGTAACCCATTATTAAATGCATTTCTTTTACCAAAATTTTTAAAAAGGAATTTAGTAGGCGATTGATATCCATTCTAATACCTACATTGAAGAGTAGTCTAACATGGCACAGTTTTAGAGATTTAATGCTTTCGCTGCTTTCCTTAGTTGCAATGACTTCTACATTGGAGTCAAAACGATTTTCATTCATAAATTTCTAAATAAGTAGGAGTAGCCGGAACAAAATGGCGCCGAATTTGGTGAATAGGGCATATGATCCAACAATAAATATCCCAGATGTCTCAGATTTCCCGTGGTCGAAGTATGCACATGGACAGGAGATATTTTATTTTTCTTCTGCAGTACAGGCCTCTTCTCACACGTTGCCTTTCTATTCAGTTGACCTAAAAGGGGGTTGTAAGTTTTTGTCAGTTTCTGCATACAATTATTTTCAAAACAATCCACAGAAATTCCAGAAATTCCATTAGTTTTTGTCACATGACATCTTGGAAACCACTGTTAAAGCATTTTACTCAGCGCCACATCAATGCTTATTAATCAAAACCCGATCAGACGAGATATTAAACGAAATAATGACTGGTTTGAGGATTGTTCGGCAGAGAAGACGCAGCATGTTATATTGGATGGAGGATAATCGACAAATATATAAGTAACTTGAGGAGTGTTTCATCAACATGTGTTGGAACTCTTGTTATTCACGTTATATATTGATACCCTGGCAGATAATATTAATACTTACCTCAGATTTTTTGCAGATGTTGTAGTTACCTAAACGATCTGAAAAAGTTGCATAAATATCTGACCTGATCTTGGTGATTTCAATGTGTTGCATAGATAAAGAATTTATTTTAAATATTCACAAACATAAAATTATGCACTTCATAAAACTCAGAAACTTAATATCCTTTGACTACAATATTAATTACTCATAATTGGTAACAGTCGACGTATAGAAAACGATGTGGAAAGTTCGCGTAGGAACAACCTTCCGTGAAGCAAGAGTCAGTCTTGACTTTACTGGAAAGATTTATGAGACTAGTTATAAGACATCAATTCGACCCATCCTTGAAAACTATTCAAGTGTCTCGGGCCCATACTAAATAGTACTAACATTGGTATTGACGGGCAACACGAATTTTTTTCCTTGGGAGAGCTTCATAGAGATGCCGAAAATCCTGAAATGGCAAACGCTACAGGATGGACGCCACCTGCCCCTTAAAAGCCCACTTAAAAAGTTTCAAGAAGCCGCAATGAGTGAGGAATTAAGGAATACACCACAGCCTCTTACGCAACGATCCCGTAGTGGCTTACAGAGGCACAGAGCCATTTAAGGAGTCACCCGCCTTCCCAACACGTTTAGAAACAGAATATGTAGTACTATGGAAAGTATTGTCTGCCATTTACTACACACTGGTTTGCACAGTATGGATGTAAATCAGTGTCTAACAAATACTGGTTCTTGTAATGTGCTGATCCTATTAGTTATTTGACACACCTGTAATTACCTGCCGTGCAGCACCATATTTTGCACTTTTTACGCTTTGTCCTACAGTATTTCGACGTCAATCACGTGAATTATCTTCATGGCGAATACCAAGAATAGCCACCTTTTAATTCAGATACCCACTTCGTAATTGTTAAAAAGATGGAGCCGACTGCCTCTACACTTTACAATTTTAGATGAGTTTCAGATGGAGATAAACCGTCCAACACAAGAAGTTTTATGCTTGCACGGTATTCCAGTTTGTCCATCTGACCTAAACACACACAAAATGGTTAACACAAACTATTCCGCATACCAGGTTGTCACTTCAGATCCGGTATTGCCCAGCATATATGACACATTAAAAAATAGAGTTATATTGACATCAGTGCCATCTTTGTGCCAGCCGATAAACTCTCACCTTGCCCTCGTACAAAAAAGAAGAATGATTAGGGTTTACTGTACGTTCAACAACGAGGCCTTTTCATACAAAGCTGCCTCAGATTTGGGAAAAATATCAGTCGCGTCGTCCTCATTCGGACCATCCCGGCGATTACCCTGCTATATTTAGGGAAATCACAAAAAATACCTAAATGTGGTTGGTCAAACGGGATTTGAACCGCTGTCCTCATATGTGTAAGCCCATATCTTAACCGCTACACCATCTTCCTCATTGGCATCAGAATCTACATATGATTAACAACCAAACACATCGCCCGTTCAAAAATATTGGAGACTGGTTTTATTCCTGGCGTATTAGCGACGTTAGCACAGTTACTACGGTTGCAACTTGAAGTAACAACTGTGAACAACAGGCATGCATTCGACCAATCAGCTGTGAGCAGGCAGTGTCAAGTAAAGCACATGCGTGCGTCAGCATAGTTGTGTCACAAATCGTAATGAAGCATCGTCTCAAACGGGAGTCTTGAAGATGTTCTCCAGAATGTTTTGAAGAAGAGAAATCTATGTGCAAAGTTCGTCCCGCAAACCTTGACTTACGAACGAAAACGACGACGCGTGGACCTCTGCCGAGACTTGACTGAAATGCAAAACACAGACAACTATTTTCTGGAAAAAATGATGACGGGTGATTGGACTTAGCGCTGCCAATAGGAACTTACCACAAAACGACGAATTGACGACATATCCGACATTCCAGTCCACGTGACGCGCGAGTTGAGAAACATCCCAAAGGACTTTTTGACAGCTTTACACGGTTATATGAACGTTCTGCACGTTTTATTCAAACGGGGAGGACTATGTGGAAAACCTGAAACGTTGGAACCACCATCTTAAGAGTTTCTCTGTTCTTCATTAATACAGTCTTGAAACTTTTTGGACTGACGGAATATACAGGGTGTTCCACCTAACTTTGCCACGTCATATTTTTCCGAAATGAAACAAAATATGAAAAATGCAATTGGTCACGAATGTACCCATGTCAGGGGTTCACACAGTGTGGAGGAATACGCAGTTCATAAATGTAAACAAACATCAAATGGCTCAAATGGCTCTGAGCATTATGCGACTTAACTTCTGAGGTCATCAGTCGCCTAGAACGTAGAACTAATTAAACCTAACTAACCTAAGGACATCACACAAATCCATGCCCGAGGCAGGATTCGAACCTGCGACCGTAGCGGTCGCTCGGTTCAAGACTGCAGCGCCTTGAACCGCACGGCCACTCCGGCCGGCTAAACAAACATCACTTTCAACACAAGGTCACGTTTCTTTGAATGGCAGGAGTAAGTTTTTTTGAATGAAATGAAAACAAGAGATACAATTAGTAATGGTAGGCTTGGTTTCACTACTCTAAACCTTATATCTTCTGGAATATGTAGATTTTAAATAATGGAAACTGTGCCACAGTTACTGCTGTAGTACCGTAATGCGGGTTGCCTCCACTGTCCTCAAGCCTTTTGTAGGCAACTCTCGCTCTGTGCATTACGGCAGAAACTGTGACGCGCCATTGGCATCTTTCACAGTCTATGTGTTTCAGAAAGTATAAGATATAGATCAGTGAAAACAAGTCTGCCGTCACCAATTGTACCACTAGTTTTCATTTCCGTAGAAGAAATGTACGTGTGCCATTTTAAAAAAAAAGTAACTTTGTGTTGAAAGTGATGTTTGTTTACATTTCTGGGTTGTGTATTCCTGGCCATTGTGTGAGCCCCTGACATAGGTACATCTCTGGTCATTTTGCATTTTCCACATCTTCTGTCGTTTCGAGAACATATATGGGGTGAGTCAGGTGGACACCCAGTATATAAGGTCTGTGTCCCTAGTATCTTCCCTATTCTGTTAATGGAAGAACTTGTAATTTGATGAGGATAGCCTGGAGGAGAACCAAGATACGGTTCTTTACTGAACGAAATCAGACAGATTAACTAAATCATTTTGTAGTGAGATCCTCTTGTAGGAAATTTCAGTTTTAATACGAAGAATGACACTGTTGCTGGTGAGCCGCAAGTTGAACATGAGATATTCGACAACCAATTTCCCTTACAGGTATGTATTCTGCGTGTTTCAGGAGCAAGCAGCGCTGTCCCGGCCCACGAGGAGGCGACACCGTTCTCCTGCCATCACGTCCGTTCCACCTGTTGTCAGCAAAGAGTGAGTATCGCCATGTGTTCCCAGATTATCAAAAGGTATTATGTGTTAGGATGCCTTTTCTGCAGGTATTTGTAAGGTGTGTAGTCTTATACAAAAGTGAAAATTCACGATAAACCATTCAGACAATAAGGTAATAGAACATTAAATAATATCGATGGCCAGTGGTAGACGACATCATAGAGACTCTTTGAAATAATGCAAAGATACTATTTTCACATGTTGGCTATTTTCGCAGGAAATCAGTATGCTTACGTAGTGCATCCATGCACCATATGCCTTACAAGAATTAAAATACAATTGTTATATTTGCCCAAGAACATCGACATTTAGCCATAGACAATATTTTTAGAATGCCAGAATGTGGGATGATTGTAGAAATCTTTGTTATTTTGGACAGACTTCTACGTGTGTCGGAATGTGGCGGAAGCAGTGCAAGTGCTAAGGGCGTCCCTAGCGTTGGGACAGCGCTGGAGTGTGGATGTGACCACTTAACTGGAATAAAATAATATGTTTTAAAAGAGTGATTTTTTATTTAGCCCAGCCAGCTGAATTAAGTGAACAAATATGATGTAACGCTAGTACTGGCAAGATGGTAAGCGAAAACGTCCCTAGAGAGCCAATAAGTTAACAGAAAACAACGACGAGATTTTTCGTAGTCAGCAGGGGCGATTAGCGTTACAGTAATAAAACTTTTTAGAAATGTGGTGCTGCAGAACAATGCTGAAGATTAGGTGGGTAGATCGAATAGCTAATGAAGAGATACTGAATCGAAATGGCGAAAGAAAGATATTTATGGAGTAACTTCGCTGGAAGGAGAGATCGATTGATAGGACTCATCCTGAATCGTCAAGGAATCTATCCTGTAAGCAGGTTCAAATGGACGTAGGCTGCCGTAGCTATGCAGTGATGGAGAGATTTTCACAGGACAGATTAGCGCGTGTACCTGCATCAAACCAGTCTTCGGACTGAAGACCACAAGAACGATGTGTGGAAACCGCTATAAGTAAGGTGAAGTGAGCAAGTGGTAATTAGAGTAATCTGCACTGCACTGCAACCTTGCTGGTGTTACTGATGCTAAAAACCGCTCGGCCATAACGGGGGGTAGTCATTGTTCCGCGGCTCTCATTATTCCCTGTTGCCGCAGAACCAGCAGCGGCGCGATAGCAAACTTCGCCGATAAGCACCGCGCATATAGCTCTTAACACAGGAAGGGACTAACAGGTGATCACGCGAGGCGTGAACCGTAGCGCCAAGGTCACCGCTGGTCGCATCGATCCCCCCCTCCCCCCCCCCCCCCCAGCATGTACCCTTCACCTTTACCTGCAACGGTGAGGGAATAATGAAACCTGTCCGCCGCGGCGGTCAGCAAGCAGGCGGCAGAGCTGTTCACCGCAGCGCCGCTTTTCATCCGAAGCCGTCAGCCTCTGCTGACAGGCTAAAATTATCGCCTGCTCGAGTGCCGGCAATCGCCGCTGCCACAAAGACGTTGTCGCTCGGAACCTGTGTCGTGTCACCAGCACCGCAGCTCTGCACTGCGCTAAGGGAAGTCCTACTCGTATTCGAAGACTGCAAAACTGGAATCTGACCTTCGATGTAGTATATTCTCCGCACAACATTTTCCGAAGCTGATTATACAGGTGCCTTTCCTTGGTAGCGAACAGTTAGTGTATATTCTTTACTATCTGTATAACTGTTATTAATTAGAAACAATCTAATACTAGAAATAATCTAATATTTTATTAGAAATAGAGTTATAGCCACTCCGATTTGTTCAAATGGCTCTGAGCACTATGGGACTTAACATCTGAGGTCATCAGTCCTCTAGAACTTAGAACTACTTAAACCTAACTAACCTAAGGACAACACACACATCCATGCCCGAGGCAGGATTCGAACCTGCGACCGTAGCAGTCGCGCGGTTCCAGACTGAAGCCCCTAGAACCGCTTGGCCACACCGGCCGGCTATAGCCACTCCGACTGTTTACTATTGTTATTAACGCTTCTAAACATTACACACAGACGCACACACACAAACACACACACAGGTGTTCAACTGTACATTACATCGCTGGCCGTTGTGGCCGAGCGGTTCTAGGCGCTTCAGTCTGGGACCGCGCGACCACTACGGTCGCAGGTTCGAATCCTGCCTCGGGCATGGATGTGTGTGATGTCCTTACGTTAGTTAGGTTTAAGTAGTTCTAAGTCTAGGCGACTGATGGCCTCAGATGTTAAGTCCATAGTGCTCAGAGCCATTTGAACCATTTTTGTACATTACATCACACCAAAAATTATTTACGTGTAGGTTTCAGTCAACTTACATAGCCTCATCTACAATACTAAACCGTTATCCCGGAACCCAGAACACCGAGCGAGGTGGCGCAGTAGTTACGACATTGGAGTCGCATTCGGGAATACGACGGTTCAATCCCGCGTCCGATCATCCTGATTTAGGTTTTCTGTGATTTCCCTAAATCGCTCCAGGCAAATTCCGGGATGGCTCCTTTGAAAGGACACGGCCGACTTCCTTCCCCGTCCTTCCCTAATCCGATGAGACCGATGACCTCGTTGTTTGATCTCTTCCCCAAAACAATCTAGAACACTTCCAGTTTAGCTATCTATCGTCTCCCACCGGCAACAAAAATGTTATTTCCAATATTTCGTGTAATTTTTGACCTAATTTAAAATTCTGTGATAATCTACTCATTAAGAGGTATAGTATTACGTTAAGACAGTCAGAAACTGTGTCTCTTGGTGCAGCATTACATAAGCCGCGCGCGTAAATATCCAGACTTTATTCAGTCAGTATTTGAGAACGAGAGCACGTAGCGACGTGCAACAGACTTTACACGTGATTTCAAACCTCCACGAAACCTTTTCTACTTGAGATCCTACAGAATAATGAGAGGGAAAAAGTCTTTCGCTTAACACGTTTTTTCTGTTGATTCTATGAAATTCCAGCACAGGTCGTGACGTTTTAATTTATTTCTTCTTTACTAATAACCCCATCCGCAACATATTTTGCAGACAGTATACACATATATCACTTAACGTACTTATTTGAGGACTTATGACGATATAAACATTTACGTGCGTGGAAAAACTAGTTTCTGCTTAAAATGGAGCGCAAATTACTCAAAATATATTTGTACATTGCTTCATAATTAGAGTGCTCAGCGAGTTCGAACAAACTTTCAGCATAATTTCGATCCTTTCCTACACGTTTTCTCTCTTAATGCTTAAAGGGGCGTTCAAAAAGAAACGAGCCAGAGGCATAATTACAGAAACCTCTATGTTAGAAGTTGGCTGTTGAGACGCTTGTCCCACTGTGACACAAGGCGGTGAATGGATGTCTCATAAAATTCCCGGGGCTTCGATGTTAACCAGTTCCACAGGTACAGCTGGACGTCGACGTCCACACGAGTGCAGGAAAGGTAATAATAATAATGAGCGTATGGCATTGGTGGCCGGGTGACCCCTCGTGGGGCGGCTCGGCCGCCGCTCCACAAGTTCTTCAACGCCACTACGGCGACTTGCGAGTGAATGAGGATGAAATACACAAAACACCCAGTCATCTCGAGGCAGAGAAAATCCCTGACCCCACCGGGAATCGAACCCGTGACCGTGCGCGGGAAGCGAGAACGCTACCGCAAGACCACAAGCCGCGGAGGCTGTAAAGGTTATGCTAACATACTTCTTTGACCAAGATGGCCGCCTTCTGATTCACTTCCTGCAGCACGGGCCAAGCGCTCAAATCAAAACGACAAGGCAATCTCACCTGTGCGGTTATTCTGCTCCACGACAATGCAAAGCCTCATACGTCCAACACAGTCACGGCACTCCTGCAGAAATTCAAATGGGAGGTTCTCGGCCACCTTCCATACAGTCCGGACCTCTCTCCCCGTGATTACGCCATTTTTGTTCCCCTTAAAAAGGCTCTGAGGAGCAAACGATTCACCTCGGATGACGACGTCCAGCTGTACGTGCGGAACTGGTTAACATCGCAGGCCCGGGAATTTTATGAAATAGCCATTCACTGCCTTGTGTCACAGTCGGACAAGTGTCTCAACAGCCAGGGTTAATACTTCTAACTTGCAGGTACTGGTTTCTGTACTTATGCCTCCGGCTCGTTTCTTTTGAACTCCCCTTATATTTAACTCATTAACTGTTTTATACATGGTAGTTCGATTCTTTAGAGGATGGGGGCGAGAGGCAGAGGGAAGTGGCGGCGGGGGGTTACTGGTTGCATCTAACATACAATGTTCACCATCATGCGTGAATTCCAGAATTACGTACATTATTTTATATTGATGAAAACTGGACATGATGCAAACGGAAGATAAATCACGATAACTAATTATTAGTCTAACGTTTTTACTGTTGTCCAGTGTGGCACTATTCTTTACAATGAATACTGGTTTCTTTCAAACTCTGAACACCTTTAAATTTACAGTAGTTGTGAAGCAACCAGTTAGTTTTATCTGTCGTGCTGTTTTCTTAACTGATTAATACCACAATACATTACAATAAAAAATATTAGATTTTAATTTACTGTGTACGACTTTAAAATTTTGGCCATCGATAGTTGAAACAGCACAATTCAAACTAACAGGAGATTTTACAAAATCTCTGGTTTCTTAAACCAAATAGAAATTATTTGCTTCTTCTTCCTCTTCGCCACAGGAGCCATATAGTGTATCCACCATGCCTAGTGGGAACAAATGTTCTTTGTAGCACCCTTGATTATTGTATGCCTCAAAATAGGAGCAAAAATTTTCTGGTACATTAAGGTTCAAATACCACTGTTGTCGTGCTATCACTGCCTGTACATATCTACGTTGCTCTCCTGTACCTAGGCTGTTTGCCAGTCTTCTGAGCACTTTTTTTGAGCTTTCGTTCTTTGCGCGACAGTCCAGTGTTGGAATCTGACTGCCATATTCTAGTCCTTCGCCTTGCGTGGGCCTTCGTATTTCCTTGAATGTTGCTATGTGCCTTCAGTATTGTGAGTAACGTCATGTTTCCAATAAATTCCACTCTCGTTGCATCTCGCAAAATCTGAGAGAGCAGATAGGAATATTATAGTTACGCTTAACGTGGATTTTTACCCGAAATAAGTCTGATTGACCTACATCATAACAAAACCGTTTGATGCTTTTTTCCATATCTGAGAGCCTCCAACATTGTTATCAGTTCTGTAAATGCCGTAGCAAGTTTGTGCAATCGAAATTGCGTGTTTGGCACACCGATTCAAGCACTTACTGTCGATTGACCAAATTTTGTGCCTTCTGTGTGTAAGGAGCTGATTGTTTTGCGCATGTTGACAAGTTCACATAGCACGTTTTTTATAGTCAGCGGAGAACGTCACCGTGAAGCGTTCATTACTTATTTGAAGTTCAATTATATTATCCGTAAATTCAAGCTGACAGTAGTTCAGAATAACAACTATGATGAGCCATCGGTGAGATGTTTAATTTCATTATATGTTATTGCCCTCTGGGGGAAGTTTACTCAGATTACGCAGCAAGGCATTGTTTACATAGATTATGAATTGAAGATTGATGTGTTACCTAATGTAGGTTGATTCTTACAAAGAAGACAGCAACCAGCCACTACTAATACTGCTATTTATTTAAGTAAATAGCGCCGTAACCGGTTTCAAACTGACAAGTTCATCATCAGACGGCTGTTCACAAGATTTACAAGATGCAGTTTACATAATCGTCAGTTTTCGATTTTTATTCTTCCACTAGGGTGAAATGTTCTTGGTGTGTTGGTGACCTACGGTAGAAAACAGTGTTAGAAGCGCCCTATATTTGAAAAATACAATCCTGCAACTTCGCAACAAAATTGCGCGGGATTTTCGATGTAAGTACCATAACCACTTAACCTCACATATTTGTTTACTCTGTGTTTCATAGTTTGGAGGTCGACGATTATGTAAAGTGCATCTTGTAAATCTTGTGCGCAGCCGTCTGATGATGAAATTGTCAGTTCGAAACCGGTTAGGGCGCTTTTTACTTAAATAGCAGTATTAATAGCGGCTGGTTGCTGTCTTCTTCTTTGTAAAAATCAACCTACATTAAGTGTACACAGCCACGGCCTCACCATGACAGTTTTAGACAAAATAGGATGTGTTACTCACTTACCTTATAGGTATCTGTGACGAAAAAAGAACTGCAGTTTCAACGCCTCAGTCTAGAACTGCACAGATGGACATTGTTAAGACCTCTGTGGACGAGTGCACTAGGGCAGGAAAACCCGTCTCGCTAGACAATCACTTCCAGGGCGCTCCTAGTTAGTCCAGTCAACGGAAGAAAATTAGAGGAAAGAATTCGTGTAGTCCCAAATTTTCCTACAGTGTTAGGCTGCTGTGCCATGTACATCATATTAAAAATCCTGGTCAATAAGGTGTGAACATTGTGGTGGGGGTGAAGGGTGGGAGAGGGGGGCAGGAGAGGGAGGGGCTGCGTTTAAAGGGATTTTATGATTTTCTTGAATGCCTTAAAACCGCTGTTGTGACTAACAGCTTTCGTCCAACCACAACTGTAGGTTCTTTGATTGCTATGGAAGAAGGATCAAATGGTTCAAATGGCTCTGAGCACTATGGGACTTGACTTCTGAGGTCATCAGTCCCCTAGAACTTACAACTAATTAAACCTAACTAACCTAAGGACATCACACACATCCATGTCCGAGGCAGAATTCGAACCTGCGACCGTAGCGGTCGCGCGATTCGAGACTGTAGCGTTAGAACCACTCGGCCACTCCAGCCATCGAAGAAGGGTCATGAAACTACAACACATGAAGCATTAGTTCACATTATTACATAAATGAATAGAATATTTACTTAATTTCGACACAATTCTTTGCCACAGGACTACTGGATAATTTAAAACTATCATGGACTAGTAAAGCATCACTTGATGCATTAATGAACAAACTGTTCTCTTGAGGTAGAATGTGCAACATTAACGACACTATAAGTTCATCTGGAAGTTAAGCTACTCGTTGGGCCTAGACGATGGTACTGAACTGGGCCAGGCCCCTGCGTGCTTGACACTATACTCACCTCAGTGCGAGAGCGCTGCTACACTGAAGAGGGCGGCGCGCTCTTCTGGAACGCCTACCATTCGTCGTTGCGGATCGTTGCCAGCCTCTCTGATGTCCGTGGCAGCGATTCGCGTTGCCAACTTTGATGTGGCACCGCGACCTCTAGGCAATACTACAAACGCTGCTTCTGTGAAACTGTTTCCAACTTCGAAATTAAACTGCATTTCCTACAAAAAGGTCTATTCATTTTCTCTCTGGGACTACTAGTTTCCAAATTGGATTGGATTGGACTGTTTGGGGAAGGAGACCAGACAGCGAGATCATCGGTCTCATCGGATTAGGGAAGTACGGGGAAGGAAGTTGGCCGGGCCCCTTCAAAGGAACCATCCCGGCATTTGCCTGGAGCGATTTAGGGAAATCACGGAAAACCTAAATCAGGATGGCCGGACGCGGGATTGAACCGTCGTGCTCCCGAGTGCGAGTCCAGTGTGCTAGCTTTCCAAATTGCAAAGGATGGAAAAAATTCCAGGTTATTAAGAATATTGTTCTTACGGTATAAAATTTGTGTTTGTCTTTAAATGAAGTAAGTTAAATACTATATGCAGAAGAGCGATAATAAGGGATATATTGTTCCAGAATGTGCGGAGTAGAATTGCAAGGGTGCTCGTGCAGTTCCCCTCTCCATAGGTCTGCAAACTGAAGATCGAGCAGGGGATTCCCCACACTGTCTGCTCCATAACGTTGGAAGAAACAACTAGAGCGCGCCTTGCGAACCACTGGCGAAGTTGGTTGTGTTAATTTTACCAAAATGCGTTAACACTACATAGAAAGCAGATATGAGGTTCTAATAACACCAATGCAATCTGTTCCACACTGCTAGAGGGTAAATTGATCCTCAGTCATCCTCTACGGCAGCAGTAATTTTCTTCCGGAAAAGGCAACTTCCCCCATCACGAGCGCTGCTCGCTTTTCAGTTTTCAAAAAAATGGTTCAAATGGCTCTGAGCACTATGGGACTTAACATC
Source organism: Schistocerca serialis cubense (assembly GCF_023864345.2). Classification (NCBI taxonomy): domain Eukaryota; kingdom Metazoa; phylum Arthropoda; class Insecta; order Orthoptera; family Acrididae; genus Schistocerca; species Schistocerca serialis. The sequence goes on from NC_064645.1 coordinate 455,104,017, forward strand.
TGAGGTCATCAGTCCCCTAGAACTTAGACCTACTTACACCTAACTAACCTAAGGACAGCACACACATTCATGCCCGAGGCAGGATTCGAACCTGCGACCGTAGCGGTCGCGCGGTTCCAGACTGAAGCGCCTAGAACCGCTCGGACACATTGGCCGGCTTTTCAGTTTTCAGACAGTCTATACCTCCCCAGAATTTCCTCTCCAGTTCTCTTACGTGAGCAGACGAAATAACTTCACTGAGCATGTGTTTATACAGTGGAGTTATTTTCACTTTATTAAATGTGAACTTATTCATAGTTCATAATTTTCTATGTAAAATATGTATCTGTAAACGGTTTATTCCCAAAGTAGTCTCCATCTGACGCCAAGTGTTGCAAGGGGTCCATGTCAGCGAAAAAGCGATTGGGGTGCATTCGATGTAAATGGGGATCCGCGAGAGTGTACCCCATTTAGGCAGGTCGCAACCAAGATTCCATTCTCTTCTCACAGAGCTGCAGCTTGCTCCTGTGTACGTCACTGTCTATCTCATCGGCTGAGAGAGAGAGGATGGATCTCTTTATCTTCGCTCACCTGCTCACAACACTCTGCTACGTTATGAATTATGCTTTTAACTCCACTCAGTAAAATACTATCGCTTACGCTTCTCCGAAGAGTGTGAACAGAATCTGGCGCTGCCCGTCATGGGTGAGGAAACGCTTCGTTAGTCAAGAGATGTATTAATATCCGACTGAACACAACACGAGACAACAATCACTTCTTAACGAGGCGAGGTTCCGTGTTGTATCGCTGAGATTGGCAGCGGCTGGACATAAAACGTGTGCGGCCCGGAGTCCACCGACTTTTATCGACTTCTGCCGACCCAGAACTATGGCGACCTCATTCACCTTTTTGTGAACAGATTACGGCTAGGTATCATACAAATTAAAGTGAATCAATATCATGTTGCTTGTGAGTGCTGGAGAAGTGTACCTTAACTATTTTTTATCAGATTATCTTTTTGCAGTGCCTTCGATTGAGATGAGACGAGCCAATCATGAGGGTTTATTGTGATATTATCGGCTATTTACCCAAACAGCTTAATTTTTGTCCACAGATAAATGATACGAAACATGACCGAATGTAAAAAGGAATGTAGACACTATTGTGTTGATTACTAGAAGTTCGGCTTCATTCCATCATTGTTGGACAAACGATTACCTACGTCCCATTTACGCAGCAAAGTGTTAAGAAACAATGCTATGAAACTGTTCAAGCTGGATGATAATCTGAGAAGCGTCACCCTGATAAGACAGGTTTAGATGGGAAATACAGTACTTTCAAAAACTTCAAAAGACACCCACGGTGGACAGTAAATTCGCTTTAACCTCACAAAGAGATGATTTGTTGGCGTCTTAACAATATCTCGCTACTTATAGCAAAATCAGGAAAACCGCGTAGTATTGGGAACGATTTAATTTGGCAGCCATTGAAGAGGTTTTAAAAACCGTTATGCAAAAAGCTGATTACGACAAACTCAAAAGAATTCCTTTGAGCAACAGCACAGTTCTAAGGCGTATTGGTTAAATAAGTCATGATTCTGAAAGCATATTGTGTAATTATCTGCGAACCACACATTCCTCCATACGAATTGACTTCACCTGGTAATTGCCTTTCCCGGAAGAAATCTATTGCTGCTTTACTGGATGACTAAGAATCAATTACTTCTCTCGTAGCGTAGAATAGTGCGCTGAGAAGTACGTAGATTATGTCCATAAGCTTTACTTACGTTAGTGTTATTAGCAGTTCATATCTGCCTTCCAAGTAGTATTTCCGCTTTTTGCGCAAAGTAAACACTGCTTCCGCCAGTGATTCATAAGGCGCACTTTGGAGGGTGGGTACCGCTTTGTGAAACACCCTGTAGTTGCTCCTAGTGGAGTAGTGGGGTAGACAGAGTGGGAAATTACCTGCTCGATCTTCAGTTTGCAGACCTGTGAAGGAGAGAAGTGCAAAAAAACACAATCCGACTACCTACCTCCCCTTGCACTACTCCTCCACAGATTCCCCGCCTCTTCCCCCATCGCCCCCTTTCCACCCTCTCCACCTTGTTGCAGCCTCAGAACACAATTTATCTCCCAGTACCGCTCTACTCCACTTAGACATACCAGATGGATTTAATATTTGCTTTTAAACCACTAAATGTAAAGATAAACATTTATTTTATACCGTCAAAACAATATTTTTGATAATCTGCGCTTTTTCCATCCCCTGCAATGCGAGAACTCGTAGCCGTAAAGAAAAAATGAATGGGCTCTTTTTCGTAAGAAATTTAATGTAATTCAATTTTGTGCTGCGGAATACATCCGTTGGATGCCGCAGTTTTCAAGTTATTCAGGAAAAACATTTAAAAAACCTTTAAACGCCGACCCTCCTCTCCAATGTCCACATCTCATCGGTCAGGACTTTTAATGTGTTGTTGATGGTACTCCTTCCGACCACTGTACAAAAATCTGCGACTAAACGAATTTTTTCCCCACGTCGACGTTTTTTGGTCTTCGTTGACTGGCCTGAAAAGCGCTATCGTAATTGTGGGAGGAACCTCGGAACCTCAGTCTTCTTTGTAGTCATCTGAGGAGCAACAGTACACACACAGGTGAACCTTTGTAGAATGCCAGAGAAAAAATAAACTTAAAACTTTGGCCCTTATAACTGCACACGTCGGGTTGTGCCGACTCCACTGTAGCTTGAATGGATTTTTAAGTTTTTTTACATGCCCGACTTCTAATTTCACCACACAAGTCTCCAGGATTGAGCAGTTATTGCCCGATGTCGACACACAATACAGTTTGTTAAAGCGGAGTTCGCCGTTATTAATTATTTTCTTAGATTTAATTTTATTACTCGTACAGAGACTCAACGTTCCTTTGTTTAACAGCGCGCCGTCAAAATAAGTGTGAAATGCTAATGTCTTTGCAATACATAATGTCGACTATTGAGTTAAAGTTCGTACCTATTTTGCCATTTTGGAGGAGAGAAACCTTAAGCGCTTCTGCTTCTATAGTCTCAGTATCAAATGTTCACTAATTTCAATTTGCTTCCTATCTCGGTTCAGTATTTAACACAAATTATATATCAATGTCATTTCAGAGATATTACGTCGGTTCCACACTAACGGAATAACACGTAATTGTCATTTAACATCACTTTTATTAATAATCCTTTTTCTTATGATATAAATGTTAATGAATGATCACTATCTAGGAGGAAAGAGGGATTGATCCTAATCATGAGATAATAGCTTTTAATGAGCCCGGAATCATTAATTAAATAAAAAGTCACGTTCAAGGATGATATGCGAACAACTTCCGTTACGTCCGTTTTCACGTATCTGTCAAAACTAATCCTGTCGCCCACAATTCAAATTAACACTGAAATTAACCCCTTTTGTCGGAACATCGAATCGTAACTATTTTGTGAAAGTTTATTCTAGTCCCAGAATTAATTCGTTTCAGATACGCGCACGACCGAACAGCAGAACCGAACAACGCAACGACGTTACATTACGACAATGTCCGCCCAATGAACATCTCTTTGACTTTATCTTCTCTACTCTTCTTAATTAAATTATTCCTAATTACAATTTATTCAGCTATTTATCGAAAACATCTAACAAAAAAATTAAGTAGATTCATCCCAACGTAAAAGATCCGTTATACCCTGTAACTGATGGTAGGATCGTTGAAGTCATCTAGATGGCCAGTCGAGATATTTGTCATGAGCGTAAGCCGTAAGTATTGATCATAGTGACCATTGAAACATGCCAGGTCCAGTTCAATGTGGCCGCTAGCAAAATGCACACGATAGCTGCCACCCACAAATCCTGCCGTTTCCCACTCACTACATTAAAGCCACGCATTGTCCACATCTGTCATCAATCGGTACTGAGTGATAAGCTGCGGTAACCTACCTCAGTAGTGATCTTTATACCAACATTTCGTTTGTTTCAAAGTCGTTCACAACTATCCGTTAGGCAAATGATCTTGATATTTTTTTTCTTTGCAAGCCAGGGACCCAAAGTTATTAAAAATTCTTCTGTTTGCTCTTTTTTATTCTTCCAACATTCCTTCATCTTTTAACAACGGCTCTTTTTCTTTCTTTAGACACTTCCCACCGGTTCTCTTATTGCTTCTGCCTTCCTGTTAGGGCTTCTGCGTGTAGTTGTCCAGGAGAGGGGGACTAGGGCACAGTAAGGGTTGAACCTCATTCGTCACCAAGATATTTATTTATTTAACAACATATGCTTAAAAGGTCAACCAAATCAATTACGAAAATTTTCCTTGTAAGCTTACAACAATTAATTAATTAACACGTTAAGAACGATAAAGATAAGCCTCAAAGGTGATAAAAAAAAGTGTACATCCCCGAACGTATCCTGCAGTGTTTATTTTGCATTCCAGTAAGTTTTTAATACACCGTCACACTGACCCACATTCTGCTGTTAAAACATAAGAAACCGAAAACGTTGTATATGGTTATGTTCACAGACAACAAATGAGCTTTGCACTTAACTATCACATTTATGGAAGCAAATACTTTCAACAACATTCAGAGCCCAAGAAATTTGTTGCAATTCCTTGAGAACTAATCTCTTATCGCTAAATTTCAATTCCAGTAATGGGGTACCATGTAATTATTAGGACACAGAAACATTTTTAGTACAAACTAATGTGATAGAGAACGATTCAAAAATTTAATGTACTATCTATGCTTCCACCCCCCCCCCTAGCTACAACAAGAAGAATTTGTTACACAAACAATTTGGCCATTCAGGTTGTATTTTCTGACGACCTATTTACTGATTTACAATTGCGTTGTATCACAGATTGTTAAACAACATTACTTACTAAAGGAATGAAAATTTACTAAAACAATGACCTTAAAATTTACATTCAGTTCCCCAAAAGGACACAGGCACACATTTCAAAAAATACCTAATTTTTTTAAAAAAAACAGGACAGGTACAATGTTGTATCAAGCAACCGGCGACCTCAGAATCCAACCGGCTGCACCCAGGCACTTACTCAGCACAAAGAGGATATAGACGCTTCCCGGATGGCGCTAACAACTGCTAGTATTAACTGGCAAAAAAAAAGGATCTTTAAGTTCAACAAATACTCAAATCGCAAATGATCTTTAACTGCTCAATAATGGAATTGAACACAATATGACTAAGAGTGTAATTACACACCCACATATCAATAAAGGGGCACAAACAAAGCCTTCCAGTATTAACAGCAAAAAAAGAATGAAAAACAAACAGTCGGGGCCTTATTACGGAACAGAAACCAAAACCTCAACAAGGAGATCAGACGTTAGCCTGCCGACAGCAATTCAGTTTCAAAAACAAGTTTTGAATGGATGCAGACGTTTGGCAAACGATCTTCCATCACATTAGTAGACAGTACCCTAAATATCAAGAAATAGGCACGAGTCCTTTTCTCCCAGAGTTAACAAGGTAACTAGAAACCATCAAAGCCACTCACAGCAATAACTGACGTAACTTAAACCAAAGTCCACAAAGCTGTCACACACAAGAAGGGAAAACACAGCCTTAGTTACAGGAAATCATAAATTTGCGCTGGTAAAATAAGCAGTTGGTACAAACAAGTGCAGACGTCTTGAACTTGTTCTGAGCGTACCCACAACTGGAGCTTAAGCAAGGACTAAGACTGAGCAGGTATTTTTATAGTTGGATTAGGCGTGAAGGCGGGTAAGGGGCATAAGACGACTGCGACGCACTGAGAAAGACAATGGAAAAGAACATTTCGCGAACCTCACGCCGTCCACAAATTCACTGAGCAGAACTAAGGGACCTCACCAGACGTTAAGACGGCGCGATTTCCTCCTAACAGAGGCGACGCAACCGCGGACTTCCGCAGTAGGAACAGCTTCGGCCGCCTCGTGTCTTCCTGAACCGCCAGGAAGAATCTTGTTCTCGGACGCGGGGCCCCAAGTGGAATACCAAAGTCCAGTCGGTCGACAGAGAAATCGCACGGCTCCAATGAGAAGACGCCGTGTCAAAACGGCACGCCTTGCGCTAGGGGGAGAGATGGCATGCGGAAGACGTGCCGCGGGCTCTCGACACGGTACGGCTCACCTGCATTCCTCATAAATGTAACACGTTACTTCTAAAAATTCACTGCCTCACAAAGAACGTGAATCGCCTAGAAGATGAGGAGGTCGGACGCCAATTTAACTTTGAACACGGATACACCACCGCCGGCTACGTAAATGATCAGAGTTACAGTTCTCTGTGAGAGAACAGTCACTAGAGTGCATTAGTGACGTTGGTGTGTTGTGGTGTTACCAGGCCTGGTAGGGTGTGTAAGTGGCGTGAATAGCGTCCGGTGTGTAGCGATCACTGTCTGGAACACGGAAAAGCTGCTTACTCTCGTGATACATTGTTACCAGCACATCACAGAGTCAGAAATTGGCCTTATTCTCGGCCTCCAGCTGGCCATCAAGTCGGTTCGTGCAATATCCAGACTTGTGGTGCATTCAGATGTGACTGTGGCCCGATGTCGAACGGAGTGGGAACGCGAGGGCAGGTGTATTTGTCGTCCAGGTGCCGGTTCGAACACGTCTGACGGGAGTTAGGAGGAGGAGGAGGAGATTAGTGTTTAACGTCCCGTCGACAACGAGGTCATTAGAGACGGAGCGCAAGCTCGGGTGAGGGAAGGATGGGGAAGGAAATCGGCCGTGCCCTTTCAAAGGAACCATCCCGGCATTTTGCCTGAAGCGATTTAGGGAAATCACGGAAAACCTAAATCAGGATGGCCGGAGACGGGATTGAACCGTCGTCCTCCCAAATGCGAATCCAGTGTGCTAACCACTGCGCCACCTCGCTCGGTACGGGCGTTAGGGAGGTTCGTCATATTGTGTACTGAACACATCGTTGAATCATGGGACTTAGGGAAAACAGGAAAAGGTGTGGACGGGGCCTTACTCAGTTGCACGGTAAACACATACACTCTATTTAAGGTAGTAATTTTCAGCAATCATTTTAAAAGGAATTGCTGTAACACAAACTACACTGATGGCTGAAGGCCTTATTAAGAAAGAATTCAAATTATTTGTCTGCTGAAGGCCACAAGCAATACCACAGACAACACTGACGGCTGAAGGCCTTATTAAGAAAGAATTCAATTTATTTATCTGCTGAAAGCCACAAGCAAAACCACAGGACTATTAACGGCTGAAGCCTTGAATTACAAATAAGAAAGACAACTACACGTTGAAAATATTAAGATAAATTTTAAAACAATCATAAAATTACTGACTGTAACAGAAGCTACACAGACGGCTGAAGGCCTCATTAAGAAAGAATTCAAATTATTTGTCGGCTGAAGGCCACAAGCGATACTTCGGAACAATTAACGGCTGAAGGCCTCAATCACAAATGATGAAGACAATTACACGCTAAAAATACCAGACGCAGCTGTAGGGACTTTTTTCAGGCCGATCTTTGGAGCACTGTCTGTGGATCACTCCCTTCTTTATTCGGTCTAATTGTGCCAATTGTTTAAAAATAATATTTGTTTAAATTATTCCTATTGCCTGTGGCCTTCAGCCGACAAATAATTTGAATTCTTCTTAATAAGGCCTTCAGCCGACAGTATAGCTTGTGTTACAGTCAATTTTTTAAAATGATTGTTTTAAAAATTATTTTGGTATTTTCAACGTGTAGTTGTCTTCCTCACTTGTAATTCAGGCCTTCAGCCGCTAATTGTTCTGAAGCATTTCATGTGGCTTTTCAGCCGACAAATAATTTTGAATTCTTTCTTAATAAGACCTTCAGCCATCAGTGTAGCTTGTGTTACAGTCAGAATTTTTTTAAAAAGTGATTGTTTTTTTATTTTTTCCTTAAATAAAGTGTATGCGTTTACTGTGCAACCAAAGGTAACTGATTAGGCCCCGTCCGCACCTCTAACCACGTCTCAGTTAAACTCGATAAAATCATTGCAATTGGCAATGGCTTTATCCGGTTTACATAGAACCTTAATCTTTTGACTGTAAGTAGACGCAGACGTTGTCGCTTTTATTTGTCCGTTTCTAGGCGTGGGTAAATTTCCGATAAGTTCTTTTATTCCTTTGTATACATTGAAGCACCTGAAGATGTAAGTTTAATTTCTCGAAACCGGTCGTGTTCTCCAATAAGGAACTGTAACAGTCGCAGCAGTCTTCTTTATTCAAATCGTGGAATATCTCGGCTGTGTTTCCCCTACCTATAAAGCAGTGTGTACAGCCGGCGGAGTCTGGAGTGCTGCCGTGGCCGGGAAGCACGTACTGCTGACGGAGAGCGCCACACTGCCTTCAGCGACGGTCGCTGCGCCGCGCTGCCCCCGATGACCGTCGCCGGAGAACGTGGCGGTGTCCTGGGCAGACACGACCCGCTGTTCCAGTGCTTTGGAGCGGCACAGCAGTGTCACTCCAGGCGGCACGGTGTGCAGAGCCGTCAGGTCTGACCGCGCGTCACGGCTAGCAGGGACTCGGGGAACTCTGGCTGCAGAACGGCACATCACGGATAGCCTGCATCTACGTGTCTTACCTCTCATTTTTCAACAGGACAATGCTTGTCCGCACAAGCCACGTGTCTCTATGAAATGTCTGCGTGATTTTGGCCAGCAAGACCCCCCCACATTTTTCCCCCGATAGAAGATTTGTGGGACCAGACTGGACCTCAACTCCGTCCCAGAGCCAGTACCCAGGACATTATGAATCAGTTACAGCAGTTGTGGGCCAGCTTCCCCTAAGAGACCATACAAAGGTTTTAAGACACCCTCCCCAATCTGCATCCAGTGCAGAAAGGGTATAATGTCATACTGATAAGTAGCGTCATACTGTCAAATTCTTTGTAAATCAGACTCGATACTACAGTCGCTGAAATATCATCACATACCCTCCCAGCCGTGAAGTTTCATTTCGTTTCGTGCCCCCTTCCTGGCTGCTTTGCTTTCTCTTCGTCAGGCAGTGCGTTTGGTAGACTTTCTACTACGTCAGTATCTGGTTTAGCGTGTCGCGCAACCGTGACCAACATTCTTAGGTGCACTACCAAGTCGCTAAAATTCAATTAGTTCCTGCTTGCGACATACCGTCATTAACGAAGAATCTCTATTCCTCTCCCTAAGCACCAGCTGCGCGGTCTAGGGCGCCTTGCCACGATTCACGCGACTCCCCTCGTCGGAGGTTGGAGTCCTCCCTCGGGAGTGTGTGTGTGTGTTGTCCTTAGCGTAAGTTAGCTAGATTAAGTAGTGTGTAAGCCTAAGGACGATGACCAGAGCAGTTTGGACCCATAGGACCTTACCACCACCACCACCGCCGCCGCCGCCGCCGCCTAAACACCAGGAGATCTGTCACGCTATTGCCGACCGGTGTGGCCGAGCGGTTCTAGGCGCTTCGGTCTGGAACCGCGAGACCGCTATTGTCGCATGTTCGAATCCTGCTTTGGGCACGGATGTGTGTGATGTCTTTAGATTAATTAGGTTTAAGTAGTTCTAAGTTCTAGGGGACTCATGACCTCAGATGTTAAGTCCCATTTTGTCATGCTATTAGTCAGTCGGATGTCGCACGTCTTGTAAATCGTACAGCAGTCACCGTTAATTAACGGTATTACGCGTCTATAACTTCTCTTTCCTTACACGAGAAATATACAGTTGCAACTTATAATAGCCTAGGGTATATACTGAGTGCACCTGAAATCCACCGACAAAATTTCGGTCATTCGGAGATATATAGGGTGCTTCCGTAAGAGCATACAAAAATTTAACAGGATATAGAGGATGATCCACTGAACAAGTTGAGGTAGATAACCTGGTGTCGGGGAAACCAGCTTAAGGAGGCAATAGGAGTAAAATTATATTACTGTGTACTTTTTTATTTACATTAGTTAACTGCAAATACCATCACTGGCACTACGATCGTATCATCTGTACTTTATCTTATAAAATGTGCTGAAACTGTCGCCGTCAACCTCAACGCAAGCATGACATCGGCGAATAAGATTCTGACGCACCCAGACCAATATCCCTGATACGTTTCGAATCACAGCACAGGCAGCCACAATTCTGGCAATTCTTGTTTCCTTGCAGGAAATAGAAAATTTACATGTAAATAAACAGCACAGTACATGTAAACTTGTACGGATGTTAGTTGTGGATAAGCTGGAAAACAGTAATGCTAGACAAAGCGGTAGACAAATTTATTTCCATATTTCCTTAAGCTGGCAACTCCGACCACAGGTTCCCTACCTCAAATTGTTCAGTGGCGCATTCCCTATGTCGTGTTACATTCTTGCACGCTCTTGCGGAAACAGCTTGTATTCTGCGTATTTTGGTGTATGGGGTGCGTGGTTTCTGGTTTCCCGTTAATAACGCGAGTATTATTTATCTGTTTTGTTATCGCAGTTCTCTTTCTTGTCGAAAACACCGTCAGAAAAGCGAAAAGCCTGCAATATCCAATCACGGAAAAGAACAATAACAAAAAAAAAGCAGCAACCTTGAGACGGAACTGTGACGTGGTTGCCGCCATTGCGGGGAACAGCTCACCGCAGCCCAGCTGTGCCTCTGCCATGCATCCAGTGAACATGAGCTCGCCGTCTGACAACTCTCCATCAGTCAAAATGTCCGAAACCGCTGTGTATCGCCATTAACGTACAACTAACGCAGCCAGAAAAACTAATCCGAGACAGGACAGAGAGGAACTGAAGTCAAACTTGAGGGCGAAAAGTAAAGTAGACCTTACTGTTGCCAAACAGCAAGTGCCGTGAGTGCGTGGAACAAGTTCGTTTCCAAACAAAAGACACGATGCATGCCGTCGACATTTGCACTGTTGTGCAATATTGTACGTGCTACACAGTTAGAAATGTAATTGGGGGTAAGAAATCAAACTAGATGCAATTAGCACACTATAACAAGCCAGCCGAGACCACGGGTCCCTAATACCACAACGCTCAGACAATATCCCTGAAGAACCTCCAAAATGTGGCCAATAGAGTTCGCGTTCAACCTGGAAAGTATCAAAAAAAATGGCTCTGAGCACTATGTGACAACTTCTGAGGTCATCAGTCGCCTAGAACTTAGAACTAATTAAACCTAACTAACCTAAGGACATCACACACATCCATGCCCGAGGCAGGATTCGAACCTGCGACCATAGCGGTCACGCGGTTCCAGACTGAAGCGCCTAGAACCGCACGGCCACACCGGCCGGCCTGGAAAGTATCAATATACTTTAATATTACCTTGACAAAAAGAGTACCTGTCCAACAGACTTATTCACAATCCCGATATTTGTATCCTTTCTGGATACTCGCTCGCTTGCAGACTGTATATGCCTGATAGGTCAACCGACAAATCCGGATCCAAATGCCAACTACACCAGATGGCCCTTCCACACTTGTACGGCTTCCGCATTACGCCACGTTACGGCATTATGGCGTTGTTTCTCACGAAGACTCTCACCGGTTCAACAGCGCAAGAGCTGCTCCACGGTCGTACAAATGGTTATCTAAAGAATGATTCTCAGAAACAGTCTGGGACTTGATTTGTTAACAGAGAGACAACAGGATGGCGAACGATAAAATAATCAAAGGGAGGAAAAGAAGCTATGGACAGCAGAGAATTAATAGATAAGTAACTGAAGTATAGTAGTTGTCAATTCATTGCCAGTTGATGACCCCACTGATGTTGAAGAACGTGGATACGTATTGAGCAGTCAGTTCAGTATTCGACAGTAATATTACCGTATTTAAAAAAGTGTTAAATAACTGAATTTTAAAAAGAAGAAAGTAGTAAAGTGGGATAGCCACATACAACACTGTAATCAATTTTTATCCAAGAAAGCAATAATACCGTCATAAAATTAAGTGGACGACGTATTTCTGTTCCCTGTCTATAAACGAACGTATAGCTGCGCTAACATGTGTCTCACAGTTGCCGGTACGCGGTGTACTTGAACATGCACATTACTTAAGGACGCAAATTTTAGTTTTTTTTTTTGGGCGCCTCATAACTGGCTACATATTCAGTGTCCCAAAATAGCGTCACATTCCCGGTCACGAACGCTAATTGATTCAGCTGGCGTGACTGCTAAAAGGAGACCGTTAAATAATTAATGAATTTGTCACCGGCCATGAACTTCGCGCATTTTATCGACAGTCGTACTGGAACAGAAGCCTAGCGATGAGCTACTCGTTTAATTTTAAATCAGCCGTTATCTGTAGAAGACTGGTTGTCTGCCTCCACATTTAGAACATTTTTTTTTTTAATTATGTCGGCTCTTACAATCCGAACCAAAGTGAGGATTATGAGAGCACGCAGCAGCAATCTGCTCATAGAACAGACGAATATCTCATCGTTATTGTTTATTTAACAGAACAAATAAAGCCACCTCATATGACGCTCACTGACACTCCCCTACAATCGATTATTTCATTTCACTTCATTTGTTTCCTTGAACTAACAGAGACAGCTTACTAATGCTTCGTAAAATACTCAGATGTACACTCACGTGACAAAAATAATGCAACATCGGTACGCACATATACATATTGCGGTAGCGTTACGTACACAATATATATAAGGGGCGTTCAAAAAGAAACGAGCCGGAGGTATAATCACAGAAACCAGTTCCTGTATGTTAAAAGTATTGGCCCTGGCTGTTGAGACACTTGTCCCACTGTGACACAAGGCGGTGAATGGGTGTCTCACAAAATTCCCGGGACTGCGATGTTAACCAGTTCTGCACGTACAGCTGGACGTCGTCGTCCACGCGAATGCAGGAAAGGTTGTGCTGACGTTCTTCTTTAACCAAGATGCCGCCTTCTGATTCACTTCCTGCAGCACGGGACAACAGTGAATGTCCAGCTTTACTCGCAAACCTTGACCACCCTTCGCCAAGCGATCAAATCAAAACGACCAGGCAATCTCACCAGTGGGGTCATTCTGCTTCACGACAATGCAAAGCCTCATACGGCCAACACAGTCGCGGCACTCTTGCAGAAATTCAAATGGCAGGTTCTCGGCCATACTCCATACAGTCCGGACTGTGATTATGCCATTTTTGGTCCCATTAAAAAGGCTCTGAGGGGCAAACGATTCACCTCGGACGACGACGTCCGGTTGTACGTGCGGAACTGTTGGTAACATCGCAGCCCTGGGAATTTTATGAGGCAGCCATTCACCGCTGTGCCTCACAGAGGGACAAGTGCCTCAACAGCCAGGGTCAGTACTTCTAACATAGAGGTACTGGTTTCTGTAATTATGCCTCCGATCCGATTCTTTTTGAACGCCCCTTATATATCTTGTGTACGTAACGCTACCGCAATATGTATATGTGCGTACCGATGTCGCATTATTTTTGTCACGTGAGTGCACATCTGAGTATTTTACGAAGCAAAAGAACAGTGTAATGGCGGAGCTGCCATTTGTACTCAGGTGAGTCATGTGAAAAGGTTTCCCACGTGATTGTGGCCTCTCCTGGGCTCGTGATCATGTCGGTCGGTTGGGCGCTAGACGACTGGAAAACCGTGGTCTGGTTCGAGAGTCAGTTGGAATGAGCTGATGGTAGGGTTCGAGTCTGGCGCAGGCCCCATGAAGCCATGGACCCAAGGTGACAACAAGGAACTGTGGCACCTGATGGTGGCTCCATAATGGTGTGGGCTGTGTTTACATTGCCTGGAACCGATCACTGAGTCGAAATGGTTATGTTCGGCTATCTGGGGCCCATTTGGAGCCATTAGTGGACTTCATGTTCCCACGATAATGCGCCTTGTCATGGGCGACTGGTTTGAAGAACGTTCTCAACAATCCGAGCGATTGATGTGCCTACCCTGATCACCTAACATGAATCCCACTGAACATTTATGGAACATAATAGAGATGTAAGTTCGCGTACAAAATCCTGTACCGGCAACATTTTCACAATTATGGACGGCTATAGAGGAAGCATGGTTCAGTATTTCTCAACAGGACTTCCAACGACTTGATGACGTACGCCACGTCGAGATGCTGCACTACGTCGGGCGAAAGGAGGTCCGATACGGTATTAGGAGGTACCCCATGACTTTCGTGACTCAGCATGTATATTACACTATATACTTATCAATAAAATTATCAGAGTTGGGACTAGTAATTAGGGCCACACAATATGCTAACAGACATGCCAAACCTTGTACCGTACATGCAAATTGTAAAAATATTCTCTCACTGCCACTACTTTCAATAATATTGTCGTATTTTGTTGTCCTAGAAGGAAAAATTCATGTCTTTCATTTGAATAACATAGCATAGCCTTTGATATGTTATATCATCTTTAGCGCAAGTTTCTGAGGATGGCCGCATGGAACACGTCAAAAAGGAAAGTTACATGCAACTTGTAGCTGTTACGAAAAACTTCATTAGAGATTCAGGGAAAACTTTCGCGCGAATTTTCATAGCGAAACGTGGAATTGGAAATGGACGAATGGGGTATGAAACTGACCAGCGTGACGTCTGGTTTTGCCAAAAAGGATGTAATTGCTTTAAAGTAAACAGGGTAATTATGAAAAAATTAATGGGTAATCTGAGGAAAAAATGAATATTCCAGGAACAGCTGCTGCTAGCTATGTAAATAAAGTGTCAGAAAGTTCATATCTGCGAAGCCTAATCATTTTGCACTAAAAACTTACTTTGTTTTGAAATTTAATTTAAAAACTTGAAAATTAAAAGAAAAATACACTCAAATGTTCTGTGAACACTGGTAATTTGTTGACAAATCTTGTTCAAAACAAAGCTATATCTTATGTTATAGTTAGTGAATCGTTCCTCGACAGCGGCGAAGCCTGCAATGCGCCCCCCCCCCTCCCCCCCGACTATCAGCGAACCACAAAGACCCATTCTGCAAGAGACAGGAACTCACCTCGACGGATCCACTTCCTCAAAACGGTTCAAATGGCTCTGAGCACTATGGGACTTAACATGTGAGGTCATCAGTCCCCTATAACTTAGAACTATTTAAACCTAACTAACCTAAGGACATCACACACATCCATACCCAAGGCAGGATTCGAACCTGCGGCCGTAGCGGTCGCGCGGCTGCAGACTGAAGCGCCTAGAACTGCTCGGCCTCAACGGCCTGCCCACTTCCTCCCTCCACATGACAAGTTCTCAGCATTCTTACATTTGTGTCTCAGGATAGTCGACAGTGTAGGCTATATGACGCTCTGAAGCTACCATCGGCTCCAAGAAGTACGAAGTAGTTACGTAGTGTATTTACGTATGCATTAAGTTTACAATGTAATTTCGTTATACGTCCATTTACACATAATTCTTCTTCAATTTTTATAGCGCTATTGAAACCAATTTGTCTGTCGAAATCGATTTAGTGATTACCGATAAACTCCTATAGCCGATTCTTTGAAGAAGCAAACTCGCATGTATAAAGCGTAATACATTCCGAACTACGTGCCGTACAAAGATATAATCTTGCAGGTACATTTACTGGCATATGTTGATGTCTGCAAAATGCGTTGCGAATAGAGTTAGTAGTGAGAAATTAAAAATTTCATGCCTGATGCTGCAGTTTTACTGCAAGAACAGCGAAAATGTACTAAGCGATAGACGTTTAACCGTTCATTATTTTGCAAACGATGTCAGCGAGAAAAAGTTGCGTAAACGTTTGAAATTGCGTGTGAAATTTGTTGGAAGTCGCTAAGCTTCCTCATTCCCAAATACTGGATAAATGTGTGTGGGTAATTTGTGACCTGTGAGTTGCGCTAGCTCGAAACATATTCCTGGTCTCTAACATTAATACCTGACTTATTGTGTTAATCCTTTAACATTTGAATTTTCTTTTACTGAACAGATTACGACCTTATATTAAAATTTTAAATTCAATCATTAATTGTATAAAATACTGTAAACTTTTGTTGTACCTGGAATCCGTTAGGTAGACAACGTTCACAATGCGCCAGGTTAGCCGTTGAGCAGTACAGATATAATTAAAGGGAACATTTGACTGCAAGTAAAGTCATTGTTAGAAGTATCGTGTTCGCTTGCTACTCTCTGTAAGTAACAAGGCAAATATGAACCAACAAGACGTTTGAATTTTTGGTGGACTGAGCTTCAGACCCGTATTCTGCATTTTAATGTATGCCAGTGATGCATATGGAGGAAGTCAACGGACCAGGGAGATATTCGCCGGAGTTATGCAACAATACATATAAGCTCTAAGACAAAAATAAATAAATAAGAAACGACGCATTACGAAGGAATTATCCCAAAGGCACGCAAATCGATAGATGTGGTGTACATGTACAGACGAACAAATGATTACAGTTTCAGAAAAACTGGATGATTTTTCCAAGAGAAATAGCTTCACAAATTTTTGTATCCCGCCTGGAAGGCGGCGCTTGGATCTGCTCCTGCAAACTGAAGGGTAGGCCGAATGAAGAAACAGAGTAGGAGCAGGAGGGGACAAGCACTTCGGTACTGCGATTAAAATATTGGATGTTTACTACAGGCAAAACAAGTTAATAAATGGTTACATAACTCTGCGTACATCCCGTCGTGAGTAGTACAAGGTCTCAATAGCAAGTCAACACACACTGTAGTTTAAGCGATGTTCCAGGCCGTCTGCTCTCGATGAAATGGACTGACTCTGCAGTCGTACTCGTAGGGCTGAACAGCGCCTGCCAGAGGGCGCTGTCGTCGCTGTCTGTCGTAGTGCCTACTTAACTGGCAGCTACGCCGTGGCATCCTAGCTATCGATACCACACAAACTGAGCAAGTGAATAACACGCTGGTCCACCACTGGCCATTATGTAAGCATTTATAAGGCTTGCCATTGATTCATAGAGTTGTTGGATCTCCTCTTGAGGGATATGGTGCAAAATTCTGCCCAATTGGTGAGTTAGATCATCAAAATCTCTTGAAGGCTAGGGGGGGGGGCGGGGGGGGGGGGAGACTTGCCTATAATGGACCAAATGCTCTCAGTTGGGGAGAGATCCGACGACCTTTCTGGCTAAGGCAGGGTTTGGCCAGTACGAAGACAGGCAGTAGAAACTCTCAGCGTATCCTGACGGCCATTATATTGCTGAAATGCAAGTGCAGGGTGACTTAACATGAAGCGCAGCAAAACAGGGCGTGAAGTGTCTTCGATGTACCGCTATGCTGTAAGGTTGCCGCGAATGACAACAAAAGGGTTGTAAGGGGTCCATAGGCCCTTACTATAAGTTTTGCGACAGCACAGGTCGACAGGACAAACAATCGATAGTGTGCGTCGGGTGGCGAGAGCGAGAGCGAGTGTTGAGATAGCAGTGGAGTGTGGTACGCGCTGTGGGCCGAGCCGGGTGGAGGTCTGTTGCTGGAATGCAAGACCGTACCGACAAAGGGAGTGGCCATCGCCGTGGTTTAACCCCTTTGTGTTAGAAATATACGGGAAAGTGAACAAGTGCAATTACTAGTGTGATTCAGTGATATTTCAGTGCCGATATTTGTATTTTCGCGTCTACCGCGCCGGCATTATTTGGATTGCAGTGTTGGATTGTAGTGTTGGATTGCAGTGTTGGATTACAATGATTGAAATTGCGTGTGACGATAATGAATAACGAAAGGGCCTGTGCTGAGATTAGCCGTTATTAATTCTGTACGACGAAGGGCAGTGGCTGTCTCCTTACTTTGTGTTTTTGTGATGAATATAAGTTGCTGATTAATGAAGCTGTGTTGTCGTTCTTCTTGGCACCAGACATTTCTTTATTACAGCATTTGAGAAGGACAAAGATGGAATGTATCAACTCCGTAGCAGTCCAATCCGATTGCCAGCCCCATTAGGTACACGGTCACATTAATTCGTATCTATTTTGGGCTGCTATCAGATCCCGATCGAGTGGGATAAGTAAAGTAATAATAAACCAGAGTGTTACAGGGTGCTGCTATGAAATGATATGGCACACCAGACCATTACTGTGGGTTATCGGGGCTAGCTCAGTTCTAAGCAGGACTCATCACTGAAGACAATTGTACTCCAGTCAACGAGATTCCAGTCGAAATGTTTCCGATACCACAGTAAACGGGCTTGTTGGTGGACGGAGGTCATTGACAGTCGACTCCCCCATTCTGTGAGCCGCCTACCAATCATTCTGTGATCACTGAAGCACCAGTTGCACGTCGGATCGGTGATAATGATGAATCCGGGGTTCTTGAGTAGCTCTCTGACAACTGCCCGGTCCGCTCGTTCTGTGGTCTCGCTAGATCGACCTCTTTCTTCTTGACGCCGTGTTCAGCCAAGGCCTACCCGTTCATGTCAACATCGTCGAATAGTGGCACCGCTCCTATTCAAATGTTGAGCGATTCGACGATTACTCCAATTGACTTCTTTGAGCCCAATTGTTTATCGTGTCGCAGGTGCTGACATCTGCGTCTATTATCACACGCCTGTTGCGAGACATAGTTACCGTCCAGCTGAGTACACGGAATGAAATTCGCAAATCTTTACGCCCTGGTATCGACATGTCCTCTGTTTACTATCCGTGGCAGCTGCGCGGTAAAAATTGCGCTGCAGCGTCACACATTCATCCATCGGCTGCCAAAGTTTACAAGTTTGCCTTCTCCATCGACACCTGTATGAAGGTCGGTTTGTGAGCAATTTGCGTAACTTCTTCCGTGCTGCGTCGCTTTTTTGTCTTACAGCGTACGGCAAGAAACGAAGAATGAATTGATTGTTGGTGTTAACAACGATCATCCTCCTTTATCTCCTCTGCATTACTGCAGATGATGTGTCACTGAGCACATTCGTTCTGTGCATGCGGTACACGTGAGGCGCCTAGTTGTTTCCACTGCACTGTGTGGAATACGAAGGTTCTGTTACAGTTCACTAACCTGCTGTCTTCAAGTTGATGTCCCCAGCGCAGAAAACAGCACGGAGGTCGTACGTTCTGTATCTTGAGGATGAAACTGACTTTTAGAGAGGTTCTGTTCTGAAATAATGTTTCACTTCTTTGGGATGCCATTCGCGTATTTAATATAGCCACACGAGAAGAGACGGCCGGAGTGGCCGAGCGGTTCTAGGCGCTTCAGTCTGGAACCGCGCGGCCGCTACGGTCGCAGGTTCGAATCCTGCCTCGGGCATGGATGTGTGTGATGTCCTTAGGTTAGGTAGGTTTAAGTAGTTCTAGGAGACTGATGACCTGACATGTTCATAGTGCTCAGAGCCATTTGAACCATTTTTTTACGAAAATGTATCTTTACACTATTTGTGGCACGTGACTATGCCTCATGACTAGCGGAGTGAATCTAAAATTGAATACTGGCAAACACATCCTGCCACAGACAACATGACTGTACATCTCGACTGCCTAATCCAGAGTGACGAACAGGAACTTGAATAAAAATTGGAAACACATCCTACGACAGACAACATATCTGTTCTTCCCAACTGCCTAATCTAGAGTGACGAACAGCCCGAAACACTTCGCGTGCCATACCAGAAAAGGCGTGACCCGAACGCTTCCGAAGTGCTTCGTCTGCAGTTTCGTCAGTCTTTTGTTTTTGATTTAAATTGTTTTTAATAATTCTAAAATGACTGATTGATAGTCAGCTGTTGAGAGATATTTGTATTAAAAAGTGAAGTCATTCCAATGAGTAGTTTAACTAATAGTAATAACTATACTTTAACGTTTTGTCGCCCTTGCTCCGAACACAGCAGCCAATCACAGAGCAGTAGCATTATGCAGGCGGTCTTTCTCACGGGAATGGTACCGAATCTAACATCTGTCACAGGTACCTCACACCACATTTCGTCATCTATATATTTCCTGCATCTCCACTGCTCTGGGAACAGCTTCTTGGACCCTAATATGATGGCAGACTAAGCCAGAAATATTACAAGCGTATTACCATAGACCGATGCTAGTGTTGTTGAAGATAGACATAAAGGACTTACGTTTAGTGAAAAAAAATACGAGCTTACGGAATATCGGACCAGGTTTGTGATTGGATTCAGGATTTCCTAGAAGAAAGAACACAACATGTCATTCTTAACAGTTCAAAATCTGCAGATGTAGAGGTAATTTCGGGAGTACCGCCGGGAAGCGTGATAGGACCTTTATTGTTTACAATATACATAAATGGCTTAGTTGACAACATCGGTAGCTCCGTGAGGCTATTTGCAGATGACACGGTTGTCTACAAGAAAGTAGCAACATCAGAAGACTCGTACGTACTCCAGGAGGACCTGCAGAGGATTAATGCATGGTGCGACAGCTGGCAGCTTTCCCTAAACGTAGATAAATGTAATATAATGCGCATACATAGGGGCAGAAATCCATTCCAGTACGATTATGCCATAGGTGGTAAATCATTGGAAGCGGTAACGACCGTAAAATACTTAGGAGTTACTATCCGGAGCGATCTGAAGTGGAATGATCACATAAAACAAATAGTGGGAAAAGCAGGCGCCAGGTTGAGATTCGTAGGAAGAATTCTAAGAAAATGTGACTCATCGACGAAAGAAGTAGCTTACAAAACGCTTGTTCGTCCGATTCTTGAGTATTGCTCATCAGTATGGGACCCTTACCAGGTTGGATTAATAGAAGAGATAGACATGATCCAGCGAAAAGCAGCGCGATTCGTCATGGGGACATTTAGTCAGCGCGAGAGCGTTACGGAGATGCTGAACAAGCTCCAGTGGCGGACACTTCAAGAAAGGCGTTACGCAATACGGAGAGGTTTGTTATCGAAATTACGAGAGAGCACATTCCGGGAAGAGATGGGCAACATATTACTACCGCCCACATATATCTCGCGTAATGATCACAACGAAAAGATCCGAGAAATTAGAGCAAATACGGAGACTTACAAGCAGTCGTTCTTCCCACGCACAATTCGTGAATGGAACAGGGAAGGGGGGATCAGATAGTGGTACAATAAGTACCCTCCGCCACACACCGTAAGGTGGCTCGCGGAGTATAGATGTAGATGTAGAAAGGACAAGAACCGAAGAGTTTGGCTCCGAAATGGGGTCAGTTTTGGACAGTGCGTGAGTGGAAGCGAGTGAGTGGTAGACAGTGCGTAAGTAGAACTGGCGTCGACGTACTCCCGCTGTGCCTGCATATGGAGAACGTGTCGTGCATTATGTATGAGGCATGCCCGTGCGTGACGACGAGGAGAGGCCCACACGCCGCGCAAACTGGAGTGCGTGGCAGTGGTAGCAGCCGTCAGATTAGGTCGGTCTCGCTTCCACTCCTGAGGGCACCACCAGCTGACAGCCCATGTAAGTACTTAAACAAGTCACAACAAACAAACACCGCCACAGCTGCTTTCCTTGTTAGATCGGAGACCCTCATAACGAAACTCGACCAAAAGGTCAGTCGCATTCATTGTGCTGGCAACATTAACCCAGTTCACATCATAGCTATTTAAAGGCACATGTTCCCCGGAAGAGTCGTGCTGCTACATTTTGCCCCTTAAAACATCTCACAACAATCTGTTATCGCAATAACTCAAAACTAACATAGTATAAGTCTCATTAATCAACACTGATTTATTCGTTTATTTTTTATTGTATTCGACTTATATCGATGATACTGTATGGAACGCATCAGTACATATCGAGACTTCTGTAACACAACAAAATCAGACTAATAATTTCTTTCTGAGCAAAAAGGAAGTAGCGGTGATACACAGGACTACCGTCCTATATCATTCGAATTTGTTTGTAAGAGAATCCTAAAATGTGTCCTGGGTTCAAACATTGTGACCTGCCTGAAACCGGCCTCCGTAGCAGAGGTCGCTAACGCACGCCTGTACATTGGAGCTTGACTCGGAGGTAAGCCGGTTCGAATCCTGGCTCGTGGAATATTTTCACTGCCTGTATCTGGCCGGCAAAGGAAAAAGAGACGGTGGCGCACAGTTTCTGATCACCAGACTTCTCGCCTGTGTCCTGGATTAAATCCCAAACCTCTTCACAGTGTATCGTGAAGTGAGGGCATGTGACACAGTTGTTGGTGATGGTTCCGTCGGATGGGAACTTAAAAGCTCGGCGACTCCTCCTCGGGGCTGTTCGAGACGAGTAGACAGTGAGGCACACTGGGTTTCACCCCCTTGCTACAACAGAAACATAACACTACACTACACACGCATCCATTACACTCACCTACACTCTACAAATATAGATAAGACACGATTCCTTCATCTCCGCAAGTAAAGGGGCCAATGTGCACGTAGTAAGTACATCGATTCCAAAAGGTGGCTAAGTCCATCCCATCAGATATCCCAGGCAACAATTCCGTGCGACGTTTGCATTTTTCTACCTGCCTGGAACATCCAACCTCCTCCACGAAAATCAGTATGTGCTCCCAAAACATGGAACAATCAAAACTCAGCTCTTGAGAAAAAATGTCCTCAGTGCTAGGAACAATAGGAACAAGACTGATTGTTTCTAAACTTTCAGCGAGCTTTTCTAAATCTGGCGTGCCCCAGAGGGGTGTAATAGGATTGTTGCTGCTCATCTTATATGCTATTGACATACTGAGAAGTACCAAGTGCACTCTCGACTTTCTGGAATTGACACCGTTATCTATGACGAAATTTTATCCTGTAAAAATTGTGAGACTATCCAGTTAGATCTGCACAAAACGTCAGCCAGTGAAAATTCTGATAGTTTAACCTTACTGTAGGAAAGTTCCTCGTTGTGTACTTCACGAAACGTAGAAGCGTTATACGTTTTAACTATAGGAGTAACTAGTCTCAACTAGTGTCAGCCAAGTCATACAAATATTTGTATTTAGGAGTAACAGTGTGTAGAAATATTAAGGGTCAAGACCATATAGACTCATGGTTGAGGACATAACGTCTTCGTCAAACGGTGATCTTCGTTGGTATATCGAAAAATACCATCACTTATTATTTTTTATTCAAGCTGCCACTTTCAACTTAGTACTTAGGCGATCTTCAGACCCAAGAAGTTAGTACTGTGAAGTGTAGTTTGTCAAGAGGGCGACGATCCTACAGCAAACTCTGTTAGTTAGTTACATGTTCCTTAGAGCATTTGAAGGATTCTTTTATTAAAATTATGTGGAACGAGTCAGTATACAGGATATGTATACATGATTAATGCTGCATTAATTACTGATGCAACTGCGCTTAGAAACAAGTTTTTCATTTCGTCTGGTTGAGAAACTACACTTTGCAGCACAAGTATTTTTTAGGTATGAAAATGACCGGTGCACCAGAAGAAACCGGTTATCTAAAGAAACAAAACAAACAGCAAGTGCCCCAGACGCTATCCTCTTTTTTTTTTCATCATGTAGGCTCAGGTGCACGTGAAAAAAAATGGCACGCTACGATGCGGTAAACTGCAGGTCGTCTACAAAAAGTTACACGGTCTACGTCTGAATACTGATCAACTTTATGGGCCTCTATCAGGTAGGAGTTGCAGAGAACACTGAATGTGCGCGAAGGAGATGGCCACTGGTTTGTCTGACTGACGAGTGAGTAACATACGTGTCAAAAAATATCAGCTGTAAGACATTCGAAGCAGGGTTTGATATACCTCACGAGAACCTACTTATAAGACTTCAAGAGTCCTCTCTCGGGTAGAAACTTCAAATATTCTTGAGCACTTCGTATCCATCCCACAGAGACGGCGCACATGAAATCAGGCAAATAGCAGCTCGTACAGAGGCGCACGACCATTCACTCTTACAACACTCCATCCGTAAGTTGAACGGCTAGGTACCCTAATATATATTGTAATTAAAAAGTACACTCTGTTTTGCTCTTCAATGATTGGCAAAGTGTAAATGTATATGTTGACCACGAATACTTAAAATCACAATAACGGTATAAAAGTAATATCAGCAATACCAACGTAATACAGAGAAAGAATTTGCTTCATTTTACAAAGCTTAGTTATGAGGAGCAAAAGGGATGTCAAATTATGGTGGTTGGATCAGGTAAACGAGAATGAATCGTGCTTTTCAGTACAAATTAGCAAGTAACAGATCCTAATGCACAGATAGAAACAGATAAAGTAGTCATACTTCAACACATTCTTCTTTACCGCCCCTATAACGCAAATAAATGAACGTAAAGTATTTGTACTGGGAAATGTCAATGTCAGTCATTTGCTAAGGCAAAATCCTTGAAGTCGGTCTTAAATCACCTGCTGTTTCTCATGAATTGCCTTAAGCTGTCGTAGAAGGCTTAATAAAGTTGTCCGTTACTAACTGCTGCACACCTTACTGAACAACACTTAGATCGCTTGCAGTATAAAGATCGATAGTTCGTGTTGGGTCCACTTAAAGCACGCTGTTTGTCTTTTCAGAGAAATTAGTAGCAGTTTTTAAGTGGACTACTTTGCATTGCTTTTCCTTGTAGTTATTTTGCTCTGTGTTGTATTAGGATACCCATAGACATGTTGAGTGGTGCACCACACAGCACCAAAACGACCTTTATCAGACTTTGTCGAGATGTGTACTTGTGTGCTAAATTTAAAGAAGGAAGTAACTTTCGGATGACTTCACCGCCAAGTAACATGGCTCCATTAAACTTGGACCGTAAATAGAAAGAACTGCTACAGCATAGTACAGAAGACAACAGAAATAAATACACAATGAGATAAACAGAAATGACACTTTTATTCAAAGATAGTACTTACAGTGACATCACGGCGACTAATGGTGTTCTCCTCGACATTACAAGAAGCGGGACATGGTTCTTAATAGGATGTGTGATCATCATAGAAGACAGCGCAAGCTCCGCATGGTGCTCACATGCTTGCCACAAGTTTGGTAAAGAGTTCTTGTCGTAGGGCGATCCATTCTTCCGCCAGTGCAGTAGACAACTGTTGGATGGTTGTTAGTACATGTGGACGTGAACCGAGTCAACGGAACGGGCAGGCCAGTGCACTCGCCGAATACCCAGTCGTTCCAAGAGCTGCTCCACCTGCGCCTTTCGGTACCGTCACTTTGTCACCCACAAAGAAAGTGAAGCCAGGCAGGAACGCATCCCCCAAAATATGCACGTGGAGAAACAGTCCAGTGTCATATTGACGCTGACCGGTGAGTGTGTTCGAAGATTTGGAGGTCAGCACGACCATGGAACATTATGCCTCCCCATACCGTACACGTGGACCACCAGAACGATCATGTTCGACAACGTTGGAACTACCGTCATGTGGCGAGAGGTGTGAAACGTAATACGCCCAGGAACATTGTAAAATACGATCATGTTGGTGGCCCTCTTACATCTACTCTACATCTACATCATACTCCGCAAGCTATCTAATGGTGTGTGGCGGAGAGTACTTTCGGTACCACTATCTGATCCCGCCAACCCTGTTCCACTCGCGAATAGTGCGTGGGAAGATTGTCGGTAAGCCTCTGTATTGGCTCTAATTTCTCCAATTTTCTCCTCGTGGTTAATACGTGAGATTTATGTGGTGGGAAGTAATATGTTGTCCGACTCCTGCTGAAAAGTGCTGTCCCGACATTGAAATACACTCCTGGAAATGGAAAAAAGAACACATTGACACCGGTGTGTCAGACCCACCATACTTGCTCCGGACACTGCGAGAGGGCTGTACAAGCAATGATCACACGCACGGCACAGCGGACACACCAGGAACCGCGGTGTTGGCCGTCGAATGGCGCTAGCTGCGCAGCATTTGTGCACCGCCGCCGTCAGTGTCAGCCAGTTTGTCGTGGCATACGGAGCTCCATCGCAGTCTTTAACACTGGTAGCATGCCGCGACAGCGTGGACGTGAACCGTATGTGCAGTTGACAGACTTTGAGCGAGGGCGTATAGTGGGCATGCGGGAGGCCGGGTGGACGTACCGCCGAATTGCTCAACACGTGGGGCGTGAGGTCTTCACAGTACATCGATGTTGTTGCCAGTGGTCGGCGGAAGGTGCACGTGCCCGTCGACCTGGGACCGGACCGCAGCGACGCACGGATGCACGCCAAGACCGTAGGATCCTACGCAGTGCCGTACGGGACCGCACCGCCACTTCCCAGCAAATTAGGGACACTGTTGCTCCTGGGGTATCGGCGAGGACCATTCGCAACCGTCTCCATGAAGCTGGGCTACGGTCCCGCACACCGTTAGGCCGTCTTCCGCTCACGCCCCAACATCGTGCAGCCCGCCTCCAGTGGTGTCGCGACAGGCGTGAATGGAGGGACGAATGGAGACGTGTCGTCTTCAGCGATGAGAGTCGCTTCTGCCTTGGTGCCAATGATGGTCGTATGCGTGTTTGGCGCCGTGCAGGTGAGCGCCACAATCAGGACTGCATACGACCGAGGCACACAGGGCCAACACCCGGCATCATGGTGTGGGGAGCGATCTCCTACACTGGCCGTACACCACTGGTGATCGTCGAGGGGACACTGAATAGTGCACGGTACATCCAAACCGTCATCGAACCCATCGTTCTACCATTCCTAGACCGGCAAGGGAACTTGCTGTTCCAACAGGACAATGCACGTCCGCATGTATCCCGTGCCACCCAACGTGCTCTAGAAGGTGTAAGTCAACTACCCTGGCCAGCGAGATGCCCGGATCTGTCCCCCATTGAGCATGTTTGGGACTGGATGAAGCGTCGTCTCACGCGGTCTGCACGTCCAGCACGAACGCTGGTCCAACTGAGGCGCCAGGTGGAAATGGCATGGCAAGCCGTTCCACAGGACTACATCCAGCATCTCTACGATCGTCTCCATGGGAGAATAGCAGCCTGCATTGCTGCGAAAGGTGGATATACACTGTAATAGTGCCGACATTGTGCATGCTCTGTTGCCTGTGTCTATGTGCCTGTGGTTCTGTCAGTGTGATCATGTGATGTATCTGACCCCAGGAATGTGTCAATAAAGTTTCCCCTTCCTGGGACAATGAATTCACGGTGTTCTTATTTCAATTTCCAGGAGTGTAGTAAATGTCTCCGTGATGCACAACGCCTCTCTTGTAACGTCTGCCGGTCGAGTTTGTTTAGCATCTCTGCTCGCCAGCTAAACGATCCCGTGACGAAACGCGCCGCTCTTCGTGGGATATTCTCTATTTCCTCTATCAGTCCTACCTGATAGGGATCCCAGACAGATGAACAATACTCAAGAAGCGGGCGAACAAGCGCCCTATAAGCCACTTCTTTCGTGGATGAGTTACATTTCCTTAAGATTCTTCCGATGAATCTGAGTCTGGTGTCTGCTTTTCCCAGTACCTGTTTTGTATGGTCATTCCACTTAAGGTCGCTCTGGATAGTTACGCCTAGATTTTTACGGCAGACGCTGTCTCCAGCTGTTTGTCATCAATAGTGTAGCTGTACAGTAGTGGATTTCTTTTCCTATGAATTTATTTACGTTCGGGCTCAACTGGCAGAGTCTGTCCCATTCATCAATTCTCTGCAGGTCGTTCTGCAAATATTTACTATTTTCTGGCGTTGCCTCTTTGGTATAGACACTGCATCATCTGCGAATGGCCTTAACGAGCATCCGACGCTTTCTACTAGATCATTTATATATATTTTGAACAGCAACGGTCCTATCACACTTCCCTGTGGTACTCCGGATATTACCTTTACATCTGTCGATTTAGTTCCGTTAAGAGCGACGTGTTGAGTTCTATCTGCATGAAAGTCTTGAATCCAATCGCAGGTCTGATCCGATACTCCGTAAGATCGTATTTCTTTCATTAAACGGCAATGCGGGACGGTGTCAAATGCCTTACTTATATCAAGGAACACGGCATCAACCTGAAAGCCGTTGTCCACTGCGCTGAAGATCACAGGGAGGAACACAGCGAACTGAGTTTAGCAGGATCTCGGCGGAATCCATGTTGATTCAAATAGAGCAGATGTTCATTGTCCAAAAACGTGATAATTCTTTAGCATAAAACATGTTCCATAACTCTACAAAATTGACGTCAACGATATAGGTCTATAATTGTGTGGATCTGTCCGACGGCCTTTCTTAAAAACGCGAATGACCAGCGCTTTTTTCCAGTCGATAGGTATCTTTCGTTGGTCAAGCGATCTACGATAAATTACTGCTAAAAGGGGAGCATGGTGTTTCGCATACTTCTTACGAAGTGGGGAGACAAAATAAAAAATAAAAAGGGGGCTTTGCTGGCGACGGACGTGCCTTAAGATCACGCACATATGACACGCGTGGGCGAGCGTTGTCCTATCGAAGAATGGCACCATGATGCTGCCACCTGAGAGTTTACACACTAGGAGGCACGGTATCAATGATGTACGGCTGGCCGGCCATGATGGCCGAGCTGTTCTAGGCGCTTCAGTCCGGAACTGCACGACTGCCACGGTCGCAGGTTCGAATCCTGCCTCGGGCATGGATGTGTGTGACGTCCTTAGGTTAGTTAGGTTTAAGTAGTTCCAAGTTCTAGGGGACTGTTGACCTCAGATGTTAAGTCCCATAATGCTCAGAGGCATTTGAACCAATGTACGGCTGCGCCGCCAAAGTTTCCTCGATCACTGTTAGTCGTGACCTGAAGTCATACCCGCTGGCTGCCCACCCATGATGCCATTAGCATCGCCCCTGTGCCTCTCCAAAACACTGGAAGAATGGGACCACTCTCCAGGCAGCGGCTATAGTCGGCCACGGTGGTGATCTAGGGAAGTGCAGAACCGCGATTTATCGCTGTACATAGTGTGCCGACGCCTATCAGCACTCCACGCTTTCCCATTAAGGCGCCAGTCGGAACGCAGCTGTTTGTGTTACGGCGTAAACGGCAGCGAACGAATGGGGCTGTAGTTCCGCGGTCTGGCTGCTGCTAGCCTCCGGTCAGTGTCGAGGAACGACACCGGGTGTTGCACGGAGACCGTAACTCGCTATCGGATGGCAGCCGCACATGTAGAGGGGCTAAGACCTGCCTGGCGCACGGTACGGTGGCCGTCGCTTGTGGTGATCAGGCGTGGTCGACCGGATCCTCGACGACTGACAAGGGGAAGCCGCGACGTTTGGAACGCGGATTTACTGCAAACTTCGTACACTCGTGGTACTCCATGAGGACAACAAAATGTGTAAGCAGCAGCGCGTACTTCCCAAGCGTTATTGAGAAAATCGCAAGATAATTTCGGTCGTCAAATATATATACCTGTGCGTGTCCTTTTTTACCACGAAGCGGCGGCAGCCTGGTGGTTAGCGTTCAATCCCCGTAATCGCTGGATTGCTAGATCGAGTCCCGTTCGTCAGTTTTTTTTTTATTTTCAACAGAGTCATTTTCGTTACTATTTATATTACAATTGATATAATGGGAAAAAATACATGTAATCGGATGAACTTTTATTAAAAATGAGATTTTCACTCTGCAGCGGAGTGTGCGCTGATATGAAACTTCCTGGCAGATTAAAACTGTGTGCCCGACCGAGACTCGAACTCGGGACCTTTGCCTTTCGCGGGCAAGTGCTCTACCAACTGAGCTACCGAAGCACGACTCAGGCACGGTACTCACAGCTTTACTTCTGCCAGTATCTCGTCTCCTACCTTCCAAACTTTACAGAAGCTCTCCTGCGAACCTTCATATCAGCGCACACTCCGCTGCAGAGTGAAAATCTCATTCTGGAAACATCCCCCAGACTGTAGCTAAGCCATGTCTCCGCAATATCCTTTCTTTCAAGAGTGCTAGTTCTGCAAGGTTCGCAGGAGAGCTTCTGTAAAGTTTGGAAGGTAGGAGACGAGGTACTGGCAGAAGTAAAGCTGTGAGTACCGGGCGTGAGTCGTGCTTCGGTAGCTCAGTTGGTAGAGCACTTGCCGGCGAAGGGCAAAGGTCCCGAGTTCGAGTCTCGGTCGGGCACACAGTTTTAATCTGCCAGGAAGTTTCAACTTTTATTAAATTTACAATGTTATTTGGCAGTCTACAAAGTTTTACAATCACAAATAATATAATATTCATAACTATCGACTAGTAAACAACCAAACGCATAAAGTGATACAGAAAATATATGCTTGCCCGTGATTTGAGAAATCCCTTATACCTGGAAGTACTTGTTACCTCCAAGTTTTGACCGCCACAGACGGCTTCGAATGATGTACCATTAATCGTCGCTTTCGACATTACGAGTACAAGTTGCAGGATGGTATTTTTCGTAAAAAAACAGGAAAACATAAAGTTAAACGGTGCCAGCTGCATTGAATAAATGCTATGTTTCCGCATAAGCAAGGTCTTTTGAGGTTTTCCGTGCAAAAACAAACCTCGTTAACATTTTCGAAAACCTCTATTTCAGACGATAATTTGGAAACAAACCATGCATAACGCAGCATTTCCTTAAATATCTGCGCTGATAATTGGTCATGCAGTATCGACTGTATTTTAATAGCATCTTCACGAGAAGCAATTTCTCGTTCTCTTTCGATTAAATACGAACAATTTTGAAGACAAGCATACATTTTCAGTATCACTTAATGGATTTGGTCGTTTACCACACGGTAGGTATGAATATTATATTATTTCTGATAATAAAAATTTGTAGACTGCCAAATAACATTGTAAAATTCATAAAAGTTCGTCCGTTTACAAATATTTTCCCCCTTATATCAATCGTAATATAAATAGTAAAGAAAATGTCTGTGTTGTAAATAAAAAAAATGACGAACGGGACTCGATCCAGCGATTACGGGGCTTGAACGCTAACCACCCGGCTGCCACCGCTTCATGGTAAAAATGGCCGCCCACAGGTATATACACTCCTGGAAATGGAAAAAAGAACACATTGACACCGGTGTGTCAGACCCACCATACTTGCTCCGGACACTGCGATAGGGCTGTACAAGCAATGATCACACGCACGGCACAGCGGACACACCAGGAACCGCGGTGTTGGCCGTCGAATGGCGCTAGCTGCGCAGCATTTGTGCACCGCCGCCGTCAGTGTCAGCCAGTTTGCCGTGGCATACGGAGCTCCATCGCAGTCTTTAACACTGGTAGCATGCCGCGACAGCGTGGACGTGAACCGTATGTGCAGTTGACGGACTTTGAGCGAGGGCGTATAGTGGGCATGCGGGAGGCCGGGTGGACGTACCGCCGAATTGCTCAACACGTGGGGCGTGAGGTCTCCACAGTACATCGATGTTGTCGCCAGTGGTCGGCGGAAGGTGCACGTGCCCGTCGACCTGGGACCGGACCGCAGCGACGCACGGATGCACGCCAAGACCGTAGGATCCTACGCAGTGCCGTACGGGACCGCACCGCCACTTCCCAGCAAATTAGGGACACTGTTGCTCCTGGGGTATCGGCGAGGACCATTTGCAACCGTCTCCATGAAGCTGGGCTACGGTCCCGCACACCGTTAGGCCGTCTTCCGCTCACGCCCCAACATCGTGCAGCCCGCCTCCAGTGGTGTCGCGGCAGGCGTGAATGGAGGGACGAATGGAGACGTGTCGTCTTCAGCGATGAGAGTCGCTTCTGCCTTGGTGCCAATGATGGTCGTATGCGTGTTTGGCGCCGTGCAGGTGAGCGCCACAATCAGGACTGCATACGACCGAGGCACACAGGGCCAACACCCGGCATCATGGTGTGGGGAGCGATCTCCTACACTGGCCGTACACCACTGGTGATCGTCGAGGGGACACTGAATAGTGCACGGTACATCCAAACCGTCATCGAACCCATCGTTCTACCATTCCTAGACCGGCAAGGGAACTTGCTGTTCCAACAGGACAATGCACGTCCGCATGTATCCCGTGCCACCCAACGTGCTCTAGAAGGTGTAAGTCAACTACCCTGGCCAGCGAGATGCCCGGATCTGTCCCCCATTGAGCATGTTTGGGACTGGATGAAGCGTCGTCTCACGCGGTCTGCACGTCCAGCACGAACGCTGGTCCAACTGAGGCGCCAGGTGGAAATGGCATGGCAAGCCGTTCCACAGGACTACATCCAGCATCTCTACGATCGTCTCCATGGGAGAATAGCAGCCTGCATTGCTGCGAAAGGTGGATATACACTGTACTAGTGCCGACATTGTGCATGCTCTGTTGCCTGTGTCTATGTGCCTGTGGTTCTGTCAGTGTGATCATGTGATGTATCTGACCCCAGGAATGTGTCAATAAAGTTTCCCCTTCCTGGGACAATGAATTCACGGTGTTCTTATTTCAATTTCCAGGAGTGTATTTGACGACTGAAATTATCTTGCGATTTTCTCAATAACGCTTGAGAAGTACGCGCTACTGCTTACACGTTTTGTTGCCCTCACGGAGTACTACGAGTGTACGAAGTTTGCAGTAAACCCGCGTTCCAAACGTCGTGGCCTTCCGTTGTGAGTACACCTGCCTGCCTCCAGGCTACACTGAAGCCCAGCTTCAGCATCCGAATGCCCCTCAAATCTGGGTACTGCACGATTAGACTATCCAGCCGGATGGAGACCAACAGTGAGGCCCCTTGCAAGCTCTGTCAGGTGCTGGTAACACTGCCTCACACAAGTACGTGGCATCCCTGTGTTCTTCACAACGACCAGTCCGCATCTCAACCTGTTCGCGTGCCCTGTTTACCCTTACCGCACTGGTGACAGTACTGAACAGGAACAACAGCAATGAAATCTGGTGGTCATTCTGTGTGTCAGAGAGAACTCCAGCTCTGATCATTCACATACCCACTGGTGGGGTTTATCCGCACGAAGTTACACTGATGTCCGAATGGTCCAAATGGCTCTAAGCTAACATCTGAGGTCATCAGTCCCCTAGACTTAGAACTACTTAAACCTAACTAACCTAAGGACATCACACACATCCATACCCGAGGCAGGATTCGAACCTGCGATCGTAGCAGCAGCGCGGTTCCGGATTGAAGCGCCTAGAACCGCTCGACCACAGCGGTCGGCACTGACGTCCAACTATGCCTGCAGGGGATTCATTTTTTTTTTTTCAGGCAGTGTTGTTGTTGTGGTGGTCTTCAGTCCAGAGACTGTTTTGATGCTGCTCCTCATGCTAGTCTATCCTGTGTAAGGCTGTTCATCTCCGAGTAACTACTGCAACCTATATCCTTCTGAATCTGCTTAGCGTATTCATCTCTTGGTCTCCCTCTATGATTTTTGACGTCCACGCTTCCATCCACTACTAAATTGGTGATCCCTTGATGCCTCAGAACGTGTCCTATCAAGGGATCCCTTCTTCTAGTCAAGTTCCTCTCCTCCCCATTTCTATTCAGTACCTCCTCATTAGTTACGTGATCTACCCACCTAATCTTCAGCACTCTTCTGTAGCACCACGTTTCGAAAGCTTCTGTTCTCGTCTCGCCTAAGGTATTTGTCGTACATGTTTCACTTCCATATATACGAGGGGCCTTTGAAAAGTCCATGCAAAGTCCGAGAGATGGAACCACCAGAGCTTATCGAGGTTATGTTTAGTTAGTGGCATCTTTGGAAAGAACGCACACCAAAGAATTTCGTGTGGTGATTAAACATTACTTTTTAAAAGGCAAAACGCCTCAGGAGACTAAAGAGAAGCTTGATAAACATTACGGTGACTCTGCACCTACGATTAGAACAGTTTATAAGTGGTTTCAAAATTTTCGGAGTGGTCATATGGGCACAAGCGATGCTGAACGTTCTGGACGCCCTGTGGAGGTTAGGACTCCAGAAACCATTGATAAAATCCATGATACGGTGATGCATGACAGAAGAGTTAAGGTGTGTGAGATTGCTAGTGCTGTGGGCATCTCGAATGAACGGGTACATAATATTTTGCAAAAACATTTGGACATGAGAAAGCTATCCACAAGATGGGTTCCACGATTGCTCACGCTTGACCAAAAACGGAATCGTGTGAAGTGTTGCAAGGATGGATTGCAGCTTTTCAGGAAGAATCCGTAGGACTTTAAGCGTCGTTTCGTCACTGTGGATCAAACATGAATACATTACTACACTGCTGATACCAAAGAACAATCTAAACAATGGGTTACCAGGGCAGTATCTGCACCAAAAAAGGCCAAGACCATTCCTTCGGCCGGAAAGGTTATGGCGATTGTCTTTCGGGATTCGCAAGAGATAATCCTAATCGAGCATCTGGAAAAGGGTAAAACTATTACACGTGCATATTATTCATCGTTATTGGACCGTTTGAAAACCGAGCAGCAAGAAAACCACCGGCGGTTGACCCGCAAAAAAGTCCTTTTCCATCACAACAGTGCACCAGCACACACCTCAGCAGTTGTGGTCGCAAAATTAATGGAAATAGGATTCCAACTCGTTTAAAATCCCCCCCCCCCCAATTCTCCAGACTTGGCTCCCTCGGACTACTATTTGTTCCTCAATTTGAAGAAATGGCTGGCGGGACAAAGATTTTATTCAAACCAGGAGGTGATTGCAGCAACTAATAGCTATTTTGCAGACTTGGACAGTTCCTATTATTCGTAAGGGATCAATAAATTAGAACAGCGTTGGACTAAGTGTACAAGTCTAATAGGAGACTACATCTAAAAGTAAAGAAAGGTTTACGCCAAACACGTAAGAAGTTTTTATTTTTGCACGGACTTTTCAAACGCCCCTCGTAACTAGACTCCATAGCAATAGTTTCAGAAAGGACTTCCTGACACTTAAATCTATACTCGACGTTAACAAATTTCTCTTCTTTGGAAAAGGTTTTCCTGCCATTGCCAGTCTACATTTTATACCCTCTCTATTTCGGCCATCATCAGTTATTTTGCTTGCCAGACAGCAAAACCCATTTACTCATACACAGGCAGTGGCTGTTGCGCAATATGGAGTAATCAAATTTTTGTTCACATTCGTGACAAAAGGCTTACAGCAAACTAAACTTGCCAATACTGATACTCAGAGTATAGAAAAATTTTGTCTTCATCATTATCGAGTGCCAGGATTCAGTATGTAGGACTGCTGCCACCTTGCCAGTATTACTGTCAGTCTGGTAACCTACTTCCAGGGCTGCCTCCTCAGTATGGTTCGCTACGTGGTTTTCTCACTGCGTAACTGAACTAATGCAGCGCCTTTAAATGCCTCCATATCGCATGACTGTTAAGTGATAAAACGCTATAAATTTGTGCTGAACGAACGGCAAGCGCCTAGATACAGATCTCTGTCGCCCCTCCAAACAGCAGGTGGTGCGCGCTTACGTGGCGCGGCCGCCTTCCTCGTAATGCGCAACAGCCGGCGGAGTGCGTGACTGGGCAGCACGGCAGGGCTGGGCTGGCTGCACGCCTGCAGTGCGGCATCACGGCGCCGGCTGCCCACTTGCCACTCACTCACTGCTGTCTGCTTTCGCAACGAGTGCCGAGGTCACTCTCACGCCCACCGAGCCCTAAGAGGGCCACCCATGAAAACTGGCAGCCAGACACTTGCGACACCCCATTTCGCCTCTAGCGACTACACTGACAAGACACGCCGTGCGACATACAGGGGGTGGACAAAAATATGGCGACACCAAATACACAACACACTACCACACCTGACAATGTGTAGAAAACGAGTTAGCGTTGACAACAGCTTCCAGTCGTCTGAGCAGTGATTTATCACCAGGAGGAGGCTCCTGCTCATACAGGCGTAGTCGAAACCGGTTACCAGAATAAATAAATACGTGATCTAGACTGATTTTAGTAGTAACCGTTAGTAATAACATTGATCACTGTCTGCTCCCACGATGTAGTCTAAAATAGACCACAAAGGTTCGATAAGGCTGAGATCTGGTCACTGTGGTGGCTAGGTGAGATGCGACAGTTCATCCCCGAGCTCCAAAAACCAGTCCTGGACGATGCGAGCTGTGTGAACAGGGGTCCTGTTGTCATGGAACAAAGCATCAAAAAATGGTTCAAATGGCTCTGAGCGCTAAGGGACTTAACTTCTGAGGTCATCAGTCCCCTAGAACTTAGAACTACTTAAACCTAACTAACCTAAGGACATCACACACACCCATGCCCGAGGCAGGATTCGAACCTGCGACCGCAGCGGTCGCGCGGTTCCAGACTGTAGCGCCTATAACCGCTCGGTCGGCAACAAAACATCACCATTGCAGAACGAACATTGTACCATGGAATGGCTCTTATCAGTCAAAATGGTCACATGATCCCAGGCAGTAATGCGAACCTTGCAGAATACCATGGCACCCGTGGCACACAACAGTAGGGCCGCCTAAACCATCACTGAAGACCTGCTGCGTTTTGTTTTGGGACGTAACCTCATTCACAAGTTGGAAGCAGTGTGCAACAAATCCATCCAAACTACTGACTATGTTCCTTTGCTGCATACACCAGGTTTTACGTCTTCGGCGGCACGTTGTTCTGCCACGTGGACCTGCTTCACTGATGAGTGCCTTTGGGGAATTCCAGCTCACCTTACGGTTCCCTGCTTATGGCGCTCACTTTGTGACGTTTTCGTGCTGACAGGGTCCGCGAGTGCAACATTCAAATCATTTTAATTTTTTTCATTTTATACGTCCAGTTCCGTAGCACAAAATTGAGGAGCAAATCTGGAAGGTCATGGAACGTGTCAGTACATGAAATTACAACATAAAAGTAATAACAGATAAAATGAAATGTTTATAAACCCCAAAAAATTCAAGGCATAAGTTTATGTAAAAGCAAATAACAATGTAACACTGGAATCAGCTTAATTTTTCAAGGAACTCGTCGACAGAATAGAAGCAGTGACTCCTGAGGAAACTCTTCAGTTTAGATTTGAAAGCGCGTGGATTACTGCTAAGATTTTTGAATTCTTGTGGTAGCTTACTGCAGGCCTTTCTGCACAGGACTCAAGGAGGTGCGATCCAAATGCAGATTGGATTTCTGCCTACTATTAACTGAATGAAAGCTGCTAAATCTTGGGAATAGACTGACGTTGTTAACAAGAAACGACAGTAAAGAATATATATATTGACAGACCAATGTCTGAATACCCAAACTAATGAACAGGGCTCGTCTAGAGGTTCGCGAACTTACACCACTTATTGCCCGAACTGTCCGTTTCTGAGCCAAACATATCCTTTGAGAACGGGAAGAGATACCCCAAAATATAATACCATACATCATATGCGAATGAAAATAAGCAATGTAGACTACTTTTCCGTCGAACGATCACTTACTTCAGATACCGTTCGAATAGTAAAAATGGCTGCATTAAGTCTTTAAACAAGATCCTGAACATAGGCTTTCCAATACAGTTTACTATCTATCTCAGCACTTAGAAATTTGAGCTGTTCAGTTTAACTAATCATATGCCCATTCCGTTAAATTAGAAGGTCGGGTTTTGTTGTGTTAGGTGGCGCATGAAAAATCGGCCCCGAGTACTAGACTACTGATTGTCGCCTACCAATCGTCATCTATGGTTTCGAAGTTGTTGTTTGCATTAGCTTATTTGTTATTTCTTCAATGCTTAATTATTACATGTTTATCTATTTTGCTCGTAGTGGTCAACAAATCCTGCGTAACTGGCGAGCAGTCTGTACTCGGGGCCGGTTTTTCGTTCACCACCTTATATTATTTCACTGCGATCAGCCACATAACGCTTCAGTTGGCTAAACGAGAGGTTTTGCAGAATCACGAAAATTACAAGTGTGTGAGAATGTTGTTATGAATAAAATCTCTGTACTCCAGGGCGGAGGCAAGTTCCCCCTCTTGGCGCCTTCCATCTTCAGTCACCTATGCTATTAATTTTCAGTTTTTTATAAGAACCGTGTACCAAGCACAAGTGAACGGTGAACGAGTAACAATGAACGGTTCCCAAAAAAGAGCGATCACCAGTGAACTGGTTCCCAAGGATGAACG
Organism: Schistocerca serialis cubense; assembly: GCF_023864345.2. Classification (NCBI taxonomy): domain Eukaryota; kingdom Metazoa; phylum Arthropoda; class Insecta; order Orthoptera; family Acrididae; genus Schistocerca; species Schistocerca serialis. Next base: position 455,141,739 of record NC_064645.1, read on the forward strand.
AGTTTGCCCGTCTCAACTACGTACAAAGTAGAGAGCTGTCATTGATTTTTTTTTTATTTATTTTTTTTGGCGGAAAACCGAAGCATTGTAGATATTCATAGACGCTTGACAGTCCAGGTAAATAAGGAAAAATGGCGGAAAAAAATTATGAAGTTTTGAAACTTTGGGAAAACACTCTTAGGGGATGAAGAAGTAAAAAACATAAAAGTTCCCTCCCCTATACGGGAGCTTCCCCCTCCCCCACCCCTTAATGTAATTTATTTTCCTTTTTCCAAACTTTACGAAAAACGGTTAATTTAACGAAGTTATCTGTATGACAGAAAATGTTTCTGGCGAAATTCTTCTCAGAGAAGGTCAAATGCATGTTTGGTTGGTTGGGTTGGCTTGTTTTGGGGAAGAGACCAGACAGCGTGGACATCGGTCTCTCGGCTTAGGGAAGGACAGGGCAGGAAGGTGGCCGTGCCCTTTCAAAGGAACCATCCCGGCATTTTCCTGGAGGGATTTAGGGAAATCACGGAAAACCTAAATCAGGATGGCCGGTAGCGGGATTGAATCGTCGTCCTCCCGAATGCGAGTCCAGTGTGCTAACCACTGCGCCACCTCTCTCGGTAAATGCATGTTTAAGCAAGGTAATTAGTTTATGAGTGCTAAAATTTGTAGTTAAAAAAAGTGAAATTATTTTAAAACAGACTTTTATTTATACGGAACAATTTTGCTTTATAGTCTTTTACTTTAGATTTATGCAACTTAAATAATTGAAATGAAAATCATTTTTCATGAAAATTAAGAATTACAGTAAAACTAACCAACCATTAGTTTTATTGCAATATATTTACAATCATATGTACAGCATGTAGACAATGAAAATACCACAATATCTATCAAACAAATAAATTCTTGTAAATATTTTTTTACATAAAAACATCATCCAGATCTTCTGTAAAATCACTGCGAGGCACATTAGTGCAGCTTTGTCCACGACAGTTTTTGCACATAGTTGTGCAATGCCAAATCAGCCTTCACTCATCCGCATTTTCTTCCGCAGTCTTGAGTGCAGCCGCATGAAATTAGTAACAGTATTTTCTCAGGAGCAGGTGGTAGTTTCATGTGAATCGGGGACAGGGATGAGTTTGATTTCCTCCAGCCCCAGTTCCTGGGATCCAAGTTGTTCCCCAGCCATAGCTGGACTTGTAGGTAAACACGGTTAAGAGTTGAGGCGTCCTGCAATAGTAGTCGGTGGCAAACGAGAGATTATGAGAGCATCGTTTGCCTGACCCACAAGTACATTAGAATATTTAAATCGAATGGCATTTAAGTTATCATCAGGACTCCCTACTGTTTTTGTGTAGAGAGAGAGAGAGAGTATGAATTTCTCTCCTACTTTTGGAATGGCATCAGGAGAGGAACTAGGATCGTTGAATATCTGTAGAATATTATGAAGTTTGGGATACCGGTTGAACAGTTACTAAGCTTCCAGCTTTCTTTTCTCAAACAAGGCTGAAGTGCTGTCGCAACTACTTACTGCATGAAGAAACAGTATTGAATTTTTGCATTCATGAACGAGTGAGGAGTAACGTGTATCTTTAGAACTGTAACACCTTGTTCTAATGTTACGTTATCTTCCTTCATTAGGAATATGTCTGTGTCGTCTGGAGCAAGAGCGAAAAGTAGCACAAGAAGATCTGCATCTTGATCCACTATAATCATTTTCTGGTGAAATTTTAGGCATTTGTTGTTTTTGCAACAATTTCAACATCTGCATCGTCATCCGCAATCCTGGTTTCAATACGAAAACTGTCTAGTGTTTGCACAAGCTGTGTAATAAACATTTCCTTATTGCTGATGTTACTAAGAAAGGCAGATTGTGATTCAACGAATAACGTCTCCTCGTTAAAGAAAATTTCTCGTGACGTCCACTTCATCGTTCGTCTTTGGCGTTCAATAGTTTTTACGTTCAGAGAGCTTTCTGAATATCCGTCAAATACAACAGCAATGTCACCTTTATAATGCCTCTGAATGTAAGCTATTAAGGTTTTATAACTGTCACCAAACGTTCCATTCTCGGGCCATACGTCGTGGTGGATAAGAAATCCTCCCTCTATAACAAAGAACTTAGATTCATTGTTGTCAATATTCCTTTCAGGTACTTGACTGAAAAGATTGTACAGTGACGACTTTTTTGTTTTCCTCGTCAATCCACTGCTGTCAAACAGAGACATTGGTACACTCGATAATTCGTACGTGAAGCACTCCTTTAAATCATCAGGTGAATGAAACGTGCACAGTATTCTCTGAAATAACTGTGTTGTATCTCTTCAGTTATGTTATTTTCAAGCCTAGCAGTTGACATACACATTGTCCTAACCATGCTGGATCGCTTAAGCTTCAGAGAACCAGATTTTGGCGAGTCAGTAACTAGTGTTCGAAGAGCCTCTTCACCAACAGACACAGCTTCGTAGCAGTTTACTTCCTGAGAAGCTGCTAATCCAGATCCTAATTAATACAGTTGCACCTTATAAGCAAATGGAGTATGTTGTCGCAACCATAGCTGAAATCTTCTGCGAATTTTCTCAACTTCTATCCTCCCACTCCTCAGTTCAACATGTTGACCACTTGAAACCGAATGTAAATTGCAGAACCGTTCCATAGCTTCATATATGTGATGGGCTATTCGTATACCGCAAATCCATCGGTTCAACACACTATCTGTGCAACCTCTTCCGTGTGAAACACCTCCAACACTCTTCAGGTTCTCCATAAGAGTTTGTTCTATCGTCATGCTGGTTCATACTCCATACCAATACTTACCAGTGCGTCGAACCGTGAAGAAGCTGTCCTTGGTGAATTTATCGAACTCCGCGGGTTTCACAGTTTCTTTCAGTTTTTCCATGTCCTGAAGGTACAAATGACACGCCTTAGCTTAAGAAAAGTGTCCAGCTACATGGAATACTGGAAGCATAGCTCTCACACATCCTATATGGAGTTCCCAATTCCCCATACGCTCTGCTTGGATGAAATTCAGTGCCAAGATGAAAAGCTGAATGTACTGTATCCGTAACTGGAAAATTTTCCCTCTTTGCTTAATATCATCCTTTGGGTTGAAAAATTTATTTTGCACCTTTTCAATCACTTGATCTTTTTCCAAATGCCGAAAGATGCACCATTTCCACTCATATCAGAAATACACTCTTTCATATGTTGCTTCTCCTCCTCCATGACTGTCGTTTCTTCCAGTATTATGATGGAAAGAGCACACATTACTGCGTAGTGAGCTTGAATTGCCCTCTTGTATGCAAGACCAGAAAGTATACGGTGAACCGAAACTGCAGCATACACAGTCTCCAAACGTCGAGACAGTCCACTGTCTCTCATTAAGAACCCTATTGCTCCTAGAAAAGACATAGTCAAGTGAAAGCCTCCTAATCGAATAACTATATTAGTGAATAGCTCATTCCCTCCATTAGCCTCCAATCCAACTATATCCTTAGCTTTCATGTAGAGTGGTTTGATCAAACGTTACGATACATGTTTGTTGTGTGAGCTTCTTACTCTCCGTGATGACATAAGTTAAAGCTGTTAAAATAGTGCAATAACCTGTGGGTGGGTTGTTGACGAATGGAAGCGCTAATACATTTGATTGTGTATAAGGTTCTCTAGTTGCAATTTTCTCCATAAAACCTTGTCATGCAGTAATAGAAAGCTCTAAGAACTTTCCTTTCATCCAAGTAAAATCGTGATTGGTAGGCACTGCTGCTTTAGCGAATGATTCTTCTGAGTAGACGTTTTGCAGAACAATTTCTTCAATGCTAACTTTATTCTGCCTTCGGAACGTTAGCAGACTAATTTTCTGGGTACTTGCTGTTTCTGTAGAGCTCAGCATGACAGAGTTTCGTCACTTTCTCACGTTCTATCGCTCTCCCAGTAGTCACATGCCTGATTCCACCCATAGCATGGAATGTACCTTTGCCCGTCATTGTTGCAATAGTGAAGCCAGCATTATCGAAATTTAGTTGAATTTACACCCCTCACATTTTTGTGACTTATCGCGTAATTGAAATTTAGCAGATTTCTTTTAGAACTCATGTGTATAACTTCACATTTTTCTTTAGCCAGGGTCAATTGCCACTTTTCGCACCATACAGATATCTTATCTAACTGATTTTGCAAGTCGTTTTGATCATGTGATGGTTTTACAAGACGGTAAATGACAGCATCATCTGCAAACAATCTAAGACGGCTATTCAGATTGTCTCCTATGTCGTTAATATAGATCAGGGACGATAGAGGGCCTATAACACTTCCTTGGGGAGCGCCGGATATTACTTCTGTTTTACTCGATGACTTTCCGTCTATTACTACGAACTGTGACCTTTCTGACAGGAAATCAAGAATCCAGTCGCACAACTGAGGCGATACTCCACAAGCACGCAGTTTGGTTAGAAGACGCTTGTGAAGAATGGTGTCGAAAGCCTTCTGGAAATCTAAAAATATGGAATCAATTTGACATCCCCTGTCGATAGCACTTATTACTTCATGAATATAAAGAGCTAGTTGTGTTTCACAAGAACGATATTTTCTGAATCCGTGCTGACTATATGTCAATAAATCGATTTCTTCGAGGTACTTCATAATGTTCGAATACAGTATACGTTCTAAAACCCTACTGCAAACCGACGTTAGTGATACAGGCCTGTAATTCAGCGGATTACTCCTACTTCCCTTTTTGGGTATTGGTGTGACTTGAGCAATTTTCCAGTCTTTAGGTACGGATCTTTCTGTGAGCGAGTGGTTGTATATAATTGCTAAATATGGAGCTATTTTATCAGCATACTCTGAGAGGAACCTGACTGGTATGCAATCTGGAGCGGAGGCCCTGCCTTTATTAAGTGATTTAAGCTGCCTTGTTACACCGAGGATATCTATTTCTATGTTTCTCATCTTGGTAGTTGTTCTTGATTGGAATTCAGGAATATTTACTTCGTCTTATTTGGTGAAGGAGTTTCGGAAAACCGTGTTTAATAACTCTGCTTTAGTGGCACTGTCATCAGTGACACCACCGTTTTTATCGCGCAGTGAAGGTATTGATTGCGTCTTGCCACTGGTGTGCTTTATGTATAACCAGAATCTCTTTGGGTTTTCTGCCAGATTTCGAGACAGAATTTCGTTGTGGAAATTATTAGAAGCATCTCGCATTGAAGTGCGCGCCATATTTCGAACTTCTCTAAAACTGGGGATTTTGCGTTCTTTTAAATTTTCATGCTTTTTTCGTTGCTTCTGCAACAACGATCTGACCCGTTTTTTGTACCATGGGGGATCAGTACCATCACTTATTAATTTATGTGGTATATATCTCTCAATCGCTGTTGATACTATCTCGTTGAAAACATTCCACAACTTTTCTACACTTACATGATCAGATCGGAAGGAGTGGAGACTGTCTCTTAAAAAGGCGTTAAGAGCATTTTTATCAGCTTTTTTATATATATATCCTTTGCGTTTCTTTTTGATGGCTGTAGGTGTTACGGTGTTCAGCCTAGCAACAACTGCCTTGTGGTCGCTAATCCCTGTATTCGTCGCAACACTCACTATTTGTCCAGGATTATTTGTAGCTAAAACGTCAAGTATGGTTTCGCAACCATTTATGCTTCGAGTGGGCTCATAAACTAATTGTTCAAAATAATTTCCTGAGAAAGCATTCAGTACAATTTCGGGTGACGTTTTATGCCTGCCACCGGCTTTAAACGTATAATTTTTCCAGCATATCGAGGGTTCATTGAAGCCATTGTAAGTAGGCTGTTTAGGTTCTTATATTGGTAACGCCACGTAGCGCTCTGAAAATCACTGGCTGTGCTGTGTGCAGTCTGTGGCTGCTTTGCATTGTTGTAATACTCGCCATTGTAGTGTTAGGCAGCTGGCTGTGAACAGCGCGTAGCGTTGCGCAGTTGGAGGTGAGCCGCCAGCAGTGGTGGATGTGGGGAGAGAGATGGCGGAGTTTTGAAATTTGTCATGAACTGCTATATTTATATATGATGATATCAAGGTAAATACATTGTTTGTTCTCTATTAATATCTTTCATTTGCTAACTATCCCTATCAGTAGTTAGTGCCTTCCATAGTTTGAATCTTTTATTTAGCTGGCAGTAGTGGCGCTCGCTGTATTGCAGTAGCTTGAGCAGCGAAGATTTTTGTGAGGTAAGTGATTTGTGAAAGGTATAGTTTAATGTTAGTCAGGGCCATTCTTTTGTAGGGAATTTTGAAAGTCAGATTGCGTTGCGCTAACAAAATATTGTGTGTCAGTATAAGCACAGTCTTGTATTATTGTTCAAAGGGGACGTTTCATATGTCGACCCTTAGCCTAGGATACCTCACTGGAATCTTCTGATTTTTTCTTGTAGTTTGTGTATTTAGTGTAGCTTTTGTTTATTGCTAGCGCGTAATTGTAGAGAGAATCCCCTTTGTAGTTGTAGCCTTTCATTGTTGTACAGCAAAACAGTTGTGGCATGCATATAGATTTGCACCAAGTATTTCGCAGCTACGCTTGCAATTAACTAGATATTATTTTCAGTGCTATGTTAATGTGTTCTCCTATTTTTGCACTTCAAATTGTGCTTTTCTGTGTTATCGTGTGAAATATTGTGACAATTATGGCGTGTGAAAAACGTAACACTAGGCTCCAAAGTAAATTGAGAAATGATAGTGACGACGAGCGTAGCTTGCCAGCACCACTGGGTAATGAATTAACTAATGTTCAAAGTAGTAATTTGGTAATTGCGCATAGGGAAATGGAGCGGGCGGCAAACAATGGTGTAGACAGTGAAACAGGTAGTGAACTGGGAAGCGTTATCGATCGATTGGTCGGCAACAGCTCGCCTCAGGAATCGGGAATGACAGAACACAATATTGCAAATACTACAGACTCAGGTTTTGGGTTCTTACCGTTTTCTCAAATGAGTCAAGACACATTTTCCGCTTGTCAAAATGTGAATGTTGCCGGTGCAAATTCACTGCCGAAAAGCACTGAGGAACATGTTTCAGACACCAGTGCATTGTTATTACAATTAATGCAACAAATGGGACAAAAGCTTGAAAAGTTAGACACAATGGAACAAAATCAGAGACAAACACAGCAAAAGTTAGACGCAGTGGAACAAAATCTTCAAAAGTTAGACACAATGGAACAACACCAGAGACAAACACAGCAACAGTTAGACGCAATGGGACAAAATCTTCAAAAGTTAGACACCACACTTGAACAAACACGTGAAGATTTAACTAGTGAGTTACATAACATTGAATCGAAATGTCAAAAAGTCTGTAATGACATAAAAACACAAATTTGTGAGCATTTTCAACCCATTTTTTCGCGGCATGAAAATGTATTACAGAATCACGAAGCAGCCATAAAAGAACTGCAAACCATTGTTCATGAAAATCACAACACCTTGCAAGCTAAAATTGACTCAGTTGCATCTACCGATTCGGTTACGCAACTTGCAAAAACTCAAGAAAACTTAAAGGACACAGTAGATACGATTTCAACACAAATGGACACTCTGAAACTTGGTTCAGAAAAACACGCTGAGGAAATGTGTTCACTATCGGAGAAAGTAGCCGAACTTTCGGATAGGGTCACTAACTTATCTACAAAGGTAGATGATGATCTGAATGACACAAGACCTGTAGCCTTCACTGACACAGAAGAGTATGAACAAATTAGAAAATTCAAACAGAATCAAAATCAAATCAATACACAGTACAAAAGAGAAATCCGAGAAGTACAAGATCAGCTGACACAGGTAATACAAGAATTACGTATTTCAGAGCATATTCGCGCCCCAATACGGGAAGAGGGACACAGAAATACGGAACAGCCACAGACTGCACACAGCACAGCCAGTGATTTTCAGTGATTTTACATATGTAAGTAGGCTGTTTAGGTTCTTATATTGGTAACGCCACGTAGCGCTCTGAAAATCACAGACTGCACGACTCAAGTTTTCTCTGAACTGTTCAGCAACTATGTCTTCTGAGTCGGGGCGGGGTGAGGGGGGGGCGGTAGGGGGGGGGGGGGCGGTAAAACGATCCAATTAATATTTTAGTCCGATTGTCAGGTATAACCTCTGCCCATACTATTTCACATGAACTATCTACTTCAATTTCGCTACGAGGCAAACTACCTCTGACAGCAATAAATACTCCACCACCAACTGTATTTAATCTATCCTTTCTGAACACTGTTGGATCGTTTGAAAAAATTTCGGCTGAACTTAATTCCGCCTTTAGCCAGCTCTCTGTACCTACAACTATTTGAGCTTCAGTGCTTTCTATTAGGGCTTGGAGCTCTGGTTCTTTCCCAACACATCTACGACAATTTACAACTACAATACCAATCGTTTCTACAACTACTTTACTGTGTTTTACCTGCTCACTTTTACACGGACGCCCCTTCTATGGCCCGCATCTCGTGGTCGTGCGGTAGCGTTCTCGCTTCCCACGCCCGGGTTCCCGGGTTCGATTCCCGGCGGGGTCAGGGATTTTCTCTGCCTCGTGATGGCTGGGTGTTGTGTGCTGTTCTTAGGTTAGTTAGGTTTAATTAGTTCTAAGTTCTAGGCGACTGATGACCTCAGCAGTTGAGTCGCATAGTGCTCAGAGCCATTTTAGAGCCCCTTCTATGGTTCCCTAAGGCCCTCTAACCTAAAAAAACCGCCCAGTCCCTTCCACACAGCCCCGCTCACGTGTAGCGCTTCCCTTCTATGGTTCCCTAAGGCCCTCTAACCTAAAAAAACCGCCCAGTCCCTTCCACACAGCCCCGCTCACGTGTAGCGCTTCCTGTGTGTAGTGGACTCCTGACCTATTAAGCGGAACCCGGAAACCCATCACACGATGGCGCAAGTCAAGGAATCTGCAGCCTACACTGACATAGAACCGCCTGAGCCTCTGATTCAGACCCTCCACTCGGCTCTGCACCAAAGTACCACAGTCGGTTCTATCAACGATGCTGCAGATGGTGAGCTCCGCCTTAATCTCGGAAGCAAGACTGGCAGTCTTTACCATTTCCGCTATCCACCCGAAACCAGACAGAATCTGCTCCGATCCAAAGCGACAAACGTCATTGGTACCGACATGAGCCACCACCTGCAGTTGGCTGCACACTGTACTCTTCATGGCATCCGGAAACAACCTTTCCACATCCGGAATGACTCCCTCCGGAATGCACACGGAGTGCACACTGGCTTCCTTCTCCTCCTTGGCAGCCATGTTCCTAAGGGGCACCATTACGCGCCTAACGTTGGAGCTCCCAACTACTAGTAAACCCACCCTCTGTGAATGCCCAGATCTTGCGGGACGAGAAGCTTCCTCTGGAACAGCGTGAACGACTGCATCTGGCTCACAGACACCGTCAGCTACAGATAACGTCCGAAAACTGTTCGTCAAACGAATCGGGGAGGCCCTACAATCGGCCCCTCGGAAATTCTTTCGCTGCCTGCCAGACTTTGGAATGATCTCCCACTGCCTGCCGAGCGGTTCTAGGCGCTACAGTCTGAAACCGTGCGACCGCTACGGTCGCAGGTTCGAATCCTGCCTCGGGCATGTATGTGTGTCATGTCCTTAGGTTAGTTAGATTTAAGTAATTCTGAGTTCTAGGGGACTGATGACCTCAGAAGTTAAGTCCCATAGTGCCCAGAGCCCTTTGATTTTGATCTCCCACTCGACCACGGGCGAGGGGTCAACCTCTGTGCAGGCAGCTCCCGGGGAGGTCACAGCAGTGGACCGATCGGAGGACACGTGGGACGTGCTCGGCGTCCCTCGCCCCTTGGCAGCAGCCTCAAGCTGTGTGACGGAAGCGAACGCAGTCTGAAGCTGTGAGCGAAGGGGCGCCAGCTCAGCTCGCATCTGTACACAACAATCACAGTTCCTATCCATTACTGCAGTCGCTCCTGTTTGAAGCTCGTAAAAATATATAACAAGCGAACGGTGTACTCGCCTTATTAGCAGCAGGAACTAGCGATGCCCTCTCGCTGACGGTCTAACAGACACTGAGCTGTTCTAACCAAACAAACAAAAGCCTGCACGATACGAGAGTTGACACAACGGTCGATAGCAACAGCGGTACTGTACGCTACACTGTTATTGAAATAAAAGGTTGTGCCTACTAAGCACTCGAACACGCAAGAAATTACAAAAATAAACTGGTATATACACAGATAACTGAAAATAAGTCGCTCCTCTTTGAAGCTCGTAAAAATATGTAACAAGCGAACGGTGTACTCGCCTTAGTAGCAAGAACTAGCGGTGCGCTCTCGCTGACGGTCTAACTGACTTAAAATCACTGTGTCTCATTCTGGGAGACATTCATTAACTTTCTGCAACATTCGATCAGTACAAATTGAGATTCCTCTGAACTATCTACAAATATGCATAATTCTTGAAAAGCGGCATCAAAGTTGGCACCTCGAGGGCTGCCTCTTATCCGAACAGAGGAGGGGTTCGACATTAATTTGGCATATAAATCTTGATAATAACGGGCTTCTGCAGCTACTAAACACAAAACACTGTTGATGTGTTCCGCAACCTTTATACCGAAATCATCATTGCGTTTCTCTGCTGTCTCAAGCAACAATCGTTTCACAGTTGAAGAGCGAACTTCAATCACTCCACGCCGTTTGTGCAGTGTTTTTTTTCTTTTTTTTTTTTTTTTTGTTTCCGCCTCTATGTCACACTTTTTAGCACATATGAAACAGTCTTTTTTTGAACTGAATGGATAAAAGGAAGAGGATCTCAAACTTTTATCGTCTGCTTGTGTTAAAATTCTGATTAATTACTTTCCTTTCCTTATATTACGTTCCTTAATATATTCACGTCGACATACCTTATGCACTTCAATCAATCCAACATTCTGTAGAAGACTATGAGCCCCATCCTTCCCTTCCTTGCTGATCCGCCGGCCGCTTTGACGGAGCGGTTCTAGGCGCTTCAGTCCGGAACTGCGTGACCGCTACGGTCGCAGGTTCGAATCCTGCCTCGGGCATGGATGTGTGTGATGTCCTTAGGTTAGTTATGTTTAAGTAGTTCTAAGTCTAGGGGACTGCTGACCTCATATGTTTAGTCCCATAGTGCTTGGAGCCATTTTGAACCTTGCTGACGCCTGTCAGTGTTTCCAAGCCCTTCGTCACTATTGATATTTCCTTCCGAAACAGATTTACCACAAACGAAACCGGTAGTGGGGTCCACCATTATTGTTTTCCCAGTCCAGACAAAATAAATGAGACTAAGAAGAAGCACTTCATAACACCACAAACTGATGAATACTGTCTTCAAAACAGAACTCTCTGGCACTACTTTGACAGTTCATAACATTAACTCAACTGAATTGGACACTAGGTAGGAAGACATGGCAGCGACAATAGTCGTAGGGGAGCGACGACTGAATGGGTAGGGGAACTTGACCTTTTCATTGTTGGCATGTACTCCTTATTTCAACTATACTGATCGCAAAAGAAATATCTTCAAGTAGAATATATAGGATACTAAATATTTTCATACACTTGATTACGCTTTACATTTAAATACTTTGCTAGGCAGCAAAAACTGCAAACTATTAGGTTAACAGAATTCTATTCCAATTCTTATACCTTAAATACCATTCGTGTAAATAAAAGATGCACAAGATCATTTTCGTATACAGTTTTGCGAGGAATATATTTACTACTAAGAGCCCTGTTCGAAAAATGAGCCTTTTTGCGTGTAAATCTACAATATGGTACAAATTGACTTTTGGAGGGGATTAAAGGGTGACGCGCCACCCCTACGAAAGGGAACTTTTCTGTCTTATTACTATATGCCGTATGAGTAGTTTACCGAAGTTTCAAAACTTTATAAATTTTTCCCCAATTTTCTGATTTTCTTACTAATTTGCCTGGGGTACGAAGAATGTCTATGGAAACGTGGCAGTAACAAAAGCACGTTGAGTCGTTGTGCGAGACGTCTGTCACCATTGCAACAGAGTCGCCAGCCGGCTGCACACAGCTGTAACTCCTATAGTGTTGGAACATGTGGACACTCTCATTCAATGTGATCGACGGATCAAAAGTCAAACACCTTGCTGCACAATTTGACGTCTCTGTTGGTAGTGCTGACACATTGTTCCACCAGTTTGGGTGTGTGCCTGCAGTGTTCTAGGAACACAGCGGGCACACACCAAAACTGGTGGAACAATGTGTCAGCACCTAAAAGAAGACCGTAAAGACCAACGAAGGACCATGTGCGTGGAATTGCTTCCGTGTTGAGAAGCTGATGGTGACACTTTTTGTCGAACATCGTCACAGGCGATGAGATATGGATTCATCAGTTCGAACCCGAAACAAAATGACAATCCATGGAGTGCTGCCACACCATCTCTCCTCCGAAGAAAAAGTTCAAAGCTGCACCCACAGACGGTAAAGTTATGGCGACAATATCTGGAACTCTGAAGGGCGTATTCGTTTGATGTAGTCCCTCGTGGGGCAACCATCAACTCTGAATGGTATTGTGCTACCCTCAGGAAATTGAAGAAATGACTCCAGCGTGTACGTCGCCGCAGAATGCTAACGATCTTCTGCTTCTCCGTCACAACACAATGCCCCACACCAATCTGCGCACCCGAGAGGAGCTCACAAAACTTCATTGGACTTTTAATGTTCATCCGTCCTACAGCCCGGATCTTACACCTTTCGATTTCCTTGTGTTTGGTCTAATGAAGGATGTACTCTGCGGGAAACAGTACGTACATGATGGGAGGTTACTGGTATAGGAAGACGTTGGCTCCAACGTCGACCAGTAGCGCTAGTTCAAATACACTACTGGGCATTAAAATTGCTACATCACGAAGATGACGTGCTACAAGCACGAAATTTAACCGACAGGAAGAAGATGCTGCAAATGATTAGCTTTTCAGAGCATTCACACAAAGTTGACGCCGGTGGCGACACCTACAACGTGGTGACATGAGGAAAGTTTCCAAACGATTTATCATACACAAACAGCAGTGGGCCGGCGTTGCCTGGTGAAACGTTGTTGTGATGCCTCGTGAAAGGAGGAGAAATGCGTACCTTCACGTTTCCGACTTTGATAAAGGTCGGATTGTAGCCTATCGCGATTGCGGTTTATGGTATCGCGACATTGCTGCTCGAGTTAGTCGAGATCCAATGACTGTTAGCAGAATATGGAATCGGTGGGTTCAGGAGGGTAATACGGAACGCTGTGCTGGATCACAACGGCCTCGTATCACTAGCAGTCGAGATGACAGGCATCTTATCCGCATGGCTGTAACGGATCGTGCAGCCACGTCTCGATTCCTGAGTCAACACATGGGGACGTTTGCAAGACGACAACCATCTGCACGAACAGTTCGACGATGTTTGTAGCACCATGGACTATCAGCTCGGAGACCATGGCTACGGTTACCCTTGACGCTGCATCACAGACAGGAGCGCCTGCGATGGTGTACTCAACGGCGAACCTGGGTGCACGAATGGCAAAACGTCATTTTTTCGGACGAATCCAGGTTCTGTTTACAGCATCATGATGGTCGCATTCGTGTTTGGCGACATCGCGGTGAACTCACACTGGAAGCGTGTATTCGTCATCACCATACTGGCGTATCACCCGGCGTGATGGTATGGGGTGCCATTGGTTATACGTCTCGGTCACCTCTTGTTCGCATTGACGGCATTTTGAATAGTGGACGTTACATTTCAGATGTGTTACGACCCGTGGCTCTACCCGTCATTCGATCCCTGCGAAACCCTACATTTCAGCAGGATAATGCACGACCGCATGTTGCAGGTCCCTTACGGGCCTTTCTGGATACAGAAAATGTTCGACTGCTGCTCTGGCCAGCAAATTCTCCAGATCTTTCACCAATTGAAAACGTCTGGTCACTGGTGGCCGAGCAACTGGCTCGTCACAATACGCCAGTCACTACTCTTGATGAACTGTGGTATTGTGTTGAAGCTGCATGGGCAGCTGTACCTGTACACGTCATCCAAGCTCTGTTTGACTCAATGCCCAGGCGTATCAAGGCCGTTATTACGGCCAGAGGTGGTTGTCCTGGGTACTGATTTTTCGAGATCTATGCACCCAAACTGCGTGAAAATGTAATCACATGTCAGTTCTACTATAATATGTTTGTCCAATTAATACCCGTTTATCATCTGCATTTCTTCTTGGTGTAGCAATTTTAATGGCCAGTAGTGTAGCTCTAAGCACTAAGGGACTTAATATCAGTAGTCATCAGTCCCCTAGACTTCGAACTACTTAAACCTAACTAACCTAAGGACATCACACACATCCATGCCCGAGGCAGGATTCGAACCTGCGACCGTCGCAGCAGCGCGGTTCCGTACTGAAGCGCCTAGAACCGCTCGGCCACAACGGCCATCTACCAGTAGGGTGCTACCACGCGGGCGGTCAGGTTCTCCCAGCGCAGTGGGCGTAAGATCGTCTCACTGAACGGAGATTATCATGGAAAATAGGGTTTTGTAGCCAAAATAGTGGAGCATAATATGGTGTATTGGAATCATGAATAAAACTAGCTGCTTTTAGGAGAAAATGTTTTGCATTATTTATTGAACGCCAGTTTTATTTCAGTCAAAGATATGTAGTAAATGCAGCATGCCCTCTAAAACACATGTATGTGTATTCGAAAATTTGGGATAAATTATCAAATCTGAAAGACATATATTGAACGAAGAAAAATTTAGCTTATGTCAAAAGTCACGTTTCCTGTAGTAAATCTGTTCCGAGCTTTGAGATAATTTACGAGGACGGGCTAAAACGTAATGCCTCTGGTTTTTTATGTGAAAATATTTAAAGCTTTTTTAATAAAACAGCCTTAGTAATTGATCTGTCCTTATTGAAGATTAACTTTATTAACATTGTGTATCTTTATTCATTAAACGTACATATGTATTTCTGAACATAGTCACCTTGGCAAAGAACACATTTCTCCCGATTAGAAACCAGTTTATTGATACCGTCACCCGCACATGTGCTTGCACCGCATCATCAGTATTAAAATGAAGACCTAGGAGGTATTCTTTATGTTTTGGAAGCAAATGAAAATCAGATGCAACCAAGTCGGGGCTGTATGAAGTATAATCGATGACAGAGAAATCAAGATATCGGATTGTTGTAGATGTTGTCACATGGCTCGTGTGTGGCTTGGCATTGTATGCTGAAGCAGAGGTCGTCCACGTGTGGGTGAGTTTTCCTACAAACTCGACTGCAGCTCGCTGTTCCTCACACACCGCCGTGTTACACGCTAGAGAGTCTATATAGAGGAAGAGAGTGGCCAATGGTGATAGCGTCGCTCATTGGCTGAGAGCCGAGGACGCCATGTTTTTACCAAACTGACGCTGACTTGGCACGAGTATAAATAGGTACTGTGTGTGATTCTGTACTATTGGTTCTCTTCGACGCTTCGAACGTAAATTCCATTGTACAGTTATGTACAGGTTGTAATGCGGAAAGTATTGAAGGACTTTAGCATGTGCTCTGTCGATTCCATTTATGTAAATTACCTTACAGTCACTCTGTTGCTGGGATCTATGACGATACTTTTAGAGCTTCACAGCAATTTTAGAGGCAAAATTTTTATTTAAAGTGATTTACTGAGTGTTACTAATAATATGAATTACGAAATCATTAAGGAGAGTCAAGAGGAATGCCTGGTTGCTCCGCTGTTGGGTGCAAAAACCGAAGTGAAGATGGATGTACGATGCTCATTGTAATGCGAACGTCGTGAGTCGGAATCCTATTCAATCCAGCCTTTCTTTAAACGTTATTTTCTAGACTTTGAATGGTTCTTGAGTGATACGATATGTTTTAACATGTATACGGCACCCTAAGTCTACGTGTTTCCGACTGGCGACTCGCACTTGGCTCTGTAGTCTTGGCTATTCACATTACCGTAAATTATATTTATCGTGTGGATATTCAGTTACCTATTTTGAATTACTTTCTGCTGTTTCAGTAGAGTAAATAAGTATTGATATTTTTCCCATTTTCTGTGGTACAGAATTCCTAAAAATGTGTACAGAATGGCGTGTTTTGCCAGCATAAGAAAATGATATAAGATCGACGTACGCTTAAAATGCATTATGTTGGGGCGGAAAGAGACAAGAGCTTACCAATTTCAGCGATGAATATCCGCACGGAAAAATCTGAAATAGCACCATGTACTCTGAGGTACATTAAATGAAACTTCTTTTTCTTATTAATCAGTTGTCCATGTTTGTATAGCATCATAAAATACAGCTGTTGAAATTCGGCAGACATACACACTACTTCACGATACTTCCATTTGCTCACAGATTTTTTAGGCCTATATAAACATAGACGAATGGAATTTGTTTTGATCATGTACCGAGTATTAAGCTAGAAGATCTGCTTTGGTCTCATGCGTCAAGCACATGCCTTAATTTACTCGTGAAGTGGCTAGCTTTCTGCTTGCGTAGCTGACAAATTGCAAGTCCCGCGCGCAATCTGGTAAAAACATGGCGGCCACGGGCCGATTGGCCACTCTCTGGCTCTCTATTGCACGCTACCGTTCGGAGCCATCTAGCGGCAGAGGGTTGCAACTTGAGTCACCGAAGCGGGAAAGTCGACAGAGAAGTATGCAAGACATGTAATACCTCAACCGATATTGTGGACAGAATGCAAAATTCGGAGGCATTACTTTTCAGCAAGGCTTCGTATTACGCATCTTTACACAGGGTTATTCATAAGTAACTCCAAGGTTTCGGAATACGTATTCAAAAGTTGAATACGCAGTATTAATGTTTCACAATATTATTTCTTTAATAATTCGTTATGAACCGGCTTTTGGCTTCTTAGGCCATAGTCAGACAACTTCATACTAAACAGATAATCCACACAACTTCAGCAAGAATTCATAGGTGTACGAAAACTGTTGTACAAATGTATGACATTTTTATGGCTATATCGATAAAAAACACAAATATAATATAACATCCACAGACTCTGAACAAGAAAATCTTATATTGCAGTATATTCAAATATTGAAACAACATGAATGTATAAGCGAAATATGTTGTACAAGTGAGTAATGGCACAGGCTACTACGTCATAGGGTCAAACTAGTGAATGTGATTAGCAGGAGAAAAAAAGGGGGCGCGTTGGTGTGGGTGGGGGGGGGGGGGCAAAAAAATAAGTCTATGGAATGTAGTCGTGGAACAGTTATGACAAGCTTGTTATCTAATGCTGAGAGAAATAATAACCGACTGCTGCTACTTTAGTAAGGGTGAGGTGTGGAACTGTATTTGGTCATTAAGGATCAGGCCACGATTCTTTGCTTGAGGTTTATTAACGGCCAGACTTTCACGTGATGTTAGTTTTCTGCCTTTAGTTCCTCTACGTTCATTCAGAGCATGTTGAGCGAAGGTAGAATCTTTCTTTTTCAGTCTCCAACTCTTTTCATTCCGTCGGTCAGTCTAGTAGCCTGTGCCATTACTCACTTGTGCAACACACCGAGCGAGGTAGCGCAGTGGTCAGCGCACTGGACTCGCATTTGGGAGGACGACGGTTTAAATCCGCGTCCGGCCATCCTCGTTTAGGTTTTCCGTGATTTCCCTAAATCGCCTCAGGCAAATTCGGGATGGTTCCTTTGAAAGTGCACGGCCGACTTCCTTCCCCATCCTTCCCTAACCCGATGGGACCGATGACCTTGGTGTTCGGTTCCTGCCCCAAACAACCAACCAATCAACCAACTTGTACAACGTACTTGGCTTATACATTCATATAGTTTTAATATTTGAATACACTGTAATGTAAGATTTATTTTTTCATTGTCTCTTTAGGCAGTATATCATGCTTGCGTGTTCGATTGATATAGTCATAAAATGTCACATATCTTTGTACAACAATCTTTGTACAGCTATGAATTCTCGCTGTTGTGTGGACTATCTCTTTGGTATTAAGTCATATGACGATGGCCTAAGAAGCTGAAAGCCGATTCATAACGAATTATTGAACAAATGTTATTGTGGAATATTAATAGTGTGTATTCAAGTTCTTAATATGTCGATGTTCCTCCCAGAACCGACGGAATATTCCATACATATTTTGGAATGCAACTGCGTGAAACTCAACGTATTCAGTGGATAGAGCATTTATCCAAGTTTTAAATTCACATTACAGGTGCTGAGATGGACACAGTTTGTGATGTGACAAAGGTCAGTACGTGATTGCGACTCACAGAAGTGGCTGCTGCAGCTGCGGCGAAGCAGCAACGACAGTAGCCCGTTTGGGTCACCTGGCCACTGGGTTTCCTGCCTGCAGATGCGAACTACTGTTAGTCGAAACGCCAATACGGAGCCAATGATTTGTCTACGTGATGTGACACGTCTGCCCCCTAGTAGTGTGCTCTTCAACTAGGCTACGAAGTGTTTCACGAATCTACACTTGCAGAGTTACTCTCACATATGAATAACCATGTGTGTTTTGTTGCATCCAATGTGTTCGTTCTACATCCACCAACAAAGACATTCATAACGTTGTCACAAAAATCGGAAGCATTACCGTCTCCGATATTTATAAGCTGCTTGCTACATCTTAGCCAGCCCACGTTCTTCAAACTCAGCCACATCCAGCTGCATACGTTGGGGATTTCAATAGTCATCATGAACAGTGGAAGTATAAAGACAATGATGCAAATGGAGAAGCACTAGCAAAATGGGCAGAAGACGAATACTTATACCATGTATTCGATGCTAAGGATCGATTCACGTTTAGATCAGCTGCCTGGAGACGGGAATACAACCCTGACCTGTGTTTCGTCTCGTCCAACAACAGAGACCAACCTCTCATGGCCTCGCGTAGAGTTCTGCCCGACTTTCCGCACCGTCCAATCATAATAGAGGTAGGAACTCAAATTCCCCTAATTACTTCCTCGCCCACCATGGAATTTTAAAAAAAGCCAATTGGACTGGGTTCTCCACATATCTGGACAAATGTTTGGGATGGATACCGCCTACTAGCAAAAATTACCAAAGATTTGTTGCTGCCATGATAAGCACGGCCAAGAAGCACATACCAAGAGGGTACCGCAAAGAATACATCCCTGGATGGTCCCAAACCAGCGAAGAACTATACCAGAGCTTCCGTGAATCCGGAGTTCAGGAAATAGCGGATGAAATGCTTCATATCTTGGATCCTGCCAGAAGACAAAAGTGGACGGAAACTGTAGAAAGCCTCAATTTCCAAACATCTAGCAGGCAAGCATGGTCACTGCTGAGAAAACTGGGTAGCAGCCCACCAGCACAACGACAAAAAGCAGCTGTAAGACCAAATGCCATAGCCGCACATCTAGTTAACACGTCTAGGACACCAAATGATAAAACGCATACAATCCAACCGAAGCGAGAACTCAAAACCTTAAAAAAATGAAGCCACAGAAACTGAATACTCTCGCCCTTTCTCTAGCGAAAACACTTCTGCGTAAAGTGTTGAACGTTTAATACGTTCTGTAGCTGTTGCGGCATTACGTACAATTCATTCACACTCGTACACGTATTTAGCTGTTACTCGCCTTAGTACACAAATGACATTCATTTGTTGTACCATTGTAACTGTGATCGTGGGCTGCGAAATTTTACTGTATTCAGGTGCCCATTATAAGTGCTAGTTTGATACTGTGTATGTGTGTGTGTGTGTGTGTGTGTGTGTGTGTGTGTGTTTGTGTGTCAGTGTGCGTGCTTATACACTGAAGAGCCGAAGAAACTGGTGTACCTGCCTAATATGGTGTAGGGTACCCGCGAGCAGGCAGAAGTGCCGCAACACGACGTGACATGGACTCGACTAATGTCTGAAATAGTGCTGCAGGGAACTCACACCATGAATGTTGCACGGCTGTCCATAAATCCGTAAGAGTACG
This sequence comes from Schistocerca serialis cubense, assembly GCF_023864345.2. Taxonomy (NCBI): domain Eukaryota; kingdom Metazoa; phylum Arthropoda; class Insecta; order Orthoptera; family Acrididae; genus Schistocerca; species Schistocerca serialis. Next base: position 455,161,672 of record NC_064645.1, read on the forward strand.
AAGAGGTGGAGATCTCTTCCCAACAGCGCTTTGCAAGGCTTCCCAAATATGCTCAATAATGTTCATGTCTGGGGAGTCTGGTGGCCAGCGGAGGGTTTAAACTCAGAAGTGTGTTCCTGGAGCACTCTCTAGCAATTCTGGACGTGTGAGGAGTCGCATTGTCCTGCTGAAATTGCCCAAGTCCGTCAGAATGCGCAATGGACATGAATGTATGCAGGTGATCAGACAGCATGCTTAGGTATATGTCACCTGAAAGGGTCGTATCTAGATGTATCAGGAGTCTCATATCACTCCAACTGCACACGCTTCACACCATTACAGAGCCTCCACTAGCTTGAAGAGTCCCCTGCGGACATGCAGGGTCCATGGATTCATGAGATCGTCTCCATACCCGTACAAGTCCATCAATTTGAAACGAGACTCGTCCGATCAGGAAACATGTTTCCAGTCACCAAAAGTCCAATGTCGGTGTTGTCGGACCCAGTCGAGGCGTAAAGCTTTGTGTCGTGCAGTCATCAAGGGTACACGAGTGGGCCTTCGGCTCCGAAAGCCCATATCGATGATGTTTCGTAGAATGGTTTACACGCTGACACTCGTTGGTGATCCCGCATTGAAATCAGCAGGAATTTGTGAAGCGGCTGCACCTCTGTGGCGTTGAACGATTCTCTTCAGTCGTCGTTGGTCCCGTTCTTGCACTATCTTAATCCGGCCGCAGCGATGTCGGAGATTGGATGTTTTACCGGGTCTTCACGGTACACTCGTGAAATGGTCGTACGGGAAGATCCCCTCTTCATCGCTACCTCGGAGATGCTGTGCCCTATCGCTCGTGCGCCGACTATAAGACCACGTTCAGACTCACTTACATCTTGATAACCTGCCATTGTATCAGCAGTAACCGACCTAACAACTGCGCCAAACACTTGTTGTCTTACATGAGCGTTGCGACCGCAGCGACCTATTCTGCCTGTTTACACATCTCTGTATTTGAATACACGTACCTATAGCAGTTCCTTTGGTGCTTCAGTGTATGATAACACTTCACTGAGAGTGCCCTAATAACATGTTTGTACATCGGGTGATATACAAGTTGTAATTCCTGTGGTAATGAAACAGATGTATCTGCATACAATCTTTGTGAAAATGTTTATCGTTACCCGTGAATTAGATTAATGGCTCTCGCTGGAGACGTGATCTACTTCCAGCGGTCTGAGAGGTCAAAGTTCGCGCAGCGGTCATTTGCCGGCTTATTTTGTTCCGCTTGAGTTATCGCAGTTGCCACGCAGGGGCTCATACACGGCCGCCGGCCAGTATTTGCATGCGGAGCGTAATGCACGACTAACGACGTTTTATCGCAGGATCGGTCGTTGCCGCTAGGCGGCAGAAGACTGCATTACCATCTTACACGTCCGGTAGCGAGGAGTTCCATGAATAAGTACAGTATCTGAAATCTTAAAAGCGTTCTGTTCACTCAGAGATGAGATCGCATGGCGACTTCCTGTACTTCCACCACCAACAGAAATGCGGCACAACCGCGATTTCAGCACTTGAGGGCAAATGTGGAGCAATGTTGCCGATTGGATTCAGTCACGAAAGGTACCGTTGTCTTTTTCCGCAATTTCATTATTTACTCTGAAAGTATCCGGTCGCCAGTAATGCCTGGCCCTCAAGATTTCCTGAGTTGCGGTAACTAGAGCAGGGCCGGCCAGAAATTCTGCACGCGTGCGGTGCTCTTGCACATGTGCAACTTCCGGGCCACAGCGTGCACGCCGCAGCCGTCAGCGTTCATGCAGTTCATGTTTCTATGCACAGATGTCGCTCCTCTGCTACACAAAATGCGTTATCGATACCTCGTATGTATATCACAACCTGGGCTGTAACTGTAAGAACTGTTGCTTCATCGAGCGCAACAGAGAAAGCAACAAAGTATTTAGCCTTATTTATTAGCTGCCTGTGCAGATCGCCGCCCATGGCACTGATACGTCTTGTCACTGTTTGTTTGGATCGACTGATTTCTTGAAACCTGCTAACGTTCGTGGGACACACAAGTTCTGCAGCATCAGTCAGACACCCTTTCACAAACTCCCCTTCGGAAAAGGGTTTCCCAGATTGTGCAATTCTTAATGGGATTTTAAAACTTGCTCGCAGTGAAGATTTAGAGTGGTTGTCTTTCTGGAAAATTGAAAACAGTACATTGTACAGCGTACAGTAAAACAGACATAAATGTAACACAAGAAACTAACAGTTCAAGAAGTATCAGTTACTTTGACGTTCAGTAAAATCGAGTTGATGTGTGTCATCCATTTTCTGAAGGACATTTAACTTTCCTTGCCGTTCTTCACTGTTGAGTACACTACACTCGTCTTTGTGATATGTACTACAAAAAAGAATTGCAGTTCCCAGTCATTTTTAAACGACTGGGAACATTGATCTCCCGTCCTTTGCTTTTTCACAGTACTTGCCATTTCTCAGTACTTCTCTGTTAAGGTTACGGTCACCAGGGATAAACGAGACTGGATATGTTGCGTTCTTACTTGTACCACAGGGAAGTGGAGCCGCCGCCGTTCATTTAGGACGCATGTCTAATAACAGATGTCGCTGTCGCACACGTGCGCACATGTGCAGCACTTCCGCACGTCTGCACACTGTGCAGCGTTTGGCCGGCCCTGAACTAGAGGAACCAAGCAAATCAATAACATTCTCCCTTCTGCTACTATACTACGCAGGGTCATACTTTTGTGACTAATTAGTCGTCCCTAGAAGGCGTAGCAGTGCTTCTTTTTAAGCAGACACACACACAAACACACACACACACAACAAAGCAGAGACATTTGCATGTACAAATGTAAATGAAAGGAAATGGCTAATTTTTTGCCTATGGTTTCGTCCAGTTACGCATATGTCACATACTTTCAGCCAAATTACCGTAAGTAAAAACCAACAAATTGTTAACGACCAGTTTTTCAATCTTTAAAGCAAACCAAATTGTAAATATCATTAACGACAGAGCAATGACAATACCTACTTCAATAAAGCGAAACGCATCTTGTGAGAAAGACACACGTTTTCTTGTAGTTGTAACAACAGAACAATTGTAAAGCAACTACGGACAATATGGCCATACATATGCGTTTCTTCCATGAGTGATCAAACTCATTTCCTCTGTTGTTTCGGCAGATATTTTCAATTTCGTTTTGCAATGTTTAGCTGAATTGAGCCCAAAAAATAGTGATCAACACTTCTTTCATGTGACGCCCATTGACGACGGAAAGGGTCGGTTTGGTCCCCTTACATACAAAATGACTTTTAAAGAGAAATTTTACGTAATAGTGGGGCCAAATTTGCCTAGTGCGATATTCCTTAATTGATGTATATTAACAGGAACAGTTAAACGTGAGGAGTAACGAGTCCACCAGCAGCGCCATGGCCGCCATGCAGCAGCGCAACTCAGTCGCTGCTGTAGTACTGGTCATTCTTGGTGTTTTAATCTTCCTATTAATATGCATCGATTAAAGGAATATCGTACTAGGCAAATTTGGGAATGCTCTTACTAGGGGTGTTCCGCTACTTTTGATCAGACAGTGGCCGGCCACTGTGGCCGAGCGGTTCTAGGTCCTTCAGCCTGGAACCGCGCGACCGCTACGGTCGTAGGTTCAAAGCCTGCCTTGGGCATGGATGTGTGTGATAGCCTTAGGTTAGTTAGGTTTACGTAGTTCTAAGTCTAGGGGATTGGTGACCTCATATGTTAAGTCCCATAGTGCTTAGAGCCATTTGAACCATTTCAGACAGTGTACACACCTTTCGTACCGTTTCTCTGCGATACATCCTCATTTCTTACCATTCCAATTACTTCTCAGCACCCTCGTCTAACATCACATGTCTGACGTTTTGATTCTCCGTTTGTTCGATTTTCCCACAGTCCATAATTTTCTGTGGCTAGGATTGAGGTTTTTTTCGCCAGTTTCTGGCTCATATGCCGCGGCCCTCCCACGACTTCGTGTCTTGTGCCAAACTCTCCATCCCAGATCAGCACTTATACAGGGTGACAATTATTGAACAACGTGAAATAAAGTCATCAAAGCTTCTGAACGGTTTGCGTTAGGACGTTCAAACAGCGGGGTTGGCCGTGGGAATTTTGATGTGAATATGGTTCGGTTTAGTGACGAGGCCCACTTTCATTTGGATGGGTTCGTCAGTATGTAAAATTCGCGCACTTGGGGGACTGAGAATCCCTATTTCACGACCGAGAAGTCGCTTCACCTTTAACGGATGACTGTGTGGTGTGCAGTGTCCAGTCGCGGAATAGTCGGCGCTATATCCCTTTAGATTAGATTAGATTAGATTAGTTTTTCGTTCCATAGATTCGTCCTGAGGAGATCCTCGTGGATGTGGAACATGTCAATAATTTTTTTAAGCTGAAATAACAATGCTAATAGTATGAATATATACAATACATCATTTGTTTCTATTAAAAAATTCGTCAATGGAGTAGAAGGAGTTGGCCACTAGTAAGTCTTTCGGGCTCCTTTTAAACTGATCTTTATTTGAAACTAGTTTTTTTATGTTTGTGGGCAAATTATTGAAGATGAGTGTTCCTGAGTAGTAGACCCCTTTTTGAACTAAAGTAAGTGCTTTTAAGTCCTTGTGCAGATCATTTTTGTTGTTGGTATTGTATGTATGAACTGAACTGTTTGTTGGAAAGAGAGATATATTATTTAGAGCAAATTTCATTAAGGAGTAAACATACTGAGAGGCAGCATTTAGTATACGCAGATCTTTGAAGAGGTTTCTATGGAAAGCCTTAGAAGGGCTGCCCTGGGCCACCAGTGGAGGAACATCTTATCTCCTCAATCATTTAAAAAGCACGGCGACGGCAACTTATCCCCGAAGTTATTTCTTGCAGTCCTTGAGATGGAAAATTCTGTGAAACAGGAGGAGGAGATTAGTGTTTAACGTCCCGTCGACAACTACACTACTGGCCATTAAAATTGCTACACCAAGAAGAAATGCAGATGGTAAACGGGTATTCATTGGACAAATATATCGTACTAGAAGTGACATGTGATTACATTTTCACGCGATGTGGGTGCATAGATCCTGAGAAATCAGTACCCAGAACAACCACCTCTGACCATAATAACGGCCTTGATACGCCTGGGCATTAAGTCAAACAGAGCTTGGATGGCGTGTACAGGTACAGCTGCACATGCAGCTTCAGCACGATACTACAGTTCATCAAGAGTAGTGACTGGCGTATTGTGACGAGCCAGATCCTCGGTCACCACTGACCAGACGTTTTCAGTTGGGAAGAGATCTGGAAAATGTGCTGGCCAGGGCAGCAGTCGAACATTTCCTGTATCCAGAAAGGCCCGTACAGGGCCTGCAACATGCAGTCGTGCATTATCCTGCTGAAATGTAGGGTTTCGCAGGGATCGAATGAAGGGTAGAGCCATGGGTCGTAACACATCTGAAATGTAACGTCCACTGTTCAAAGTGGCGTCAATGCGAACAAGAGGTGACCGAGACGTGTAACCAATGGCACCCCATACCATCATGACGCGTCATACGTCAGTATGGCGATGACGAATACACGCTTCCAATGTGCGTTCACCGCGATGTCGCCAAACACGGATGCGATCACCATGATGCTGTAAACAGAACCTGGATTCATCCGAAAAAATGACGTTTTGCCATTCGTGCACCCAGGTTCGTCGTTGATTACACC